>NC_132794.1:57636888-58314388 GCF_048418805.1 Vulpes vulpes
TAGGAACTTCCATTTTAAAACTGAGAGTCCCAGGCAATCTGGAATGACTTGGCCGTCTCAGCTTGTGGCCTGAAAAGGTTCCCCAGCTCATGTAGGGCCTACAGGGCCATCTGTCTAACACCACCACAATGCAAAAATGACAGGCTCAATAAAAGGCTGAGATACTGGCAGGGAGGAGCTCAGTGACCATGGGTCATGGAGATCTCTGGAGGAGACAGTGTGATCAGAGGAGGAGCATCTCTGAGTGCTAACGAGATCCAGGAGACTGTAATGGAATGAGAGGCCAGTGTGTGAGGAGGTTCCCCTGGTGAACCCTGAAGACATCAGGGATGGGACAGGGCTTAGGTCAAAAGGAAGGCTCAAGCCATGTGGCGAATCCTTAAGAAACCAGGCAGTCTGGCTGGGAGGTCAGGAGCCAGCAGCATGGCAGAGGGGAAAACAGATGTCATTTGAGTGACAGGAGCCTCAAAGGAGCAAAGGTACTATACTGAAGTAGAGGCGAAGCCATCGGGAAGCTGCAGGGGAAATAAAGGGGATCATGGCCACGTGACTGCTGGTCTTGTTGACTCTAAAATTCTGACTTGTATGCGGGTGGGGATAGATCTTTCCACTATGGGCCCAAAATCTGGCCCTGGCTTTTGAGGGTATCGCATCCTTGGCAGGACTGGGGTTCTCTGCTGAAAAGCTCTATCCTGACTATCTCTCTGCCTTAAAGCCATTTCCCAAGTCACAGAAAAGGCTGAGAGGCTCCAGGCTGGCAGTCTGCCCAGCTGATGGAGTTTCTGGAACCTCCTCTGCACAGGGCCCAAAGGGATTGGACACAAAGTTGAAGTGAGGCCGGGCTGCGGTTCTGACTGTCTGGGCTGGAATCCTGGTCCCACTGCTTACTGGCTGCAGTCCTCTGGCAAGTCCTTTCACTTTGCTGTGCCTCAGTTTCCTCACCTGTAATATGCAGAACTCAGACCTACCTCAGGGGTGCCAACACTGCCCTCACAGCATCATCGATAACATCTGCAGAATGTAGGAACTGGCAGAGTGAAATGAGGCAGGCTTTGTCCAGTGCCTCCCAATCTCTGTTCCATAATGCTTCCTGACAACGGAAAGCCAGCTTTATTTGGGGGTGACAATGTGTCCAGCTCACTTCTCCCTTTCCCAGCTTTATTGCAGTAGCTTTGTGACCTATTTCTGGCCAATAAAGTACAAAATCTGTTGGGAGAAAGGAGGTATTGGGGAAGACTTCTGCTTTTCTGATAAGAGGAAGAAACAGACGGGATGCCTGCGTGGCTCAGCAGTTGAACGTCTGCCTTTGGCTCAGGGAGTGATCCCGGGGTCAGGATCGAGTCCTGCATCAGGCTCTTTGCAGGAAACCCGCTTCTCCCTCTGCCTATGTTTCTGCCTCTCTCTCTTTCCCTCTCTCTCTCTTCCTCTCTCGTGAATAAATAAATAAAATATTTTTAAAAAGAAGGAGAAACAGAGGCTGGTGCCCATATTTCTCCTTCTTCTTGTCCTGGATATAAAGGTTATATTTGGAGCTGTGGAGGTCATATCATAATCATGGGGCTAATGCCAATGTTCTCAGGGTGGTGGAGGAGAAAGACTGGAGCATGGGTCCCTGATGGCATGCTGAGCAGCTGGACCAGAGCTGGTGATCACCTACACTTCTTCCTGTTATATAAGGAAAAGAACTCCCAATTTGCTTAGCTACTTTATTTGGGGTTTATAGTTAATTGTAGCTGGACACATCCCTAAATGATGTTGGGGTTTAGCATGTCTAATTTAAAGGAAGTCCCTACAAAGCACAGCACATTCTAGATTCAGGTCACCTGCTTCCATCAAGTGATTTTCAAAGAGAGGAGTCAGGCGCTAAAGGACCTAGCATGAACCCCATGTTTCTGCTCCAAATAGAATTTAAAAGGGGTGGCACCAAGTAGGAATGGTAGGAGCACAATGTACAGGAGTGCCTGAGGGTACCATGGGGGAGGCTGTGCTCAGCAAACCGGGAGCTGCCACTCTCAGAGCTGAAAAATAAGCAGATAAAAGCCACTTCCCCAAGTCTGGCCCTGAGCCCAAACTGTGCTGAGGACAAACCATCTGACAGTAAAGGAAAGCTGATCCCACCAAGTCGTTTCACCTGTCTATTTAATTGCTCACTCATAAAAGTCACAGAGCGGTTTCTGAATGATCTAGTGGCCCATGAGTAAGTTTATTTACGATTGCTATTGCTCTCTTATGCCAATGGCACCCGCATCCATTCAAAGGCTTCTTAGATAGCCTTAAAGGAACGAAGTCATTGGATTTGGTAAGCTGCTCTGCTTTTCTTCCCTCATCCGGTTCTCCACCCCCAAGCCAAGAGGGCAGACTGGAAAAATGAGATTTTTTTTTTAACTGAGAGTCTGGCTCCGTGTAAAAGAAAACTGAGAAAACACACACGACAGTGATGGAGAAAGCCCGACGACTGAAAAACAAAACCGTGTACCCCAGGCGGCGCCTCCCCGCCTCCCCCCAGGCCCCGAGGCCCCAAGGTGGGCGCCGCGGGTGCGGACAGCGGCCGCCAGGGGCGCCTACCCCCGCCCCGAGGCGGCGCGGCCTGGGCCAGCGGACCGGCCTGTGCAGGGCGTCGGGCCTCCGCGGCCGCAGCCCTCGCCGCGCCCGGCGCCATGAGCGGGGGCCGGGGGCGCCCCTCGGCGGCGGGCGCAGGCCCAGCTCCCGCCCCGGCCCGCTCCCCCGGGGCCCGCCTGGCTTGCTCCGCCCGCCGCCCGCCGCCCGCCGCCCGCCGCCCGCCGCGCAGCCCCCGCCCCGGCCCGCACTCACGCTCCACGTCGTGCAGCTTGGCCCGCTCCTCCTCCAGCTTGCCCTTGAGGCTCTCGGCCTCGCTCTTCAGCGACGCCAGCGTCTGGTTCTCGTGCAGCCCGTCGGTTGCCATCTTCGCGCCGGGACGCGGCGGGGAGGGAAGCGGGGATGCGGGTGAGCGGGCGGCGGAGGCCTGGCGGGCGCTCGAGCGGGCGGGAGCGGCCCCGGCGCGGCTCCGGCTGCCTTCGCCCCGCCGCGGCCCCGCCCTCCGGCGCTGACGCGGGCGGTGCGAGCGGGGCCGCGGCGGCCGACTCCCCCCCGCGTGGGCCCCCCCGCCCCCCGCGGCCCCCGCGGCCCCCGCGGCCCCGCCCGGGCACCTGCCGCGCGCGCCCGGCGCCGTGCCCAGGGCGATGCCCGCCGCCCCCCCCGCGCCCCCCGCGCCCCCCGCGCCCCCGCCCGGGCACCTGCCGCGCGCGCCCGGCGCCGTGCCCAGGGCGATGCCCGCCGTGGCGCAGCTGCGCACCCGGCCCCGGGAAGCAGGGAGCGTCGTGCCCATTTCACCGGCGGGAGAGCCGAGGCGCAGAGGTGATGAGATGACCTGGCGGAGGACGCGCACGTGCTGAAGGACCAAACCCGGATTCCAGCCCGGGGCTGCCCGGCCCCTGGGAGCAGCTGAGGTCCCGGAGCGGCCTTCCTGGCGCCCGCGTCCCCGGCCACGTCTCCGCTCGCTCGGGGGGACTTGGTAGGCTGCCGCGCGGCTGCTTCCTGCAGCGCAGAGAGCGGGGAGTGGGCAGCGAGGCCCAGGCCGCACCACGGATGAGACCCGGCCCCGTCCTGGGAAGCCCCGGTGCTCCCCCCCAGCGAACCCTAACTTTCCTCCCTGTGCACTTACATAGAAGTCCTGGTGCCAGGCACTGTTCCAAGCACTTTGCATTGATAAATCACAACAGTCACCCTGAATGGATACTGTTATCCCCATTTTACAAATGAGGACACTGAGGCACAGAAGGGTTATATGATTTGCTTGAGTCACACTCCCAAGAAAGAGGTAAAGGTAGGATTTGGACCTAGACAATGTGGCTCCATTCAGCTACATGCCTGGCGACTTAAGTGTGGAGGAGCCAAGGCATTGCTTCTCCCTTTTGCCTGTCCATGACCTTGCATGTATGTGTGTTTGTGTGTATGTGTGCAAAATGGGAAGGTGGATTAAGGTTACAAACTCTAGAGCATGGGACGCCTGGGTAGCTCAGCGGTTAAGAGTCTGCCCTCTGCTCAGGATGTGATCCTGGAGTCTTGGGATGGAGTCCCGCATTGGGCTCCCTGCGTGGAGCCTGCTTCTCTCTTTGCCTCTCTCTGTGTCTCTCATGAATAAATAAATAAAATCTTAAAAAAAAAAAAAAAAAAGCAACTCTAGAGCAAACATTCCCAAACAGGATTTGGGGGGCTGTCCTCACCCCTCCCTCCCTGAGGAATCCAGCTTCTACTTGCTGTCCTGGGCAGCTGTTTACCAAAGAAAAGTTGGAAGTAATCTGTATTAATCTATACATGGTCATCTAGAGGTTAGTTTCTGAGCTCCTCAGTTTCCTTCTCTGGAAAATCTACTTCCTAGGGCTGTTAGGAGAATTAAATAAGATCATGTGAATGAACTTTTTAGCAGACTTCTCCATCATAGCAGATACTATTAACTACCAGCTCCCCTTTCCCTTCCCATCAGTAGTTCATTCATCAATTATTCTCAGTATTTAGCATGATTACTGGTATATTGTAGGTACTCAGTTAATGTTAGTTCATTAAGTGGATGTATAAAACAATATATGCAATATATAATTAAAAATAAATATAAAATATCAATATAAAAATATAAATGCTTAGATGTATACAACTATTTATAAAAGCTAAACTATTACGTCTGCTTCAGAGTTTGCAGAGCAAAAGTTTAAGAGCATAAGTTCTAGCTAGGTCATATCGCCTGAGGATAAATCTAGGCTGTGTTGTGTGGCCTTGAGTGATTTACTTAACTTCTCTGCATCAGGCTCCTTATCTGTAAATGGATAACATCTCAGAAAGGCCTCATCAGGGGCTACGCAGGGCATTCAGACCTGTGCCTGACACACAGTATTTGCTCATTATTATTAAGGCTCCCTGATACACTTGAGCAATTCACATGAAGTAATTTAAACGAAACACTAGGTCCTGGGAGGCACTTCTCACCAGGGTCACCTCAGAAGGCCTAGCCCAATAGCCTCCTCTCCTCATTTCCTTGTGATGCCCTATGGCCCATCATGGGATGTGTGCCTGCTTCAGGGTCTGCCTGTGTGTCATCTGGGGTGAGCAGAGATTCACAGTGGTGTGTGCCCTCCTCTGGAGGTTCTCTCTGTTAAACAAATCCCAAACACCCTCCATTCTGAAGGGTCTACCATCTAGAGATAAGGCCACGCCACTTCTTAATAGATGGGAAAGTTTGCAAAGAGCCTTTCTGTACTTCGGTTTTAACTCTTTTTTATAGGTAAGGAAGCTAGAGATGAGAAAAGTTGAGGTCTCCTACATTTTGGCAGGGGTGGAGTTACAGTTCCCTGTTCATGAAAAGGGTCCACTGGGGGCTACGTTTGCAAACACCCAGGTAAAAATTAGCTACCAGTCATTTGGATGTCTCACCCACAACAGGGTGTCTGAATATTTGGGAATGAATATTGGGAACCCTCAAGTGCTTGTGGAGATAGCCTGTGACAGTTTCCTGAAAAATATCTCCAGGCCAGAGCCTCTGCCCTGGGGAGAATCTATGATGCTGCAGGATATGACGATGGGGACTCTGGGCTCCTTGTGTCCACAGAAGAAGTTGTTTAAAAAATAGAAGAGCTAAGATGAATAAATAGCACTTCTCCAGGATGGTAGGGCCACCGGAAAGCAGGCTTATTTTAAGAACTGAACGTCCTCCGTTTGACGATGTGCAGAGCCATGTTTAGAACACAATGTGCTGCAGGGAGAAGTCCATTACACTAAGCCTGATCTTGTGATATCAGGATTATTATGCTGTCCCAAAGCCTGTATGTCACTCTGGGCTGTTTACTTGCCATTTGCTTTACAATGATATTTTTTTAAGAAGATTTTATTTATTTATTCATGACAGACACAGAGAGAGAGAGAGAGAGGCAGAGACACAGGCAGAGGGAGAAGCAGGCTCCATGCAGGGAGACTGACATGGGACTTGATCCTGGGTCTCCAGGATCACACCCTCGGCTGAAGGCAGCCCCAAACCGCTGGGCCATCGGGGCTGCCCACGGGATAGTTTTTTAAATGTAATTACTATCAGGGGTTACAATGGGACCAAGAGAATTAATACTGCCTTTTCCTCTTCAGTTGGATAAAATGTAAAAATCACCTTTCCTCTTTTTTTTTTTTTAATGGATGTACTGCCCCAAGGCACCAGCGCCTGGTCCTCCCAGCCTGTGCGTGCAGAACCCTGGCCAGCGGGTGCCCCCACAGCCTCCCAGGAAGGATGGGGCGGCTCACTGGAGGATGAAGCCTGGCTGGTGTGGAGGTAGCCCCGGTGGGGGTCTCTGGGGGAGAGTCAGTGGGTATGGAGACATGAACTGTGCAGAGAATCCTTGCTGGGGGTGTGGGGGGCGGTTTAAAATGTGTGGCTAATTGGGGGTTTCCAATTGGACTTTTGGAGAAGCACGTTTTACCATTTTTGGCCAGGTGAGGGCTCTGCTCAGCCATAATACCTAGCACTGCTTTGCAAATCCTCTTGAGAAAGGACTGATTTCTGGGGCTTCCGCCATTCTATGGGCATTTTGCTGCAAAACCTGAATAAAGCCTGTGTGTAGCCACCTCTGGTGAGGACTGATTTGTGTTCTTTGAAAAACACAAGGATTTATATTCAGTCAGTCCTTAGTCCTCCCTGAAATCTTAGGCCTAAGGAACACTTTTCCTTGAACTTAACTTTGGCTACTACGGAAGCCCTGTAGGGTTCAGTCTTCAGTAGAGCTGTTCCTAGGGAAAGCTGGACCATGGCCTTTGGAGGGGCATTTCCAGGCTGTTTGTTTGCCAGAGTCTCTTTTTTCTTGGTTGTTTGCCTAGCAGACAGACAGCAGTAGCAAGAAGCATTAGCTCTAAAAAAGTAGCAATAGCTAAAACATTCGTTGAACACAGCCTGTGCTGGGTACTGTTTTAAATATTTTATCAAATGAACTCATTTAATTCTGACAAAACCCTAAGAGACAAATGCTAGTATTCCTATTTTACATAGGGGAAAACTGACCTCCGCCACCTAGGTACATAGCTAGGATTTGAACCCAGGAGGTCAGAGAATCCACACCTTGAACCACCGTGCTATACTGCCTCACTTAGCCTCAGGGTGCTGAAAATGTTTGGTGTGTAAGCTGATTTTATGGCAACTCCTCTGTCCCAGGAACCTGACATGAGACATCATTTTAGAACAGATAACCATTTTAATTTTTTTTAAATGGCACTTACGATTTCTGCACATGTTGAACAGTAGCTGAGCTGTTGAGATTTCTTGAAAACAGGTCTCAGAGCCCGTTGTTTGAAACATTTGTCACAGGAGCCAAACACATTAACGAGAAAGGTCTGATCGCACATTTTTTATCCAAGATGAGGCTGAAAGAGAGAGAGAGAGAAAGGGATGTAGGTGCATGAGAAAAGCCAACAGAAACAGCTTTTTAAAATCTCATCTTCAAAAAAAAAAAAAAAAATCTCATCTTCCTTTGGTCACGATGGTTGCTCAGCCTTTCTACATGTGGGATAAAGTATATGAGTTAATTTATAACCTTTGATTTATTACAACATGCTGGGTCAACACCAACTTGTTTATTTAATCAGTAAGAAAGCATCAGACAATAGGTTTTCTGGGGTTACCATTTAACTGGCTATTTTGGCAGGTTACAGACATGGACACAATTGATCTCTGCAGCACAATATTAATCCTGTGGGGCTCCACGGTGGAGAGCATTATTATAATGGATACTATAGTTTAAAACTTAAAAAAAAACCCTCCCCTGATGGTAAACATTTGGAGTAAAGATGAGAGTTAGAAAATGGCAGAGCCTGATCTCAACCAATATTGTTAGGCTGAGTAAACACAGTATTGGTTCTCTGCAAGGGACACATCCCACTTATTAAACATTTGACAGTCACAGACCCAGGGCTCCTGTCTGTCCATCCCGAAGTCAACAGACAGGCCCAGGCCACTGAAGGGAAGGCAAACTTACAGAAGCAAAACCATCTGGTGGCTGAGGGTGCTAGCTCTGGCTGACCAGATCCTGGTGCCACTACTTGAGCAAGTTATTCGAGCTCTCTGGATCTTTGCTAATCAATCAAATGGGGATCTTAACATCCGCAGTCACAGGATCATTGGGGGATTTATAAAAGTGCATAAAGCTTAGCTCAAGGAGGAAATAGAGTGAGTGCTCCATAGATGTTAAGCTGCCCCGAGAGTGGCTATGGTAGCAGCGGCAGCAGGGGCAGGGGATGAGGCTGGAGTTGTGGAAAAAGCAGAGGTGAGCCTGTGACCACATTTCAGGCAGAACACGATGAAGGCCTTACATAAAGCAATGATGTCGGATGGATTTGGACCGTGCTTACAAAGAAGGAGCTAGACTTGGTGATGTGTGGGGACAAGGAGGGGGAGAGGTCTATGATGCCTTCTGAGTTTCTGGGAGGCTAGACATTGCAGTGCTACTGTTGGAGAGGACGACAAGCAGGTTAAAGGGGGGAGGGCCCAGCCATCGTAACCAAGCCAATTTAATAGGTGTTTCGAAGAGCAGGCCACATCAGGGTTTGAAGAAATGACCCCCTCAGTAGAGGAGGGTTTTGTCCCCTCTCCCACAAAGAGACTTTGGGACACTGGTCTGAACATTCCAAGAAAGCCAAATTTCCGAGGAACATATTTGTAGGGCAGGTAGCAGCGGGGACACCTTGAAGGGAGAATGTCTACCATACAGAGGTCACCGTGGGACTAGAGGAAGAATGGGGAGAATGAATTGGGTTGAACTCCTCCAACAAAGGGGCAGTAGTTCTTGAGATCTCTAAGGAACAGGGGAGTAGAGGATAGTCCTTTACGGATGAGAGATCAGAAGGAAACCAGCTTCTGACCAACCACCGCAGCGTGCTTGCCCTGACTGCTCACAGCCACCCTAGGAAGGAAGCAGACATCGGTGGTGTAGCCGAGGACATGCCTCGGGATTAAATACGTTCAAGGTCAGCAGTGAGGCCTTTATGTGGTGGGACTCTACAACCTTTCTCGTGGAGCTGGCACAAGCAGGCTGCTCTGCCTTTTCATAAAACATGAATTAAAGAAAGCAAAATGGGGGACACCTGGGTGGCTCAGTAGTTGAGCATCTGCCTTCAGCTCAGGGCATGATCCCGGGGTCCTGGGATTGAGTCCTGATCAGGCTCCCTGCAGGGAACCTACTTCTCTTCTCCCTCTGCCCATGTCTCTGCCTCTCTCTCTCTCTGTGTCTCTCATGAATAAATAAACAAATATTTTTAAAAACAAAAGGTAAGAAAGAAGAGCGAAAAAAGCAAGCAAGCAAGCAAAAGGGCCTGGGCACTGGAGCCTAGCCTTTGGCAAGGACCTGGTAATGTCCCCCACTGTCCACGCCTGCCAGTCACAAGGGCATGCTGAAGACAGCAAGTAAGAGCATTAGGAAGGTGAGCCATGGGTTTTTTTTTAGCAAGGGAGCAACGTCATTCAAGTGGATTATTCCAGCATTTGTGCTTCCAGAAGTAGGTCAGAGAGAGAATGTACTGCAGGAAAGTTGACTAGGTTAAGAGATTGTTATCATGTTTTGGGGAAGAGGAGATGAGCTTCGGGCAGAGTGGCAGCTGTGGGAATGGAAGGTGAGAGGAACGCTGGGACTGAGTGGAAAAGGAATACAAGGATGGCTAGAAGTTGTGGGAGAGCAAGAAAAAGGGAAGGAGAGAAAAACGCCAATATTCCAAATCTGGAGAGAGACACTCTTCTCCTTCCCAGACTGAATTTTAAACTTTTTCAAGTGATGAGAGCTGCACATGTTTATCATAAATAATTGGGAACAGAAGGATGTGAAGAAGGAAAATTAATCACCTACATGCCCTGTACTAACAGTGATTAACATTTTACGTTTACATTTTCTTCTAGTGTCTCCATAAACATATGCTTATATGTTTTTAAAAAATTGGAACTGTATGTCATATACAATTTTGAACTTTAGTTTTTTGCTTACTAGTGTTTTTGTCTACTATTGTGTATGGCACGTTGTGCCATTGTGTATTCTTAGAAAACATCATTTTCTCACAGAGACCACAAGTCTTAAGACATATTGACCTTAAATTGCTTCATGCAGCTAGCATTTTAGATGTGGTTGGTTAAGCATGGGCAAGCTACAAACTAAATTTGAAATATTACAATATTTAAAACTATAAATATTCTACATGGGCATTGTAGAGTCTGGAAAAAAATAAAGAAGGCATAAGGAAGAAAATAATCACCTATAATCCCACTGCCCAGAGAGACTCCTGGTCCACATTTTGGCACATGCAAGAGTAGGTTTTATATTTTTTATATACTGATGTTTTTCATTTAGTATTTATGTCATGGCCAAATTTTTTTTTAAAGATTTTATTTATTCATTCATGAGAGACACAGAGTGAGAGGCAGAGATGAGAGGCCGGCTGCCTGCAGGGAGCCCAATGTGGGACTCGATCCCAGGATCCTGGGATCACAACGTGAGCCAAAGGCAGATGCTCAACCGCTGAGCCACCCAGGTGCCCCTATTGTGGCCAAATTTCATCGTAGTGCATTCTACTATCTTCATTGTCAATAATCCTTTTTATGATGAAGGAACTTCTAACAGCTAGAACAAATGCTTCCAATGAGCATTTTGACAAGATAAAAATGCCCCATTTTAACAAGCCTTGACATGAAGTTGTTCTATAGTAGTCCTAGAACTTCTCAAACCTTCCCCTGATCCCAAGCCAAGCATGAAATTTCTTTGCAGTGTGTTACCTAAATATATACTTTAAAATTACCAAAAACCCCACCACCCCATATTTATTCTTATAAGAGTACAGACGAAAGATAGAAAGTCAGAAGTCAAAGTCCCTCCTACCTGCTCTGCATTTTCTCTCCATATTTAGATTTGGTGTATATTCTTCTAGACTTTTCTAACATCATAGATAAAGCTTGTAAGTTACACCAATACGGCTGTCAGCTATTTTCTTTTTTTTCACCTAATTTATTCTGTTAGTACTTACCTGATCTACTTAGATCTACTGTTCTTTGGTAACAGCTTTAGTTTTACTCTATGCCAGCCTCTTATTACTGAATATATAGGGTATCAATTTTTACTTTTAGAATAATGCTTTATTGACCCAATTAAAATGAGCAAAACAACCCCCATGAATTGCTGCCAGGAATGTAAAATGGTGCAGCTGCTGTGGAAAACAATTTGGCAGTTACTTAAAAAGTTGAACAGAGGGGCGCCTGGGTGGCTCAGTGTCTGGGTGGCACAGGTCATGATCCTGGGGTCCTGGGATCGAGTCCCACATCGAGCTCCTTGCATGGAGCTCCTTGCTTCTCCCTCTGCCTGTGTCTCCACCTCTCTGTGTCTCATGAATAAATAAATAAAAATATTTTTCTAAAAAAAGTTGAACAGAGTTGTCACCACATGACCCAGCAAATCCACTCCTAAGTAAATATGCTCATATAACTGAAAACACCTGCTCACATGAAAACTTATACAGGAACGTTTGTAAGCAGCATTTAAGTCCAAAGTGGAAACAGCACAGATCCATCAACTGAGAAACAGATAAACAAAAATGTGGTATATCCATACAGAATGTTATTTGGCAATAAAAAAGAATGCAGTTCTGATCCATGCTACAACATGGGTGAAGCTTGCACATATGCTAAGTGAAATAAGCCAGACACAAAAGGCTACTAACTCCATTATGACTGACTCCATTTATATGAAATATCCAGGATAGGCAAATCCGTACAGATCAAAGGTAGATTAGAAGTTGCCAGTAAACAGGAGGAGGAGAGAATGGGAAGTGACAGCTTAATGGGTATGAGGTTTATTGTCTGGGGTGATGCAATGCTCTGGAATTAGATAATGCACATCATTGTGTATAAACTAAAAACCACTGAAATGTGTGCTTTAAAATGCTGAGTTTTGGGGCATCTGGGTGCTTCAGTCAGTTAATTATCTGACTCTGGATTTCAACTTGGGTCGGGGGATCAAGCCCCACATCAGGCTCTGCACTCAGCGGGGAGTCTGCTGGTGATTCTCTCTGTCCCTCTCCTTCTGACCCTCCCCACTGCACTCTCAATCTCTCTCTCTCTCTCTCTCTCGAAGATAAGTAAGTCATTCTAATCAATTTAAAAATAAACAAAATTCTTTCTCCTTTTCCCTTTGCTCCTCCACCGGCTCATATGCACTTCTGCTGTCCCTCTAAAATGAATAAATCTTTAAAAAAGAAAAAAATTCTCTTCCTATTCCATAAGCTGAATTCTGAGGCTTATATTGACATGTAAAGTATTACCTGGATCAATTTTTTAAACTGATTATATGACTTTTACAGATGCCTAATTTTTCCCCCTTATGCCAACACTAAATATATTTTTTAATTTACTCATTTATTTATTTATTCATGAGAGACACAGAGAGAGAGGCAGAGACATAGGCAGAAGGAGAAGCAGGCGGGGAGCCTGATGTGGGACTCGATTCCGGAACTCTGAAGGCAGACGCTCAACCACTGAGCCTCCCAGGCATCCCCACACGAAATGTATTTTTAAAACAAAACACCTTCCTATTATTTTGAAAGAAATACATGTGAGTTGTAGAGCAATTACAACATGCAGATTCACCACCACCACCATCCTTCACCAATGCTCCTTCCTCACAGAATGCTCAGTTAGCACCTTGGTGTGTGCACATGAAACACTTACGTGAGCATGCAGGAAAGCCTGAGTATGCTAATATACTGTTAGCACATACATACCTTCCACAGGGTCAACACTCGGAGCCACCAGCTGAGGAATCAGAGCTGCAGCATGAAGGTGAAGGTGCAAAAGCAGAAGCTGCACCTCTAATCCCCTTATCTGGGCATCCAGGCTCAGAGGCTTTGTCCCTGCCCAGGGGCACTTGCTGCCGATGGCAACCTCCTGCCCGTCCACAGCAGATGCCCTCGGCATCTCTCTCCACCTGTTTCACAGGCTCAGTTCTCTGTCCACAGCAGGAGGCGGCCTTGGCAGGTTTGACCTTCATGAATCCACGCTCTGCCCCACTGAGCAACTCTGACATTCACCCCTAACTGTGGTCAGCACTCTTCTGGGCCTGCTCAATCCTCGTCCCACCAGCACCTCTTCGTTTTGGCCATTCTTCCCACCTTCAGCTTTGTGGGGATGGGGATGGGAGATGCGTGCTCCTCCCCCTTCTCCATGCATGACTTTCTCTGCCTCTGCAGGCCCCCTCATCCCCTCATCTTGTTCCCAAACAAGATCTGCTCCTTCCCCAGGCTGACCAACACCCTCCACCCACAACCCCCACCCCCTACCCCCATCCGCCAATCCTGCTGCCTCTAATAGGATCTTGCTCCTGCAGCTCATCCCATCCCATCGAGATGAGCGAGATGAGCGAGGGGATGAGCAAGATGTGGAGCTGCTCTCCAGGAGCTCACAGGGTAGCAAAGGAGATGGGCAATGTTATCAGCTGAGAGCCCGGGGTGCATGTTGAAAAACAGGCAGCCCCAACTTATGGGAACCGGAAAGGAAGGGTGATGGGGAGCAGAGAAAGGGCACAGAGTACAGGGAACCAGCTGCGGAACTTATCTGAGAACTGAATCTCATGGTCCCGGCACACTGTGGGACGGGAGGGACTTGGCCACACTGTTCTCCAGATACAGCTCCTCTGCTCCCCCTCCTTGAGGGAATAGCCTGTTCTACCCTTTGAAGTAAACAACCTTTTCTCTGCTTCTCAAAGCTGATCATTCCTATAGCCAATCTGCTAGCCCTCTTAATAAAAGCTGGGTGAGACAAAACCTCAGGGTTCGAGTCTGGTCCAAGTTCAAGTCCGAGTCTCAGATAAGTGTTTCATGTGCCCCGAGATTAAAATTCAGTGATTCTCTCAGTCTTTCTTTATAGCCTCTGACTATTCTGGCTTCGTGGCAACAGAGAAGTCTGCAGATGCCGATCAGAAACCCAGCCAAGTCTCTGCTGATGGCCCCTTCTCTCACCGTTGGGGAGCCCATGGAGACATAGCCTGAGTCGGGACTTGGGGCATATTTATTTCCCCTCTAAAAGTGTTTATACATATTTTACGAGATACTATGTACCTAATAAAGATTCCAGCATCTTTAAGAATACAATCCTTAAAGAAAGTCATAAATGTTGTGCACTTAATAAAAATGTAGTCTCCTAGCAATTAAAAGAATCTGACGCAGGGCGCCTGGGTGGCTCAGTCAGTACAGCGTCTGACTCTTGATCTCACCTCGGGTCTTGATCTCAGTGTTGTGTGTTTGAGCCCCATGCAGGATGTGAAGCCTACTTTAAAAAAAAAGAAGAAGAACCTGATCCAATTCATTTGGTGATTTATTTTATTGATTAAAATATTTTAAAAGTTCACTTTTCATTTCTTCATACATAATGTATCTAAATGAACTAAATCATTTATAATATGAAAAGACATCATTACATATAAGTAGGGTGATGTTGCTTCATAATCAAGTATCATTTCTACTCCTAAGATATGTATCTGTGTTACAGAATCACAGCCAATGCCTGTGAGTCTGTCAGAAGCGTAGGGCCAGTTGGGATTCTTGGAATGGTACAGAAGAGCACTGGGGCCACTGGCCATAGGCTAGCAGTGCTGGTCAAATAACATTGTATGCTCTGAAAGGAAGGATAGAGAAGGTTTAGGCAGGGAGATGGGGTGGGTGGGAGACAAGGGATAGTCAGTTTCCATAAAACTTGGGAAACATTGGTTTCTCAAAAGAAGGAACTGACATAGTTCTTCAGTTATTTTTATGGGAAAATTTAAGGACCTATTTGAATGTTGAAAAGATAGAGAAAATCATTTAAGTTGTCTTTTAAAACTTAGTTTTTAAAGACGTTGTATGAACAATGAAGAAAGTTATGGCAAATACATTGGCAGATAAAATATAAAGAAAAGTTCTTTCAGAAGAGATGATAAATGGCATGGCAATTAATTTTAATAATATATTTGTTTTAGGTAGACATATACATAAAATACTTCATATAGTTCATTTCAGATTGAATATTCTCTTAAAAACTAGAGGGGTCTGAAATTATAAATATTTTTTCATGCAGGAGTGTTTTTTAGTAAAACACCAGTGGGCCCCACCCCACCCACCCTGGGCAGGAGGGATGGGGTGAGAGGACATTGTGGCCCAAATGGGATTATCTCCTGGAAGACCCAACCCTGGAACCTACTTGTGGCTTCATAAATGTACCTGGGCTTCACAGAAATGTTAGAAAACTTAGGAGACACTGTTTCCTCAGATCATACTTCCTCTTGGGGGAGTCCTGTCATAAGACAGAGCAGGACAAGAGGCACCTGGAAGAAAATACGGGCCTTCCAGGAACTTCAAGAAAAGCTGGTTGTGATTCTTAAGGTAGATGTGGCCTTTACAACCCCAGCTGGTGTACCTTAACTCTTACAAAATGACAATGGCAACACCATCCCTGGGAACAAGAGATGTGGCCCATCTTGGAGAATTCCCATTTTCTTCCTCACATCACATCCCAAAGCATTCCCATTCCAATGAATAAACCACATCCCTCATATTTGATCTTCATATAGCTTCTGAGGGGAAAGTACACTTACTCTCTTTTCTCCTGTTATAATCTATTGAGAAAGCCTAGCTTAAAACTGCTGGGGATCTGGATCATTTCCAGAGCGTGAGGAGAGGGGGTAAAAGGAAATGTAACTTGGAAGAGATATTTTGTATCCAACATCAGCTGTGACGAGTCCTCTCGGCTATTTAGGAGAGCCTGAAATTAAAACCAGAAGAAAAATGAATACGGAGACCACTGCGTTCTGCTTTATGACTATCTAGAAGTTCAGAGTAAGGAAAACACAACCCAACCTTCACTGAAAAGCTCCTTTCAAAATCATGTGAGAGAATGCCCAAAAGAGCCTTTTGATAACACAGTCCCACGGTGAAATGGTCTACGCAGGATTTCCAATCAGCTCTTGTGAATATTTACTTTCGTGCTCTGTTTCACTTCAGATGTTAATTTCCTACAGGACGGACTGACTGTCAATGGGTCTGTTTTCTATTCTTATCATCTCGTGGCATAATTCTAAGCCCAAACATGAGTAGATCTGAAGTAGTAAATCTTTCTAGCAGTTATCCTTCTTTTTAGACCAGTAGTTTATGAACTTTTTTTGTCTCAAGACACCTTTATAACTCTTTAAAGATTATTGAGGACTCCAAAGAGCTTTTGTGTATGTGGGTATAACTGCTGATATTTACCATATTAGTAATTAAAACAATAATTTAAAATATGAATTCATTAAAGTAACAAACCCAACACATGTAAACATTTATCGAAAAAATAACTATTTTTGAAAACAAAAAAAATTAGCAGTAAGGGGTATTGTTTTATATTTTTGTAAATCTTTTAACGTCTGACTTAATGAGACCGGTGGAATCTCGTATCCACTTCTGCATTCAACCTATGGTGATGTGTTGTTTTGGTTGAAGTATATGAAGAAAAGTCTGCTTCACACATATGTATTTGGAAAAAGGAAGACTTTGTAGACCCCCTGAAAGGGTCTCAAGGACCCACAGGATCCTGGAACCAAACTCAGAGAACTGATGCCTTAGCTGATTGGAGAAAATACTTTAGGGATTAAAATAAGACAAATGGGCTTATGTTTTTCCTTTCAGCCTCTGCTCCCTTGCACAGTGCTAATAAGAAGATTGATGATAAATAAGACATGCTGAAGGAACACAGCAGGTGAATCATGGTTGTGGTGTTTCATTCTCCTCCCACTGAGGCTAAAATGGGTTCTGAAAACTGGGGTATTTGACAGGGAGAACTCCTGCTGTTTTTGCTAAGTGCCTTTCTTTTGCATGTTTGGTAAACGCGCTTTAATCTTAGATTTCTATAATGTTAATTCAATATTCAATCAATCATTCATTCATTCATTTAAAGTAGGCTCCACACCCATGTGGGGCCCAACATGGGGTCTGAAATCACAACCCTGAGATCAAGACCCGAGCTGAGATCAAGAGTTGGACACTTAGCTGATTGAGCCATTCAGGTGTCCTCTTAATTTCTTATATGGAAAACTAAAAGGCACATCCTTAAGGATCTTACCTGTACTTTGCGAACAAAGGATGGAGTCACTCTTTTCTCGAAGTCGTCTATAGGTGTGTATGAATTAAGGATCTTTATGATCTGTGAACGGCACATAAGATGGTGTTGACCATGAAAAATCACAAGCCTGTCCATGAAATAATGATTCAGATGGTTTGGGAACTATTGGGAGCCACATGTAGTTTTTTGATACAGTAATTTGGCTTTAGGAACCATGTACTCTAACCTCTTTCCTTCCCCCCATTCCTTCCCCTCATATATAGACATCTGTGAGTTCAGTGGGCAGGATATGTATCATATACATTTTCCTGTTTTTAAGTCCTAAGTTAATATTAAATAAATGCTTATTAGATAAGAAGGTGGTTCATGGGAAATATGTGTGCACCCCAAAGAGCACACAGAGATTCAGACACATCCTATGGCTGGCTAAGCTAGAGAGGGCAAAGATCAGGGACACACTTAACCAGCCTGGTCACCTGCACAGCAGACAGTGAGGTGCAGCGTTCATAGATCTCCTTGGCATCGCTGTCTGTGATCTTCTTGACCTGAAGCAACCAGGCTGCCTGAGAGAGAGGTTCCAAAGTTTCCTTGGCCAAGCTGTTCTGCAAATTCTTATCCTTAAGCCATTCTTCTAAGTAGCTGATATTGCACCTGGAGTAAAAGCCAGAGAAACAGACAACAGTGGGTGACCCACTGAGATCTGTCCACTTCAGGAGAGGGTGCCCAATACCCCAGTGTATCCTAAGAGGGTACCCGGGTTCACTGAGAACCTTAGGACCATGGTCCAGCAGTTTCTTCATTTGTAACACCAGGAGGTTGGACCAGATGATTAGCTCTCATGATCCATGGTTTTAAGGATCTTGATGGTCTGGGGTGAGGGGTCATACCAGCTAATAAACTTGGGGGAAAATCTGAGTAAAAAGCAGTGACTGCAATCATTTATAAAGTGATCTATTAAAAAACCCTTAATAATAGATTTGAAAATCTACTTAAGGAAAATAAAATACACTTAATAATAGATTTGAAAATCTACCTAAGGAAAAAATCATAGTGATATTTAAAGACTTAATATTGGTGTAAAAAACTGTTTTCCTAAATTGACAGAAAATTTCCAATTGATAGAAAGCTTTCATTCAGTCCACTGGGGTTTTCATTCTTGTGTCTGTCACTAATTATCATAAGTTTACAAGTTAAGAAGCATGGTTTTAGTTCCACCAATCTACTTGTGTGAGCTTAGAAAGTTACTGAACCTCTCTGGGTGAATGAGAGTGTTGAGAACCCTCATACGTTGCTAGTGGGAATGTAAAATGGTAGAGCTGCTAATGATAACAGTTGGCAGTTCCTCAAAACATAAAACATAAAACTGCGACATGACCCAGTAATTCCACTTTTAGGTAGATACTTAAGAGAACTGAAAGCATGTCCACACAATGTTTCACTACTCAAAAATCAGTAGTGAAATGTTCATTGTGCCATTACTCATAATTGCCAAAAAATGAAAACAACCCAAAATGTTCACCAACTGATGGATATACAAATTGTGGTATGTCCATACAGTGGGACATTTATTCAGCAATAAGAAGGAATAAGGGGGATCCCTGGGTGGCGCAGCAGTTTGGCGCCTGCCTTAGGCCCGGGGCACGATCCTGGAGACCCAGGATCGAATCCCACGTCGGGCTCCCGGTGCATGGAGCCTGCTTCTCCCTCTGCCTGTGTCTGTGTCTCTGCCTCTCTCTCTCTCTCTCTCTGTGTGACTATCATAAATAAATAAAAAGAAAAAAATAAAAAAAAAGAAGGAATAAGGTATTGATACATGCTACCACGTGGATGGACTGTGAAAACATTATGCTAAGTGAAGAAGCCAGTCACAAAAGACAACACATTTTATGATTCCATTTATAAAAGTGTCCAGAACAGGCAAACCTATAGAGAAAGAAAATATATTTGTGGTTGCCTCGCGTGAGGGAGAGGGGACGGGGAAAGTGAGATGTGGTAGGGGGTAAGAATGCCGCTAATGGGTTTAAGGTTTCTTTTTGCAGTGATAGAAATGTTTTAAAAGTACATTATGGTGATGTTTGCACAACTCTGTAAATATACCAAAACCCAATGAACTGTACAGATATAGTTTACAGAATTAATAAACTGTACAGCATGTAAATTATCTATCAATGAAGCTGCTTTTAAAAATTGAGTGTTGGGGGCACCTGGCTGGCTCAGTTGGAGGAGCATGCAACTCTTGATCTTGGAGTCATGGGTTCAAGCCCCACGTTGGGTATAGAGATAAATAAATAAACTTTAAAAAATTAAGTGTTGAACCAAGTGATCTCTAAGGTCATTTCCAGCTCTGGCCTTCTAAATTAGCACTCCCTATGTGGGTCTTCTCTTTGATTATAACACTGGGACAATAATTCTGAATTGATATATTCCACAGGAATGTAAGGAATGTGAGATACCATATCTTCCATTGGTTTCCTCCCTTTTTTACACTGTCAGTTTTGTCCCACTATTTTGGATTCCTATTATGATAGATTCCTTTTGGGCCTCCCATATTATCCCTTCTAATCCATCCTATTTAAATCTGCCATAGTCCTTCCTTAAATTGGATATTGAGCATGTTAATTCTCCCACTCAAAAATCAGTAGTGAAATATAATCTAGTAACTCCATTCCTGGGTATTTACTCAAAGACAATGAAAACACTAATTCAAAAACCTATATACAACCCTATGTTTATTGTAGCATTATTTTTAATAGTCAAGATATGGAAGCAACCCAGGTGTCCATCTATAGATGAATGGATAAAGAAGGTGTAGTGTAGCTATACAATGGAATATTACTCAGCCATAAAAAAGAATGAGATCTTGCCATTTGCAATAACTTGGATTGACCTAGAAGGTATAATGCTAAGTGAAAGAAGTTAGTTGAAGAATATCATATGATTTCACTCACATGTGGAATTTGAGAAACAGAACAAAGGAAAAAACAAACAAACAAACAAACACAGATTCTTAAGTACAGAGAACAAACTAGTGGTTGTCAGGGGGGAAGTGGATGGAAGGATGAATGAAATAGATAAAGGGGATTAAGAGCACACTTATCCTGATGACGACTGAGTAGTGTATAGAATTGTTGGATCATTATATTGTATACCTGAAACTAATATAACACTGTATGTTGATTATACTTCAATTAAAAAAAAAAAGTGGAGAGGGCAGCCCTGGTGGCCCACCAGTTTAGTGCCGCCTTCAGTCCAGGGTGTGATCCTGGAGATCCAGGATCGAGTCCCACATTGGGCTCCCTGCCTGGAGCCTGCTTCTCCCTCTGCCTGTGTCTCTGCCTCTCTCTTTCTCTCTCTGTGTCTCTCCTGAATAAATAAATAAAAATCTTCAAAAAAAAAAAAAGGTGGAGAAATCAGTGGTGGAGTTCCAGTTCTTGGTAAGAACATACTCTACTTTGCCCCTCCCGTTGAATGCAGCTATTAAAGCTTACTAAAATGCCTGAAGCAGCTATTTGAGGACTCTGAAAAGTAAATAGGACAAGGTAGATTGGGGAAGAAGACCAGAATTTGAGGTATTGCCAAATGGATAGTGAGTTTACTAGCTTTTTCTGTCCACTATTCATTAGTCTGACCTCAAAGGAGCTGAACTCAGCAGCTGGTGCTGATGGCAATAAAGATCTCCAGTAGGAGCCTCTAGATCTGGGTTGAGGGACTGAAAAGAGGGGTCTTACTACTCTTAAGAGAGGGCAGAAATCCTCTTTTTTTTTCTTTTTTTTACTTTTTCTTTTTTGTGTTTAAGCCCCAAACAATTTCACTGTGGTCACAGGGTCCAGTAAGGAGCTCAAATTCTGAGGCAGGAAAACCTTCTCCAAATGGAGCAACTGTAGTTCAAGAGAATGAGGGTGAATTCCCACTGTTCTATTTTACCACCACTTAGCCCCAGATGAAGACATTTGCAGGAAGTTCACCACATAGTGGGTTAAATAAATTCCCAGTTTTCTGGAGGACCAAAATGGGGATTCCCAGGGATCTGGAAAGTATCAGGGGTGTTTCGGAGATGGAGGAGCTTGGTAAAGTAATCCCTTAAAGTTGGTCATGAACTCCTTAGTGCACACCTGGGTCCATGCATGGATCTGACCCTCAACAGCTCACATAGACTCTGAGGAATAAACAATGGGATAGAGCACCATCCAAGTTTCAGCTGACCATGAGGTGTCACACATGAGACAGAACCAAACAGCATAACAAAGCGTTTGAAAACTGACACGAGAATGACAAGCCACTAAGGATGGTCAGAACTTGCAGCTTGAACTCAAATGGATTATCTGATAAAAAATAGCAACATTCTCCATAAGGCTGAAACACCCAAAGTCTCATAGTATAATATTAAAAGTGTCCAGGATACAATTCAAAATTACTTGGTATATGAAGAACCAGGAAAATCTCAATTTGCGTCATACAAGACAATCAATAGATATCAGCTCTGAGAAGACACAGAGTTGGAATTATCTGATAAAGACTTTAAAGAAGCTATCATAAAAATGCTCCAAAAAATAAAGACAAACTATCTTGAAATAAATGTAAAGATAGTCTCAGATGAGAAAAAAATGATATAAAGAAAAACCAAACAAAAACTTTAGAAGTGAAGAATACAATAACAAAAATAAAGAACTCTCTTAGTGGGCTCAACAGCAGGATAGAGATGCCAGAGTAAACGGTCAAGAGAGATGATTCAATCTAAACACAGAGGGGAAAAAAACTTAATAAAATAAACAGAACTTTATGGACTCACTGAACAATAATGAAGATTTAACATTTGTGTTTTTGACGTTCCAGGGGAAAGGAGAAATTGTGGCACAGACAAAATATTTGAAGAAATGACAGAAAAGTTCCCAGATTTAGTGAGATGTATGAGCCTACAGATTCAAAAAGCTCAGGGAATCTCAAATAGGTCATACCCAAAGAAATCCACACCCAAACACATCCTAATTAAACTGTGGAAAATCAAAGACAAAAAAAAATCATGAAAGCAATCGGAGAAAAATCATGCATTACTCGTAAAGAAACAATAATTCAAATAACCTGACATTTCTCATCAGAAACCATGGAAAATGTTTCATGTTTTTAAAGTGATGACAAAACTGAATGTCAATCCAGAATTCTATATCACAAAATATACTTCAGGAATGAAGGTGAAATGAAGACATTTTCAGATGAAAGAAAACTAAGTATTACCAGTGAACCTGCTGTATAAGGACTCCTGAAAGAATTTCTTCAGGCAGAAGATACCTTCCTGACACCAAAATGAGATTTTGAGGAAAAAATAAGACTTGGAATATTAGGAATGAAGGAGTAACAGACATGGTAAATATGTGGGTAAGTATAATAGTTCTTCAAATGAGCGTCTTAAAATATATTAGATTATTTAAATGAAAATTATAACATTATCTAGCAGAATTTTTGATGTCTCTAGATATTATACATAAGACAACTATAATGTAAAGGGAAAAGGGGCCTATGTGATGGTAAGCTTCCTATATTCCACTTGATACGGTTAAGATAATGATTCTAATATAGAATAAGGGGCACCTGGGTAGCTCAGTTAATTAAGCATCTGCCTCTTGATTTCAGCTCAGGTTTTGATCTCAGGGTGGTGAGTTCAAGTGCCATGTTGGGCACGGAGCCTAACTTAAAAATAACTAAATAAATAGACTTAAAACTTAAGTATATATATATAGTGTAATCCTACAAAATACTTTAAAAATACAAAGATATATAGTAAAAACACAGTATATAAATTTTTTTAGAGAGGGGAAGGGGCAGAGAGAAAGAGAGAGAGTATCTTAAGCAGGTTCCACATCCAGCACAGAGCCTGTCATGGGGCTCCATCTCACAACACTGAGATCATGACCAGACAAAATCCAGAGTTTGACACTTAACTTTTGACTGAGCCACCTGGGCACCCCGAGAGTAGATAAATTTAAAAGGGGTACCAAAAATGTTCAAAGAACTCGAAAGAAGGCAGAGAAAGGAGAACAGAGAAATAAAAACCAGAAGAGGCAAGTAGAAAATAATAAAATGGTAGACTTATATCTAAACATATCAATAATTACATTAAGTTAAAATGGTCTAAACACCCCAATTGAGAAGTACAGATTGTCAGACTGGCTTAAAAAACCCCAAAACCAAAACAAGACCCTAATATATGCTGCCTCTAACAAAGTCACTTCATATATGATACAGGTAGGTTAAAAGTAAAAAGATGAGATAAGATACACTATGAAAACACTAATCAAAAGAAACAGTAGGCTTTCAGATAAAGTAGATTCCAGAGTTGAGAAGATTACCATTAGAGGGATAAAGGAGGACTCTATATAACGTTAGGATGGTCAACTCACCAAGAAGACATAACGATTCTTCTTTTTTTCAAGATCTTATTTATGTATTCATAAGAGACACAGAGAGAGAGGCAGAGGATGGACAGAGAGAAAAGCAGGCTCCCTGCAGGGAGCCTGATATGGGACTCGAACCCTGCACCTGGAATTATGCTCTGAGCCGAAGGCAGACACCTAAGCCACCCAGGCATCCCAGATAGAACGATTCTTAATGTGTATGTGCCTAACAACAGAGCCTCAAAATATATGGAGCAAAAACTGACAGACTGAAAGAACATATGATTCAAAATTACAGTTGGAGACTTCTACTCTTCTCAGTAGTCAACAGAATTAATACACAGAAAATCAAGGGTATAGCAGGAATGAAAGATACCATCAACACCCATCAACCATGGGTCTAATTGACATTTATAGAACATTCCACCCAATGGCAGCAGAAATATACCTTTCAACTGCATGTGGAATATTCACAAAAACAGACCATATTCTGAGTCATAAAAACAAATCTTCATAAATTTAAAAAGAATTAAAATCATACAAAGTTTTTTTTTAATGTAAAAATATTTAGAAGTTTTTATTTAACAAATAAACCTGGGAAAGTCTCAGGCAAAGTGGGATGGTTGGTGACTCTGGTGTCTTAATCTATGGTACATTTTCAACCTCTGTGCACCTTGAGATGTTTTTTTTATTATGATAAAGACACACATAAAATTTACCATCTTAACCATTTTTAAGTGTATGGTACAAGTTTTAACTGTATGTACCACATTATGCAACAGAACTCTTTCATCTTGTAGACTTAAACTCTATATCCATAGAACAACACCTCCCCTTTCCCCTCTCTCTTCAGTCCTGGGCAAAAACCATTCTACCTTCTGTTTCCAAGAGTGTGACTAACAGAATACATTCCTTGAACATATGGAATGAAACTAAAAGTCAGTAACAGAAAGGCAGCAAGAAAGTCTCTGAATACTTGGATATGAAACCATATACTTCTAAATGATCCACAGGTCAAAGAGTAAGACTCCAAGGAAGTTAGAAATTATTTTCAATTCAACAAAAATGAAAATACGACATCTCAAAAATGGTGGGATAAAGTTAGTGCTTGGAGAGAAATTTATAGCATTAAATGCTTATGTTAGAAAAGAGAGTTCTCAGAGTCAATAACCAATGCTTCTACCTGAAGAAATTAGAAAAAGAACAAAATAAGTCCAAAGTAAGCAGAAGGAATGAAATAATACAGTATCAGAAATCAATTAAAAATTTTAAAATAGAGAATAATCAGGGAAAGCAAAAACTGGTTATTTGAAAGGATCAGTAAAATTGATAAACCTCTAGCAAGATGGATCAAGATAAAAAGAGAAGACACAGATTACCAATATAGGAATGTAAGTGGGGGGAAATCACTGCAAATTCTGCAGAAAGTAAAATAATAAGAAAATATCATTAATAATTCTACACACAGAAACTCAACAACTTAGATGAAGTGCACTGATTCCTTAAAAAATAACTCATCTAAGATGAGATATGTAACCTGAATAGTCCTATGACTATTAAAGTAATTGAATTCCAAGTTTAAAGCCTTCTTGGAAAAAATCCAATCTGTGGTGGCTATGACTGCTGAGAGACTAGAGTGCGCCTTGCTCACGCTGGCATTCCACTTTTTCTTTGGAACCCCCTTGGCATTCCATTCAACTCCATCAGTTTTCCTTCACTGAGGCTTGTGCTCATTCCTCCAAGTCTGCATCTCCTAAAATTCTGTCTTTTCAGGCCCAAATCAGTGCCTTTCATGTTCTTCTCCAGTTCCCTTAGTCCAGCAAGCAGTGTTATATCCTTGGGCCACATTATTCTGGTTCCTGACAGAACTGTCACCCTATGGGGGCTTTTATCAAAGATCACTGGGCAAAACAGCTGCAGCGAAACTTGCTGTAAAAATGCTACTGCAGAGACTGTGGGATAAAGTTCCCCATGAAATCTTATTTTTAGGGATCCCTGGGTGGCTCAGTGGTTTAGCGCTGCCTTCAGCCCAGGGTATGATCCTGGAGTCCCGGGATCGAGTCCCACATTGGGCTCACTGCATGGAGCCTGCTTCTCCCTCCGCCTGTGTCTCTGCCTCTCTCTCTCTCTCTCTCTGTCTCTCATGAATAAATAAATAAATAAATCTTTTTTAAAAATCTTATTTTTGTAATTCATGACTAGGGACAAAAAAGTAATTAGGAAAATCTTTATCTCTTTCTTCCCTGGGAATACCTGGCTCACCAGACTCAACAAGACCAGGTTGCTGACAATGTCTGGCATTCTGTCCTGCCAGCCAGAAAGCCCAGAAACAGTTTTCAAGCCACTCTGTCCAGTGTTTATGATTTTTTCCCCTTTGGTCTTGATTTCCTACTTGTATTCATGTCTTATTATTTCATGGCTTGTTTTTCATTGTAAAGCCACCTCAGATCCTTATGGGCCTTGCTTATGGCAGGAGCTTAATAGATATCTGAGTGAACAAATCTCTGTCAAATTCATGTGCTACTCAGAGCAACACACTGTAAGGGGATTACTTCTTGGATGACCACTGTCAATTGGTGAAAGAAGAAGGCGCTGAGCACCTATGGGGACAGATGTGGCCTATCCCCTGGGCAGCTGTCACAGGACCTAGAGGCGTGTGTCCTGCTCATGACCATCCTCCCTTGTGGAGACTCACAGAAGGAATGAGAATTGCCTTAGTCAAGGCTCAAATGGCACATTGAGGTTTACGGGTTTACTTTGAATAGGGTTGAATCCTACCTCAGAGGCCTACAGGGCTTTCTGCTTGGAGCTTGTGAAATAAATAACACTCTTCCTTTTCTCAAGGATGAGAAAAAGATCCACAAAGGCCAGCCCTTCAGAATACTCCTTCTTATCTGAAAACGACAACCTGGTGTCATGGGATTCGCCAGCCTGGTGGTGGGGATGTCCAACTCCAAACTTCATTAATGCTAAAACGGTTTATGGATGCCTCGTTTATCTCTTGGCTTAAGGTACTTGGCCATCTCCCCTTAAATCACCGTCATCAACATGACCTCAACTTCTCATGCCACACGCAGGTATCAAATCCCTGTTCAAATTAGCAAAATCTTAAATATCTGGTCTGTTCCTAGTCACGTGGCAGTGTTAACTCTTACGAAAGCTCAGGGCTTGTGTTTCCTCAACCAAGAGATCAAGAAAAGTTGACACCCTCCAAAAGTGTGGCTCATCATGTCCTCGGGACATTGGTCCTGCTGCTCCCCAAGCAAACCTCTGCTTGATCCAGACACAGCTTCCTACTACAGCTGGGGGGGGGGGGGGGGCCCACTCAGCTCCCCCACCGTGCCTTTGCCCGCCTCCTTTCCCCTTGCCTGGAACGCCCTTCTCCCTGTTAAATCCCTCAGTGCACAGCTCTCGGGCTTAACTTGTCCACGACGATCGACGATGGCTCTTCTCTGCAGCTCCTGTTGGCGACTTCATCGTCCTCGCCCGAGAGGCCTCTCGCCCCGCACCCGGGCAGCGCGGCCCATGCAGGGGCTCAGCCTGCGGCCCTGGAGCTCAAGAGCGTTCTTCCCCGCGGCCCCGGCCTGAGCGGATTCTGGGCCTTACCTGATCTGCATCCCTTTCCTGCAGGAGCACATGTCCTTGCGCAGGAAGAGGCTGTTCAGGGTGACTGCCCCGATCAAGAAGAAGAGCTGCTTCACGGCCTGCCGCACCAGCTCGGGGTCCAGGCCGTTCTGGCACATGGTGCTGTAGAAGTAGCTCAGCTGCTGCAGGACGGAGGTCATGGTGTAGGCGTCCGCGTCGTCTATGCTAGACGAGCGCTTCCGGAAGCCTGTGGGCTTCAGGCCAGAAATGCCCTGCAGGCTCTCGTACTCCAGCATGCCGGGCACTAAGACAGGAAAACACAAGCATTTCTTGCACACACAGTGGAGACAACCACAGGACATTTTCCATTGCTCTCTTGGGTCTGTTCCAAGGTGGGACATTTTCCATGAGGGTTAGCAGGGGCCTCGGCTGTGACAGGGAGAGAGGATCCAGGACTTGGGGAGCTTGTGGGGCAGGAGGTGGCTGGAGGGCAGGCCTGCTTAGGACAGGGCAGCAGCTCTGCTTGGAGGCTTGGAGCGCCTCTTCTTTCACCTTCACAGGAAAGGGAGCAGGTTAACATCATAACTCATGGTCTGGGACCATTTAAAGCCTGAAGTACTTAAACTTCAGAAAATTGAAGAAAGTATACAAGAATTTGAGGGGGACTTTAAGATTTCAAACACACTTAGTCATGACCTAAGATTAGCTACCTAAGTAGTAGCAGGTCTCACCAGTCTTTCCCTTCAGGGTGAATCAGCCTTACAGGTAGGAAACTATGAATCATGTACTTTTTTCTAAAAAAGATTTTATTTATTTATTCATGAGAGACAGAGAGAGGCAGAGACACAGGCAGAAGGAGAAGCAGGCCCCCCCGCCCCCCTCCCCGCAAGGAGCCTGATGCAGGACTCAATCCCGGATCCCAGGATCACACCCTGAGCCAAAGGCAGACGCTCAACCACTGAGCCACCCAGGCATCCCTATGAACCATGTACTTTTATAAAGCAATCATTTCAAGCAGTTAAAAAGAATTAAAAAGTAGACATTCACACAATTAAGTTTTTCTGGTTTTAAAATTATATTCTTTGTAAACATTCCTTATACTGGATTTACTTTTTTTTTTTTATTTTTTTATTTTTTTGGATTTACTTTCTTAAGGTCTCAGTGCTACCGTAAATATTTTTTGGTCATCTATTCTTTTCTTACCTATTATTGGCTGAATGTTGTTTTCCATTACAACAATGAACCGATGATATATTCGTATAGCCACATCACTAAGAATCTGTCTGTATTCTGAAAGGTCAAAGTTGTTCAAGCAATTCTTATTCTGATTTGGACTATTGAGCTTCATGAATTCCTGAAAGTAATGTGAGCATATAAATATTAGAATGATATAGACATGTAGGAAATTAAAATACTGTCTCTACTAATGATGTTCTAATCAGCTCTTATACTTTAAAGCCTAATGTCTCAAATGAACTCTGCATGTTGGTGGTACCACTTATTTTCTATAAGTAACTGTCACTGTACTGCCTCCTCACCCTACAAATATGTGCCCCCAGCACCTACAGAATACAGTGGAAGACAACTCCCATGGAAGCTCATCAAAAAACCTACAAAGCACCTACAGAAACAAAGAGCTGTAAGAGGTCAGTTGGTGCAATGCATGAGATTCATGACTTAATGATTATAGAACATTGATCAATCTGAAATTTTTTAAAATGTGTGTTATGGACTAACTGTTCGTGATGCTCCCAAATTCATATGTTAGAGCCCTCACCTCCAGTGTAGCTGTATTTGGAGAAGGGGCCTGTAATAAAGTAATTCAGATCAAGAGGTTCTAAGTGTGAAGCCCTAATCTGTCAGGTTTAGTGTCCCTTTATTAAGAGATACAGAGAGCTCAATCTCTTTCCACACCCATGCACCAAGGAAAAGGCTGTGTGAGGGCACAGAGAGAAGGCAGCCATCCACAAGTCAGAAAGAAAACTCTCACCAGGAACCAGCCATGCTGGCACCCTGGTCTCAGACTTCAGGCCTCTAGAACTGTGAGAAAATAAATTTCTGTAATTTAAAAGCTTTGTAGTCTGTGATATTTCGTTATAACAGCCCAATCAGACTAATATAGTAGGTTCAACATATTCAAAGAGATAAAAGAAAAAGAGAGCATTAAGAAGAGCATGTAATGACAAGAGGCAGAGGTGAAAAAGCACCACTGAAATATAAGTGAAAATATAGTAATTGAAAAAAACATGCAGACTGGGAAAAGTACATGGGGCGGGGGGCAAAGAAAACATCAACAAATAAATGGTATTGAATAATATCCTCTTCCATTAATGTCTCACACATACCAGTTTGTCTTAAATGGACTGGGCTGTGCCCCCTGCTTCTTTTGGTATTCCTTTTAGTCAAACATTGGATTTTCTTTACTTATTTCTCCTTTTGTTCTATAGTACTAGTAGAGTTACTTCTATATTTAGTTTTACTTTTCCTTTATTGGGACAATTGGCTAGCCACCCGGAAGAAGATATGAAATCATTATCTCACACATCATGGGATAAATAATCACACCAATTCTGGATAGATAAAAACATAATTGTGAGCTCTAAATTTGAATTATAGAGGTTCAGAAGAAAGTAAGAGAACAAGTTCATGATCTCAGGGCAGGGAAGAATTTCCTGAACAAGACACTAAAACACACGTCATAAATGAATAGGATTGATACACCACAGTTCAGAAATTGTGTACAACAGACCCCATTAAGAAAATTATAAGACAAGCCATGGTTTATCCGTGATATGTAAATATCTCCTATGAATCAATAAGAAAAAAAAAAAAGTCAAGGGATGCCTGGGTGGCTCAGCAGTTGAGCACCTTGCTTTTGGCTCAGGGTATGATCCTGAGGTCCAGGATCAAGTCTTGCATTGCACTCCTTGTGGGGAGCCTGCTTCTCCCTCTGCCTGTGTCTCTGCCTCTCTCTCTCTGTCTCTCATGAATAAATAAATAAAATCTTTAAAAAAATAGCTTCTAAAAAAATGGAGAACTGACGTCAGTAGGCAATTTGAACAGAAACCCAAATGATCAGTGAGCACATGGAGTGATTCCTTTTTTTTTTTTTTTTTTAAGATTTATTTATTTTAGAGAAAGTGTGTGTGTGTGTGTGTGTGTGTGTGTGTGTGTGTGTGTATGAATGAGCAGGGTTAAGGGCAGAGAGAGAGACAGAGAATCTCCAGCAGACTCCCTGCTGAGCATGGAGCCCTATGTAGGCTCAATCTCTTGACCCTGAGATCATGACCTGAGTAGAAACCAAGAGTCTGATGCTCAACCAACTGAGCCACGTATGTGCCCCTACATGGAGTGATTCCTGATCTCATTAGTGATCAGATAATTGCAATTTAAGTCAACACAGTACCATTTTATAGCAATGAGATTGGTAAATAATTAAGATGACTTCAATATCAAGTGTTGATGAAGGTATGACACTGGAAACTTCCTGCACTGCTGGTGGGACCATTAACGGTACAAACATTTGGGAGGGCAGTGAAAATCCTAAAAGCCACTTTGTTATTTCAGGTCAATGACATTTTGTTCTGTGGGTATTTGAAGAGGGAGGATTCCTTTATGATGCTAGCTAGCCCTTTGGGAGCAGAGTCAGAATGGCAAAGGACATACAGATTGTGGAGGAATGATTGGAATCCTGCAGAGAGAAGAGCTCTGAAGAACCAAAGGCAGATGCCTAACTGACTGAGACACCCAGGCTCCCCTACCTCACTGATTTAAAACTCAAGGGAAACTGAGGCCTAGTATCATGCCCATGGTCCAGGCCTCTTTCCGTATGTCTTCTGACTATGACTTCTTTCCAACCAGTGATGTGAAGTTGGCCTCCTGGCTAAGAAGGAAACCAGGAAGCCCTCTGGAGCAGAGGCTGCCCCTGGAGCCAGGCATGTCCCCACTCCCTGTGGTGAGCTCTGGCTCACAAGGAAGTTCTAGACCAGCAGTCAGCACAGAACACAGAGCAGGCAAATGTCCGTACCTCTTCTCCACTGTACTGCCTCAGGCAGTTGAGAAAATGACATGTATTGGAAAGCCAAAAAGATAGCATCTCAAAGTCTTCTAAATGTTCCTTAAAAAAAGAAAAAATAAAGATAGAGCTGGATTTGATGACTACTGGTACCTTTGAGCCAAAAACAGATGTATCTTACCTGTTTGGGTTAGCTGGTGGCTTTTGACCAAAGTGAATTCTTTTATTCACCAAAGGTTTTATTACGTATATAGTGTAACAATGAGCTCTTACATTTATTTAGCAGGATCTGGTTTGCAAAGTATTTCTGTAGAGGTTATGTCACCTATTATGAAATTTGAGGCAGGCACTGCAGGAATCCCTGGTAAAGATGAGCCCAGAGTTCACATTGTGACCAGGAGGAATGTCACTGATAATATGATATCCAGGGGACATGATGAAACAGGTGGCTGAGCACCTGTACATGGGTTATACCAGAGCTTAGAGGGTGGAAAGACACTGGCGAGAGAGGGCAGCTGAGAAAGTCTCCTGAGAAGGGGGGAGAATGCTGTTCTTGAAGGAAAGAGGTGCAGAGATGAGAGCTCGGAATCCAGGACTCCACTGGGGAGGACAGCCCTGCTTGTGGGGCTGCAGGAAGAGGAACAGAGAAGGTAGAGGCCTGGTGGTCAGAGGTTAAGGGGAAAACTTGGAAAGTCCTGGGGCTTGGGGAACGCAGCAGGAGAGTTTCAAAGAAGCGTGCCTAATGCTTCAGTCCATTAGAGGAGGACAAAAATTAAGGAAAAACCCTTGGATTTAGCAGGAGGAATGTCTGGTTATCTTTCTGTGGAGTGACAGGGGTGGAAGCCAGATGGCAGGACCCGGTGGAGCCTGCCAGAGTAAGCAAGCCCCCTGGCAGTTGGGGCGCAGGGTAGGGTTGGAAAGGCAGAGAGACTACACGATATGTGGGGGCTGCTTTAGTGTGCTGTGTGCTGTGTGCTGGAGTGGGGAGGGTCAGGTCCCGGACCCCGACAAAGGCAGAGGGCAGGGAGTCACTGGGGAAGCCAGGATGGGAGATGGTGGTGGGAAAGGATTTATACTCCGCACGCTGTGCATCTTTTACTTTCTAAATATTTATACGTTCCAGAGCAGCAAGATGAGGCAAACGCTGTGTGCCTGTGGCCTGGGGCACAATGCACACATGCCCTAAGGAAACCCATCTTATGAAATTATGGGCAGGGAAAACATCAATTTCTGTGGGCCCTTTCCAAGGGCACTCTGGTGGCTCTCATGAAAATAGCTACCAGAAAACACTCAACACCAGACAAATGTTAATTTTCTACTCCTGACAAATAATGAATCCTCATGGCCCAGCATCTCACACCCTGAAGGGGTAGGAGCGATGGGGGTGGTGGCTACCAGGTTGTGGTCTTCAAGGTAAGGCTCTGAGTTCTGTTGGCCTATCTGTAGCCTTGGGAATCCCTAACCAAACTTGTTTCTTCCAAACAGCTTGGCTTCTTTGACTGAGTGGGCCTGAGACTAGTCTGAGGTATCTCGTGCTTCACCGAAGACCAGAGGTGCCCAAAGGATGAATCCTTAAGGGATTCTGAAAGCAACCAAAATACCGAGGGCCAGTGTCAAAGGCATTCCTACCTTAACCACCTGCTTGATGCCGTTGATGGCGCTGTTCATAAGGGACTTGAGCATGCCGGCGTCGTTGAGGGAGTCTGCGTAGCGCACACACATGAACAGGATGTGAGCTGGCAGTCCCGGGATCATGTTCACCACCACACCACGAGGCTTCAGGTCTGGTACAGAAAGGGTTGGTGAGGACGACAGCTCATCGTGAGCTCTCCCTATAAGGAGCCTCTGACCATTGGACAAGGCTTATTTGCTTTCTTGTCCTGATGCACACCTGAATGCCTAGGGATGCCTTTACTCTTTCAGGAATTTAGTCTAGCTCTTCCTGGCAAAAATATACCGGCACCATCTGATCCTCTTACTTCTCATTTGCACAGTACTTTGTCTTTTTTTAAAAGGTTGAATTTTAGTTGGAGTTCGTGCTTCTCCCTAGCATGGAGACCCTGGATTTCAGACCTCCAATGTAAGGGAGAAACTCCAAGTCCATGCACCTGACTCCAGCCTCTATGATGAGGGATATGATCTCAGTGATCACATGCACCCACCTTGAATCAGGAAAACAGACACATTAATAGTCCTGCAGAGGAGGCCTCACTGGCCTCAAGGAGAAGAGAATGGCAGGGGGAGGAGGGGTAAACTTCATAGAATGGACTAAGGTAAGCAAACCTCCCCACAGCTGCATAAACCAGGGGATTGGAGAGTCCCCATGGGTGTGCACCAGTGAGGGTAGAAAGGACAGGGTACAGGTGCTCATGTGCTCTGGAGGGGGTCACTTAGAAGAAGAGGAAGTTAGGCTCTACATTGCTTTGCTGCTTTAAGATCTTGAGACCAGCTGATAGAAAGGCAGCTTTTCTCTCTGCCACTGGAAAACCGTGTGATTTTCATGGTACAGTCTAGTAAGATTGGCTCTGAGATCACCAACCCTTGTGTGTACACTAGAACATCCCTGTAGGAGTGGCTGGGAAGCCCCCATCATATTGCCTGCAAATAAAATTCTCAACAGAAGTCAAATGGAACAAGGAGTCACAGTTACTTCCACCATAGCTCCTGTGCTAAGACACAAAAATGAGAGGATGTGTCTCCTATCTGGGTTCTATGATCAGACTCTGGAAGGGGTTAGGGCAGCACTTCTTAACTGAGGGCAATTCTGGCTCCCTTGGGATGTTTGGCAGTGTCTGGAGATGGTTTTTATTGTCATGACTAGAGGTTGTTACTGGTTTCTAGAGGGTAGAAGTCAAGGACGCTACTTAATATCTTACAGTGCATAACCCCCCCCCCGCCCCCCAAAAACGAATGATCTGGTCACTAGTGCCGAGGTTGAAAAGATCTGGGCTAGGAGAAGCAGCAATGGAGGAAGAGAAGCTGAGAAGCTACCGCCCCACCCAGGACGGTAGCAATGACTGACAGACAAACATTCAGAGTTCCGGGTCTCACTACCAAGAATGAGGTTTTGAATGAGCTTCTCCTCATCTTCTGTCTTGTATTCCAGCATTCCAAGGTACTCCTTAGTTCCTGAGGACAAGTGCACATCATTGCCTGTAGGCAGAGGCAAAAATCAGCTAAATTCACAGAAACAGCTTTCATAGGCTTTATAATGAGACTATGCTGTCTTCCCACCCCATTCCAGCTGGCTGGCACATGAACGCTTGTGGCTTTCAGGTATATGGAAACTTTATTAATCCTGAAGAATTCCTCTGGTAGTGATTCATATTTGCGAGTATATCAATGAGTAAAGCTGCTGCCAAAAAGGTGAAGTTATCCTTGAAGGGATCCTGATGAGTGCTGGTGTGAATCCAGCACAGCGTGGAGAAAGCAAGCCAAGATACTGCTTCTGTTTTCATGATACTGATGCCACAGTCAAGGAAACAAGATTATGAAACAGTTGGTGAGAAAAGTACTAAACTGCAGGATCCTAAGGGGGCCGTATTAGTTTTCTATGTGCTTTAACAAGTTACCACAAACTTGGTGACTTATGATATCACAGACTTCCCCATCTTACAGTGCAGGAGCTCAGAAGACTGAAATGGATCTCACATGAAGAACTGAAATCAAAGTGTCAGTAGAGCTGAGTTCTTCTGGAAGCTCTAGGGGAGAATCGTTTCTTGCCTTTTTCAGCTTCCAGAGGCTGCCCAAATCCCTTGGCTTGTGGCCACATCACTCTGACCTCTGCTTCTATCACCATGGCCCCCTCTCTTTCTGCTTCCGTTGTCACATCGCCTTCTTTCATGCTGGCACTCCTGCCACTCTTTATAAGGTCCCTTATGATTGTACTGGGTCTACCTAATAAGCCTGGGTAATCTCCTCCATCGCAAGATCCTTAATTTAATCACATTGGCAAAATCTCCTTTGCTGTATAAGTGCTGGGGATTGGGATGTGGACATCTTTGGGTGGGCCAGAGTCTGCCCTCTCGTCGCCAAAGATTCATGTCCACTCTGAGATGAGATGTAATGACAGAAACAGAGGTTAGGAGTCAAATATTTTTTTATAAAGATTTTTATTTATTCATGAGAGACACAGAGAGAGAGGCAGAGACATAGGCAGAGGGAGAAGCAGGCTCCATGCGGGGACCCCGATGTGGGACTCGATCCTGGGACTACGGGATTACGCCCTGAGCCAAACGCAGATGCTCAACCACTGAGCCACCCAGGCATCCCAAGAGTCAGAAAGATTTTGAAGATGTTATACTGTTGAGCTGGAAGAGAGAGGAAGGGACGCATAAGCCAAGAAATGTGGGTGGGCTTTAGAAGCTGGAAAGACAAGTGAAAAGACTCTCCCCAAAAGCCTCCAGAAGGAACACAGCCCTGCTGACATACTGATTTTTAACTCCGTGAAAATCGTATTGGACTTCTGGCCTCCAGAACTGTAAGATAACAAATCTGTGTTGTGTTAAGCCACTAATTTTATGCTGATTTGTTACAGCAGCCATAAGAAATTAATACAGGGGCTGTAAGAATTCACACAGAAGTGGCTGGAACTCTTAACAAATCAAGGAGGAAGCACAGTAGTTGGGCCGAGAAGGGTGAGTAGGGTCTGGTGGGTGAAAAAGAAGGTGGCACAGGTAGCGAGTTAACAGAACTTCCTTATTTCTCTATAAGAATTTCTCCTGCTTCAAAAAAAAAAAATTTCTCCTGCTAACATACTAGCTCTTTTCTCTTGGAGACTAATAAAGGTAGAAGGTCAACCGTTTTACTAAGCGATACTGTTTATGGTAAGCATGATGTCTGATTGGTACCCTGCATCTGGACCTGGATGAACAATAAATAAAGCAGACACATCTGATAAGGACATTACACTTTGGGTATTCTTGAATGTGGTGACTTGTATCTGGGCTTGTTTCTTGCAGGGACTCTGGAAGTGAACGGCACCTATGGAGAGTTCAAAAGATGTTGGCTTCCTACCAAGAGTCATGTGGCTGAGCCTGGAAGCAGATGCTACAGCCCACTAAGCCCTGAGGTGACTGTGTCCCTACTGATGATTTGATGGTGCTCAGAGAACCACACAGCTAAGTTGCTCCCACATTCTTGACTCTCAGAATCTGTGTGTTGCTAAGCATGCATTGTTTTAAGTTGCTAAATTTCAAGATAGTTTGTTATAGGACAATAGATAACTAATATAGGAAGGGAAGCTGATGTATTCCACTTTAGACACGTGGGGTTGGAAGAGGTAATAGAAAGGCAAAGAAAGTATTTTGGAGGCAAAAAGGAGCCAGGACTCAGGAAAAAAGGTGAGAGGTGGGAGGTAGATTTTGGAAGTCCGTGTGTTGAGATGGTGGTTCATCCATCCATTCCAATGGGGACACTATGGGGGCTTGGGAAGGACAGACATGGTCCTTGCCCTCATGAGGCAGACTGACATTTATCATTAATTATTGAAGGAGAAGGATCCTCATGTTGGTGGTGGATATTTTGAGATTGAAGTGAGAGTGGAATAAATACCAATAAAGGAGCTCTTCAAAGAAATGAATGCAGAAAAAGGAGCAGACAGTTGGAGATACAGCCTTAGTGATCCAGATTGGGAGGAAGAGGAAGCAATATGCAATATGAATCAAGAGCGTAGAAGAGAGAAGTCAGCTAAGTTCACTGATTCAGTAACAGCCGAGGGAAAGAAACTCATGGGGTCCTTTTCTTAGGAGCTCACGAGGGCATTCAAAGTGTGAAGTTCAGTCCATGTTCAGGACTACTGTCTATCTTCTTAGATCTCTTCTCTCTTCTAATAGAAATGGAGATATTGATCCTATGTAACTGGGAGAGGAAGAGACTTTCAAAGCAGTTATATTTGAAACTTGTTCACAGTTTCATTTTTAAAAGGAGAGAGTTAATCACAGAAGAGATTAAAAGTATTCATTACAGGGCATCCCTTAAGATGACATGAGTGCATCTGGAATTATCTGAGGGCTGGTGAGTTATCCTCTGGCCAAAGGATCTTTCCATTAGCCCATCACTGAGCCCCAACCCATCCCCCACATTCCCCAGTTAAGAATTATTCCTTTGAGTTTCAGAGACTCTGGGCCACATCAGGAAACAAACAATGCATGCTAACCTTAGCCAACAGTTCAAAAGGTAGGAAAGAGAATGTTATTTTTCCTACCCTTTTCAATCGTCTTGGTTAGAGTCTTGACTTGATCTTGTAGCTTCTTGATCACTCTGTCCTTCATGTCTAACTCTTCTTCAAGATCCTACAGATTCAAAACAAACAAAGACATTAGCTTAGAAGCATCAATCTGTGTTTTTGGTAACAGCTTTATTAAGCTATAATTCATATACCATGCAATTCACTCATTTGAAGTGTACACTCAGTGCTTTTCTAAAGTCAGCTATACGATGGCAACCATCACCATCATCTAATTCTGGAACACTTTTGTCACACCAGAAAGAAACCTGTAACATTTCCCTAGTCCCCTCCTGTCCTTGATAATCACCAATCTACTTTCTGACTCTTTATTATTTGCTTCTTCTGGACACTGAACATAAGGCGAATCATACAATATGTGGCCTTTTGGGTCTGGCTTCTTTCACTTAGCATAATGTTTTCAAGGCTCATCAGTTTCAAGCATGCATCAGGACTTCATTCCTTGTTGTGACTGAATAATATCCTACTGTATGGATATGCAATATTGATCTTGATCTATTTTTCCCTTAAAGTAATGCCTGTCAGAGAGAATTGAAAAATATGAATGTGTGAAAATGGGTTCTCCTGATATCAGAAGCTTGAGGCAGAGAAACTTCAGAGATTTGGGTCCTGGTTTTGCATTTCCTTCATGATAAAGGGGTGGTCCTGCCCATGCTAAATTTGGCTCAAGAACCAGCAGAGTCCTGGATGCCTATAAATATTTCTTAGAAAGGGTAGAGTGTTTAGGTTCTTTCTGAATTCTAAGGGCTTTGACTCAGAAAGGATTCAGGCTTCTCATCCCACAGTGTCCCACGCACAGCCACTACAGCCACGGGCTCTCTGGGGACTCTGGGTGCCAAGGGAGACTGTGCTGTTTCCACTCTTTGGCCACATCTCCTCTGCTACAATTCTGGGTCTCTGGCTAAACATGTTAGGAACTTCAGTTTTTTCCCTCCTGTCTCAGTCCATCCTAAAATACATCTAAAAATAAAAGTTACCAGTCAACAAGAACCTGGAGGAAACCACTGTTCACATTTTGATTTCATTCCTTTCTTTCTTTTCTAATCTGACACCTGCACATTTTATAGAATTGTGATCATACTGCTTATGAAGTTTTCAATTCTATATTTTTCTCATTATATTGAGGACACATTCCCATGTCATTGATAATATATGCAAGCTGTCATTTTAATACCTAAGTCATATGATATACAACAACTTGTTTTACCCACTACTGTTGGACATGCATTTTTTTACTGTGATGGCCACTCTGAACAAAAATCTTTGTTCCTATATCTAATTACTTAGGATAATAAGATATTAGAAGTTGCATTACTGAGTCAAAAAGAATGTGAATCCAAAGGTTCATATTATTTGCCTCCACATTACCTCTGAGAAAGTTGATGCCAATTGCTATCCCTGGAAACAATGTGTGACAGTGCCCACTGCCAGGTATTTTCACCGGCACCATAAGATCTCTATAACTTGAAGGGCAACAATAACATGTAGTTTTAATTTTGAATTTCTTTGATAAATGGTGAGATGATCACTATTTTTTTTTTCCTTTTTTAATAAGGATTTTTTCTTTGACTCCAAAATTATGTAGTGGTTCAAATAGTGTCTCCTCAAAAATTCATGTCTACCTAAAACCCTAGAATGTGAACTTATTTAGAAATAGAGTCTTTAGAGTTGCAATTAAACTAAGGATCAATATGAGATCATACTGGATTGGGATGGATCCTAAATCTAGTCTCCTTCTAATAGACAGAAAAGGACAGAGAGAGACACAGCCATATGAAGACACAGGCAGAGGTTGGGGTTATGTTGCCACAAATGAAGGGGTGTGGGAGCCACCAGCAGCTGGAATAAGCAAGGCAGGATTCTCCCCTAGAGATTTTGGAGGAGTGTGGCCCTGCTGTCCTGTTGAATTTGGACTTCTGTTTTTTACAACTGTGAGAGAACAAATTTTTGTTGTTTAAAGCCACCCGGTTTGTGGTAATTGTTATGGTAGATCTTAGAAACTAACACAGGTAAGTCTCATTTGTGGGTAGCATCCACCACCTAATATACAGAAATTATATTCTTTTGTTGTGTATTAACCTGTTCATTTATGACACTGAGGTCACTCACTGGGTTGGGAATACTCTGTTAGAATGAACACGTTGCTATGATTGTTCCCCAGCTAAGCGCATGGTGGAAGCAGCAGCATTGCTTTGTCCTGCCTGGGAACAGAGCCACACACACAGAGGGGGCTCTGGGAAAGGCACTGGGTGGGACTGCACCGCACCTTCCTCTGACACTGGAGCATCAGAAACCAACGCACATGAATCCCACACAACTCAGGGACTGACAAAACCTAGAGCCACATGCTCATGGTGAGAGAGCAAATGTTCACATGGGACAAGATATGCAACATACATGAGCCACCTACCTACCCCCTTCCTTATGACTGGCTCCAACTGAGACCCCAGGGACCTACACGTAGGCACCAGTGCAGAAGGCAGGACAACCTCTCACACAAGTTCAGCAGGCAGTTGCTTATCTGGTGTGACCTGAGGAGGCCATTCTCTGAGGAAGTTGTAGCCCCCTCAGAAAAAGATGTTTATTATCTAGGTCTCCCTGACTGGAATGTGTTACTTTCTATTCAATGTTAAACTCTTTGGATTCCTTTGGATATAATTACCCGTTTAAAGTTAAATCCTCATACTACAAGATATGATTTTACCCTATCATGGTTTTCCTGTGAGACAAGAAATGGGGCACCCTGACAACACAGTGTAAGGCCTGTGGGCCTGTCCAGGCTGCTGACCATTGCCCTGGGGAGGAGTCCTTTTCTGGTTACAGTCTTGGAGGTCGCCAGGCCAGGAGGGAGTCTGAGCATGTCCAACTCCCAGGAAAGTGACCCGTCTACCACTGTGGTGTTTCACGCACCAAAAAATTCCAAAAGAATTGCTGGGGCCTGACTTAGACTCGACCGATTTCATTTTGACAAGGGCATTTACAATTTTACGAAGACTTTAACGATTTAAAACATTTGTCATGTGCCATCATGGTCACTTCATAGCGGAACATTTTGACTAGAAAAATTGTAGGGAGGGCATAGCCCCAAAACAAGCATGTCCCTTTAATAGGGAAAGGCTTGCTCTAGACCAGAACATCATCATCTCAATGGGTGCCATTCATGGGACAGTGCTCATCTCTTTGCTTATCATCTCTTCGCTTTATCGGACACTCCCCTCGTCAGGCCAGTGAAAGTCGCCAAGGCTCCCTGGCAGCAGGCTGCCACATCAGAGGCCAGCTGTCTGCTGAGATAGGGACACAGATTGCTCTGACGGAAGTGGCTTTTGGTCTACAGCCGTTCATCGTATGTTTTAGGTGGTCCCTCCCCGCTTTTGGTGACACCTGCACATATCATCTATTAACAAGTTGAAAAAAAAAAAGTTGGAAAACTTCTTACCCTGTTTTCCATAGTTAGACGAGACGCTTCCTGCCGGAAAGTACTCTTGACTTCACTTTCAGTTTCAAATTGTTTCTTCAAGTGCTCACTGGCCTCCTGCATTTCTTGAATCTTACTGATCAGCTTCTCTTTCTCTTTGATGTGTATTTCATTTTGGGCCTCTATGGTCCTGAGAAAAAGAGGAAATTTTGGTATCCGTTTGACCATCATGGACAAGTCACTCATTGTCAAAGCAAATGCTGATTATTTTCAAGACAGAAAAATCCTTTGGCCAATTTATGTGTAAAGTGAATAGTACTTGAATAGCAATGTCCTTAAAGCAGGGGCGAGGGGGTGAAGATCAGGGCTGGCTGGGTATAAAATTGTCCACGACTGTACCGGTGTCTCTAACCTGTTAAGAGATTCTTGCCTCCATTCTGCCAAAGGATGTTGACTGTTCCCCCTGGACATCCACGCCCACTCACACTCTTATGACCACAAGCCCAGTGATTATCTCCTTTGTGAAAGGCCTGGGGACCAGACTCTCAAAAAGCCAGGGGTCAGAAAGAAGAGGAGTAGTAGCTTGTCAAAAGAGATCCCAGACTGTGTCTCACCGCTTTCCTACAGTTTGGGGCCCTCATTTCATTCCCATCCTACCAATAAAGTCACATGACTAAAAATGTTCTCTAGGACATAGGACGTCCATGTATCACTCTGCAAAGTGAGTATGTCAGTGAATTGGCAGCAAGACGGCTTCGTAAGGTCCCACCACAGCACCAGGCCCTCTGCTGGTCAAGATGCAAATTTGAGGGGATTATCAGTGAAGACTCTCTGAACATGGATTTCAAGCCTTATCCTAAATGGTCTGCTTATGAGAAAATCTGTTCTCTCTCACACAATCTTATTTCATCAGTTTTTTGAACACACAATCCCTGTGTGCGGCACAACATTCTAAGGGAATAAGAGGGTACACGGTGAAAAGTAAGTTCTCTCGCCTTCCCTGTGTACCAGCCATCCAATTACCCTCCCTGGAACCAAGCAATGTTTTGATTCTTATATGTTCTCCCTTATATGTGTGTGTGTGTGTGTGTGTGTGTGTGTGTGTGTGTGTGTGTTGTGTGTACATATGTGTTTCTTTCTTTCACATCTGAATGGTAATATATACCTCAATCAGCACCTTGCTTTTTTGCCTTATTAACATATCTTGGTTATCTTCCACAATTCCAGAAAAGAAAAGCATTACATGAGCATGAACTTGAAGAACATACACGTTAACACTTACTTTCTTTGTGTTCCCTCCTCTTCTCGATTGCGGTTCAACTGATTAGACAATTCTTCCAGTTTTCCTGTCGTGAGAAGAGCTGTCATGACTTTGGGGTCCATATGGCAGTCTGATTTGGGTTTGGTCATGCTTTTCAACAGTCCTAAGTTGTTTCTTGCCTGGGATGAGGTTTTGTTTGCTCTGAACAATGTTTATTTTATTTTTTTTAAGATTTTATTTATTTATTCAAGAGAGACAGAGAGACAGGCAGAGAGACAGGCAGGCTCCATGCAGGGAGCCCAACATGGGACTTGATCCCGGATCTCCAGAATCAGGCCCTGGGCTGAGGCGGCGTTAAACCGCTGAGCCACCCAGGCTGTCCTCTGAACAATGTTTAAATATTTCCCAAGCTATAATCCCAAACTTGTGACATTTCACATAAAAATCTGGATTTCTGGCTTTTCCTTACAAATAGGAATATCAAGTGACACTGGGGCCAATAGTCCCACATGGCAACAATCAATGGAGCTTGGAGGCTGCTGCACCTCTGAATGCTGTGTACCTTATGGTCCCCTCCAAAAAGCCCTCTTTTCTCATTTATGTTACCTGGTTGGGCCCCTGGAGAACCAGAGTTCGAGATCCCTGGGTATAATGATTTCTCTGTCATTTCCTGGACATGAGAATCCATTTTCTAGAAGTGGTTTCATGGCAGTTTCAGTTACCTTTCATGCTTTCTGTTTGTTCATTCAGGCGGGTTTCCAGATCTTGCTTCTGTTTCTCCAGCTCTGAAATTTGCTGTTTAAAGTCTGGGATCATCTTTAGAGAAGAATTATAAATATTTGAATGCAAAACACTTTTGTCTGTGAACTTCAAAACCTCAGAGCTACTCAGAAGTAAACTAGACTGTCTAGGTGCTTAAGCCCAGGGAGTGGAAACATCTGGTATAGCTGTGCAGCAGGGCCAGCCAAGGCGTTAGACTGGTTTGGCATTATGGCTTTTTACTTCAAGATCTATACAGAGCCACAGGCAATACCAGCATGTTTGGAGGGAGTGGTTCTCACACGGCTATGACCATGGTATCCCCGAGGTCTCCTGAGGGAGAAGGAAGTACACTCTCTGGGAGGGTGTGGGGGGCTCTGCTGAGGTGAGCCAGCCTCCTCGGCCCGGGCCCAGAAACATCATCTCCTCATCTAGGAACACGAATATCGAATATTGTCTCAAAGAGGCCCCTCCGTGCCCTATGAATTTCAGGCAGTGCACTGCTCTTTTCGTAGAGGTCTGGAATGATCCAGTTTGTCCTCATCTATCTGCATATTTCTGTAAACATCACTCCTGCCCATCCTCAGTCAGGTAAACAGTTTTCCTGTTGTCCAAGTTTTAAAACCTGTGTTGTCCAAGTTAAAAAAAACCTGTGCCTCTCTGAAGTGTACATGAAGAATACTTGCTTGATTGTGTATTTGGGTGCATGTTCTGCACTGGTCCTCATTAAAGCTTCAACCAAAGGATTAAAAAAGACAAGGTCCTTAACCCCTGCTTCACATGCCTGCTGCGCCCAGGGTCACACCTCCTCACCTGTGACACAGCCCAGAGATGTCCTAATATTCTCAGGCGAGGCAGAGGAGAAGGAAGTGGTAAGAAAGCTGAGAAGGGGTAGCCAGGGAGGTGGGCTGAGGACCTGTAGGAAAGCGTGGTATCCTGCAAGGTGACAGAACAAACCGGAGGGAGGAAGAGGGAATGATTAACGTCACCAGATGTTGCTGAGGGAGAAGATGGAGGTGGAAAGGGATGCTTTGGGCTCAGCCATGTGCAGGCAGCTGGTCAGTGCACATGGTGCACACGACAGATTGGTGTGGCTGTGAGGTGGCCCCCAAGGAGCCTGGCCAGCTGCCCCCAAGAAACAGGTGGTGGCTATAGGTGATGTGGGGTTAAGAAAGGGATGTTCTTTGAGTCAGGAGATTTCTATAGCATTTCTCCATGGCTGCAGGCTTGAGTTAAAAGAAAGGATGAGACAAACTCAGGGAAAGAATAGGCATCACAGAAGAGAGAAGTCCTTGAGAAAATAAGCAGAGAGACGGACCCGAACACCTGCCCCACTCAGAGTTCTTCTACCTTAGTGTTTGGGGTTTCTTTTGTCACTTTCCACGGTGTTAGGGCAGACTTAAAATACACAGATTTAAACACACACACACACACATGCATCACAGAATTTGAACCCATCCTATGGTAAATAAACCCATTCTCAAATCAAAGTGCTCTCTATCCCAGGGTAATTTTATAGTTTTATCTTCTGACTCAGTTATTTCATTCCTAGAAAACATTCTAATCCATTGTTTACTGCCAGGAAACTGAATTTTATCCCACTAACAAATGGCATCTCTAGAATAATGGCTACATTACATGGCCACCCGGGGCCCATGGCTGAGACCATACCATGTTTTCTGATGTTAGCCTGGTAACTTCATGACGGATACTTTCATTGATGTCAGTCTCTTCTCTAAATAATTTCTGCAGGTGGTTGATTTCTTGACTTAGATGCACCACTTTGAAGTTCAAAGCTTCGATCTCCTTTTCGTAGCAATCCTTCTGGGACTGGAAATGGCTCTCCAAGACACTGTCAGAGGAGGGGTCAGAAATGAACCACATAGTCTTTATTTTGTTGTGCGGCTGTGAGCGTGTACATGTGCAGTAGTTACGAAAATTCACAATTTAGGCCCTGCTAAGGATGTAAAGTTTACTTATGTACACATAGTGACAGGCTATGGACTTAGGTACATAGAATTATAAAATTCTTCTAGCTAGTTAGGAAGCATTATGTGGCACTAACAGGCAGTTAATGGTAAGAAATTTTAGACACGTTAAAATTACACTTTCATAGTTTAAGAATATGTTTGTATGATGCAACAATAGTAAATATACATTCATTATGCATCTGTCAAACTCACAGAATGTATAACACCAACAGTGAACCCCGAAGTAAACTATTGATTCTAGGTGATAATGACAGATCAACGATGTTCATCAATTTTAACAAATGTATCACTCTGGTGGGGGATACTGATACTGGTTATGTGGGGTGAGTGTAGGGATACCTCTGAGAAATCCTTATACTTTCCGCTAAATTTTGCTGTGGACCTGAAATTTCTCTGAAAAATAATGTCTGTATATAAAAGATTATAGCAAATTCCTTAAAATTAAACATAGTTCTATGTCTATAGCAACATTAGCTAATTTATTTGATATAATCAGTTTTCCCTGCACAGATTACAGGTTTTAGGACTTGGAAGTTTGCCCTAAAAATATTTTTTTTTCATTATTAAACTCATTACTTAATTCTTGAAATATTTCCAGTAATTACTGGATCATCCCACCATAAGGAGTTTCCTCTGCGTCAAATCTGTGGAAGATAAACTCGTTACTTTCCTATATCTATCATCTCTGAAAAGCAAAAAGAACTCTGGGGGGAGTTTCTCACTGTGTTGCTTTCTTTAGTCCTTCATAAGCAAACCAAAGTTCTCCATCCTCATTTAAATGTTCCAAATCTTCCAATGAGAGCCTGGAAAATAAGGAGGGGTAAGAAAATCTATCATCTCACTCCTGTGCTACATGTTTCTAAATGTCTGGTAATGCAAAAATGATTACCTGCTTCTAACATCTTCAATGTCATAGCTTTCAAGAAGTTGTTTGGTGATCTCAGACATCTTTTCTGAGAGGAAAAGGCAGAGCTGGTATAAATTACAGATTTGCATGATTTCTCTTCTCCCATTCCTAGTTCTCTAGATTTCACTCAGAGTGTCCAGCTAACCATGCCAACAGCTAACTTAACAACTATTCAACCAATCAGCCAACCAACCTATCAGCTATGAAGTCAAGCAGCTATTCAACCTACCACATGTCCAACCAAACAGCAAGCCAACCAGGCTCACACCAAGGGATACATTTCCTTAGCAGTGACACCTGTAATAAACTTGTTTCTGCACCCATGGGCTCAGTGACTCATATTTTTCTTACCTCTCATTTCCCGTTTCTGTGATTGCACATGTTTCTCCACATCGATCTTCTGTGTCTGAAGTAGCTCTATCTCCTTTTCAAACTCAGAGATTGTCTGTATCACAGCAACGACCATACCGGGTGAAGAAAAAATAGCTATTATGGCTTATGTCAGACAAAGAGAACACTATTATGGTATTGTGTGTCTACCCAAGACATCATCACCCAGTTAAAATCTTGTTAAAACCTTCACTGCCCACACAATGTAGCCTTGAAGCATATTTAACAACTTATTCCCAGATATAGTTGGTTGCAGCAATAGAATTAATATCCTTACTATGTAAAGGGAAAAAGTAGCTCCTTACTAAGTTTTGGGTGGGGTGGGGAGGAAAGGGGCCCGACAGAAGAGGCTAAATCCTCTTTCACTGTATGATGAACTCTTGGATGCAGGGATGTGGGCAACACCACTGTCGTAATATTGGGTGTGGGCTCCCACCAGGTTTACATGTGGCACAGCAGTAGAGCCAGGGGTACCCAGGAGGTTGGGAGTTGGCTGTGAGGGTGCGACTAGGTGTCCTGAGGGGGAGCACAGGGTGTGGGGAAGAGGTTGTATTCTGCTTTATTACCTTGTGAGGTCAGCCTCAGTAGGGATCACAGGTGTGTGTTTTCATAGCATTGAGTGATATGCAGTGTGGAAATAGGCCCTCCTTAATCTTTTCTCAGTCTCAGTGTTTAAGGGCTACAGCTCCAGTTTCGTCAGAGGATGAGGAGGGAAATCTAACTGAATTTACCGATCACTTTAGGTACATCACCTAATCCTTATAACAGGCCACATGGTGATGGGGTGATAATTTATGGATGAGAAAACTGGGGCTACAGAAGGTGAGATGGCATGCTCAGGGCTGACAGGGCCCCAGGACGGTCCGATCCAAAACCCCTGCTCTTGGTAATGTTTCAGCAAATGTTCCAAGTCATACATGTACTTACTTATAGACTGATTATGTTTATTTTCTGTGAAAATCAGACTAATCTTAATATACCACATCAGAGAGTTTGGACCACAATTTTAGCTACCAAGACGAAGTGAGTGACAAGTAGTGGTGCCTCACTCCAAGAGCAGCCATGTGATGTCCCAAGACGTAGACTAGTCAGATGATGCAATGCTAGCCTCATGGGACTCCTGAGTGTGAAGCAGTCAGAGCAATATGTGGTCCTCCTTGGTCCCACAGTCCAAACTCCTTCTTCTTTTTTTTTTCAAAGATTTTTTTTATTTATTCATGAGAGACATACAGAGAGAGAGAGAGAGAGAGAGAGAGAGAGAGAGGCAGAGACACAGGCAGAGAGAGAAGAGGCTCCATGCAGGGAGCCCGATGTGGGACTCGATCCCAGGACTTCAGGATCACACCCTGAGCCGAAGGCAGACACTCAACCACTGAGCCACCCAGGCATCCCCCAAACTCCTTCTTTTAAACAATAAGAAACTGGCCCAGAGAAGATAGACAGCTCTCCTGTGAAGTCAAGAGGTGACCCAGATGTGATTCTTAAAGTTCTTCTAAGTCACGTGTGGGTATTCCATGACAGTTACAGAGAATATTTGCATGATCTTGCTAATATTCTACTAACATACAATTCATTTATTTAGTGGAAGCTTACAAGCTTTCCAAATTTATACCGAAATGTTTTGCGTTGAAGAATAGAGGGACATTCGAGTTTGTGTTTCCTGGTAGGGAAGGAATTCAGTTAAGCCTCGATTGTCCAAGCATGGATCATTACTATTGTGGATTTTCTGATAATAACTTAAAACAAAAGATTCTGATAACAAGGTAATTTAATTTTAATACGGGTATTTATAGAAATATAACACGATGGAATGTATAATAATGATTCACAATCAATTTATAATTTAATTTGAAAATGTTCTCTAGGTAAACATATTTGAATAACTTCATAAACCATATTCATATAATTTCAAAAGAGTTAGAAAGTGGACTTTTAAAATATGAAAAGCAACTATTGGTAAGTCAAAGGCAACTTGGGAGTTCATCCTTGGAAGAACTGAAGGAATCAGGGTCATTTTGACTGTGGCCTTTACACAGATGCTCTTAAATGTCTGATCCTGTGGGAGTGTGAAACTGCTCCCTACAGGAGGCTCAAAGACCGGAGCCAGGGAGCTCATCTGCAAGTGAAAAGCCCCTTCTACCTTTGCCTGCTTTCTCAGTTGGGCCACCTCCCCCTTTAAGCCGTCTGAGGTGACACGTTCTTCCTCTAGTTGATGATGCAAGTGCATTTTCTCCTCTTTGAGAGCTTGAATGTCTTCTTTCAAAGACCAGATCTGCTTCTCATAGTCTTGTGTTTTCAGTTCAAAACTTTTTTCAAGAAGTCTAGGAGCAAAAGAAAAGAAATAACTAATTCAGAATTTCTCAAGTCTTAACCATGAATTAGAACCATACATCATCTTGAAAATAAGAGACTCGGAAAGGAGACATGTTAATTAGGATCCACTGTGACCATTCCAATGGCCTTATTTTTAGCTGACTGTTGCCTGTCCCCTTAGGTTACAGAAATTTTTTTATACCTTCTGAGAAATGTGGCTCTACTATGGTCACACAGAGGAAACACAGGATAGGGAGGCTGAACTCAAAGACTCAGTGGTGGTTGGGATACTCCACTCCTGAAGCCACCCTAGTTCTATGTGGTTCCCTGTGGTCTCTTGGAGGAGCCCCTTCCCTTGGCAAAGACCTTGGCACATTCTGCCAAGTGCTAGCCCCTGCTGAGTTCCAAGGATCCTAGAAGGGTTTGGCTGGGTCCTAAATAAGTTAATACAGCCATTTAACCTGTCAAAGGAGCCAGCCCTTCTAACATTCTGCAATAAACTGCAGCAAATCCAGGTGCTCCAAAGTCCAGGGAAACCCAATTCCTTGTGAGACAGCTGCTCAATTAAATATGGGATGACTGATGAAGAAAATAGCCAAAGAGAGACATGACCCAGACCAGCCCTACATAACTCAGAGGGGCCAGCAGAACAGAAGCAGTCCTAGGGACTCCAGCAGTTTCTATGATCACCACTCTACTTGCTAGGCTGTCATCTCAGTTCATTTATGACTGACTTACATAGCACAAAGGGAGAGCCCCCAGGAAGGGAGTCACATTCCCAGCAGGTTTGTGTTTCCTTTTGTAGATATTAACAAACTTCTCAACTTTGTGCTCCTAAGAGGCCAGTAAAGCATCTTTAAAGAAGCAAAGCGCAACCAGGAGTCTATGTCGAAAGAATCTCAGACTTGTACCTACTTTGGTTGGGAGTCACACACAGACTTCAGGCATCTGGAGGCCCCTTGAGGGTTGTGACAGGTGCTAAAATGTCTCGAGTCAGCTGACCGGGGATCAGACCAAGCTATAGATGAATGCTGATGAGGACTGCAAGGAACTTAAAGTGACCTGGCCTCAGCCTGCCTCTCCAAACCCCTTCCTGAAATAATTGTTCCCAAGTGGCCCCAGGTTACAGTGAACTAAGCCAAGAACTGAGCTCCTCTCCTAGAGTTGAGAGTTCACTGAAAAATAAAATTTTCAAGGTGACGAGCAAAATCTCCTACTCACACAGGACCAGGAAACACATATCTGTTAACTCTTGGAGCTCTTCAGTTTCATTCTCTCCACTAATGTTTTGGCATCCAGCTCCTTACTAAGATCCAGGCTCTCCTGCCAACTAAATGCACAGGGAAGCTGTATATCCTACCACCTAGCCCTGAGCCTTCTAGACAACAGAAATGTGCCAGGAATATTTTGTCTTTCCCCAGCACCCTGCCATGCATCCCTCCTTTGAGATCTAAAAGCTTTGCGTTGACTCTTGAAGAGAAGGGAGTGTAGACTGCAGTCTCTGCAGATTAACAGAGTTTGGTACTGAGACAGGAAAGGTGGGGCAGGTACAGTACAAGGTCCTGGGAACCTGCCTTAACTATCATGAGGTGGGTTCCACCCCTTATTGTCTGGGGCAAGAGTTAAGTTAACAGACACAACACACAGGGGAGGGAGGAAGGCTTATTTTCAAGGCAATAATTTTACTGCTTGGACTTGATGGAAGCTGAAAGGGACAGCAGGGCCTGACCTTTTCTGTCTGAGCAATGAAGGGAAAGCCAGAAGTTCCCAGGGGCCCACCGCCCACAGCTGCAGAACCTGTGCTGTCTGAAAGGTACACCCTGCGGGACTCGGCTCTCACACATGTGAGTCTCTCACTTCCTAAAAACATTCACACACACCCCATCTCCTGTCCCAGCTTTCCTGTATCTGTGACCTGCTATCTGCAAGCTGAGAGGCAACATATAAAAAAGTAGAGACAGATGCAATAGCTCTGAGGCAAACTAGGTTTCGTACATCCTCTGTTGTTCTTCTTTTTGCACGTCATCAAAGAGCTGCTTGGTGAGATCATCCATTTTTCCTGTGAAAAGAGAATATTCTTTGAAATATATCTGCAAACCAATGCCTTGATGTTTTCATATACATATATATGTATTATTATTATTATTATTATTAAAAAGTACACAGAAACGTTTTAGGAAGAAAATGGCCAGTTTATGACAGGGTTTCAGTCCTGGCACTGTTGATGCTTCAGACTGGACAATACTTTGTTGTGGAGAGGGGGCCGTCCTGTGCAGTGTGGGACGCTGAGCAGCAGCTCTGGTGTCTTACCACTGTGACCACCAAACATGTCCCCTGATGGGGAGAGGGGAACCAGAGTGGTCTCTTGGCTGCGAACCACTCATTCATGATAACCAAGAAAATAATAAAGTGTGTCTGTCTTCATCTGTGGACAAGGTAGTATGACAAAGCTGCTGGTGCATTTTAGTATAAGAGTCTCTAACAACAGAGTGAGGTTGAGGTGACATTGGACAGCTAGGCAATAATTGCCGGGCATCTGGTCATTCTGAAGACTTGACAGCCCCATTTTCCCAGCATATCTACACACAACAGGTGCCCTTGAAAATGGGGGTAACCCATCAAAGCCTGACATCTCTATTTGTATTTAGTTGATACCTCATCCTTGACCTCTACCTCATTTCTGAATCCCACCACAGAGGGAAGCCCAGGGAGGAGGTGATGAAAGCTGCCCTGAATTACTTGATTTAAAAAAAAAAAAAAAAAAAGGTCAATGGTATTAGTTGTCAAATAGATCTCAAATGTCACTGAATCAAAATGACTGCCTCAGAATGTCATGAGTCAGCCAGAAAAAAACTAGGAAAATGCTTAAGCTTTAATTTAGAAGCCCGCATTTGATGTAATTTCAATTTTTAATTCACTCACAGAATTGGCTTCAGTTCTGATGCTTACATCTCAGGCCATTTACCAAGGGGTGAAAGAGCTGCTCAAATGTGACTTTCTTCCCAGGAGCAATGGGATGGTGTCCATGTTGGGATCTCAAAAAAGGGGAATGTGTGAGAACATCCCTTAGGTCACAGGGTAAGCGAAGGCTGGTACTTTTCACAAAACACTGTTGGCCATGTGTAGGGACACTCACAGGATAAGCAGTTTATAAACAGGGGTTTAAAAGCCTCCAGGTACTTTTTAGAAGGAAATAATATCAAATTATGGACTCAATCATGTCATTGCTGTCAAATATGTAATTTTTAGGACACGCTTGTAGGGATTTAAGTTTTCTTGTGAGGAAAAAACACTTAAAGTTACAAGAAAGCACAAATATACTCAGGAGCAGTATATTGTAATAAAAAAGATAGAGGTGGGCAAGTGCTTCCCTAATTCAGGTCTGAGGTTTACTCAGAGACCTCTGACTCCATGTGTTCATCCCCACTCACATCATCAGTCCTCTGAGACTGGCTGCAGGGTGTGCATTATCTGTAGCTGGAGGTTACTCCCAGGCTTGGCACCCTCTGGACAGCCTTTCCTGTTCTGCTGGCCAGGACTCAGGATGTTAATTTCCTCCTACTGATGTGTTTCTCCCATACTCTGACCTGAACCCCTAGGGTTCCTGAATCCTGCCTGCTGGGCCTAAGGTGTGTGCTAGATCCCCAGGCCTGAACTCCCACGCCCCTGTCGCCCCATCAGAGCTTACAGAAAAGATCTCTGGACAGGACAGATAATCAAATGTGGCAATTTAAACCATCTGGTCAGGAACCATCAGGTTCCTGCTCCATTGGGATTTAGCAAGCACTTGCAATTAGAATTTGAGTTGGAAATCTACGGATGGACAGAGGTAGGCTAAGGGGGCCTGCTCCACACCCCTGAATGAAAGTGATACCGCTGGTTCCCAGGGTCTACATCTGAGAGCCTGGGATGATATGGCTCAAGTGCTCAGCAGGGCCTTCACTCAGAGCCAGGGCAGTAGCCGAGGAGGGGGAACCAGAGCAGAGGATCCTGTGTATCAGGATCGCTACAATTTTTTTTTTTTTTTAAATATAGATGTGTGAACCACCCTGGCGGTACCATACACAGACACATCCCTCACCCCGTCTCCTGGTGGAAGAGCTCCAGGCTTATGGCCCAACCATCTATATTTTGCAAATGGCCCTGGCGGTTCTGAGGCAGCAATTGCTGAGCTATCTGACAAAAGATGGAAATAAAGCAGAAGAGTCTGTAGGGTAAAGTTATCACAACTTAAATATAGTTATTCTCTGTGAGGCAAAAAATGATCTCATTTCACTGTACTCTCATGAGTACATGACAGATTCTGGATTCTGCCTAAAACTCAATTCACACCCATTAGTTATTTCCTGAATGCCTGGACAGGTGAGCATATGAAAGCATGCATCGGGCTACCTTGGGCTCTACCTTTTAGCTCTTCAGTCTTCTCTCGGAGCTGCAGCTCTATTTGCTCTTTTTGTATTTCCAGTTCCGAATTATGCTTCTGAAGCTTTGCCAATTTCTAGTGAAGGGAGGAAAAGAAGCTTTTTAAAAAAGTTCAAGTTTTGTCACCACAGCCTTGCTGCATTTTTATCTATCCATCCATGCATCCATCCATCTCAGCTCCTATCATGGATGACAGCCAGCGCTGGCCCACCACAGGATGCTGCATTCCATCTCACACAGAAGGGCTCCCTGTGACTTCAAGCAGACACTTGTTCTCATCCTGGTCCAGAAATGGCCAAAGTCAAGGAGGAAGAACCAAATCCAAGGTCTCCTCAAAGTCAAGAAAATGCCTCTATCTTTTTCTGGAAGCTTCTCAATAGCCAAGGTATTTATATATTTAATAGGTATAAATAATTTATGATATAAAATGGAGTAGAGACAGACTCAATAGCTTTAAGGCAAACTAGGTTTCGTACATTCTCTGTTGTTCTTTTTGTACGTCATCAAAGAACTGCTTGGTGAGATCGTTAAGAGTATTGTTACTTAGGAAGGATGTGCGATCATGACAGAAGCTCTATTATTTTAGCTTCTCCTGGTAAAGCATCTGCTGGGTCTGATGGTTGGCGACTGGCAGTGTGGGTTGGGGAGGGTGCCCTGGGGCTCCAGGCTGCCACAAACCTGGGTGCTGTAGGACTCTGGAAAGTACCAGAGAATGGAGGGTAGTAAATACTGCCGCTTCAGAACACAGTAGCTCATACTGGTGTAGGCCTCTGTGGTAGGCACTTGGCTAAATTATTTTGTCTGACTATTTTATCCTCACGACGACTCTTGTCAGTTCCTTTTTGCTATTGCCATTTTACATCAGAGAGGGTAAGTGGCTTGCCCAAGCTTGCCCAACCAGATGGCAGCAAAGATAAGATTTGAGCCTAGGACATCTGATATCTGTCAACTGTTCATCCTACTACAACACAGAGATGAAAACCCGCCCCAAGCTTTGCACTGCTGTTCTGGGGAAGATACTTCAGGGCACACACCAGATGGACAAGTGACAGGGGACCAAGATCATCCCAGAAGAGAAAGAAGCATCTAGCCAGGGAGGGGCTTTCATCACTTCATCATAGTTGAAAAAAGAGGAAACCTTATGTTGTGCATCTTGAAGCATGAGCCTCCTCCTCTTCCCCCAGATTCTAGGCCTCCGATCCCCCCTCCCCTGAAAGGTAGGCTTCCTTTGGTTATGGAAGCCGATAGCAAAATTTGATCTGTTGTGCAGAAATCTGCTTTGTGGGAAATGCTGTGACCTGACCTTTTGCAAGGAAAGACTTGCGTGTATTTCCATAATCACAACGAGCACAGACCTCTTCCATGGCAGCCTTGTATTTCTTCCCCTTCTCCTCATAATTGTGCCTATGGGTAGCTGCTCTGTCCAGCTCTGATTCCAGTTTCTGAATCTTCTCCGTGTCACTGGCCCGAAGAGCGGCCAGGCTGGTCAGCTTCTCTACCAGCCCGTGGTTCTCTTTGTTCTAGAGGAAAAAAAAAACAAAAAACAAAAAACAAACCAGCAAATGTTAAGAGGTTTATCCAAAATAAAGAAGCTGTTCCATTTGCCTCTTACAACCTTTGACATGGTATCTAAATCTATCAGAGCTTTACTTATACTGATCACATTTATCATTACAATGGCACATATGAGCATTTCATCCCAGGGTAAATAGCGAGGCAGATGTGGTCTGGCAAACTTCCTGGGCTGATGGCATTTTCGGTGTGGGACCAGCCTAATCCTGGAGCTCCAAGACAACCCTAGTCAATCCCCTGTACCTCCCAAATTCATATATTATAGTCATAATACTCAGTCCTTCGGAATATGACTATATTTAGAGATAGGGTCTTTAAAGCCAAAATTAAGGTAAAATGAGTCAATGTCATATCAGTGGGCCCTAATCCAGAATGACTGTTGTCCTTATAATAAGAGATTGAGGAGGGGACACTTGTGTGGCTCAGTGGTTGAGTGTCTGCCTTTAGCTCGTGCTGTGATCCCGGGGTCCTGGGATTGAGTCCACATCCGGCTCCTCTTGGGGAGCCTGCTTCTCCCTCTGCCGATGTCTCTACCTCTCTCTGTGTGTCTCTCACGAATAAATAAAATCTTTTAAAAAGAAGAAGGAGGAGGAGGAGGAGGACAGGACGAGGACATTAGGGGGGTGCCTGGGTGGTTCAGTTGGCTTAGTGTCTGCCTTCAGCTCAGGTTGTGACCCCAGGGTCCCAGGATCAAGTCCCACATTGGGCTCCCAATTCTGTGTGTGTGGGGAACCTGCTTCTCCCTCTCCCTCACCCTCTGCTGCTTGTTCCCCACCCCCTGCTCTGTCAAATGAGTAAATAAAATCTTAAAAAAAAAAAAAAAAGAAGAAATCAGGACACAGATCGAGACACACAGAGAGTAGACTGCCACCTGCCAGTCAAGGAAAGACAACTCATTAGGAAAGCCCCTCTGCCAACACCTTGACCTTGGCCTTCTAGCCTCCAGAACCATGACAAAAGAAATGTCTGTTGTGTAGGCCTCGTAGGCTGTGGCAGTTATGGCAGCCCTAGCAAATGAAAATACCTAGAATGGAGCCCAGGTAGCATCGGGGTCCCCAGGGGCCCCATTCCCAGCTCTCACGGAAGTTTTTCGGTGTTGTTTTGCACAAGCCACGTAACATGCAGGCCTGTCACTCAAGAGCACAATAAAGGAGAAACTGTATCAAAACCTGCAGCGATTTTTTGCACATTTGTCCACTTACTAAGGACTCCTGCATCACCACTTGTGGCTGATTCAAGCTTACCCTGGGAGAATCTTGGTATTATTTGGGACAGGCCCAGGAATGAGTTTTAGAGATCTGGGCACTGCATTTAGTCCTTCCCCACCGGCTAAGAGTATGTAGATTTTGTTTCCTACCAGTGGGAACAGTATGAGCCCTCTCCCCAAGACTGGCAGGGCTGCAGTTAGACCATATAGACTGTTGGGCAAATTAGAAAGTAACAACTCCTCTGAGCACACAGCCCTGAGGGAGCCTGGCGTGGCATGCAGACATCTTTGTGCAGATGAGGAAAAGGCACCCCTGCCTCAAGGCAGCCCAGCTTTGTACCAGGATGCGTGGTTTGGCCAAAGCAAACATGGCTGGATTTCAGCCCCACCTATACTCTTGGGCAGCTGCCCTTGTGCAGTGTACAACCTATACAACAACATGTAGTAGCCCTTTACAGTGTACTTCTGCCTTCTAGATCAAGTGGTCCAGGTAAACTATTTGAACCTCCTAATACAGGCATAAATCTTAAGCCCATTCGCTAAGGAATTGGCCCAGGACAAAAAACATCTGTTAGAAAAAGTACATATGAGAGATGCATTAGGAACACCTACCTGGGGATCCCTGGGTGGCGCAGCGGTTTAGCGCCTGCCTTTGGCCCAGGGCGCGATCCTGGAGACCCGGGATCGAATCCCACATCGGACTCCCGGTGCACGGAGCCTGCTTCTCCCTCTGCCTGTGTCTCTGCCTCTCTCTCTCTCTCTCTCTCTCTGTGACTATCATAAATAAATAAATTAAAAAAAAAAAAAAGGAACACCTACCTGATCTTCTAGCTTTTTCTGCAAACGCTGGACCCTGTAAGTAAGCTGAATGTTGAGCACGAATCGTCGGATACTCTGGAATCTGCGTCTGGCCAGCCACGCTCGTGCATATTTCTGAAGGATCACTGCCTTGTGTTCCTCCAGCATCTTCAAAACAAGATTTTATGAAATGCACATTGGCTTTCCAATTGTTTCTCTCATCAACATCTCCAACGTTGAGAGATTCAACTACCAAAATATTCTCACGGCGTAAAATACAAATTTCAGGTAATCAACCCCCAGAGTCCCACTATACCTAGAGCTTTGAAATAATAACCAAACCTACTTGTGGCGGACATATATGAACAGACAGGTCTCCTTGCTGTCTACGAAGGTCTCCATGCAGAAAACCAATGAGTTCACCGTGACTGGTGAAAAATAACCTGGGGAGCCCTGGGGAACCCGTGCCTAAGAAAGTGTGGGGTCTCGGCCATACCTTTCGATACCTCCTCCTTGCTAGGAGTCCTCGGGTGTAGGCCTGGATGGTGATGGTGGCCACGCGAATCAGCTGGTATAAATTGCGGACGAGATACCCACGGCAGTACTTCTGGATGATTATGGCTGCCCATGCTTCTTTCAAGGCTGTGGCCGTAACAGCTTTCCTTGGTTATAAAGGGTGCAGAGTCAATCTGTTACCCACAGAGCACTGACTTCTAGGGCACAGTGATGAGCTTGCACAGCATTTTTCCTTTTCACTGAGGAATATTCAAATGTTTTGCAAATCTACCCATTAAACTCTAAACCGATGGACTCTATCGCCCACTGGAAGTCATTCTCATCACCTCTCCTTTTCACCCTGATCTGAACGTGGATCTGCTCCAGCCCAGGGGAACAACATGGCAGCTGACACACTCTTCACATCCAGGGCGATCAATCCACCGTCACTCACATATGTGAAAACAAAACTGGGCTTTGGCATTGCATTTGCTCATTCAGCCTTGTGGGAAATCACGCCAGAGGCTCTAGATCAGGGGTTGGCAAACTACCTGGGGACCTTCCAGCCTTCCACCTGTGTTGTCCAGCATTATAGGGACACGGCTACACCTAGTATTTGGACAATACGCATGGCTTATAACAGCAGAGTTGAATACCTGTGAGAAACTGCAAGGCCCCCAAAGCCCAAATATTCAGCTCCTACAGAAAAGGCTTGTCAAGTCCTATCTAAAGGACTGGAGGTGAAGATGAAGTTCTTACCTTCAGCGTTAACAACTTCACATAGCAACAGACTTATAAATGGCCAGGTGGGATAAGAGGAAAAATAAAATAACTACTAAAAGATCTGTGAGAGAGGTCTTAGAGAACTATCATTCTGCTTGTGAGCCGGCCCTTGGTGGAAAAGTGGAATTTCTGTAAACAGTGGAAGGTTGGAAAAGACATTTCAAGTTGAGGACCAGTGAACACACAGAGGGTTAACAATGCCTGAAATATTCAGAAAAAGAGAATTTGTCTGTAACTGTCAGAATATAAGACACATGAAAAAAATTAGTGAGGTTAGAAAAATAGAGACTGTTTGTTATTTTAAAAATATATTTAGTGAATGCCAACTATGGTGTAAGAAAGGTTCCGGTCTTCCCAGACCTTCCATTCCTACGAATGCACCTAGGCCATGGAGGGCCTTGAACACTGTCAAAGACTAAGTGTAGGAAACCAGGGTCACTGGAGGCATTGAGGGCAAGTGGCTCCACCAGGCCCTGCCTGCTCTAGGAAGACAGGCAGCAGGGTGAGGCTGTGCTATGGGACCATGAGGCAAGCACTGGTGGAGGCCTAATCTAGGGCAGGGGGGTGGGAATGGAATGATGGGACAGACACAAGAGGCAAGCAGGGGGAGAACTGTCAGGTCATGGCAATTCCCAAACAGAAAGGGGGCATGAGTTGGGCAGGATGATAGCCCTGGGTTTTCCTGCCCTGGAGACTGCTGCTGTTGACTGGCCCAGGGCATGGGAGGCCAAGACTGGCTGCGGATATGGTACGATGGTCCCCTGGGGTGGAATGGCGGGCCCAGTTTGGAGCATGCTGAGATGAAGGCATAAAGAAGCCCAGATGTTGCTGGAGGTTAGGCCTCAAGCTCAGGAAGAGGTCAGGTTCAGGGATACAGCCTGAGCCTTACACAGCTGCCTTCTCAGCTATCCTCACAGCATGCCAAGGAGGAGGCAGTGCAGACACACACTAGCACACGGTGCTGTCCGCGGAGCATACTGTCTCACTGGCCAGCCCAGCATAGCCTCTTGGGGGCACTCATTGAGGGGTAGGATTGCCCTCCACTCAGCCATCCCCTTGGGAGGTGCTCTGTGCTTGTTTGCAGAGCCTTGCCAGGGATCCCCTCAGGTGTGGCCTGCCCCCCAACTCCCCAGCCCACAATCTGCAGGTAGGCTGGCCAGTGGCTACTCATGGTGTCTTAACTTAGGGGCTTCACCAGGACCCTGATTGTCTTAGGCATTTTAGGTTCTCACAGAAAAGGGGCCCAGTCCCTCTACCTGGTCTCACTGAGGCTCTGACTTTCTTCAGCAAAACCTTGATGGGAGCTTGCTCTCTTCAGGGTCCTAAGTGTCATCTCTGCCATTGGAATGGGAGGCAGAGTCAGCACTACCTGCCCTAAGGACATGACCTTCTCATCTCCAGGCTCCTGGCTGCCATGGGAGGGCACCCACACACACACACCTGTGGCTCTCAAGGACAAAGTCCGTTAGTCCTTGACAAGCCCCTCCCCCTGAGGTGAGAGGTCGAGAGAGCCTCACCGCTTCTGCCCCTTCTTGGCTCCAGCATACCTCACAGTTTGCTGGCCCCGGAAGTACTGCTGGATAGTCAGGGCAGCTTGTCTTTCTCGGAGGAACTTTTTTCTCTGGAGCCAGCCACGGATGTGCTTTTGTATCACAACACAACTCTGCCTGAGCTTATCCAGTCGGAGTTTCTCTAAATAGGCCACTTGTCCTGCTCTGAAGAAAATTTTGGTTTTACCAAACTGGTATTGATTAGAATCCTGGAAGAGAAAAATGAGAGAATCAGAAATAAAATCTTTCAGAGTTTCTATAGTATTTGGAAAATATGCTTAGAGATTCAAAGACGCCAAAACATTGTTATTTTGACGCATCTGTTCCTTGACATAAAGCAGAAAAATTCTGATCATGACCCCAAAATTTATTTTTTGGCATGTCTGTTTAAAGCCACTGGGGGGAAGAAATGGACTTGAGGTCCAGGGATCTGTCTGTGAGGTGACAGGGGTGTGGGCATGCTTGGTGATTCTTAGTTGGGCCACTGGGGAGCTTCAGCTTCTCATGTGTGGTTTCTACAATTAGAGTAGACCCTAGAAAGGCCTGGCTTCTGTCTTCATTTTGGTTTGTCTTCACCACCTTTTCTGGCCATGGTACCACCATCCCCACTTCCTTCTGATCATAACTCATTGCTGCAGCAATGACCCAAATCCACACAGAGTGCCCTGTCTGGGACCCCCCTGGGGTAGAGACATGTCAGTTGACCAGGTGCTCTAAGCCAGGCCCATCAAAGCTCCTTAGATCGTGGGAAGACAACATATGAGAGGAGGACTGTAGTGGAGGTCAGGGCTTGAGTCTGGGTCCCTTATGGTGATGCCTACTCTCAGGAGATGGTACGCCCATGAGTGTGTCTGCTCTGATCTCAGCACACAAATGTTTGGGGCATATTTTCTTTCTTCTTTGGCATTCATGGCAATACTTCCTGAGACAGGCAGGTAGGGAAACATATTTGGAAGATGGGCATCTTCATAAGAGCCCGTCATTCGAAGAGCTGAGCAAGACTGACCTGGATGAGCCTGTGTAAAACCACTTTGCACACTTCCTTTTTATCACCAAATGAAAGCTCCTGTTTGGTCATGAGCACACCGTAGCGACTGTAGAATTCGATGTATGTCCACCTGTAAAGTCAAACAGGATCTGAGGCGGCGTGGCAGTGAGGAAGTGTGGCCTGTCTGTGGATCCCACTGCTGATGGGGTGGGGGTGGGGTGGAGTTGGTGGGGTGATGGTGCTGACCTTTGACCTCACCCTGAGTACACCTGTGTGTTCCCTGTGCAGTATTTCTGCTAACACTCGCCTCACCAATTGTGCTGTCCCCCCCTTCAGCTCCCTCTCCCAGGAGCAGTGGGGAGGCAGCTGGAGACAGTCACTGGCAGTGGAAATGGGGGATGGGATGGTTGGAGGGGGGCCCCATTCCTCACACCACCGCCAGTCGCCCTCAGCACAGTGGGAAAAATCTTGGGGGCATCTTATGCAAGTATCTAACAAAAAGTCTGGCAGCTGCTCCCTTGGTTCTCAGCAGGCCTGAAGTTGGGAAGTTCCCCCCCGCCCCAAAGCAAGGAGTGACAGCGAACCTGGAAGGGTAGCTCTGCGCGCTAATGCGAATCGTTTCTAGAACGCCACAGGCTCGCAGCTGCTGAACAATCCTTTTGGAGTCGAACCTGAAAGAAGATGTGTGTTAGGATGCGTGTTAGCCATCGTGACAGACAAACATGCCCATGAGCAGCGCAGCAGAGCCGCCGGGACTGTGCGCCCCGGGGGAGTGGGGTCCGCCTCTGGGACCCCCACACCGGGCAACCAGCAGCTACTCAATGGACACCTGTTGCAGGGGAGATGAGAACAGCAGCTCTGCGAGAGTTCGGGAAGCTGACTGAAGTGGTGGGGAAAGGACAGATTCAGAGAGCAGAAGCAGGGAGAAGACTTTGCGGGGAATGGCCTTCGGTGACAAGCTGATGCATGTCAGCTTCGCATGACACCCAGAGCGGAAGAAACGTTCCCGCCTGCCTCGTCCTAGTGCCCATCTGATGCTAGAATCACCTTTATGGGACACCCCCTGGCTGAGGTCTGAGCCCCTGGTGGGCACCCCCACACATATTTGCCACCTCCAGGGACGGTGCACACCCCTCAGACCCCTCTCAGCTCTAGCCAGCTCAAAGACACTGCAACGCCCACTCCTAGTCTGGGGGCTTTCCTGGGGCCCCGGAGAGCAAGTCTCGTCTCATGCTGTATTTGAGGGTGAAACCTCTGTTCCTCTGCCACCTTCCTTTAAAAAAACACATTTTCTTTCTTACTGAGTTATCATCGAAAGGCAGGATCATAGTAGCTTGAGGTGTACAACACAGTGACGCAGTACTTGTGTATATTGTGAAACAATCACAATAAGTCTGGATCACACCCATCACCATACATAGTTACAACAGTTTCTTTCTTGTGATGAGGACCTTTAGGGTCTACTCTCTTAGTAACTTTCAAACACACAATAGAGTGTTATTAACTATAGTCACTATACTATACACAAATTATTCTTATAACTTAAAACTCTGGCTTTCTCAGTTGCACAAACCTTAGTTGCAGACTATTCTTTCAGAGCTAGCCCCTTTGCTTCATCCTGGAGACAAGCTGGTTTAGCCTCCTTAGAGGGGTTGTGCTGGCTAACAGTTTATGTAAAGGATGGGGTTGCTCTGAATCATTAAAAAACCCAGAAACAGTGAAGTGCAAGAAAATTATAAGCAAATTCTCCAACATTGTGACAGAAATGACCTAATGACCTCCTTGGTGTTTTCCCTCTACTGCATAGGAATACTTACTCAAAGGGTAATTTCTCATCGTTTGGCTTGATGCATCGGACATAGTGGGGTGTGGTTGCATTGAGGGTTTCCATGAGCAAGTACAGAGAGCCGCGGAACTAGGAAACAAGGTCAGAGAACAGATGTCACGTTGAAATTTGATGCTTAGATCGAGGCCAAAAAAAAAAGGAAGGCCTAACATTGGTAAATTAAGAAGAAGAAAAGTTAACTTCATGTCTCAACATCTATTATGAAAGATTTCAATCCATGACTGTGATTATTAGCATATCCTATATCCAATTATCCCAAATAGCAGGGAACTTAGCAAACATGTGGTTTGCTCAGGTGCATGTAACATTGAAGGCTGAGGTGTGATGATGATGAACTGTGGCCTTTCTTTGTACTTCCATATGTACTGGATGTGAAGCAGCTCAGTGCCCATGTCCAGGCCTGGAAGATGGGCACTACTGTGGCCTGGCTCCCGGGGGTGGTCTGGCCTGGGCCCCAGGCCCCCTCACCCTCAGATACTTTCTGGGTACCTTGCTCCCCACTGTGGTCCGGAACTGCTTGTTGTTTGGCTTGATAAGTGGCTTTGCAGATTTAACTGTGATCGCTGAACCAAAAGGGGAAGGAGGAACCGGATTTTCTCGAAAAAAGTTGGCACAGAGATGAAACTGGAAAGAACAGAGAGGATTCTAATGTCCAAAGGTGTTCACTCACAGTAATCAAACCACGTAAATGGCCACTACAACCCCAGGTAAGATGAGGTCAGCAGTCTCAACCAATCTCTACAGCCAAATCTGAATCCCAGAAGGGGACTGTCCTTCCTCTGGATGACACATGTCTTCTTTCCAGGAATATGAACAGAGGGTAAATCTGTGCAAATGTCTATGTGTAGACCCAGACAAACCTGGGTCTGTATGCTGTTTCTACACCAGGAATCTCCTCCCTCCTACCTCACATTTTCATCCCTGCACATCCAAACTCTACCCATCATTCAATGTTCTATTAAAATATTTTCTAGGGGATCCCTGGGTGGCTCAGCGGTTTAGCGCCTGCCTTCAGCCTACGGTGTGATCCTGGAGACCCGGGATGGAGTCCCACATTGGGCTCCCCGCGTGGAGCCTGCTTCTCCCTCTGCCTGTGTCTCTGCCTCTCTCTCCTTTCTCGGTGACTATCATGAATAAATAAATAAATAAATAAATAAATAAATAAATAATCTAAAAAAAATATTTTCTAGCTCCATCTCTGGCACTTGCTTAGATTAAGGTTAAAAAAAAGTAAAAAAAAGTTGTGCCCAACTCAAATTAATTCCGATTTCTTCTAAGTGAAAAAATCCTTCACTTGTGAGTGTCTTCTAAGATACTCATTACTTTCTATCATGCATCAATTACTTCTTTAAATGTCTTATCTGCTTAGAGTTAAATTCTTTTTTTTTTCCTTTAAATCAGACACTGACAATCTCCTGTGGGGGGAAAATCCCTGTCTAATGAATCCTTGTATGTCTGGCTGTGAAACCAGTGGATCTGAATGTCCCACACCTCTGAGAACCTTTGTGCTGAGCAGAGACCCCTCTGTGCTTTCATGTGATCTGCATCCATCTTCTAGACTGGACCCCAGGGTATACTTGGGGACGAGTAAGCAATTGGTGAATTAAATCAACTAATTTTGTACACAAGATGCAGGCCACTTCCACATTGAATTCTCTAACATAAATTGGTTTTAATAACTGAAGTTGTCATGCTTATGACTTATTTATGACTGTTAGTAGAAATGCTCATGCTTATATGGGAAATTGTCAAAATACTTGAATATCAACAAAGGATCAAGGATCTTTTAAAGAAAAAGAAAAATAGGGCAATCCCGGTGGCTCAATGGTTTAGCACCGCCTTCAGTCCAGGGCGTGATCCTGGAGACCCGGGATCAAGTCCCATATCAGGCTCCCTGCATGGAGCCTGCTTCTCTCTCTGCCTATGTCTCTGCCTCTCTCTCTCTCTCTGTGTTTTTCTCATGAATAAATAAATAAAATCTTTAAAAACACACACACAAAAAAGAAAAATAAGTACAATCTAACCAAATATTTACAAAATGAAGGCTCGTGTATGGAATATTCTTTTTTAAAGATTATCTATCTATCTATCTATCTATCTATCTATCTATCTATCTATTCATGAGAGACACAGAGAGAGAGAGAGAGAGAGGCAAAGACACAGGCAGAGGGAGAAGCAGGCTCCATGCAGGGAGCCTGATGTGGGACTCGATCCTGGGACTCCAGGATCATGCCCTGGGCCCAAGGCACTTGCTAAACTGCTGAGCCACCCAGGTGTCCCACGTATGGAATATTCTTATTTTCAAATGCTAATAAGGAAATGTTCGAAGAAGAAAAGAAAAATCCAGAAGTTATTCCTTTGGTGACACTACTTCTCATAAAGAACTGTGGATTCAGGGAGCTTGCACATCAGAACCAGCACCCTTTTCCCAAGGTCACCCTCTCCTTGTGTTGCCCTGGTTTCTTTTATGTGCTTAGCACTACCTGCCATTGCCACTTATGTGGTTAGGGTATGTTACTCCCTCTAGAATGTGAGCTCCACGAGGGCGGGAACCCTGACTGCCTTGTTCACTGCTGCATCAGGAATCTAGGACCAGTGATGGCACATGGTAGGTGCTCCATAAATATCTGTGGATGAATGAATCAAATGTGAACTTTGGCTCTTTAACTTGTTATATATTAGCTATCTTTCCTTTCTGGTATCCATACATTTGATTTCTGATTTTGTACACATTTGATTTCTGATTTTGTAGCTAATGAATAATTATTTGGATGCTTTCAAAAGCTTGATACATATTTTAGTCCCAATTCCAAAACAGTTATTTTTCTACGTCTGAGCTACAGGTTGCCACTGTAAGACAGTACACACGCCCACATACTTCTTACTCTTTCCTGATGAACATCTAGGTCCGTGTCAAGTTACATAAGGAATAACATCAATTACCTCTTAGGGACCTTACCAACCTTGCTTGCTCTCAGGGTTTCAACCAACATGTCATAGACGGTATCTCTGTTCTTTTCAAGGAAACCTTCACATTTATATTCTACCTATGTAGAGAAAGGATTTAATTATTTCCAAAGAAGAAAAGCAAACAGCATCTAAATATCATAGTTTTTCTCTTTTTCTTTTTCAACAATGACTAATGAAGGGGCTAAAAAGGCAATCTTCTAAAAAGAGAGTCAGTTTCTGTTTTTTACAGAAAATCATTTATATAAAACCTTCAAAGCTGGGAATATGTCATCTGATGGAAAGAGCTAGGCTTTCCCAATCCTGGATTTTTCACTAGCCACTGATCACTCGGTATTCACCTATGGGTTCCCTCTAGCCACAGGTGACCGGTCATTCCCTGCGATGTGTGCAGTCAATACACACATAAGTCTAAGAACTGGCTTGGGGTTCACTCTGCCTTTGAAGCCATCAGGAGGAGGAAAAGACCTCAGTGTTGTCCTTTGTGTTCAAACAGAAATATTTCCCTAAATAGCATTAATATGGTAGAAAGAATATCTGACCATTTGATCACAGAGTGTTCAAGGGCCACCGAAGCCCTTAGAATCAAGTATAGTGGGTAAATGTTTGCACTGCTTGAATTTGGCTTCGAAAAACTCCACACAACCCTTTCTGATCCATGAGGCTTCTTGAACCCCTCAAACAACATATCCAGGGTAGTTGCTTAAATATTCAAACTCCAAAAGTTTATGCCTCTGGGTTACATAGTTTATTATGTGATATATATTTTCATAGGTTAGAAAACACATCTAAAATAAAATTTTAATGACTGTTCATCAACAGGCTTTTAGGGGATTCTGGAATCTGGAGGCAGAGAGAGTGCTCACAGACCCATGGGCAAGTACTTTGTTTTGTTCCCCTAAGTGAGGAAGGGTCCTTGCTGTGCAGAGTTTGAGTTAAGAACCAGGAACACTGGCTGTGTGTAAACACTCCCTGGTGAATGAAGACCTTGGATTGCTGTATAAATTCTTCCAGGCTAGTGATGTGAGCCCCTGGTTTAAAAGGGCAAAGATATAATAATGTAGACCTGGCCTGATCCAGGGAGACCATCTGTGGGCACAGTCACAGGTGCCTCTCTTGGGAGCTCTCGGGGCTGCGGGAAAATGTGCTGACTTGTTGCATCTAAGCATAGCCGTCTCACTTTCAAAATCACTGTATTTCCCTGGCTAAGTAAATTGAGAACCTAAGTTAATCTTACAGTGCGTGTGGTTTCTCCCTACCAACCTGCAGTCTACCCAAAATGCTGCTTTGAAGAGGTTCTTCTTAGAAGTGCCAGGGGTGAGAGAATTAAATGTGAAGAAACCAAGTACCATGAAGAGGGTCTCGAAGTAAATCCCATATGTGTATGGGAAAGTCTGATACCTTTTTTCCCCTGCTTTCCCCCATGGGATCCCAGCTGTGGAATTGCAAAAGACAACAACTAGAAAATATAACCTCAGATATTATCATTCACGTCATATGCATCTTTGCAGGAATCAATAATGCTACCAGGTTTTTACAGTGCTCCTCTAGTCTACAAAGTTCATCACAGAATTTCTAGCTTGTTGTCCCCTCCCCTGCCATCTCAGTCACAATGAATACTCTGACTCCCAGCACTAGCACTGTTCCCATGATCCCAAGGCACTGACCAGGCCCCTAGGGTGACACCCAACTGCTAAGGGCAGGAGTTTCTTAGGGAAGGAAAACAAAATGAGACATATGTTTATGGCAAGTGGTGATGGTGATTTTTCTTTTTTCCCTCTTTCCTAAGCTTTCTGTAATGTAATTTTTAAAGAACTTCTTCTTTTTATTAAAGTCACATGTTTCATAAAGAATAGATCTATAAAGAAGAAAATAAAGATCACCTAGAAAAAGCAACATCTTGGGCTAGCCTATGTTACCACTGCAAAACATATACTGCAATGTAATAAAGATAGAAAACTTCAAAAAAAGATACAGCTTTCATTATAGAAAACAATTATGCTGTTTTGAGGACAATTTCATAGAGGAAAAAAACTGATAAGACACTAATGAAATCACAGTAAAGCCAAAATCAGAAATGAGGTCTACTAGCAGCAGACTTATCTTTAAAGCAGTACAGCTGAAATTCATATTTTGCAATAAAAACAAATTAAAAACTGTTAAACACATGCACACGTATCCTTCATCACAGCTATGTGCCAAGTGTGCTTGAATCTGGCCAGAGAAGTCCCTGGCTTCTAGCTGCACCTAGGAAACCACACCAGCTCCAGGGAAGACAGCACTGCTCCAGACCCTCACTGTACCTTGTCAGCAAAGTGCTGGATGATAAAGGATGTATTTGACATTCTGGGTTTTTCGAACAAAGAGTTCTTGTTGACAAAATTATTATATAGCTTTTGAAGCCAGTTTTCATCAGTTCCTTGTGGTAACTGCAAGAGAAAAGCAAACCAAATAGTAGGGAAGAAAAGTAGAGATGAGAGATTAATAGAGGCACAGAAAAGTTCTAATTCTGACAAACCAAGGTGAACTGATGCCTCAGGGTGAGCTGCTTACATCTGCAGCTCCTTTCTATAGAGCAGATCAAGGCACACGTCTGTCCTTGATCCTAACAGTCTTTAGAGTGTCATTTAAACAGACATATTGATGCCCTTTTAGTAGAACAAAATGTTATAAACTAGAAGGAAATGGACATAGAGTGACTCAAGAGTGAAGAAATTTATTTTTGCAAAGTGGCAGTATTCCTATTATTTCTTCCCAAAGAAGTCTAAAAGGTTTAGGGGAAAAAATAGCATAGATTCCATTACATGAATGTGAGTTCTGTTCTCAGTTGCATGGGGGGAAAGGCGAATAACCTAAATGTAGTGCTCCCCACCTCGCCTCCATCTCAGGAAAATAGCATTTTTTTTTTCATTTTACAGCCTATTGAATAACCACTTCCTCAAACAAAGCTAGTTGCAAAACTTGTTCTTCATACTGGTGATATGGAAGTGATCGGTGATATTCAGCCCCGGATGAATACCCCATTGTGTCCAAATGACTCCTGCATGCTGCTCTGTGATAGTGATCACCTAGCGAACATCTGTGTAGAGGAGGTACAAATATTTCCTAGAGGCTGCCTTGGCCTGTGCACCCTGCCCTCACTAGATCATTCCAGAATGCTTAGCTCTGCTGCCAGCCCTTTAATCTTGTATCACTCCAGGGGCTGAAACACGGGCAGTACCAGAAAGGATAATCTGTGAGAAAAAGTGTAGAATTGAGAATTTCAGGGAGAAAGGCCAGTTAGTCTTCAACATTATGACTTTTTTTTTTTACTTTTTTTTTTAAGAAATAAATCTCTGGAAAAGGAAACTAAACCTATGTTTAAACATCATAATACAATCTTTAAAAAATATTTATTTTTATGTTAAACCACCAAGTTTGGGAATAATTTATTTCTTTTAATTTAAATTTTAGTGAACATACAGTGCCATATTGGTTTCTAGAGTAGAAACCAATTCACTGAGTCATCACTTACACATAACACCCCAAATTACAATCTTCAAACCAAAAAACAAATACTTTTCTGGGGATTATTTGTCCCTGTGACCCCATGAGGGACACTGCTAGGCTGGCCCACTGTAAAGGTGGCTCTTTCTAGAGGGAGATAATAACAGGAGAACTAGAGACCTCTTCTCTTGAATTGTATGATACTGATTTTTCAGCTACACCTCCCAGTGGATGACTCACAAGAAAGAGGAAATAAAAGAAAACTCAATTCTTGTTAGTCATTAACAAGTGGTATGAGGTTACCTGCTATTTTCACTTCCATTCTACATACGCCTTGGACAGCCTCAAAGGGCTTCTCCTTGCTGGACATGACCTGAGATGCTGTGCACAGTACCTAAAGGTGGGCTACACATGAAGAGGGTGGGAAGCTCAGCTGGCCCTCTGGGGTTCCTGCTATGGACTGCTATCCCAACATTAACATCATCAATTGGGTAACATGTCAGGAATTCACACACACACACACACACACACACACACACACACATACACACATAAATCCAGTTTGTAATATTCTCATCTGTTACTAGGCAGAAGTTGAACAACAACAAAAAAATTTAAGTTACCAAGCATTCTTCATCCAGTAGTTCCAAAATACCCATTTTTGCTTCAATCAGGTCAATAACTGGTTGATTGTCATAAAAATCTATCAGTGTCCAAGGGATATCTTCCTTCATGTATTCTTCTTGTTCAAGTTTAAAGACATGCTGGAAATCCAGAAAATAATAGAGTAAATAAAATAGAACATTAAAGTGTGCTTCCAAAGTCCAGGGCATGAGCATTTGGAAAACACAGATACCTGACTGGTTTGTAATGTTTAGGGAAGACTTTGAGGTGCAGATACCCATGATGGATGCTGCAGAGTTCCTGACATGATCCTCCCACCTGGTCTGAGTGGGACCCCACATCCTGTTGCCTCCAACACGGAGCCCACTCAGGGTGGTCCTGCAACCCCTCCCTGTTCACAGCACTGCCGCTTTCCAAGACAGATGCAGCCTCTAGGGCTGGGTGGGAGCCAGCCTGCCTGAGAATGCTGGCTGTGAGGCCAGTGTCAGAAGCCAACACGTGGACAACTTTGTTCATGACTAGTTCAGGCCATAAGGGTGCCAGGGAGGCTCCCCAGAGGTCTGGCTTGGGCTCATCCTAACTGCAGGTGGTGGGGAGAGAAGGGGTAGCAAGGAGAAAGCCTCCCACAGAAGATCCCTGTGCCACCACAGAAGCCCAATAGGAGGTTGAGAAACATGACTCTTATACAAGGCAGAGAGAGCAGAGTAGTGATGGGGGAGGAGGGGAATGCAAAGGATGGTGGGGTGACTTCAGGTGAGTCATGCAGCATATCTACCTGGAATAAGCTTTACTTGTAGTTATGAAATGCTAAACTTCTAGGGAATCCTTGAGAATGCTAACAAAACATAAATTTGCAATGGGGTGAAATTTAATGTTATACATGGATTAATTCTAAAGTGCGCAAAAGGAAAGAAAAGAAACACTTACTGACTATGATTCAATGTTAGGTCTACTCCTCATAACAATATTAGGCAGGCGATACCCGTGACTTGTTTTTCCAAAAGAAGAAACTGAGGTTCTGAGCCTGAGGTCTCAGAAGAAGAAGGTGGGAGAGCAGAGAGTCAAAGCCAGTTCTCTTTGAGCAAAAGTCCATGCTCTCCACGATGTCATACTATTTTTTCTTCAGGAATTGTTTGAGAGAAGCTTAATATCAACAGATGAGCAGGAATTTGCCAGATCAAGAAGAAGGGATGGGGAAAGGACAGGAGCCAGTGGGTTATGGCACAGAGGGGAGCAGGTGCAAACATAAAGAGGCTTGCAAGGCCCTGGGGCCTTCAGGAAACTCCATCATTTGGTCCGGCTGCTCAGAGGGTCTGTGAGCAGGTGCAGGCAGGTGGTGGACTCGGCTGAGAATCGGGCCAGGCGGCTAGATGGAATAGGCTGGGAAGGTGTGATTTCAAGACAGGGCCACAAGGTGGTGCAGTGACCCAGCGTGGGGCTCCTCTGAGGAGAGGCCGTGGTGCACACGCAGGGCTGAGAACCAAGTTTCAAGAAGGCGGAAGAGTCACCTACCAGGTTAAACTGCTGCTGCAGCTTCTCATTAGCGTAATTGATGCAAAATTGTTCAAAGCTGTTCACGTCAAAGGTTTCAAAACTGAAATATGGTTTGAACAAGTTAAAACATCCGTGCAGGGCACATACATTTGTTTACAGATAAGCATTTTTTGACAAACTTCATAGTTTAAAAGTTGGTTGTTTTCTGCAAGTTTTAACTATGCTTCATAGCTTCTGGTTTTAATATCCTGGCAGTTTATAAATCATCTTTTTCCAGGCGGCCTCTGGAAGGAATCTGGTGTGTACAAAACACCTACCCTGAGGCGGCCTCATGACAGGCTGGTCACAGTGGGCTGTATCGTTTGCTTCACATAACAGCGCCCACAAACAATTACTCTCTTTGTGGATGAGGAGCTAAGGCTGCGAGAGGTCACGAAGCATGCCTGAGGTCAGGGAGTGCCGGACTCAGCGGAGAACCTGCCTGCCCCCAGCACCTATGCTTGGGCGGGGGGCGGACAAGGCCGCTGTTCCCCACTCTGCTGAGTGAGGGGCGGCACAGCTCTGCCTCCCCACGGCCTGGCCCCTCCCTTCAGGGTTTGGAAGACAAGGGCAAGGTCAGTAAAGAGCCTACAGCACAGCAGACGCCGTGGCGTCTATTTTCAGACTTTGAATACTTGTCTCTAGAGTTGCAAACCCAGGGCCTGGGAGGAGGCAGGTGGTGAGAGAAACAGGAAGCAGGTGGAGGCAGCGCTGCCCTGAGCTGTGCGTGGGCCACAAGCAGGGCTGTCCCCCGGGGCCGCTGTCGCTCAGCTCCTGGCCGTGACCAGGACTAGCACTGGGCTGGCTGTGAGACCGCCCGACCCCCAAGGGAAGCTGGGAATGAACTGGCGCGTGAACTCTCTCACTCTGTAACCTGGTGTGGGCTGTCTCCCAGCCAGGTGAACGCTCCTGCCAGGAGGAAGCTGAGCGCTGCAGGTATCGGGGTTGGTGCTCGGCCACCTCACTTAACCCTGACGCGCCCCAGGGTGCAGGACCAGCCGGGACCCCTCGTCACACCTGAGGGCCAGAGGCCAACAGCAGCAAGTGGTGCCAGACAAGCAATTTGACCCCAGCTCTGGGGTCTCCAAAGCCTTGGTTCTTAATGGCTCTGATCGTGAGTGGTTCCTGCTGGCTCCAACCACAGGTTCCCTGGGAATCCCACTTGACTAACCCAGATTGGCTCAGGTAGGAATTTCTGAGTGGGTTGAGGACCTGGATGGTGCTCTAGACAGCTCCAGGGTGACTCAAAGCGAGTAGAACCCACATAGCTCGGGCTGGGGGTGAGTCCAGAGGGCCTCGTGGTGCTCCACAGCCCACAGCCAGGGCCAAAGGGGAGGCTTTCTAGAGCAGGGGTGGAATATCAAATATCAATTATTTTCTTGTCCTCTTACATACACTCCTTCCAAAAACAGGCCCTCAGATCTAAAGTTCAAAACCCACGGAAGGACCTAAATCTTGAACCTAAAATGCCAGAAGCACATTCGCTATTACAACACTTCACATGTGAATGATGCTTATGGTTCTTAAGATGCCTTCACAATTTTTTCCATTTGAAGTTCATCATAACCTTGCACGAGGGGCCCCAGCTTACAGAGGCAGAAACGAGGTTTGGAGAGGTCTTGTGACTTTCTTGGGGCCACACAGTGGTGCCGCAGCATTCCCTCTCCGGGTCCTGACCCCCAGCCCTGGGCCTTGCTCACGCTGGGTGCACGGCACGTAGACGCCGACTGGCTGGGGAACCACAAGGCTTCATGTTGTTCTGAGCCGAAACCTCAAGGCTCACAGCTTTGCCTGTCATCACTTTCAGTGCTCGTAACTTCTCCTTTGAGGCTGCTGTATTTCCAGGTCCAACTGAGCCCAGTTCTCTCAAAAGCTGCCTGGCGTGCGTGAGCCGGGGCTGATCCACAGGAGCATGCCAGACGGGGAGAGGCCTGAAAGGGTTCGGCCCAGGCAGCAGCAGCACTGTTACTCAGGAAGGACCTCATTCTTTTAGAGGGGCCCGTTAGTTCTGACATGGCAGCAAGCACTCTACCTTTAGAGTTTTTGAAGAGGATTTTAATTTTAAAATTTTAATTTAAGATCTACTCTAAGCATGTTCTTATAAATTTAGTTACTGTCTCAGGTTTGCTCACTTAACCAAAACTTCGAATTCCTTATCCCATGGATCTGACTCCTGCCTGCCTGACTCCTCACTCACTGCGTGTACTCAGCTGCCTCCTCTCTCCCCTGGCCCCCGTTATCTCTGGCACATCCATCTGCTCTTTGCTTATTCCCATCACAAGAACCATCCCAATCTCTAATTGCCTGCCGGCTTCCTCCACTAAAATTTAAGTCCCAAAAAGACATGGGCCATATGCCTATCCTGTTTATCAATCCCACCCATCACATGTCTGGCACTTAAATAGGTGTTGACTGAATGGAATAATATATCCTTAGAGGACTATTTATTTTTAAGACATTTAAAAACACAGAAAAGAACAGAATACTATAGCAATCACATAACTCTACCAATAATAGAGACCATTGTTTAAAAAGACTATTTCTTTTTAAAAGTCTACTTAGATTCTCACTGGCTCCTCAAATCCTCTTTGTAGCACAAGACAAGGTAAATCATTTACTAGACTATCCCAGTAACGTACCAATATTTTAGAACTGTTGACATACGCTATTAATTGGGAGTCACATGTATTAACTCAGAATCTAAATTAAACAAAGTACCTCCCTTGAGGCACTGTCTCACATTACACAGCTATGGGAAAGCCAATTCTCTGCACCTGGGTAAAAGTTCAACAGCATCATCACGGCCCATCTGCTGTGGGGGCTCTCCCCTTTGAATGGGGAGGAGGGGTTGGCCTACTGCTCACCGGGTGGGAGGGAACATATTCCAGGCTGAGGGGGACACCTTGAATGGAATGATCTGCCTGAGAAACCAGGACTGGTCCTGGGAGGGGTGAAGCATTGAGCATCTGAAGGCAGCTGTTGACAAACAAAAGCCTGAGCACCAAGAAGCCTCAGAGCCTGCCTCCACGCTGGCCTGCCCTCACTCATGCCATCTGGGGATGCTATAAGCATCTTGGGCACACATGTGGCCTTGGATTTAGAAAAAGGAGGACCAGGCAAAGAGGAGGAAGAGCAACTCCAGTGTGGTGAGAACTTTGTCCTCAATGGTATTATGCCAGCTGGAGACGGGCTGGGGTCCGAGAATGGAAGAGGATTCTGGTGTGCAAAGCTGGCTGTCAGAGCCCTGGCTTTGCGCCCACCTCTGACCCTGTGAGCACAGGCAGGGCACAGGATGTCTAGGGCTGTCGTTTGGCCCCTTTGAAATGGGAGAGTTGTGTCAGGGCTCCACCCCCTCATGAGGCCTCCACAGAGAACCAGACATGGGCTCTACCACCAGCTGAGCAATGGCCAACACACTTCTGCGTGTAAGCCTTGGTTGTTTCCCCTCTGCTTGAGAGGCAGAAAGTGCGTGGGGACCACCCAGCACAGAAGCCTCTTGGTGCAGGTCACTGTTAGTTCAGCATCTATGTAACCTGCTCTACATAAGCACGCTGTAGCCCAGGGGACGGAACTTAACATCCACAAGTGCAAACACAGACACCACCACCTTTCTGATCATGTGAAACACAAATGAGAAACCAGAACAAAATGATCTAAAAATAATGGGCATTTGACATTTCAATGAGGAAAGACAGGCTCACAGAAGAGAATCTTACCCATAAATGTCCAAAACACCAATAAAAGTGTGCTGCTTGCCTGAAAACTGCAACGCTTGGTTAATTCTCTCCACAATGAAGTCGAACAGGTGAGCGTAGATCTTTTTGGCCAGTGCGTCCCTGGCGTTGATGGCCTGGGGCCTGGTCATGGGCTTCACCACCGTCTCGGAGGTTGTGATAATTTTGCGATTGCACAGCCACTGAGCAATTTTGCTCCTCTCCAGGCCCAGGAGCTCACAGAACACCTCCAGGTGCCTGTCGTCCTCCTTCAAACACAAGCACAAGCCCCATTAGGGGTGTCTGGCCCTCTAACCCAGCAGCAGCCCACCCAGCAGGGGCCCCTGGGCATCCATCCAGGCCTGTGCCAGAGACAAGGATGAGCTGGCATGAGAATGACCAGGCCTTAGAGGAAAGCAGGAGGGCCGCAGCGGCATGGAGCCTGCATCAAGGCATGGCTATGATGATGCCAGGGAGTTCTGGACTGCATCCCACCTGGGGTTTCATTCTGGCCAAAGAACGTCAGCAGTGAGTAAGGCCACAGATGCAACCCTCCCCTTCCTCTGCATGTGGACACAGCCTCAAGGCTCTGCTCTTCCCTTTGTAACATGCTCGGACTACCTGCCAGCATGGTCATTCACCCTGTCCCTACCTGTGTGGTCAGGGTTTGTGTGGGTGGTCCAGCCCTGAGGTACCTAGATGTCATTGTCAGAGAACCTGACAGTGGGGCTCCTTTAACAGAGCTGGCCTCTCAACTGAGGAGAAATGTGTGGAAGACTTCTTGGCCACACAAAGTGAATCTTGCGTCTCTCCCAGCTGGGGCATGAGAGCTGCCCCACTGGTCAGAGACAAGGAGAGGTCTGTTCCTCTCTGTCTTGAGCCAGCATGGGCAAGGAGTCCTTGTCACATGGCAAGGAGATGTGACCCCTGTGACTGAGCACGATCGTTCCCCTTGGGCAAGGGAACTTCCTAGGGAAGGCTGATCTGTAGAAACCATCACAGCCAATGGGAAAGCCATAAGGTTGCACTTAAAAAGCATCAGATTACAGTAGAGCAAACAATCTAAAAAAAGTCCTGCCGCCTCCTTGCTGCTCACCTACACCCCTTCTGACCAACATCTCAAGAACACAAAGCTTGTATTCACATGCCTGACCTCTTCACTGGGGAACAGACTGGCAGAGCCATGGGTTTTCTTCCTTCTAAGAAGGAACTAAACCATCTGAGTCCAAAACATTCAGCTACAAGTGCAGCTGCAGGGGGAAGGGTAAGGGGCAACAATTTTTTAAAAAATGACTTCAGCCAGATTGGGCTTGCTCGATATTTCAAGTTTCCGATGCAAATCAATGGTATGTATGTTGCAAAGATAGGACCACTCATTACAGAACTGGTAATTTGCTCTCAAGATTCTACCTCTTTTTCAGAGACTTTGTCTCCTCAGATTGATAGACAAAGGATTTTTAGTCTATCATTTTTAACTCCTCCTCCAAAATACTACCTTCATAACAAACTTCATGGGACAGAGATCAGTGCAAGGGCATTTGTTGGGTGGAAATCATACCTTCAGTCTATGGAGTTTGAGAAGAACAAAGGCAGAAACCCGTTTCTTGGAGGTAATCGAGAAGGCACAGAGGGAGAACCACCACCACATGCACACCAGGCTCCTATCCAGGCCTACTGTCCCCCCTCCCAGAAACTCCCAGTCCCATGCCAACTGACCAACTGGGTGAGGGATGGACACGGGGCTGGGGGGGCGGTAGTGGTGGTGGGGGGCGCTTAGTGTGAGTGCTTGAGGAGAGGGAGGAGGATTACTTCCTGGTCACAGGACAACAGGACTGAAGCACTGAGCCAAAGCCCACATCCTCCATCCACTCTGTTTGGTTCTTTCTCTTCCCTGAACTGCAGGTTCTAGAGAGCAGGAAAATGACCAGTGTACCAAATTATCTACCATTCCCACTGAATTTCCTTTGGGCACTCGAAAACAGGTATCGTTATACTATGAACTGAACACTTCCTCCCAAAATTTATATGTTGAAGCCCTAACCTCCAACGTGATGGTGTTTGGAGTGGGGCCTTTGGGAGGTGATTAGGTCTAGATGATGCCATGAGGTAGGGCCCTCACAATGGGATTAATGCCCTTCTAAGGAGAGGAAGAGACTAGAGCTCTCTCTGTCCCTCTCTCTATTGCAAGGGCCCAGCAAGCAGGGGGATGTTTGCAAGCCAGGAAGAGAAACCTCACCAAGAGCTCAACCATGCTGTTCCCCTGATTTAGAACTTCCAGCCTCCAGGACTGTGAGAAAATAAAGTTCTGTTGTTGAAGCCACCCAGCCTTTGGTATTTTGTTATGGTCATGGGAGTTGACCAGATATATATATATATATATATATATATATATATATATATATATATAGAGAGAGAGAGAGAGAGAGAGAGAGAGAGAGAGGGGGGGGGGGGATACATAAAGCTTGAAATGTCAGGTGATCTGGTATTCCTTAGAAGCATTTTTTACTATGTGTTATTTTCTTCTTTGCGTGGCTATTTATGAGAAGAACCAAACACATGCCCCTACTGAGGATTACTTTTCCATGATTCCATCAAAGAGACACACATATAAACTTAACCTGTGTTCATTAAATTAAAAAAAAAATCTGTCACAAATTTACATGGGAATATATTTCCAGAGAGACAGAGTCAGCACAATGGGTGCCTAATGTGGGCAAGTGTCAGGAGGTGGGAGGTGTCCTTTTTGCTCAAAATATTTAGTGTCCTGAGGGCCCTACATGACCTCACCCTCTCCTTGCCCCCACACATCTTCTGGCCTCATCTATCACCCTTTCTTTCACTCACTCCTCTTTGGCTAACCTGACATTTTTTTCTATTTGTTAAATAACACCTTCTGCTTGAGGGCCTCTGCACTTGCTATTCCCTCTATTTTGAATGTTTTCTCCCCACCCCAATACAGGCACAGTTCACCTTCTCATCATCAGGCCTCTGCCCATCGCCACTGTACCAGCAAGGCTTTCTCTGAATGCTCTACACAAAAGACACAGCCCCTCTGTTCCCCTGACTCCGCTTCATTTTCCTTTCTAATGGCCATCACCAGTGGCCAGAGCCCATAAGTGGTGCTCGAGTCTCCTCCTCTCCACCTCCTACCCCCAGATCATGAGCACCATGAAGCACTTCTTGTCTGGTTTTGTTCACTACTGTTTCTCCAGAGCTTGCAACAGGGCTTGGCACAAAGCAAGTACTTAGTAAAATTTACTCAATGAAAGAAAAACACAGAGAATGTATTTTCCCCTCCTCTACTGTTACAAGGGGAAGAATTTTTACTCTTACAAGCCAGCCACTTTACTCTTTGCTTCCTTGCTCCTGACAACTGGTCTCCCCAGAAGACCCAGTGGGCCTGGTGCTAAAATGCAGAAGCAGGGTAACCATGAGATGCCCTACGGGTGACCCTCTGAACACAGGAAGGTAAAAACAAGCCAGTGTCTTACGCTAACTGAGGACCTCTCGTTGCCCACCGCTGTGACCTGCACATTGCCCAGATGCAGGATGGCTGCCAGGATCTTAAAAACATCCATCTGAAAATCCTCCTTGAAACCTGAAAAAAAAAAAAAAAAACATTTCCAGATTAGGATTACTGCATGTCTTCCCTTACCTAATCACTAGTAAGATAGCATCTGAATTCTTTCAGGACACTCTAGAACAGTCTGTGCCAAGACCAGGGACAGGAACGTGAAGCAGCCCCTGGAGAGAATCCGGTTCACCATCCTTGCCACTTTGACTTGTGATGACACAACATGTGGATTCGACAGCCCGCTAGGTTTCCCCTTTTGCCATCGCTGCTAGAAGTGCAACACAAGAATTCATACCCACATCACCATCTCATGTCAGGTTCCTGAGAGAATCAGCTCTCGTTTATTCTATGTGATGTGCTTCCTTTATTTTCACTCTGGGTTTTCTGTTTTGTTTTATTTTTCTTGAATTCCTTGAATTCTAGTGGTGGGGTGCCAGATGGATTCCATCTGCCCCTGCAGCTCCGCATGCTGCTCTCTGCCCCAGGGGGGCTATACTGTCTGCATCAAGGCCATAGGCTCTCATGTCCTCTGGCCTCTGGGTGGGTGTGACCCATGAGGACCTCCTGCAGGAGAGCAGGATTGGGAGGAGAGAAGCACTAAAGAGGTTTCTCTCCCTGCAAAGTTGCTTCAGGTTGTCAGTGTTGCCAACTGACAGGTCACTGTTCCTGGTCCGGTGCTCACTTTCCTCAACCCTCCTTTCTGGCTCCAGCAATACCTCCATGCCCAAATGGTGAAAAGCAGCGAACAGCTCTGCTGCTGACCCTGGCTCCCTACTGCCCCTTATAGCTCCCCTAGACCTGCCCACATCTTTGTAGTTGGTGCTTTCATAGATAAACCCTCCTCCTTATATCCTAATTTAAATGGCCCCTGTATTTCCCATTGGGACCCTGGCTGTTGCAGGTGGCATATAAATTATGAATATATAACATATTCAGTCACCATGGGGCATGGGCACATTTCCTGGAGCCAAAAATAAACCACACTAGCTACTAGGAAGGACTTTGTGTCTAAGACCCATAAATCACAATAGGGAACCTGCCAGTTGTGCACTGGGCTTTGCTAGATCAGGACCGCAAAGCAGGAGTGTGGTGGGTGGGGCGAGGCACCGACTCTGCAGACACTGCAGAGCCTTGTGGAGTGTGGAGTGTGGAGATATCCTCGGAGGGTGGGGGAGGCTCCTTCATGTAGATGTCCCTGCTCCCTGGTCTGCGTGGGAAGGGCAGCTGTCACGGACACCTGTGATGCCCTCCCCCTTCCCCCAAGCAAAAAGCAGCAGGCCCTAAATGCTGAGGAAGAGCTGCCACAGCCACCCTCTGCTTCTCACTTGGGGACATCTGGATTCTTTCGGTAGCAGCTAGGTCAGGTTCTTAAATAATTTCAGAACCTAGAGAGTCTTATCTCCTTCAAAGATCAAATGAAATCAAACCAAAAATATATGGAAGACTCCAGCTCAGGCTGAGTCCAGGCATTTTCTGTCTTCCCATTTGGAGCTAACACCTCTATTTCAAGGACAGATGCCTCTAACAGAAATCAGCCCCCAGCTCCACCTACACCCCGACCCCCACCCCCTCCGTAGGCCACCAGCATGATAACTGGCAGGTAAGTGAGGAGGAAAAGCAATGAAAAACATGCCTTTTGGGAATCTTTGGTTCAGCATTCCTACTCACTACGTCATCGGCCTATAATTAAATCACTTAACTATACCATGCCTTCCAGAACCCACGAAAGTGAAATAACTCCAAAGCAATGATGTGAAAGAGAGAATTTAAGATCTTGGTGGAGGGGTGCTTGGGTGGTTCAGTGGGTTAAGCGTCTGCCTTCCGCTCAGGTCATGAACCCAGGGTCCTGGGATTGAGCTCTGTGTTGGGGCGGGGAGGGCTGCTCAGTGGGGCGTCTGCTTTCCCTCTACCTCTACCCCTTTCCCTCTACCCCTTCCATTTCCCTTTCCTCTACCCCTTCTTGTGCTCTTTCTCTCTCTCTCTCTGTCAAATAAATAAATAAAATCTTACAAAATAAAAATAAAAAGATCTTAGTGAAGTAATTCTCTTTAGTGAGACAAGGTCATGCAAAAGCACTGCTGGCCTGAGTTTGATTTCAATATGAAGTACAATGGTCAAGTACCTTGAGCTTGAGTTCCAGGCTAAGTGTGATTCCTTTCAGGGTGTTCTTTCTGTCAGAGATTAAATGGCCAGGCAAGGATCAGAGGGCAAATTAAATGAGAGTCAGCAGAACAAAGGAAAGGAGCTTTTGGTCAAAGTTATCCCCTTCTGCTTCCTCAGGGGGTAATTCCATGACTAGCTAAGGTGTCTTAGGGGCAGAACTGGAAAGGAAAGCAAATGGAACTCTGTACTCCAGTACTCTCCATGTATCATCTCATCTAATGCTTACAACAACCATATGAAGCAAGCTTCATTATGGTCCCCATTTTATGGAGGGGGAAACTAAGGCATAGAAGGGTTAGGTCACCCTGGGCATGTCATAGCTGAACAGTTTAATGCCAGCCACCACCACAATATGTGAAAAGACCCGTGAGGTTCATGAAGCCATCCGACCTTCGTCCCCTTGTGCATAACATGGAGGCTCCCTGACAACCTCATGCCAAGCAAAGGAATCTGAGCAGACTCCAGAGGTCTATTTCCTGGGTATGTGGAGAAATGGGTTTGCATACTGAACCAGATGACCTCGCCGCTAATTTTTCTATCCTAGTTCCATAACAAACCACAGCAATGGACAGATCAACCAAGTACTTATCTAGCAATTACATTTTTAAAAAGGGTGATCTGTCCAAATATGCTATAAGTGTACCTAATTCAAGTTAGGCGGTCTCCCCTAGAGATCCAGCTAAGAAAGAGAACACTGAGATACAAACGAGAGAACACGGCCAGCAGGGCAGGCAGTACAGCACATTCTCACATTGTTAGGGGAAGCACTATTGTTTAGAACTTTCCGACGTGAAGACAATGTTCTGTATTTGTGCTGTCCAATATGGGGGCTATTTTGTCACATGTGCTTATGAGCACTGATTTTTTAAGGCTATTTCACTTTAATTAAAATGAAATGCAGTCACTTGTGGCTGTGTTGTATGGCACAGGTTTAAAGACCACGAAAACCACACACAGAATGAGGTCATTGGCTGTGGAAATCACAGGGTGATGGCAATCTCAAAGTCACAGTGAGGTCACCCGGGTTCCTCTCCACGACAATAAATGGACCTCTGCAGTCTACTCAAATTTCTTGGCCTGGCATGCATCACAGGGGGACTTCCATGTTGAGACACACAAGGGCGAAGCTAAGATGGCTTCATGAAGTCCATCCGTGAAACTTCACATATTGTAAGAAAATTCTAAGGAATCCATCAACTACTCTCACTCTATCATCAAGATACAGGGCAGTCAATGTTTTTTGTCAGGCTTTGGAGGCTGTACAGTCTATATCACAATTACTCAGCCCTGCCACCACCAATGCATGAAAACAGCCATAGACCATACTTAAACAAATGAGTGTCTATGTTCCAATAAAACTTTATTTACAAAAACAGGCAGCAATCTGCTGACCTCTGGTCTAGGACAATTTTTAGTGATTCATGCAGTGAAGTCATGTTTTCATTAAATATATACTGATCTTTCATATTGATACAGCATGTCATAGCTCATAAACCAGTTTATTATTTTTTTAAATTTATTTATTTGAGGAGAGAGTGTTTGCATACATGCGTGGGGAGGGGGCCGAGGGAGAGGGAGGGGGAATCCTCAAGCAGACTCTCCACTGAGCAGGGAGCCTGATGCCTGGCTCAATCCCAGGACCGTGAGATCATGACCTGAGCTGAGATCAAGAGTCGACTGTCCAATCAACTGAGCCACCCAGGCGCCCCCATAAACCACTGTAGACATTATCTCATAATCCTCACCATATGCCTAATAGCTTGGCATGGGGGCTACTCTCCAAAGAGGCCCCCAGCGTACCACCCTCCCAGGGTTCATGCTCTGTGCAGTCCCTCACAGTGGGTTATGTATGAGTCTGAGCTTTTGACCATTAGCACATGGCAGTAGTGATGCTGCCTGACTTCTGAGGCTGGTTCATAAAAAGTCTGACAGATTCCTCCAGAGCCTACTGTAGCTGGCTCTGGGAGAAGCCAGCCACAACATGGCACAACCGAGACCAGTGTTCTGCGAGGAAGTCCGTGTGGAGAGAGATGCCCGCCCAGCCCCCAGTACTTCTAACCATATCAGCCTATGTGAGAAAGAAGCCTACAGAGAATGGGGCTCCTACCACAGAGGCAGTAGATTGTTTTACTCTACCTCCCCATAAGGCTTTGGAAAGCTTTGTCAAAACATCTAGGCCAGGTGTGCAAGGCTGGGCCAGGTGAGGCGAGCTAGGTGCCAGGGGCTGACCCTGAGATGAGCACCTGAATGCCTCCTTCAAGTTCGTATCCCGATTGTCTCTCCTGCCTCATCCTCATCCTGGCCCAGCTGGTGTGGACATTTGTGCAAATGATCTAATTTGTATAAGACGGTGCAAAAAATTGTGCTGATGATTTCCAGAGATTAGGAAAGGCTTCATCGAGAAGGGGATGGTTTTGCTCAAAGGACGGTTAGGGCTTGGACAATAGGAAATAGAGACCAAGCGCAGGCAGTTATACTTAGCAAGCTCCTGCTACGTGCTCAGCCTGGTACCAGGGGCTTTCCACACACATTTCCTTACCAGTTATTATGAGAGCCCTGTGGGTAAGGAATATGGCCATTCTATAGATTGGGAAACTGAGTCTCAGAAAGGGCAATCTCCGTAGAGTTCTGCCAATTAGGTTTTGAATCACTCCCAAAGCTTACTCTTTTTCTCTTATATCATTTTGGCATGAGGTGAAACACTATAGAGGCAGGAGAGAGTGGCAGAAGTGTAGGGATGGGCAGGAGGACAGGGCATGTGGATGAAGGTTCCCCTGGGGCCTTTCAGAGCTAGGTTGCTTGATCCCACCTCATACACATCCCTCTCATTAGAGCACATTATAGAAAGATAAAATTATGACTTTAACTATTTTAGGAAAATGTTAATCAGTACCAAAAGTGTTTACCTTATTATTATAAACTGTTTAAATCATCCTTCTCTTTAAAGTGGTTTAGAAGGGAGGGGGGTCACCTGGGTGGCTCAGTTAAGCATCTGACTCTTGATCTCAGCTCAGATCTTGATCTCAGAGGCATGAGTTCAGGCCTTCCACTTCCACTAGGTGTGGAGCCTAATAAGAGAAAAAGAAGGAGGAGGAGGAGGAGGAGGAGAAGGAGGAGGAGGAGAGGGAGGGGGAGAGAGGAGGAGGAGAAGAAAAGAAGAGGAGGAGGAGGAGGAGCGATTTGGAAGGGGCAGAATCAGATGGTAATTCTGCCTGGGAAACCAACTGGCTTTCATTCTCAATTATCCAAATGTTTCATCCTCAATTGTCCAGAGGAGTAATCTTGCCTATTACTCTGATATATTTAACTTCAAATTCTTCCTCTTTTTTATTTAAATATAGTCACCCAAGCCACAACAATGAAAACAACTTGGTGAAATAAGTATTTTCTATAAGATGTAAAAATAATCTGTGGTCTCACACTGATTGGAAGCTTTGACTAACAGTTATGAGTCAAGGTCTGTACTGATACACTATGGGAAAGTGGATAATAATTTTTATCAATGCCATTTGGTAGACACTTCCCAAACGTGAGCTCCATGTGAGAAAAGCAAGGTGGAAAAAGACCAAGCAATCCAAAATTTTGTTTTCTATATAAAAATGTTGTAAGAGGGGTGCCCAGTTGTTTAAGCAGCTGACTCTTAATTTTGGCTCAGGTCATGATCTCAGGCCATGGGGTCGTCCCATATCAGGCTCTGTGCTCAGTGGGCAATCTCCTTGGGGTTCTCCCCTTCTCCCTCTGCTCCTCCCCACCATTTATGCTCCCTTGAGATCTCTCTTTCTCTGTCTTCCCATACCCCTCCCACACACAAAAAGTGAAACTCATCCATTTCCCTATTATAAAAAGGGGGAAATGCCAGTGTCTACCTCATAAAGTGCTTGTAAATTAAACAAGCTAATACAGGTAGTGAAGTGCTTAGGATGGTACCTGGTACATGGTAAGTTCCATGTAAGTGTCTGCTATTTTATCAGGCCAACTAGGGTCAACAGGACCCTCCTGGGCTGATTCACCAGTCTTCTCCAAAGTCGGCCCAGAGGAGCTTGAAAGCACCCACAAGGCTGACAGCCCATGTTTGTCACTGCAAACCAGTGAGCCTGAAGGCAAAGGAGTTAATTTCTAGATTTTTTAAGGAAAAAGTATAGTCTTGACCCCTTAGCCTCAAATATATTCTGATTGGCACATCCTAAGACTAGAGTTTATTAGGAGTCTTTATAACACACACATGTTGGGCATCCCTGCCTTTCACTCTTTTTTTAAAAAAATATTTAATTTATTTACTTATGAGAGAGAGAGAGAGAGAGCAAACGTGAGATAGAGAACATGAATGATGCAGGATCATGACCTGAGCCAAAGGCAGATGCTTAACTGACTGAGCCACCCAGGTGCCCCCTACCCTTTTTTAAAGAGAAAATGGACACAACCTTGCACAGGATATTTCTACTTACCCAGCAGTGTGAAGGTCTTCTGGGTCTCTACCATGCCTGCTCTGTCATTCACACCCTCAATGACAGTACTGCCTCCCATTCTTGTGTAATTAAATTCTTCTGCACTCCCTGAAATCAAAAGATTGTTATGTCTGTGACACAGAAATTTGTACATACATGTTTATCAGAAGCAAAACAGGAAGCTCACATGGAATACACCACAGTAAGCACTTGACACACATTATTCCCTTTCTTCCTTAGAATTCTGTTACAGACACAGAAGCCAAGGCCCAAAGTTGTGAAGTGTCTTGCTCAAGGCCCCAAAGCTGATGTAGGGCAAGAATTTAAACACAGGCCTGTCTGACTGCAAAGCTCATAGGTTTTGTTCCCATATCTATTTTGTACAGCTTGGCTGAGGTTTACTGACCACAGAGTAAACTGTACCTAGTTAAGATGTATAATTTGGTGAGTTTTGATAAATGTATGCCCTAATGAAATTATCACCACAAGCAAGAGAATAACGATTATGCACACCTAAGATTTGAATAATAAGTTAGAAAGTTCTTCCAAATTCACTATTCACATTCTGGTTGGTAGACAGGCATGGTTGTTATCTTTATACGAAATCTGAAGAAATTTAGACTCTTCACAAGTGCAAGCAACTTCTCCAAGATTGCAGGGTATTCATTCAACTCCAACACGCTGGATAATTCTACCAACACAGCACAAGCAATCAAGAGAGGAGAGCTGTGACAGCACAGGAATCAAGCTGTTTGCACTAAAGGACAAATAATTATGTCTCTATAGTATGGGGAGTAGTTAGAACTATAAATAATAATGACCTTGAGTCATCAAGGAAGCTCAAATTATGATAGAGGTACTCTGTCTCAGAAGACAGGGAAATATGTCATACATATTAGAAAACATACATCCAAGGAAGTTCAGATAAAAGTTGAAGGATTTACAGCACCGAATCCCAGTGGTCGGGAGGCCTTATTCAGGTGGTTCTAGCTAGATGACCACCATCATCCATGAGCTTTGAAAAAAAAAATCCTAGAGTTGAAGGGTCTCTTCTCCTGGAATCACTCTGCCCCTCATTCTATCTCCTTAGTTAGGTGCATCAATTCCACCCCCAAAACCCAAGTATCTGTCTTTGGACAGAATATTTTTAAGGTGATATTACTATAAGAAGAAATCAGGGATCCCTGGATGGCTCAGTGGTTTAGCACCTGCCTTAGGGCCAGGGGAGTGATCCTGGAGATCCTGGAGTCCCAGGATTGAGTCCCACATCGGGCTCCCTGCATGGAGCCTGCTTCTCCCTCTGCCTGTGTCTCTGCCTCTCTCTCTCTCTCTCAGTCTGCGTCTCTCATGAATAAATAAATAAAATATTTTTTAAAAAAAGAAGAAGAAGAAATCAACCTAGCATTTAAGCCCCTAGATAGAAGAGAGACATTTCCATACATTACACACCACATACCCAATTTAAGATGTTTAAATTCCGACTGTTGTGCAGATGCACAAAGCTGATAAAAAATGTGGTAATTTCGTTCATTTTCCGACTGTAAAATAAAGAAAAGTCCTGAAGTTACACCAGCCCTTTACAAGTAAAAATATGAGGTTTTTAATGGAAGGGTCTTAAGTGCCTAACCTGGCTGACAATTCTACTCCCATAGACACTGACACTTACCTGGGTTTCTTCTCTGGTCAACAACACTGTGACCCAATCTGTTCCCCTTAGGCTGGCTCAAGGTTACCTCCCAAATAAGGACCCAAGAGAAAATGTTATTAAATGAAAACATTCTGTGAAATGAGAAATAATGTAATTTGTATTAGTTGAAAACTTTAAGAAACTCCCTGCAGTACAAGGCTTAGTCTTACTCTCTTGGGCCAAAACTTTGAGAATTGTCTCTACTTTACTGACAGAAGAGCTCTTCTCTTTAACTCCCCACCACTAGCTGTAAGCCCATTCCCTTCCTGGTAGGAAAGCCAGTCTAACAGCTTTGTCTGTTTCAAGGACTGTTTGTGTTCTAGAAAGACAGACTTAAAAAAAAAAAAAAAAAAAAAGGACAGACTTGATTGTTAAAACTCTAAGTATCTTTTAAGTGTCTGAAATTAAAAGTCATAATTCATCTCACTCTACTGATATTACATCTGTCAATTTTTTGTTTTTAAGAAACAGAAAGAAATAAGCCAAAATGCAAATGAAAGACAGAAAACTCTTCTTTGTCACAGAGCAACACAGGTTGTCTAATGACTATGTAAATGTAAACAGTACTTTAAAAGTTGGGGAAACAGAAATTTAACTATTATTTTTTTTTATCCTTACTTGAAAGACGACTCTGGATTTCTCCAGCAGGTAAGTTCTCATGTTGGCTCCTATAATTTGATTTCTCTCATCAAAACTGATTTCTGTGTATTTCCCAAACCGACTACTGTTGTCATTGCGGGTCGTCTTGGCATTTCCGACAGCCTACAAAACACAGGCTTCTCGATAGCATTTAAGAAGATTTTTGCATCAACACTATTGGAGCAGTTTCAATAAAATCCAATCCTGTATGCTGGGGAAAGGTCTGACTGGCGGAGGGAGGTTAGGGGGGTGAGGAGGGCAGTCCAAAACTCGCAGGGGACATGGCACATCCTCAGCCTGCCATTCAAAGTTCTCTTCTGTCTTGCTGGGAGACACTGGGCAGGATTAGAAAAAGCACCAGTTTTGATGTTTCATGGCCTCAGGTTCCTTTTCTGCTATCTGTATAACGCTAGAAAAGCTATTTCATCTTTCCAAGCCTCAATTTCTTTATGTGTAATATGGGAATTATATGCAACTCGCAGAGTTGGGAGGATTACCTAAGATAATATAAAGTGCCTCAACACATCCATGCCCTGAATATCATAGATGCTCAATTAAAAGAACACATCCTTCATCCAAACTCCATTTCTATCCTTCTCTCTTACTACTTCCCTACTCAGACCTTCCACTTAGCCAAAAAACTGCCCTCTCCCATAATTTCCATACGCTGGGCATAATTTTTGCTTTTTACTTCTACTCTTAAATTCTGTCTCTCCTCTACTCATCCCCTCCCCACTCCTGAGCACTTTCCATCTGGAAACACCCTTCTCATGCACACAAATTACACTTCCTGCCCAGCTCATCATGCTTTCTGACAACACATATGTACCGAGTCCCTGCTATGAGCCACGTGCTTGGGTGGCAAAGGTGAACCCAGTGGACATGGTCCTGCCTTTATGGAGCTTACAATCTAGTGGGTGAGACCAACCCTAAACAAATAACCACATAAATTTATCCACTGGGAAGTGCCTCGAGACTTTTCTACTGCTATCTCAGATTGTGATTTATTGTTTCCATTAACTTTAAAGTATGTTTATGTTGGAGGAGTCTTGAGACTTGGAGACTGGGTCGTATTCTTTTCCATCACTTCCTGTATTATCTGGCACAGCAGCTCAAACAAAACAGATGGCCTGATAAATATTCATTGATGATTTTGATTTGAGAAAACAGAGAGAGGAGGTCTAGGAATCTAATGGTCTTAATTTTTTGCTAGGCTTCCAAAGAAATCTAAGTCAATCCTTTCCCCATTTTGCAAAGCAGTCAGAGTTGGCCTGTGGGCACCCCCTGAGCCCTTCAGATGCCCCTACCTCCTTGAGGGCTGTCTCCTACTCATCTCCTACTCCAGAGTGCTATCATGGCTGGCCTCACCCACACCGCTGACCTCATGAACGTTGTGCTAATGGATCAGCTCTCAGGGAGTGGAGAGGAAAGAGCCTTGATATGTGGCATTTACCAATCTGTAAGGTGTAAACATTCCCTCCATGATTGATGTCAAACTACCAAAGGTTTAACAGGCAGCTTGCAAAAAAATTCCTGAATATTTAATGATTGGCTCATGAAAGTTGGTGCACTTGGCTAGAAAATGCCACTGGTCTCAGTGAACCACTTGTCAGTGGTTGAAGAGATTTCCTTTGGGATAGAAACACAGACAGGGAACTCCTGAAGTCTGCTGTCTAGCCCAGCAGATTGAGGAGAGAGCCTTGTCAGCAGCAGTCTCTACCCCAAGCTCCTTCAAATCCCAGCAGAGAACAGGCTTTCTGGCTCTTTCCTGCCCTCACTTCCATGATCTTTAAAGGGAAGTGACTCCAGTTAGGGGAGATAACACATACACAAATCCACCCACCTCTCCATCATCACACACTGTTGCCGGTGACCCTGCTTCCCACCCCCGCCAGGTACATACCTCAGTTATGGGGTTCGATGCCAGAACCTTGTCCTCCACATGAGTGTTACTGCTGGACTTGCTGACGGTGGCAAAGTACCTCATGGCGTAGCGAGCGGACACTGTCTTTCCAGCACCTGACTCCCCACTTACAATTATTGACTGATTTTTATTGTTTCTAAAGCAAATAAAAGAGTTTTTAAAATGCTTGTTTCTTCCTATCAAGAAGGCAATATGTATTCAGGAAGAAAAATTCAGACAAGCTGAAAGAAGACAAACTTTGTTTCATTACTCTAAGGTAACTCTTTTTTTAACATTCCAGTGAATGTCCTCCTAGTTTTTTTTCCTAAGTAATCAAGCTGAACACACCACTCCGTTTCCTGCTCTGTCCCCCATGTTAATGGTCCCCAAGACTTCTCCTAGGCCGGTGATCTGCTCGGTAGGAGGACTCACAGGACTCAGCACATAGTCACACTCATGGCTAAGATTTATTATATCAAAAGATACAAAGTGAATTTGCCAAGGGGAAAGGCAGAGCCAGGCAAAGCCAGAGGAAGCTGGGCATAAACACTTAATTCCTCCAGCATCTCCTGACAACATACGGGAAGTGCTGTCTACTGGGGGCGGGGAGGGGGGGCAGTTCTTCAGAGTTTCGGTGCCCAGGGTTTTCACTGGGGCCGGGTCGTATAGGCATCCTCTGCTGAGCACATAACACAATTCTCGATGCTCAGAAGGAAATCAGGTGCTCAGCATGAACTACATCATTTACACAATTTAGGTACAGTGAGTCACTCTCACCAGCTAGGCAGGGTAGGAAACTTCCTAAAACCCAGTTCCCAGAGGCTAGCCCTGCACCATCCTTGTAAGCAGGTCTCTAAAGATAGGTGTCACGGGCCGAGGCCAGTTCCTCTCTGTATCCCCACATAAACATAAAACATCTTCAAGACATTATTTGGAGAGCAATTATTGAAAATATGCTTGGGAACATATGTGCTGAGTAAACCAGCATGTTCTACATAATTTACAGATCTTTAAAAAATGTATTCAACTTTTCATCTCATAACATGATGATAGAATCTTATCATAATGCTGTTCTAGGTATCCAGCATTGCTTATATACTAGCCATTCTGTGACACTTTTTTAGCATTCTATTTTAGGCCTTGAAAAAAAAATCCTATGCCATATATACCCATTTTACAGAAGAGTACAATAGTGACACAGACAGGTAAAGTGACTTGACCTAGGATGCATGGCATGCAGCCTCCCTGTGAACAGTAGGAGAACCTCAGAGATAGAGCTCCTGTCCAAAAAACTAACCCTCTAAGGTGGTAAGGGACAGACACCCCCAGTATCCCTTGGCCAGACAAAACAGGGAGGGGGACGGGTTAAAGCTGGGCTCTTCTGACTTCCAGTTTAGCATCAGCAGGTCCAACATAAGCCTACATCATATTCAGTGCTATTACAGTTAGACCTCAAGAGAAAACAGGCTTTTTAAGCTTGAACTTGGCTCAGCCCTCTAGCTCCAGTGAGATCATATTGCTGACACCAGGAGCAGCCTTGGCTCATCAGACAGTGAGCCGTGGACTTCAATCACAGAGATGCCCAGGAGACCTACAGGAAGCCAGGGCAAATCCCAGAACCATGGGTATTTTATAGTTGGAAGGAAACTTGCTGTGGCAAAGACCAAAGTAACTGGTTATTAATTGGTAAATCTCTACTCAACATTCATCATTTTCCTCCTTCTTAAACACAATGTCCCAATTTTTAGTGGGCACACTGCTGCCCACATGAAAGACTACATGTTCTAGCTTTGCTTGCTACTAGGCATGGCCGTGTGAGCAGGTCCTGGCCAATGAGCTGGGAGCAGAGGTGTTTTGTGGGGTTTCCAAGAAGTCTCCTTAACCAAGAGGGGCACATACTTCCCCTGACACTCTAACACCTAGAATATGGAGGGGATGGCTAAGTATTAGCTTGCCCTCAGGATGAAGGTCTCACTCCAGGGACAGAGGATGTAGAAGGCATTGGGTCCCTGACAACTGGTAGAGGTGCCATGCTAGTCCCAGTCTGCCCATTAGCCCATCAGCCTTTTTGCAGGAGAGAGCCATATACTTCTATCCTTGTTTACGCCACCATTATTTCTTCCTTATTACCTAGAATGAGTGCTCTCCAAGTATCTGGCTCACAGATGAAGGCAGAGAAACTCAGATGCTGTGCCCAGGATGTGGTAAACAGCAGGTCCAGGCCCTGTGTCTGGGGTTTGCATTCATGAAATGAGGGCAATGATGGCGGCTCAACTGACTTCACAGGAGTGTTGCAAGACTTAAAGGAGACCTTTGCCTGGAAAGTTCTTTTGCCAACCATAATGGGTCTACATGGATAAAATGGTGTTTTCATTGTTCATACTTTTCAAAAAACCTGAGCACCCATCCCAGCTCTGGTTGCTGGGTGGCCTTGGGTGGGTGACTCCCAAGTCTCAGCTTACAACCCAGGCATCTCCATCACAGGCTAGTCTGAGGGCACCCAAGATGATGTACAAGAATGTGTGCATGGTGCCTGGTCCACAGAAGGCTTTTCATGAATGTTTGCTAGCAAAACGAGAACTCCACGAGGCCATACAGAAAAAACAGGTGCCAAAATTAGGATAAAACTCCAAATCTCCTACATCTGAAACCTGTGCTTATCTATCCTAAGATTTTGCTGATCTGGATGGGCGAAAGAGCTTGAACACCTCACAGTGGAGAAGAAATCCATATTCCTCCAACTAAACACACCACAAAAGAAATGGCTGCTATTCCCAGATTGGTGGGTTTGACTTTTGACCTAGAAGGGAGAAAGACCTGGAAACTTGGTCTAGACAGGTGACACATATGGTCCTTTGCTACTACAGGATGGGGGGGGGGGGTGTCTGCTTTCCCAGGCACCCCCCTTGGGTCTCATGGTCACCTTGAGGAGAGCGTGCCAGATGTGTCCCCTCCACTGTGAGGGCCCAGCAAAGTCAGAAAAAGGAAGCCCCGGCCAGCAGGAGGCTACCTGGCCATCTGCTTGTATGCCTCTTCGGCCACGGCGAATATGTGCGGGTCCATATCGCCCATGTTCTGCCCGCTGTAGGCGTGGATGATGGCATCTCCGTAGATCGGCAACGGCTTGTAAGGGTTCATGGCCACCAAAATGATTCCTGGGGAGAGACGTCCGATGCAGAGCTGGGGTTCCTACTGTCACCTGCTTCTCCAGGCGCTTTGGAGCAAGCCCAGCTCTGCCGGTCACTAGACCCGCCGTGTGACTCTGGGTAGGTCACAGAATGCTCTGAATCTCAGCTCCCTGGCTGCCACCCACATTTCTGGGCTACTGTCAGGGTTGGATGAGGTGACAGATGGGAATGCCCTCAAACAGAACAGTTTTTCCAATCAATGTAAATATAATGATAACATTATTGCCCCAAATAAGTAACTAATATATCAAATACAGCGAGACGCTCAAACACAAGCTTTATCCAGATATATTATTCTGGGGAGTCTGATCTTAACTCTTGTGAAAGATTCTCCCCACCTCTAGACACTTCTGTTTACAACAGACTCTTGAAGGTCAAATGTCTGTGCTTGTTAGAAACCTGGGCTAATGTCTGGGTCTGAATATACATTTTGGCAGAAGCTGACATTTCTAATGTCAACATGATATAAAATGTACTCAGGACACTCTAGACAGCAAACATGGTGTTTCTAGGTTGTTCTGCTCTTAGAATTGCTCTCCTTACCACTGTAGGTGTAAATGAGTTTGGATTCTGCAAAGCGGATTCTGAGATTGTGGAGCACTGCGGGCTCGTGGAGGTAGCTGAGGGCCGTGAGGTCATTCTCACCCACGAGGATGTCGGGGTTCCGAAGCGGAGGCAGAGATTCTGGATCAAGGGAATAATCCAGCTCCTGTGAACAAAGATGACACTGAAGTTCTGGAAGTAAACGATTCTTGGTGTTTCTGAACTCCCATCCTCTGTCCTATCTATCTCCTTGACACTCTGAAAAACAAACTCAGGTATAGCAAAGAGAAAATATTCTCCAAATTGGACTGTTGGGAAATGGGAGCCAGGGGACCAGGGTATTGGCTGTGTGCCCTAAGGCAAGTCACTCACCCTTTCTGGGTCCTTCTTCTCTCATCTGTGAAAGACTGGGTGGACCAGACCAGGAGTTCCCAGAGCTACAGGATCTCCTTGGAGCCTCAGTGAAAGGTGACAGGGAGCCACATGGGCAGGGACCTGGGCCTGCCATCCCCCATTCTACTGCACAGGTTCCACTTGTATGTAGTTTAGATGCTGAGCGCCATAGAAGTTTTGTTTGAAAAAGGGTTCTGCTGGGTGGTGAGAGGTGTCTAAAGGAGTCCATGTGAATGATGGTCTCTCTTTGAGAGGACCTGGGTCCTCCTGACTCCTGTCTGTAGCTGAGGGCTGGCTGCCTGTTCCTATCATCCTCAACCCTGGACTGAGTAACTTGCTGCGGACGGCCTCTCCTCGGCTGCATTTCACCCAGTCATCTGAAAGTAGCTGCCCGAGCAGAATGAAGGCGAGGTTAACAGGCTTTGTGGTGTCTGCACCATACATGCCTGGGCTCCAAATGTCAGAATATCAAGGGACCTTATGACCACCTCTTCTGTTTCACTTTCACTTCACAGCTCAGGGAAGTGACTTGAGCAAGATCACCCAGTGAGCTTGTTTCCCCTCCACTTTCCTAGGCTGCCTCCTTTTAATACCTGATCCTGAACGAGCCCCCCAAGGGGACCTGGCTGCCCACTGCGCAAGCCCTCTGCCACGTATTCAGCACTCCCCCAAACTGCCAAGGAAGGCATGACTACCCTAACTAAAGCTAAGGAGACAACTTCCGAGAGGTTAAGCTCCTTGCCTAAGGACACATACTTAGTACAGATCTGGCCTGAAGCATGTGTCATGATGCCTCCTATCAACACTGACAGCGTTTTGTTTGTTGGTTACTTGGTTGGTCTGTGTGGCCTAAGGAGATCAGCTCTGAGTAATGCAGGCCAACGGGATTGGATCATAGCAGCCTGCTCTGTTTTCAATGTAAATATATTTGTGGGTGTGCCCCAGAGAATTACTTTTCCCTGTTTTGAGAAATAATTGATATATAGCACTGTATAATTTTAAGGCATCCAACATGATGATTTGATTTACATATACTATGAAATGATTAAGGTTCAGCTAACATCTATCATTTCATAGTGTTATAATAAAAAAAAAGGGAGAAAGGAAAAAAGAAAAAAACTTTTCTCTTTGAGATGAGCACTCTCAGGATTTGGTTGAATCTTCCTAGCAGTGTGGCCACACCCATCATACTGTGCAGGACACACCTAGGACTCATAACTGGAAGTTGTATCTTTTGATCACCTTCCTCCAATTCCCCCTCTCAAACCCCAGCCACTGGTGACCAGAAGTCTGATCTTTTTTTTTCCTGAGTTGTGTGTGTGTGTGTGTTAGATTCCACATGTAAGTGAGATCATACAGTATCTGTCTTTCTCTGGCTTATTTCACCTAGAATAATACCTTCAAGTTCCATTATGTGTTGTTACAAATGTTAGGGTTTGTTTTTGATGACTAATATTCCACTGTATGTACACACATTCATGACAACTTCTTTACCCGTTCATCTGTCAATGGACACTTAGGTGGTTTCCATGTCTTGATTATTGTGAATAATGCTGCTCTAAACATGAGGGTGCGGAAACTTTTTGAGTTAGTATTTTTGTTTCTTTTGGGTATATCCCCTAGAGCTAGAACTGCTGGATCATATGGTAGTTCTATTTTAAAATTTTTGAGGGTTCTCCATTCTGTTTTCCATAGCGGCTGTACAACTTATAATCGATAGTGGCTGTACAATTTATAATCCCATCAACAGGGCACAGGCTTCCCTTCACTCCACATCCACACCAGCATTTGTTACTTTTGGTCCTTTTGATGATGGCCATTCTAGGAGGCTCAAGGTGATATAGACGGTGATTTTGACTTGCATTTTCCCAATGACTAGTCATGTTGAACACCTTTTCATGTGTCTGTTGGCCACCTGTAGGTCTTCTTCAGAAAAATGTCTGTTTAGGTCCTTTGGCCATTTTTTTCACTGTTGTAGGTTTGCTTTGTTTCGTTTTTTTGGTGTTGAGTTTTAAGAATTCTTTTTTCCAGTAGCATCAATTTTTATTTTTTAAAACTTTAAACATTTTTTATGTTAGTTTCAGAGGTAGAATTAAGTGATTTATCAGCTGCATATAACACTCGGTGCTCATTTTATCAAGTGTCCTCCTTACTACCCATCACCCAGTAACCCCTCCCCCGCCCCAAACCTCCTCTCTAGCAACCCTCAGTTTGTTTCCTAGAGTTCAGTGTCTGTTATGGTTTGCCTTCCTCTCAATTTACATCTTATTTAATTTTCCTTCCCTTCCCCTATGTTCATCTGTTTTGTTTCTTAAATTCCACAGGTGAGTATATTTTGGATAATACCGCCCTGTCAAATATATGGTTTGCAAATACTTTTTCCCCTTCTGTAGGTTGCCTTTTCGCTTTGTGGATAGTTTCTTTTGCTGCACAGAGGATTTTTGGTTTGATGTGGTCACACCCACTTATTTTTTATTTTGTTGCGTGTGCTTTAGGTGTTAAATCCAAAAAGATCACCAAGACTCACCTATGTTTTCTTCTAGGAGTGTTGTGGTTTCTGGTCTTATGTTGAAGTCTTTAATTCATGTTGAGTTAATTTTTTGTGACCAGTGTAAGATTGGGCCAAGATAAACAGAATATTGTTAATCTACACATTTTTTATTTTGAGAATAAAATCAAGAAAAATACTACTCACATAGGATTTTTCTTTCCTCAAGTTTTTCTCTCTGTTTTAAATCAACAACCTCCTTTTCCAGTTGAGCCACTGTGTGTGTGTGTGTGTGTGTGTGTGTGTGTGTGTGTTATGGATGAGAGACACAGAGAGAAATAACAGGAGAGCCTTTGGGGGAAGGGGAGAAAATGTAAAGAACATTAGATTAACTGTTGGAGGCACAATACGGGCTTTGTCCTTCATGGAAGAGAAGGGCTAAGGTGAGGAGCAATCTGGCTGCCTGCCTGCTTACCTGCCTCCCCTGGGCTCGGGTTCTGAGCTGGTATGTTGCTACCTGCAGCCCTGCTGACATGACTAAAGCAGTGAGAGCCGCCACTGCAGCTGCATGCATACTGAGATTTTTCTCCCTGGAGCCACCCGCTCCTAATGAGATCCTGGACTGTGAGCAGGAGGTGCTCAACAAGGCTATAAGGAACCACGGTGGGAAAGGGCACGCTGCATGCAAGCAGGGCATCCTCCTTTGGGTCTCTCTGGAGTCTGCACACACGCAAGCACAGATCATCTCATTGGGTCTTCAGCAACCCTGTCACATCCTGCAGTTATTAACTCCAATTTGCCCGTGAAGAAACCCAGGGGCTCACAGTTACAGGCTAGCGAGGGGCCAAGGCCGGCTTTGAATCCAGATAGTATGATTCTCGAGAAAGTGCCCTTAATCGCTGCACTCATATGCTCATCTCCCTTCCAAGGATCTCAGGAAACGACTCCCCAATCCAGGACAGTTGATTGCAAATATTGTGTCCTGTCTCTACAGAGACCATGTGCATGACTCGAAAGTTCCAGCACTTTACTAGTCATAGGATATTCCCTGGACCAACTTTAAGGACCAGATGGAACACGAAACCTTGGTCCGCTTCTGCATCCAGGGACTTGACTCTAAAAGGTAAGGTCACCCTAGCTGTGGATCCAGGGGGGTGTCATTACTGCTATGGGGGCAAAGGACAACTCATACTTAAAGTCATGGTAGATTCTTCTGGAGATGATAATCCAAAAGACATATCCGGCCTTTGGGAGGCCCTGCTCACAGTCACACTGGAGCACAGGAAGCACCGCTGACGTGATCCAGCCACACCAGCACTGACAGGCTCCTCATGATGTCACACAAAGGTGGGCGTTCCCGTCCTCCTGTTCCACCTCTTGCCACTTCCCTAATCATCCTGCCACACCCCCCTCAAGATCCCAATGCTTGCCTGTTTCTATCCATCTGTGAACGGATTGTCCCTCCTTCTGTTCTCCTCTACCCTCCTATTTCCCATCTCCCTCTTCTACCTCTCTTCCTCTTTCTAACTTGAAGTTTCTCTCTACCAGGTTATGCCTTGGGTGCCAACTGCCTCCTTCCACGTTTCTCATCTTCATCCAATCTCTATGCTGAGACCCACAAAACCAAAATGGCGAATCACTTTTCAGCATTCCCCCAGCTATGCTGGAACCCTGGGGATGAGCACAGGGCACAGACCTGTTTCCTATGGCTCATTCCAGAGAGAGGCCCAGGGATGCAGGGCACTTGATGCTTTCATTAGGGTGGTGTCTGGGTGTGGCACAAACAGGAGGGAGTCCACGGCACCAGCTGGTCACTCCCATGGGACCATATGTTGCCCTCCACACACAGCCCAGCTTCCCCTTTATATATCGTGGCAGCCACAGCCAGCAAGGACCCTCACCGTTCCATCCTCCAGCAAGAGTCGCAGGACTTTGTCACCAACTCTGTAGTCTTTTGCTATTTCGGCAGACTTCCAAACTTCTTCAGCATCCGGAATCCATACCCTGTTGTACTGACCAACAGAATAAAACAGCCTTAATTTCAGCACTTTGAAACAAAAACACAGACCATTAGATAGTTAGACTCAGGGAGATTTCCTTCCATCTCCTCAGTCAGTTCCTTCATCAGGAATACTTTGACCTGATGTTTGCTTATGAGGTAATCTTTAGTGTGTCTGTGATGCACCAGACCTAGCTGCCTCATTTCAGAGGCAATGGAATTCCCAAAGCTTCCTAAGTATACCTTGAAAACTGAAAGCCTGGGAATGGAAAGGAAATCAGGGTCCTTCAATGGGGAGATCTGAATGCTGTCTATGAGAATTGGAGCAGAGGGATTTGATTCACCACCCACTGATGGGCTTTGGGGCTCTCGCCAGACACTTAACTTCCCGTGCCTTTTCTCCTCCACAAAATGGGTACATTATCTACTTCACAGGTCTGCTGGAAAGTGAAATTGGACTGTGTGGTTGGAAGCGCTCTGCCAGATGCTATGGAAGTATTGCCACAGCAGTGTTATTTCAGTCTTGCCGCACTGGTCAGGAGCCAAGCATCCTCGCTGTGGGAAAACAGGAAGGCCAGATGCGGCTGCTGAGCTCAATTCCCAGCAGGCAATTGCAATACGTGGCTCAGTGCTGGTATACAAGTCTTCAGGTAGAACCCGTTGCTAAGCACTGAATTGTGTCTCTCCCCCACCCCTCCACCTGGCCCCAAATTCATATGTTGAAGCCTTAATCTCCAATGTGACTGAATTTGGAGATAGGGTCTTTAAGAGGTCATTAAGGTTAAATGAGGTCATAGGCCCTGATCTGATGGGATTAGTGTCCTTGTAGGAACAGACACTAGAGAGCTCCTGTGCACTCTCTTTCCACCTGCTCACACCAAAACAGACCATGTGAGTACACAATGAGAAAGCAGCTGTCTGCACCCTTGGACTTCTCAGCCTCCGTAACTGTGAGAATATAAGCATCTGTTGCTTAAGCACCCAGGCTGTGGTCTACTGTTAAGGCAGCCCTAGCGGACCGACCCATGTGTCTAATATTCACACTCGCACCTGGGAAGGGGGGGTCTCACTCTCCAGAACTCCCCAGTGGCAGCTGAATACTGCTTGAGATAGAGACAAGGTGGCTGCCCTGTTTGTACTCTGCAGCTGTCACAGGGCTCTCGATTAATTCCTCTCCCTCCTGTCTCCAGCGTGCACTGACTACTCTTGCTCCTCCTCCCAGACCCCACGTCTAACACTGTCCTGCGGGGCTGTTCATCTGTTTGCTCATCCATTCACGTATTCGTTCATTCAATAACATACTCGCTAAGGATCTATTATGTGTCTGTGCTGGGTTCCCAAGAAGGAAAGGCATTTGCTCAGTCATCATGGTCCTCTTGTTAATCCAGCCAATCTCTAATTGGTAGCTGAGTGTGCGGATGTGCATATTTGCATCTCTCTGCTCATCGGGCTACTGGTCTACCTCTTGACCCTGAGGAAATATTCCTGTGTTGAAAGATTATACCTTCAGCAGTTTTCAGTTACAAAAACATTCTGAGCAATAAAAGTAGGATATTTTAATTTCCCTCATTTTAGTCCTATATATTTTCTACAATTTACATATATTTCTTTTATAATTAGAATAATCTTTAAAGGCAAATATCAAAATATACATCCAAAAAAAGACTCGTATATGAATCTTCATATTACTTTATCCATAGTGGCCCAAAACTGGAAACAGACTAGATGTCCAGTAATATGAGAATGAATTAAAAGACAAAACTGTGGTAGGGATGCCTGGATAGCTCAGTGGTTGAGCATCTGTGTTCGGCTAAGGGTGTGATCCTGGAGTCCAAAGATCGAGTCCTGAATCGGGTTCCCTGTGTGGAGCCTGCTTCTCCCTCTGCTTGTGTCTGTCTCTCTCTCTCTGTATCTCTCATGAATAAATACAATCTTTTTTAAAAGACCAAAAGCAATATTGTAGTATATTCATACAATGGAATAGTACTTACCAATAAAAAGAATCAACTACTGACAAGAATGTAAATGAATCTCCAAAATATTAGGCTGAACCAAAGAAGCATTACACAAATGAGCATGTTCTGTATGAATCCCTCTAAAGTGCTGGGACAGGGGATCCCTGGGTGGCTCAGTGGTTTAGTGCCTGCCTTTGGCCCAGGGCATGATCCTGGAGACCCAGGATCGAGTCCCATGTTGGGCTCCCTGTATGGAGCCTGATTCTCCCTCTGCCTGTCTCTGCCTGTCTCTCCCTCTCTCTGTGTATCTCATGGATAAATAAATAAAATCTTTAATATATATATAGATATATATTTATATATCTATATATATATCATTGGCTGGGTATCAATTGTGAGTTCCTAATTATTTGGGTTGCTTTAATTCTTGCCAGCTAGCTGGGAGAGCGGGAGCTTGCTGAAATGTGTCCTAGGATGGGTAAGATTTCAGACAAACAGAGAAAATGGAAGAATGACCTGGAGGGCAATGATATGCACTTAGGTACACATGTCCATGCAAACAGGTGACCAGAAGCCTCATAAACACACAGACACACCCACCCTCCCTCCACACATACTTGTTGCCATGGGCTACCATTTTCTACCTCAGGTATAATATCAAAAATATTGCTAACCTCATAAAGCTGAAATCATTTATGGAATATCCCAACATATCAAGAGTTGGATACTATAGAATTTTATTTTATTATTTTTTTAAGTAGGCTCTAAGTCCAGTGTGGGGCTTGAACTCACAACCCTGAGATCAAGACCGGAGCTGAGACAGAGTCAGATACTCAACAGACTGAGCCACCCAGATGCCCCAGCCACTAGAGAGTTTTAGAACTGAAGGGGTCCTGGGAGATTGTCTACTCCAAGTTGTTCGTCAAAGTTCTTAAAGCCACAGAAGGCTTACTTCAAATGAAATGTGGCAGCCTACCATATAAAACAGGCAAGAGTGGAGGTGTTCTGAGGAGGCTCTGAGTTGGGAGCTACAGCTGAGGTTCCCAGGATCCTCCCAGGGAAGCAGGGAGTTCTGCGAAGTAATGTTAAAGTCACTGAGCCAATCCAAGCCTTTTGTCTCACTGACCGCAAAACCTAAGCCCAGAGAGGTAACTCACCAAACACCATACCATGTCACAAAAGCCAGGACTCCATGGGCTCCGAGCCAGGGCCTGCAACTCCTACTTCGGACTACTTGTTAATTCAATGAGTCTGGCTTTGCAAGGAATCTCGAACTCTCAGGGCGCCAGGGTGGCGCAGTCTGTTAAGCGTCTGCCTTTGGTTCAGGTGGTGGTCTAAGGGTCTGGGATGGAGGCCCAGGTCAGGCCTCGAGCTCAGTGGGGAGTCTGCTTCTCCCTCTCCCTCTGCTGCTCCCCTTGCTCACACTCTCTCCAATAAAATCTTAAAAAAGAAAGAAAAGAAAGAAAGAAAGAAAGAAAGAAAGAAAGAAAGAAAGAAAGAAAGAAAGAAAGAAAGAAAGAAAGAAAGAAAGAAAGAAAGAAAGGAATCTTGAACTCTCAACTGCAATCATCCACTTGAGTGTGCACAGGCTATTTGTTTCATTGGCTCGTTTCAGCCAAAAGCAGTAGTCGATGGAAGGCGGTATCAGGACATATGGAACCAAAAGTCTGCTTCTCCGGCGAGACACAAGTGGCCTCGTGGGCCCCTGCCTCCCCAGGCCGCCCACACCTACCAGGCCTGGTGTCTCTGCCAGCATTTAGGGCCCCGTGACTGAAGCCCAGCCCGGTAAGTCAACATGACAAAGTTTACCCAGTTGCATGGCAGTTACACCCACCGCGGCCCGCCCGCCCTCGTCCCGGCCCACAGGGCAGTGCCTCGGCTGGGAGGAAGCGCTCAGGTCGCCGCAGACACCCGGACAGCGGGACAGCGCAGGCCAACCGCGACTGCGGCCTCCCGGGCGGGCCACTCCTTGGGGCGGGAGCCTCCGGGCCCAGCCCCGGCCTCGCCTCCAATACTGTCAGCGGGGCCGACCCCAATTTCCAAGCCAAGGGAGGCTGGACAGTGAGGCCACAGCCCTCAGGAAGCGATACGTTCTGGGGACAGGCCGAGCCCCCCGCCCAGGCTCCTTCCCCGGCCTCAGCCCCAGGCTCGCAGGCCCTCCAGGAAGCAGAGAAGGTGCCACCTGCGTCCTTGCGCTCTCCGCGCTCTGGCTCAGCCGCCCGGGGCAGCCAAACCACGCTCCCTCTCCTCGCCCCTCAGCCCTCCAGGCCCTGCCCAGGCCCCCAGCCTCCCCTCCCCACGGGCTTTCTCCGAGTGTCCCCCCCTGCCCGCAGCGTCAATGACTTCCCGGCCCAGATCTCTCAGCAGCTCTAGGCCCTATTTCCAAGGGGCTCCCAGACGCCAACCCCCACATGTCCTCGGCCGCTGGCCAGTTCCAAGCTCTAATGACCCTTATGTCTACCCCACACCCACCCCTCCTCCTCGGTTCTCGGGATGGTCAAGTCAGAAACCCAGGACTGGGGGCACCTGGGTGGCTCAGTTGGTTAAGCAGCTGCCTTTGGCTCAGGAAGTGATCCCAGGGTCCCGGGATTGAGTCCCACCTCAGGGTCCCTGCCTCTGTCCCCTTCCCTTTCTCTCTCTCTCTCTCTCTCTCTCACGAATCAATAAATTAAATCTAAAAAAACAAACTCAGGACTGTGCTGAGCAACCTTCCCTCCCTCCGCCCCCAACAACCAAATGGTCAGCAGGTGCTGGGAAGCCTACATCTAAACACGTCTCACCTGTCTGCCCCATGCACCCCCCCCCCCCCCCGCCACTGCCATGGCCACCCGTCAGCTCCCCACCCTTGCCCACACCATGGTCTGCTGGGTGCTTCCTCAACCAGGCAAAGCACCGGGTTTCTGTGGATGTACACATTCCCTCACCTACACCTGAATCAAAATTTCCATGGCAAGATGAAAGCTTTAAGAGTCCCTCACCCTTATAGATTCTGGTGAACAGCCAGGCCTGGGGAGCCACTGTCCTAGCCAGTTTTTCTACTCAGGCTCCCCTCCGTCTTCAGTCCACCCTCTGCCAGCTGCCACCCAATCTACCAGCAGTTTCTAGAACATGTCAAACTCTTCCCTGGCTCTCTTCCTTCTACCCCCAATGCCATCCTTCCTGTCGCTGCCAGTGAGTAAACCACTCTGAACAGTCAAGACTTAGCTCACTAACTCCTCTCCTTGGTGCCACTTTCCCTGTCACCTGCTTCCTCTTTAGAGCTTTCTCTGCCCCTTCCCCAGGTTCCTGGGTACCTTCCCATCTCCCCCACTGGCATTTGAGCTTCAAGAGTCTTGCCTTTGTAACCTGGAACCTGACACAGACTTCCCTGTAACTAGCACTCCACAAACATCTATTGAACAAAAATTCAAATTCCCAGTAGTTTAGTTGCACCAGTTAAAGACTAAACTTGGTATTTTAGTCTTTATATCCTTTTTTTTTTTTTACTCTTTTGAAGTACCCATATGTAATACAATGGATAAATCTAATTTTCCAGAGTTGTTAATGATATATAGAAGTCAAAAAGCTCTTTCAAATAGCCTAATGGAAAGCCATTAAACTTAACTTTGACCTTATTTTATACAGAGACCTTGAACTGCTTCTCCTGACCTTGCACCTCTGAGTTTTGGCACAACTTCCCTGAAGAGGTCTTGTGAGTTTCTCATACACAAGCAAGAGAAACAGGTGACTGAAAGATAACCTGTGAATCTGTGGCTAAAACCAGTTATAACCTGAATCCTGATAAATGAGCCTGAACAATTTAAGAAAGATCTCTAGAGGCATGCCACAGAGCTCTCTGCCTCACCACCCATTTACCACTTTCACTAATTCTTAGATGAACCCCCCCCCCCCCACACACACACCAAATAGACAGCTATGAAGTGGATGGCCTTCCCACGAGTCCTCTGTGTGAATGTGGAGAAGAGGAGGAAGATGGTAAATGCAGCTGAACCACAGTTGAGGTAGGGGGCAGTATTAAGAAGATAGGTTTTTAGGGCAGCTGGGTGGCTCAGTGGTTGAGCATCTGCCTTTGGCTTAGGGCTTGATCCTGGAGTCCTGGGATCGAGTCCCATGTCGGGCTCCCTGTGGGGAGCCTTCCTCTCTCTCTGTGTGTCTCTCATGAATGAATGAGTGAATGAATGAATGAATAAATAAATAAATAAATAAGATCTAAAAAAAGAAACACCATAGGTTTTTAATCCTGCCTCCTCCTCCACTTCTACCTAACCTTAGGCAACTTATTCCATCTGAGCCATTCATAAAATTGGGATAACATCATCTACACATAACGTTTGTCGATTCAGATTAAATGATAGAAGGCACCTACAGTTCTGAGGGTGGCATCTAGCCGTAAGAAGTGCTCACTGACTGCAAGATAAAAGTAACCATCATCATCTTCTTCACGCCCACAGCTCTTTCTGAAAGCAGAAAGACACATTCACATGCATGCATCAAATGTTTATTGAGCCCCCACTTTTCCCTGTTCTCTAGAAACTCTTGGTCAGTGGGAGAGACAGAGTTAACTAGTGCTTACAAGTCAATGTGAAAGGGTCCTAGAAAGAGGAGTTGGGTGTAAAGATTTCTCAGATGAGGCACTCCTCCTAGGTATCTTATGTTTTTTGGTGCAATAATAAAGAGGGTCAATTCCTTAATTTCTCTTTCTTCAGTCTCATTGTTAGTGTGTAGGAATGCAACTGATTTCTGGGCATTGATTTTATATCTTGCCACTTTGCTGAACTGCTGTGTGAGTTCTAGCAATTTTTGGGTGGAGTCTTTTGGATTTTTAACACAGAGTATCATGTCATCTGTGAAGAGTGAGAGGTTTGATTTCTTCGTTGCTGATTTGGATGCCTTTGATTTCTTTTTGAAATCTTACCATTTGCAACAATATAGTTGGAACTAGAGGGTATTATGCTAAGCAAAGTAAGTCAATCAGACAATTGTCATATGAATTCACTCATATGTGGAAGCTAAGAAACAAGACAGAGGATCATAGGGGAAGGGAGGGAAGACAAAAATCAGAGAAGGAGGGAGGCAAACCATAAGAGACTCTTAACTATAGGGAACAAACTGAGGGTGGCTGGAGGGGAGGGGTATGGCGGGTGGGGGGATGGACATTAAGGAGGGCATGTGATGCAACGAGCACTGGGTGTTATATGCAACTGAAGAATCACTAAATTTTATCTCTGAAACTAAAAAAGAAGAGGCACTGCTCAAATTGAATTTGGAAGGTGAGGCGCTGCTGGACAAAGCAGTTATTTCAAGCAGAGGGAGCCCTGCAAGCCGAGGTATACAGAGTGTTGAGCCGGCAGGAATGCACCAAGGGCTGGCCAGAAGTTTGCAGAGCACCAGCTGAGGCAGGAGTGGGCAGGCAGTGGCGAGAGGCAGAGGCGGGATCTCGTGGCTGGTCACTGAGTCTAAGAGTGACAGGAGCTTCCAGAGAGGTTCCAAAAGTGAATGGTCAAACCGGTTTCTCTCAAAGAGATTTCAAAGAGTTTGAACTGCTGGGTGAAATGCTCTCGATATTTCTAAGGCATGTTGCCAAATAGCTTGTGAAAGAGAAGGGTCATTTTACACTTCCTCAGGTAGCAGCTGCTACTCTCACCACACTTCCTCCCAGGAGTCTCCTCTTTCTCAGAACCTCTCTTCCTGTGGCTCCCATGGCAGCTCTCCCGTCTCCTCCTCCTTGTGATAGCTCCATCTCGGGGCTCCTCTGAAGAGTTTTATTCCCCAGTGAACTGTCTTGGCTCTCTTCTCTCCTTTGCGGAGGCTCTCACTGCCTGGGCTTCAACCCTTGGGGCAGAAGACTCTGGCCCGACCCCTGCAAAAACTCTCTCACCACCCAGGGCACCTGCTCCTGGAAACCCCTTTACCACCTCAACCCCACAGGGACAGACTTTGCCTCCTGATTTCCCAAGATCTCCTCCTGGTATGCCTAAGTGTGTCAACGGCACCCCCTGCTCTCAATCATCCAGACCCTGAAATCCATGACATCCTTGGCTCCTCCCTCCCCCCAGTCCAGTCCTACTGTCACCTACCTCCACAGGCTCTCTGGATTTGGCCTCCATTCACCCTGTCCAATACTGCAGCCCTAACACTTTCTTGGACACCTAGGATGATCTGAGAATTCACCTGAGTCCCATGGGCACAGCTGGCATACTCAACTTCCTAAGACACAGCCCCTGATCCTGTCTCCCCACATTCAAAATCTTCACCAGGTTATAAAGCCCTGACCTGACTCTTCAGCTGCCATGACCCTCCCTTCTTAGCTCTATCACCCAGCAGCCTCCTTCATGACTTCAGGGCTTCCGTAGACTGAATTATTTGACATTTCTCACTAATCAGAAAACTCCCTGAGAAGCAAGACCATCACTTAAAATCTTTCTAACCTCTCCCAAGCACAACGTTTTATATACAGAAAGTGCTAAATAAATGTTTTATGGGAGATAATATAGCTGTCTTCCAGGCATATACAGGAAGGATGATTAGACAGGGGGCAGACAGGGAACAGCAGTGCAAATTGAGTGAATGGGGGAGCCTGGAGAGCATGGGTAGGTATGGTTGTCACACGTGACCAGCCCACTCATCACCCCGCTGCAGAGCCATTATTTGCCCGTTGGTGCAGAAATGGGTCTCAGACTGTTCTGAAATGTTGTCTGGCTAAGACTGTGCAGAGAAGTATCACTTTTCTTGGCATAAAGGTGGCCACGTTTCCCTAGACATGAACTTTGAGTTAAGCCAATCCAATGCGCTGGCATTCTAGGCCAGATGGCTAGATTTGTGGACTTGGGAGTGTTGGGGGGAAGCGGCAGGGAAGCAAGGGAGAGGGCTTAGACTTGGTTTCAGTAAGAAGGCAAGCTCTCTAAAACTTACATAGGCAGCTCTACAAACTGGGGAGCTTCCCCCTCTGGAACTGACAACGCGGGGGCTGACTGACCACCTGGAAGGGAAGAGGCAGCCTTGGGACAAAGGGGCCTACATGGACACAAAGTGGGTAGGGGTGGCCTTCAACACTCCTTCTGGCTCTGGGATTCTCAGATTCTCTGTCCATCCAAGCTCTTCTCTAGAAAACTCCTCCATATCGGTTTTCCTACATTATGCCTGCTATCTAGTTGATCTTTAAAAATATCTGTAGTGTAAGGCACTTGATGATATATAGATGCTTACACCTGTGTATTTTTGCTTCTGGAAAAAAAATGTTACCTAAAAAATATGTTAATCATAAACAAATTTCTGTTCTCCAAAGTATCTCCCAAGAACTTCTTTCTGTCAAAATTTTCTTTTACCTCCAGTCAGTTGAAGACCTCAGAAGACTTGCTGGATATCTGATGGCTTGCATTCTCATCGGTAAACTATTCTAGAATAGTTTAGTTCAAACAGTGCCCATTTAGAAGCCTAGTTAATGGAAATGTGTTAGAGGGCACAGTAATGTTTGGATGATTTGTACTTGTATTACTAATTTAGCAAAGCAGAAGGAAAAAGCTTGCTTAAACCACCGAAACGCTTATTTACAACTATCGTTTATACTGACGTTTATAGCAAAGTGTCCTTTTAAATATAAAGTGAGGACATGTGTCAGAAGAAATTGGATAGATTCTAGCCTCATCCATCTGAATATTAGCAACCATAGATTTTTACTCCACTGAGGTGTGAGAGAATCTGACTTTGTGGCTATTCAAATGGATTTTTTTCCCCAAAAGGGCCAGCACTTTCAAATTATTGTTTATCCAAATAATTAGCCAAGTTCATCTCTAAAGGTCCTGGGCTCCAGAATGCTGTCTTTCTGTACAAGGGGTGGAGCCCTCGGGCCTGGGGAAGAGATGGTTTCCAAGGAAGGCTCTAGAGTGACTCCCCGAATCAGGATGTAAGTGAAAGGTGCTTTATAAATTGTAAAGTAGCGCTTAAGTGTGCGGTCAGGAGCCTGTGACCCCTGGACTCACAGAAGCCCTAACTTCTACCGGCGAAGCAGGCCTCACACGCCCAGGCAGCTGCGGCTTCGGATGTCAGGTGGGCTCCAGGCACCTGCAGGCAGTTCTGGAGACCCAGGAACTCTAGGAAGCATCCTGAATCCTTAAGCTGCTCGTTCAAGGGGACTCCAGGAGGCTCAGGAAGATTACGGGCGCTCTATCTGGCCGGTATCTGAGATTTCTGTCTCCGCGGGCACCTGTTGGCTCGCGAGCCGGACGCGCGATCCCTGGGCACCGGCCCTCGCCCTGGGCCTTCCCGTCCCGAGGGGCGCCCGCGGGCCCGGCGCCAGGTAGGTCAGCATCGCCCCCCGCCCCCGCCGCGCCCCCGCCGCGCGCCCGCCCGTAGGTACCTGCGTGTACAGCGCGGCCCCCGCCATGGGCGGCGCAGGCCGGGCCGCTCGGGGCCGCTCGGGGCCGCTCGGGGCCGCTGGGGGCCGGGCTCCGCGGCGGGGTGCGGCCGGGGTCAGCGCCGGGCCATCTCGCCGGGGACGCGCTCCGGCCGCGGACTCCCCGCCGGCCCGGGCGGGCGGCCCCGGCGGAGGGACGTCGCGGATTGGCCCCTCCCGGCCTGGCCGCGGGTCCGCGCCGCGATTGGCTGGGGCGGGAGCCTCCCCGCGGCAGGTGCTGGGCGGCGCAGCGGGTCCACCTGGCGGGGGTGCTGAGCGCTCAGCCGCCGGGCCCCAGGTGCGGTGCGAGCCGCCCCCGCCCCGGTTGTGGCTTCCCTAGTTCACGGTGCTCACTGGAGAGCGCCGAGGCTGTGACCACTGCCATAGGGACGTCCAAGAGAATCAACAGATTGCTAGAACTTGTAAGAGAGTACATCCAGGTGACCGTGTCCAAAATCAAACACAAAGCCGAGTGATTTTCCTTTATGTGAGCAATAATCATTTAGAAAATGCGATAGAGAGAAGGAAAATAAGACATGTACAACATCAGTGGACATACAGTGTCTAGAGATTCCACTCCCTCTTGGAATGCGCTTGGTCTTTGCGAAGAAAGCGTTTAAATTTCTCTGCAAGGACATAAAAGAAGGCCTGAATAAATTGGGGGGCGGGGGAATGCCATTTTCATGGATGGGAATATTTTATATTGTACAGGTATCAATTCTACCCAGGTTAGTAAGATAACGTATAAACCTAATATAATTGGGATAAAAATCCTAGAGGGACTTTTGGAAAATTATACAATGATTCTATATTTTATATGGAATAAAATTTATGTATAACCAAGACAATCTTCAAAACAAAGACCAAAGAGGTGAGATTTGCTCTACCATGTATTAAGAGATATCACAAAGCCATCAATCATCATTAAAATAGTGTGATACTGGTATGGGAATGAATAAATGAATAATGGGACAGAAGGGAGTCCAACAGCAGGGTCCCATATTATACAGTGGCCTTAAAGATCAAAGTGGGAAGAAAAAAGATTATTTAATAGATGGGTCCATTGTGTGTGTGTGTGTGGGGGGGGTGCAAGCAAATCCATGGAAAATACTGTATCCAAAAATAAATTCCAGTTAGACTCATGATCAAAACTTAAAGGTAAAACCATAATATTTTTTAAAAAATGATTTTATTTATTTATTTGACAGAGTCTCCATGAGCTGGGGGAGGAGTGAAGGCAGAGGGAGAGAGAGAAACAGACTCCTCGCTGAGCAGGGAGCCCAATGCAGGACTTGGTCCCAGGGCCAAGGCAGACATTTACTGGAGTGAGCCACCTAAGCATCCCTAAAAGTGTACTGTTCTTTTTAATTTTTTTTAAATTTATTTATGATAGTCACACAGAGAGAGGCAGAGACACAGGCAGAGGGAGAAGCAGGCTCCATGCACCAGGAGCCCGACGTGGGACTCGATCCCGGGTCTCCAGGATCGCACCCTGGGCCAAAGGCAGGCACCAAACCGCTGCGCCACCCAGGGATCCCAAAAGTGTACTGTTCTTAACAAAAAAAAGAAGGGTAACAGCTTTTAAATGTTAGGTTAGGAAAGAATATCTTTTTTAAAAAGATTTTATTTATTCATGAGACACACACACACACACACACACACAGAGAGAGAGAGAGAGAGAGAGAGAGAGGCAGAGACACAGGCAGAGGGAGAAGCAGGCTCCATGCAGGGAGCCCAACGTGGGACTTGATCCCCAGGTCTCCATGATCATGCCCTGGGCTGAAGGTGGTGCTAAACCGCTAAGCCCCCAGGGCTGCCCAGGAAAGAATATCTTAAGATACAGGGTAACACAATCATAGGAAGATATAAATAATGAATTTGAGGTTATCAAAAGGAAAGATTTTGGCTCAGTGAAAGACACCATTCATAAAAAAAAAAAGGCAGTGGCCTGGGAAATACAACTTAATAACCAACAAATGATTAACATCCCGCCATCTATAATATTAATCTAAGATACATATGAAACTACTGTAAACTGGCTAAAAAGAGACAGTAAGTCCATTTTTTTTAATTGACCAAGGAAATTAATAGGCAATTTGCACGTGGGAACACTCTTTATGTTAGCACATAAAGAGATGTCACCCTTATTAGTAACCAGAGAAATACAAATGAAAACAAAGAGATATCACTTTATACTCATCAGTTTGGCAAAAATATTTGGGTGGAACAACATCAAATGCTTACTAGAATTTTTTGCTCACACAACTTGGTGGAAACTATACTGATGCCATTCTAGAGAGCAATTTGAGAATATTTATTGAAAATAAGTTTAGGCAGATAAATTATCACAGTCATGAACAAGACAGTTAAATAGATCTTCAACATAACACATAACTTCATCAACACAGTTCTATATATCAAAGGAGATATTCATCAATATCCATTAATGGGAGATGAATAAATAGTATATGCATATGGTATAATACTCTACAGCTGCCAGCAGGAATGGATGTGATCTACTTCTATTGACTCAGAGACATATAAAAAGCAATATTGAATATATGTATAGCAAAAGCCTTTATATATATTTTAAAACTAGCAAAAACTGCAATATTATATATTGTTCATGGACAAAAGTGTACATAAGAAAAAGAATGGATGATAAAATACAAAATCATCATTAAGTATGCAAGAGTGAATATCTGTGAGGTTGAGGGAAATGAGACTGACAGTAAAGAAAGTGAAGGAACCAAAAAAATTTTAAAGGGCCTTGCACAGACTAACAGTGATAGGTGCCACAAAAAGAGGATTATGGTAAATTCAATGTTATGTACCTCTTGTCCAAAATAATAACATAAAAAAAAGGACAAGACGTAGAGTAGGAAAGGGGCACCTGGGTGGCTCATTTGGTTAAGTGACTGTCTTTGGCTCAGGTCATGATTCCAGGGTCCTGGGATGGAGCCCCTGCACCAGCCAGGTGCCCCTAGATATTGCTAATTTAAAAAAATTGCCTTGGCTGGCTCAGTCGGTAGAGCATGTGACTCTTGATCTTGGAGTTGTAAATTTAAGCCCCACGTTGGGTTGTAGAGATTACTTAAAAATAACACCTTTAAAAAAATTTAAAATTGCCTCAATTTACTTCTACAGTGTATAAGTTTCAGTTGCTTAATATCCTCATCAACACTTGATATTGCCAGTTTTTAAAATTTTAGTCCTTCTCTATGTTGTAATATACCTCACAATCTCTGCCTTGTGACAGAAGTGTATAATCCATTCACATTTAATGTAATTGTTGGTATGGTTGGAGTTATGATTGTCTTTGTTTTCTATATGGCTATCTTTTGTTCCTGTTTCAGGATAGTGGGATTTTTATTGTTGTTTTTGTGTTTGCTTTTGTGTGTGTGTGTGCGCGCACGCGCACCGTTTTAATCCCTACCTTTTAAAAGAACTCTATTTTTTTTTTTTAGATTTTATTTATTTATTCATGAGAGACATGGAAAGAGAGAGAGAGACATAGGCAGAGGGAGAAGCAGGCTCTCCGCTGAGCAGGAGTCTGATGTGGGATTCAATCTCAGGACCCCGGGATCAAGACAAAGCCAAAGGCAGACACTCAACTACGGAGCCACCCAGGCACCCCAGAACTCTATTTCTTGAGTTAATTTCCTAGTGGTTCCTCTAGGGCTGAAAATATGCATCTTAATTCATCACAGATACTTGAGATTAATACTGTGTTACTTTCCTACAACCACAGACTGGGTGGCTTAAAACAATAGAAAGGTATTCTCTCACAGTTCTGAGACTACTAGCATCACTGCTGCATAAGGGGTTTTACTGCACTCCACTCCAGCTCAAGTGAGCCCCTTCAAAGGCAAAGCCACTGGTTTTCCTAGCCTGCAGGACTCTGGTAGAATTACCAGACTATCTGAGCTGGGTGAAGTGAGGATGATGGCAGCAGCCCTGAGCAAGTTTGTCAGACAAATGCTGTTCTTATTAAGAGGTTAGTGGCTTTTCATGAATAAACACTACTAGTTTGTTGTATGATGTTCATCAATTTCTAGAGCCCTAGAATTTTCACACTTTTGTCCAGCGTTGTCCTTCCTTTATTGAGGAGAGAATTTGCTGAGCTTCTCAGTCTGTCATACCAGAAGTCAAAAATCTACTTAAAAATTTTATTGAGATATAATTATTATAGCATATGCTTCACCCATTTTAAGTGTACCACTCAGTAGTTTTTAGTAGATTCACAGATTAAACTATTACCACAGTTAATTTTAAAAGTTTCATCATCTCAAAAAGAAATTTCATGTCTCTTGGTTATGGCTCCATCCTCTCAATTCCCAAAACCCAACTCCTCCCAGCCCTAAACAACCACTAATCTACTGTAGGTTATTTCTCTTTTTCCATTAAACTGGCTAGAGGCTTATTGATTTTTTAAAGAACCGCCTTTTGGTTTCATCGATTTTCTCTTGATTTTCTATCCTCGGTGTCTTTGATTTGTTGATTTTTATTTCTTCTGCTTACTTTGCATTTAATATTCCCTTCCTAAGTTTCCTCAGAAGCTTAAATGATTGATTATAGGCCTTTCTTCTTTTCTAATGCATGCATTCAATGCTATAAATTTCCGTCTAAACATGGCTTTCACTGCACCTGACAAATTTTGGTAACTTATAATTTCATTTTCATGTAGTTTAAGATTTCTTTTTAAATCCCTGTTAGAAGTGTGTTAAGGGGTGCCTAGGTGGCCCAGTTGGTTGTGTGTCTTTGGCTCAGGTCATGGTCTTGGGGTCCTGGGATCCAGCCCAGTGTCCAGCTCCCTGCTCAGCAAGTAGTCTGCTTTTCCCCTCTCCCAGTCCCTACCCCTCCCTCATGCTGGTCCACATGCATGCTCTCCGTCTCAGAAAAATTTTTTAAAAATCTTTTTAAAAAGACTGTTGTTTAAGCTCCAAATTTGGGGATTTTCCAGCTGTTTTTCTAACATTAATACCTAGTTTAATTCTATTGTCATCTGAAAGCAGACACTGTATGTCTCTTAAATATTAAAAGAGTGTTTTTACAGCCCAGAATGTGTTCTACGTTGGTGTGTGTCCTGTGTTCTTTGTGCTGTGAGTTTATTTATAAGACACTAACAAAAATCCTTTATTTCCATATCTTTATTTGAACAATTTTCTATAATAGCTAGGAGAATACAGCATTAATGACACACATTTACTAAGGACAACATTAGACAGCTACAAATTTAGAGCGTAAATGTCGATCTGATATTGTTTTGGTTTTCATCCTAGCACTAGATAACAACTAGTGAAAATGCATGTTTCAAAGGCTCTTGTTGACAGGAGCTGAATTATTAACTTATTTTTTAAAATTCCGTGTGAGATATGCTGGGATGGTTTCAGTTTAAAACCAGAGTTGATTGATAATATCTTTTACTTCTCAGTATTTCTGCTTCTTTTCTAATGGATGAATATGTTACCTAAGAACTTTTCAAAGATTAACTGTATCATGTTTTTCTGTGTAGAACAAAATAGAATTCCTTTTCCAGATCCAACAAGGAAAATTATTTGAAAGCCTGCAATTTTCAGTTTCACTGTAGTTAAATGGCATATCTGTTTCACAGTAACTTAATAATTAAAGTTAACAATTAAAATACAGTATGTTAAATGTCATGACGAGCTCATTTCTGTGTAACATTGTTAGAGCAATTTAAATTTTCCAAGGACACAAAAAAGTGAACATTACTCCAGGAGTCCACAAAAATACATAACTAGGAATCATAAATTACAACACACATATCCCACATTTAAGAGAAAAATTCACCATTTGTTGGAAAATATTAAATGACTCAAGTGATTTAGAGAGCCTGAAATGTAGGCTAAACTTTTCTAACATATGGTAACAATAAGATATTTGAAACTGTTAGCTGAAAAATGCATGAAAATGTACTGACCTACCAAGCATTTAATTATACATACCAGTTTCCACTTGAAAAACATTTTTCTTTCAAATATTTCAAGCTGTATCACAATACTAAGGAAACATTAGTCATTTTCAGTCATTTTAGGAAGCTAAAGACATTCATTCAGTTAAGCTAACGAACATTTTCGCTAGACCAAATTATAAAATTAAAAAACATATAAAATGCATTTGACAGCTATTTTACAGAGTACCTTTCAGTTCCTGATCTATTGAGAAATCTGCTGAATATAACTCCAGGTTGATTTAATTTAGGGTAATACAATGGATTAGAACTTCAGAACTCTTCCCAGTTTTCATTCAAACTTTTATATATAGTACAAGGTTCCTAAAAAACATTCTAAAGCATGTCTATGGAAGGTTTTACAGTTGTACCCTTTACCTGTATTAAGAAAAAGATCAGAGAAAACAAGCCATTTAAGCATTACTAAGAAGCTAACTTATCTCTTTCTTCTATATGTTCATTTGCTTACTTGTGACACAAAGCCCCCCAAATTCAGGAACACTCTCTCAGCCCGCATTCACTGGCTCTGAGACTGGTGCTGCCTGAGTTCTATTACCTGTTTGGAAATAACAGAAAAGAAAGGAAGGCAAAGTCACAGAAGGGAGAGAGTCATGCAGGAAGGGAATAAGGGAATAGTGGTTGGAGGCCACATCCAACCAAAACCCTCACAAAACCTTGAGAAACACAGCAAGATTATCCTCCCCAGGTAAGTCAGTCCCTTACAGAGGAAAAGTTCCAGAGAACTTAAGGCAGCTCTCAGAGGGAAGGGAGCAGGGGTTAAGGCGGTCCTCACAGCACAGCCTGAGAAGGAATCACAATGCACTTACCCATGAACAGAGGCCACAGCAATACACAGAGCCTCTCTAACATGCATGCACATAGCACACCTCCTAGCTCCGAAGTAAACACTGGCAGCATGCACACACTGTAATGTTCAAACACACTGACTTGTATATGGCTTGCCCAGGGACAGGCCTCAGAAAGTACCTGGCTGGGGGGGGGGGGGGGGGGGGGTTCGGCTGCAGGATGCACAGCTCACCTGGTGGCTCTAGTGGTGGCTCTGGGTGTGTGTTGAGAGTGACCTACCTCTTAACTTGTGGGAGGCTTTCACTGCTTCCAGTCAGGTTGAGACAGCCTGCTACTAATTAAAGACCTAAGCACAGAGCACTGTACCCTCCGAGGGAGCTCTGACTCATTATAAAAATCAAACCAGTTATAGCAGGTAACTGACAAGAAGAGAGCCACCAGGCTCTGGGCACTTCATCTCGTTAGCACAAAGAACCTGGAACTTGGCACTTGCTCGGTTCCCATATGCCAGTTGTCAGTTCTGATAAGAAGAAGAAAAAAAAAACACCTCTTGCTGACCCAGGGCACCCCACAGGTACCAGGAGAAACAGAATGTCACCCGGAGACTTTTCAGTCTCCTGCCCTCCACCTGCCACATTGCCACTGCCGCATGCAGGGAAGTGGCATCACGGAGCGTTGTGTGACCTCAGCAAGTCGCAGACCTCTTAAGTTATCATCAGCAAGTGACTGTAGTAGCTACCCTTCCTACCTTCCAGTGCTGTTGTGAGGATACAATGAGGTAACAGAGGAAGTGAGCCTAAGAAAAGCATCGCCAGGTGCAAGGTCCTGTTCTATACTACTTTCAGCAGGAGAATTGAAAGGTCACACACTAATTTTTGCTTTCTGTTTTGTCCTCAACAGTTGAAGTTATCCAGAGGATCCTTGTTTATGCCTCCTGGGGAACTCTACATTCTGGTGACTCTGTGTGTATGTGTGACAGAGACAGAGAAGGAGGGAGGAAGGGAGGGAGGGAGGGGGAGAGAGAAGAAGGAAAAAGAGAAAAATAAGAAAGGCAGGCAGGCATATGAATATTGTGTGAGGATTTCTCAGGATAGGACAGGTGCCCCTTTACCTACGGTTACCAGGGGAGTAATTTCTTAAAACAATCACTACATTGAAATTCCAATATTTTCATAGCCCCCCACAAGTTAAAAGATCTGATCTATATAACCCATAATGACTCACTCAGAAAGAGCCAATTCTCAATAATCCACTGAAACAAAGGAAATAAAGTAAACCATACAAACTGACCAGAATCCCCAAATTTCCTTTGGTAGGCTTTGGAATATATCTTTTTGTACTTTTGCACTTGACAAAAGAAGTCTCAGGTACGTGGAGATTTTCCAAAACTTCCAAAGGAATCTCTTTGTGGATCTTACCTTCCGCTTTATAGTTACTCTCAGGTCAGGGAGACCAAAGCCTTAACCTAAGAAAAGCTACAAGGAAAATTGCTCCTAGTTTTTCAGCCTTGCGTTCCAAGACATGAGCTAAGTACATCTGTAAGGTGTGTGGGGAGACTGTTGAGAAGGAGCTATTAAGACAGAACCGGGTTCTTTCAAGAATTTTCTTTGAAACGCTACTATGTGTCCCAGGGGAATTATGAAAAAACAAATTAGTGACAAGAATGTACTGCTGAGTGAGAACAACAAACATTGGCCTTAAGGTAGGCCAGGGTGGCAACTGAGGACTGACTCCATCCACTGCCTTCCACAGCCAGAGTGGGTGAGTAGGCAGCTGGGGAAGGTAGGTTTGAAGCTGGGTGAGAAAGTGTAGTTGGAGAGAGGGTGAGCTGTCCTCAGGTGCTAAAAGAAACACTAATCTGCAGATTACTGTTGTATCCTCAAGAAAGTAGCACAGAGTCTTTTACCAGGACTTGGGTTTCCCTGGTTGTAAGGTATTCTTGTTATGACTAAAGATCTTTAGGCTGCTAGGAGAAATTAGTTCAGATCCCCATCTGGGGTCCTGGCTAGCCCTCAGAGGAAACTGGAGCCTGGAATAGTAGAATCTTTGTGTGACCATCACTGACCGGGAGAGATTCTGGCCCAGGTGTGGAAAGGAGGAGGCCCCAGCACTCTCCAGCAGAAAGACAGGTGACAAGAAAGAGACATTTCAGGATACAAGCTGTCAGGGGTAATATAAAGGGCTGCCACGGCAGTAGGAGCTACAGTGTGCTCTTGAAGACCTGGCAGGATTGTGTGCACAGGACATGTTGCACAGGGACTAAACTATGGGAGGGCCTGGGGGGAGGATTTCCGGGTCTAAGGTGGAAAGTCTACAGCAGGGTGGCATCTTTTTAGCATCTCCCTTATGCAACAAGTCAGTACTCTGGCACATTCAGTACTAACCAAATGGTTTTAAGAGTTCATTGTTCATTGAAAACCACATTGACAACTGGGGAAAACTAAGAGAGCCTGATTGAATCTGTAGTATTTTTGGTGGATTTTGCAAATAAATAAATGTATCCAAACTGAATACAGTAGTACATGACGCAATAAAAATTACTCAAATGAATTTACTGTCTAAAAGTATGTATGTAAATCATGTACATTTAAGAAAGGTTATGGCTACATCAACTTGTGATTTTACATTTTATTAATCTCCCAGAATTAAGAGGCAGCAAACACTGCTCTTTCCATTCAAGGGTGAACTCACTGAGTAACTGCATCTAGTTTCTCTATGGTTCAAGTGGCAAGAGGAGAGAATTTTAGATGTGTAAGGATCCAACCCTCTTATTGTATAAGTGCGGAATGTGAGGTCTAAATAAGTTAACAGACAGTGTTTGTCCTTTAAAAACAATCTTTATCATGATTTGAAACTGTTTGACTTCCATTAATATTGCACGTTTTAATAAGATGTCATTTTTCATAGACGATCTAAGCAGTTAAGTTTACATAAATCTATGAGTGTAATTCAGAACCAGAGTTTCTAATGAAAGCTAAGATTTTGCTCTCACACAACTTGCAAGACTTACTGTCTTTCTAGGAATTCCAGGAAAAATTGAGAATATGTTTAATTAGGATTTCAGAATGAAACTTATAGGATCTGGGTCTTAATGAAACAAGTCCTCTGCAAAATTTAGCAATCTTCTTATATTTCTTATATAAGTCTTAAAGTATTCGTAATATGATGCTCCTTAAAGTATCTAGTGGTACCGAGAACATTTATAGAAGTTGCAAAGTCTTAAAAAAAAAAAATGGAACCATAGTATTTGTTATATACCTTCTTTTGCATAATTTATAGGATAATCAAGGTTTTAAGACCTGAATCATGACTATGCTGACAATCTTCTCTAGATAGTAACTGAGATTAATTCTTAATAAATTAAGAAGAAGAAAGAAAACCTGTCAGGGCTGAGAATATGCAGTGCAGGAATCCAATCCGGGAACTAAAAATAAGTCAATTTACAGAACACTGTACCCTGATGTGATATCCACCCAGGGAAAATTAATGAGCACATCAATGTAATACATTCTGAATAAATAATGACATCAACAATAGCCACTTTGTCTAATCCTATCCCTAAATGTCAAACATTTTGTCATATTACTACGTGACTTCCCAGTGTCTGCTACTTATGCAGGAGAATCTGTATATATTTGCACATAATCCAGTTAAAACTGATCTGATTGAATTGTAAACAGAGTTGATAAAAGAGAAGCTTATTGTTGTAGTGCCTAATAAGAGTATCGCTTATATATTAAAGAACACAGTATGTAGCAGCAATTTAAAATGCTCAGTAAACTACAGTACAAATGGACTTCTATGCTATATGGCAAACCAACATTCTCTTAATACCTCTATATCATAGTGACACATATAAGAAGTTACTTGACCAATTACTTTACATATTGCCAGTTTATTTCTTTGATCCAGTTTGACAGTATCAACATAATTTATTCCTGAACTGATATGATATGTACTCAATGGCAATTTTTCTTTCAATTCTTCTGGTCCGCGCAGAGAAGGCTCTTTGTTGGTGCCTTCCTAACAACAGCTCGTAGCTGGCATTTACATTCTTACCATACAGTTAGATGCAGTGCTAAGGATTTATAGTAAATGCCGGCAGCTGGTGACATTTTCCCCCCTTCCTTCCATCATTTGCCTGCATGTACATACCTTGGGAAACCTAACTGACCCAGGGTGAGTGTTGCTATTAAGGTAACACAGCACAAAGAAGCCTATTGTTCTTTCCATGGTGATGAAAGTACTTAGGGAAATTTCCAGTTAATAAACTCTTGTTTGAAAGATAATCAGTACTTTTTTCTTTAAAAATGTCTCTTCAGTAGCTCACTGGAAATAATGGGTTCTTATTGTCAGTGTTTGCCTTGATATCACATCACTTTCAGACCCGTGATATGAATCCCAGGCCCAGGCTGGCTGGGATCTGGATGGTTTCTAGTGCAAGGGAGGATGGGTTAAAAGGAAAGGTGACAGGAAAGATGTGTTTAGCATCCATGAGCAGTTGAGGAGAGTCTTTCCTGTCTCGTAAACGCATCTGAGATAAAAAAAAAAATAAAAACAGAGCATCAGTTCTTTGAATCTATAAAGATTATTTCCCCGCACCAAAAATCTACCAAGTCCTCAACTAATAAAGAATATTTACATTTGTTTTAAAATCACTTCATTTTTCTAATAAGCTGTTATCAAAAAGTTAATGCATTGTTAAAATTAGAGATAATACAATTTAAAAACACATTTTCTTTCAAACACTATAAAATTTTCATTCAAAAAACTGTGTTGGTGAATCAAAGAAAAAGAAAGCCGGGACACCTGGGTGGCTCAGTGGTTGAGCGTCTGCCTTAGGCAAAGGGAGTGATCCTGGAGTTCCCGGATCGAGTCCCACATTGGGCTCCCTGCGGGGTTTCTGCTTCTCCCTCTGCCTACGTCTCTGCCTCTTTCTCTGTGTCTCTCGTGAATAAATAAATAATATCTTAAAAAAAAAAAAAAAAAGAAAGCCTAGGAGATCTAGGAGATCTTACCTGTATAGTACGAATAAATGATACAGAGACTCTTTCTTCAAACTCATTAACTGGAGTATACAAATTCAACACTTTGACAATCTGTGAGAAATGAAATGATTAAAGTCTTCAGCATACTATCAAACACACACACTAGGTGCTTACAGTCTGGAAAACTAAAAGGACCCGTGCATACAGTTTATAATTCTACTCAGGGCTGGGCTGGGATAAGGAGAGAGAGAGCTGGTCTAAAAAGGCATATTTACCTTTATCATGTGAATTTTTAAAATAGGAATGTATTAATGGAATATTTGAACATTTTAAGAAGTAATATAAATTTGGAAAAATAACCAAACCATACAAAAGAACACAACATGAAGAGTGTCTCACTCAATCCTCTCAGTCTACCCAAGCAGCAACTGTTTGTTAATAGTGTCCCTCGTTTCCATCTTGCTGCTTTCTATGCATATTCTACATGTAATCTGTATAAGCTGTCTATAGTATGAGACATGTAAAGACCATTAAGAAAGCCCAGGAGTCGGCAAAGAAATAACTGGCAAAAGAAAAATGGGCATGGTTTATACCAATGCCTTGCCTCATGCTGTTGCCAGCATCCTCAAATTGCCCTTCCCCTCTTTTCACTTCCTTAAATGCAGTACCCAGCTTAATAGGACCTTCCTTGAACAGAGTAATATCTTCTCAGCATTTCCTTTAGACATCTTACTATAGAATGCTGGAACCTCTTATAGTAGAATCAGTTGGGTACACCTCTCTTGCCTACTACACTGGAAAATTCCTTTTAGGCAAGGGCTGTTTCTTATTGTTTGACATATTTCCCCCAGTAATAGGTATGGTGCCTTGAGATAGGCACTCAATCAGTCATTTATTGAAATGAAGGAACAAGAATCATCTGTCTTAAAACTAGAGAAGTCTAATATCATTCAATTATCAAATAGTATGGAAAATTATTTTCTGGAATACAGGCTCCATAGAACACAGAGAATATACACCCCCTGGAAGCAGGGACATTGTTTTGTTCTTGGTTGCACCTCAGTGCTTGGGGGTGTGATGCAGAACACTGGACACAGTAAGTATTTGCTGAATGTGGACTGTGGATGATTGTGACTCTCACCCAAATTTTTACTTTCTGGTAAAATCTCCTTTAAGATTTGTATAGATATATGTCTTCTCCAATCACATGAAGTCAGTTCAGAGACAAGAGTCATGACTGAGGGACCTCACTTCCCTAAGTGTCACCCCTTGACAAATACTACACTAACTCTCAGCAGGGAGAGGTGCTTCACCTGGGCAGTGGTTAGAGCACTGCACATGGAACAAATGGCTTCTGCGTCATCATCTGTCTTCTTTTTCACTTGCAAAAGCTGAGCAGCCTGAATGAGAGGTTCCAGGGTTTCTTTAGCCCCGCTATTCATCAGATTCTTGTCACGCAGCCATTCTTCCAGTTGACTGACATTGTACCTATGCCAAAAAGAGAAAGAGGGAGAGAATGCAAATTTACTGAATGTTGTCATAAATGTCTTAATTTTTTATGTACGGCTTTGTCAGGAATTTCAGTTAAAATGACAAGCAGTATTTTTGTTCAATTTTCTTAAATCTTACCAGCTGTGCTTAAGGTTTTATTATAGCCATGAGGTTTATAATCATAATTATATAAGAGTAAATGACTAGAGGATATAATTAACTTCAATGGAAGGCAGAAATACAGCCATTACAGCAAAAATTACAAAATAAAACTTGCTGAGAGACAAAATAGAACATAACACGGCTGTGTCCTTATTATGCAGCTGACCAGAAAATGCTTTCTAGCTTGTCTTATAACATCAGAGGAGAGAATCAGTAACCTTAGAGTACTTTTTCCTTCTTATGTCAAAATTCAAGGTAGTCACGAGAAACAAGATCCCCCCCACATAGGCCTTGCACTTCAGCCCTCTTTAGGGAAGAGTGTGGGTGATGGAGCTGTGGCCTAAGGAAGCTCAGGGATGGAAGGAGACAAGGTAAGTGGGGGGTGGGGAGCGCTGGGAGAGAAAAGGCCCCAAATATGGAGAGAGATGTGGAGACTACACAGATGCTGAGGTTGCAAGAGGCAGTCAAACAAGTGACAGTGGTTCTCATGCTAACGCACTAAATGGATACACGATCAGAACTTTGCAGTCAGGCAGATAGGAGGAAAGATGATATTACAGTAGGGCTTCACAGGTGTAAACAAACCTTAGAGAAATAAATTCTACTACCAGAGAGGAAAGTACTATCTTCTTAACATTAACTGTAAAGGCTGTGTACCAGAATGGAAAATTTGAAAAGAATGCCAAGGTTTCCTGAGATTAACTAAAGACTTATGTAGGAGAGATCCTTTTTCCCTCTCTTGGTGAGTATTCTGTTTTAAAACAAATGATTTGCAAAAAAAAAAAAAAAAAATCAATTTTATTATGATAATGGGTTATGCCAAGGAGCAGCTGGGCAGACCATTGAGTGCACATTTTCTTAAATGTCAGAGGGGCATGTTTGAAGTTAATAAAGATTCTATTAGACATGCTCTTGTAGCCATGGTACAAAAGGTGTCTTGTCAAAATAAATTTCTAAAAGAAATCAAACATTAGGAGTCTTCATCATAAAGATATCTTGTTAGGTATAATTAAAACACATGCAAGAGGTGAGAAAACAGCTATCTCAACTCGAAGTACTTTTCATCTGCTCTGTGTCCCCTCAAACAAGCTAGTGTCATGGGGGAGCAGAGTTCCCAAACAGTGGTGGGTAGAATGTGTTGAAAGGCAGTCAGGAGTGATACCGAATGAGAGGGGAGAAGTCCAGCCAGGCAAGAGGAAGCAGCTCCAAGTGTGGGCAGCCCTGGCTGCTTGGCTGCTTGGCTGCTTGGCAGCAGACCTCAGGTGCGTTGCCCTCGAACAAGCCAGAAGGCCCCTGAAGCCCAGCCAGCACTTGGGCAGTGAGTGGATGGTGTTGGGAGCTGTGGGCGGCCGCTCACCTGATCTGCATGCCTTTACTCCAGGAGCACATGTCCTTCCGCAGGAGGAGGTTGTTCAGGGTGATGGCCCCGACGATGTAGAACATCTGCTTGACCACCTGCTTGATCAGTTCAGGGTCCATGCCATGCTGACACATGACTGAGTGGAACGAGTTGAGCTGCCGGAGGATGGAGTCCAGTGTGTAGGTGCCCTCATCTGCAATGCTGGAGGTTCGCTTTCTCAACCCTGTGGGCTTCACCCCAGATACACCCTGGATGGTTTCGTGCTCCAGCATGCCAGACACTGCAGGGGCAGTTCACGTGTTAGAAGATGCCTGTTTCACGCATACACATGCCTGCTCATACAATGCATGCATGTACTCTCAGACATGCAATTTAGGAAAATGATCTGAGTCTCAAGAGAGGGGAAAACAACTTTCCAAAAAAGGGCTTCCAGGTTTTGAATTTTAATGAAGGAATAATTCTTAAATGAAAATATTTATGAAATTAAGAAATCTTAATGGTGCATTTGCTAAAATATGAAGCAGCAGCCTTATAACAGCACAAGCCTGGGATATCTTGGGAGGGTTTTTGAGAAAATGCAGCAGTTAGGGAGAGGATAAGTTATTTTCCAGGGATATCTGAGCCCCACAGGCAAACCAAGTAGCAAGACCGGCAGGAGACTGGGCAGTGGTCAATGGAGAAGCCTTGGGAGGGGATGGTTGTGTGGGACTGGAAAATTGGGCCCTTCCTTGCCCTAGCTTTCCATGGTAGCAGGGAAGCTTTGGGTTAGCCTCAGCATCCCAGAACTTGGTTTTTTCAAATCTGGGGCACTGCTCCCTCTATTGTGTCCTCACAGTGTTTGACTTTGGCTTATGCCTCCTCCTCCAGGATGGTTATGGGATGATTACTCCCTGGATTGGCAGCCCCTTGAGAGCAGGGGCCAGTTCTGATTCGGTTTATATCTCTTATTCATTTTATTTCTCACAGTGCTAATTGCAGCTTCCACAGAACCTCAGGCTGACACAAAACATTGGCAGTTGTTATCAAATGACTGGGAGGTGGGGGTAGTAGTTTACAGTGGGACATCTCAGAGCTAAGCTTACTGTTTAGTCAATAAAAATAGGCAAAAATAAAAGAAATATTAGCTGAAGTTGACCTTCTTTGCATCTGTGTTGCTTCTTACATTTTAGCTGACCTACGTTGCTTTGAATACACAACCATTAGGGGACAACTGAAAAATTGACCACTGAGGTTGTACCCTGAAGAAATCACTGCTAAGAATCTCCCATGGCTTCCTCAGCCTTTTATGACTATGGTTGGTTTATTGTGGGCCTGCAATGGAAGATGGGAGTACTAACGGCAACGAAGAAGTTGTAGAAATGTGGAAGACACACATGTGGAAAAAGAAAGGGTAGCTTGGGAGAAGCCTTAAGTAGCTGCTGATCATTTGCTTGAAGATAACAGAGTTTGGTAACTTCAAGCAAATTTAATTCAATTCATTCAAAATTAGCAACCTGCAATTTATATATGCCTCTTAATTCCTACTTTATACACGCTACACATTCCCAAGGAATATAGGCAGTACAGTACAAAAATACACACCTAGGGTGAGTAGACACATTTAAAGAGAGGTATGTGGACTCACACACCTAGCTGAATACACATATATAGAAATATACACACACGTGCACACCCCAGTCACTTATATCCAATGAGAAACCACTACTTTAAAACCAAATTACTTTTAACAATTCCATAGGGGCCTTGAGATGTAGAACTCATCAGGGAGTGTCTGAGACCTATTCTTGTTGCCATGGTACCCCCAACCCTTTTATTGTAGCCTAGCAGGAGAAATGTAAACTCTCCCCAACTTCCTTAGTTTTAGATGGATCCCCCCCAGGAAGCCCTGTGTAAGAGTTTTCTAGACCAAAGTTTGTTTGTTTATTTATTAAAGATTTTATTTATTTATTCATGAGAGACAGAGAAAGGCAGAGACATAGGCAGAGGGAGAGACAGGCTCCTTGCAGGGAGCCCAATGTGGGACTCGATCCCAGGACTCCAGGATCACACTCTGAGCCAAAGGCAGATGTTCAACCCCTGAGCCACCCAGGTGTCCTTAGACCAAAGTTTAGTGTTTTTGAGGGGTGCCTGGGTGGCTCAGTCAGTTAAGCATCTGCTTTCGGTTCAGGTCATGATTCCAGAGTCCTGGGATGGAGCCTGCCTCAGGCTCCCTCTACCTGCTGCTCCCCCTGCTTGTGCACGTGAGTGGGCACGCTCTCGCTCTCTCTCTCTCTCTCTCTCTCTCTCTCCCTGACAAATAAATAAAATCTTTTTAAAAAATAAAGTGTTTTTGAAAATTGGACAAAGAATGAGGTATATTGCTGGGTATAAAGCATAACCCAATCTCAAGGGAAAGGCATCACACTGGGGAGAGTCACTAGATACTGCCCTTTCAATCATGTGGAAGCAGTGATTTTGATGTATCCCAATTAGTCATGGCTGGGGTCCTGGGATTCCTCAGCTAATTTCAGGACTGAGTCTTATAACTTTATGTTCTTCATATGAAGATATGCCTCAAAACAAGTGCTGCTGGTGGGCACGTGAGGCAGGCAGACCTTGATGTCGGCCAAGCCCTTGCCTTACTTACCGATCATTGGCTGAAGGATGTTCTCTAACACCCGCACAAGCTGCTGGTAGATCTGAATAGCCAAGTCACTTAGCACCTGCCGGTACTCAGCCAGGTCAAAATTGGTGAGACAGTGTTCATTCTGGCGAGATGTGTTGTGTTTCATAAAGCCCTGGTAGAACCAGAAAGCAAAGTTAATGAGACCCATGTGAAATAAAATGTCTCTTCTAACTCCTTTGTTTATTAGATTCCTTTGCTGTCTTTCCTCTGAAGAGTTTCCATCTGTTCCACGCTTGAATGCCAGATAGTCATTCTCAAATGCTCTGTGTGTTTGTTTCCTTCGTATCCCACTTCCACTCCCTATTAGTTTTTGAGTAACATCTAAACTTGGCAAGCTAGCATTTAAGCCTTTCCAATAGCCATCAGTGAAACAAGACGGGGGAACATAATTTGAAAAAAAATTAATGAGTGTTTTCATTCATGATGCAGCAGGTTTACTGCCAAACATCAAGTTATCTAAAGTATTAATCTCTTAACTTCAATTCCATTAAATACAGTCCTATTTATAAATACTGCCTCTGGAGGGCACACATAATCTGAAAATAGACCAAGAGGTTGATCAAAAAATAAAAAAAATTTTATTACATTTCATGGTAATGATACATGATTTTCCATCCAATATTAGAATGGAATTTTTTGGTGGTATTAGTTAAAATGGAAAAGCAACTGTACAGGCAGGTACTTTTGTCAGACATTGTCTGCTTGATGGATTCTACCCACAGTCAAGCATCTGCCTCCCTACAAACGACCTAACATGGTCTAGAAGTGGAGACTGACAGGATAACTAATGGCCCCTTACAGCAATTCTAGTCTGTCTGTCCCATATTCTCACGGGCTATATCTTACTCATATTTATATTTTCCATCATTTGCCAGGACAGTCCTCTGCCCCTAGCCTCTGGGTGCCTAGAAAATGCTGCTGGTCAGCTTCTCTGCCTGCCTTCCAGGCAAAAAATGGAAGGCATGGGCAGCAGTGGGTAGGGGCACAGGCTGTCAGAGGCAGGCAGCCCCAGATCCCAGCTCTGCTCCTTCTGACTAAGAGGACCCAGGCAAATTGATGAACTTCACCGAACTTCAGTTTCTTCATCTGTAAAACTGGGTTATAATTTCTACCTCACAGAGATGTTGTAAGAATTAAAAATCATAGTGTACAGTAAGTGCTGTCTGATATTCACTGAGTAGGCCTTAATAAAGAATATTAATATATTACATAGTTTTGAAATAACAGTTTTGAAGTCTATCAAGTACCTGATGAACCTATCACTGCAAATAAAAGCAAAACGGGTTTTTGGACCAATCTAAAGAGATATGCCTCAGCTTGATCACCTTTTATGTATTATCAAAAGCCAAAATTCTTTAAATAGTTCAATATTTTTCATACCAGTCCCCAAAAAGCCCATTTCCACATACTGATGAGGTTTCATTGCTCATAACAATTCATTAACCAATGCTCATTGTATTTCTGCTATGCTTTCTCATAATACAAACTCTCAGAGGGAAGAAACTATGTTGCTCTCTAGTTCACTGTTTCACAAACAATGGACATCAAACAAAACTATGAGCTTCCAAGCCACTTCTGAATTCAGGTTTCTAAATTAACAAATGGTCAAATGTTTTGTGCTTTAAAATTTTTCCTTAAAGGGGTCAGAGAAAATATATCATGCTGGTTTTGTAATCAAGGTTTTCTCACCTCTTCTCCACTGTACTGCTTCAAACAGTGCAAAAACCGGCATGTGTTAGAGAGCCAGAAGGAGACCGTTTCGAAATCATCACCTCTTTTCTGAAGGAGAGAAAAAAGCTACATTCACTTTCCTTAGGGAGATAACAACCTGAAAGGAACTGAACAGTTATCAGAAGGCCCACTTCTCTGTTACATTATAATTACAAAAATAAATCAGACTGCAATTGTAGTCTTACATCATTGCTAGAAAATTTCAACCCCATATTTGTTGGTTGGTTGTTACTTTGCTTAGTATCTATTTTCTTGCCATTAGAAAAAGATGCCCGATCATTCTGCTGGTATTAGCTTAGCCTAAGTCCCTTTCGGCAGAAAACAATTCATCCAACCACAGCTTACCCCACCTCACTTCCCTCAGGGTTACTGAGAGGGTCAGAGGAGACTAAAGCACAAGAGGGAACTATATACCAGGAAGTGCTGAATCCCAGATTATGTTAGTTTTATCAGTGATAAAACTCCTGAACAGAGAATCCGAAGTGGGGTGGAAGAAATCCTGGGCAGAAGAGAAGAGAGGGGGGAGCTGAATGGCTCTTCGTCAGGACTAGGGTACATGCCAAACAACTGGCTGCTAAATCGAAGGCAAATATACGTCAATTCAGAACTGGGATGAGAGGCAAATTCACATCAATTTTGAAGGGCATCAAGAATGCATTGTATGCTAGTACCCACTCCTTTTTAATTTTTTTACCAAGAATACATGGTATGTCATTAGTATACTATATAATGGTCAGTTAAATTAGAGGAATGTCTTCCTGCAATTAGGATGAGAGGGAGAAAACATGATTTGATTTTGCTATCTTCGTAGGAATTGACTTACAAATTAGTAACACTTGCAGGCTAAATGCAATACAGCATCAATATACCAAAAATGAAATGGGTTACATCAGAAGACCTCCAACAATTTTTTTAAAGATTTTATTTATTCATGAGAGACAGGGGTGGGGGTGCAGAGACACAGGCAGAGGGAGAGGCAGGCTTCATTCAGGGAGTCTGACGCAGGACTCCATCCTGGGTCTTCAGGATCACGCCCTGGGCTGAAGGTGGCGCTAAACCACTGAGCCACCCGGGTGCCCCCTCCAACAATTTTTAAGTGTGAAATCTTCAAAAACTCCATGCTTTGGTAACTAATGGGAAACTAACTACATAGAATATCTGCATAGCAGGGACGGAGAATCAGCATTTGTCAAAGGTTCGCCACCAGGGGCTGCACAGAGGGCATGTTTAATGAGAAGAGAACTTCAGGTGGAGAACATGAAAAAGTTCTGGGGGTGGGCAATGATAATGGTTGCATGACAATGTGAATGTACTTAACGTCACAGAAACATGCACTGAAAAGTGGCTAGGTGGTAAATTTTATGTTTTGTGTATTTTACCACAGTTTTTTTTAAAAAAATAGTTAATGAAAGACATTCTAGATTTGAGAACGTCCACTGGGCATGTTAACTATCCACTTATCTCCATCCAAAAAGTTTTCATCCAACTTCAGTTAGATAATCAGAAAGCAAAGTACTCGGAACACATTCTCTTAGCTCCTCACAGAAACGTGTGAGTTAAAGTTAAGTATAATGTTCATTGTTTTTCTAGAGAGGCAAGAGGAGGAGGTGACACAGTGATTACTGAGTTATGTAGGTCTTTCAATTCTATTACATAATTCTGCTGCCTTTTCCAAGCCTTTCCTCTCTGCTTAGTATCTGTTGCTTCTCACATGGAACCAGGCATTTCAGGTAACAAGGAAAATTATGGGGTGAGTTGGAGAATAACAGGAAGAAAAGTTGGAAGAAAAAATTTAATGTTTTATCAGCCATCTCGTTTATGAACAAGCCATGTCATGTTGAACTTATTAATACCTTTTTAACTTTTTAACTAGAGCATCATATTCCCTATATATATGGACCACACTAAATATCTTTAATTTATTTGTAAGATCTCAAAACAATTTCTATTTTGTTTATGAAGAAATTTACTCTGCAGTTTAATGCAATTATATCAAATTAATTTTAATTACTGTTAAACCTGAGCCCCACTGTACAAGAAGGCATATAGACATGTTGCAAGGAATGTTGTCGACAGTGTAAGTTATCAGTTAAGACTGGAAAGTGTTCACATCTGGCAATTTACTTCCAATCTAAGAAAGGAAAATACCTTGGTGCAGATTCTGTCATCATTAAGGTTCACTGAGAATTTTGTGGAACACGAACTGACCTTTAATACTTTTTTGATGCTGTTAATTGTTGATGTTAGCAACGACCTTACTTTCTGATCATCATTCAGGTAGTCAGCATGTCGAACACACATAAATAGGATATACGCTGGTAACCCTGGAATCAAATTGACTGCCACACCACGTGGCTTCAGTTCTGAAAGGGAATGGAGAAAAATAAGCTTATGTAGCATTGAAAATACTCATGAGGAATGCTTTTATGAGATATAAAAGCACAGTTCTCATGAAAGAATTCAATCATTCAGGGTTAACAGGTCATATTAAAAAAACATATTTCAAAAGCTCAACAAGTGGAGAAATTGTTAAGGGTGGGGACATGTGAATCTTACAACTCCTGAATTTATATCTCTTGCCTGGACTTCTCCCATGAACTCCAGGCTCATGTATCAACTGCCTTCTTGACACCTTTGCTTAAGCATGTCAAATTGAGTCTGTTTCAAACAGAACCACTGATTCCCTATGGAACCTGCTTTTCTAGGAGTTGTCCCCATCTCAGTAAATGGCTGTTCCAGACTTCTGGTTTCTCAGGTTATAAACTCTGTCAATATCTTTGACTCCTTTGTTTTCTCACACCACATGTCTAATTCAACAATAAATCCTGTTAGCTTTACCTATAAAACACATTCGGAAACTTACTCTACTAGCTACCCTAGAACAGGCCACTATCATCTTCTCCTGGACTATAGTGATGGCTTCCAGACTAGTGTCCCTGATTCATCCTCTGCTCTCCAGTAGCACATTTTTCACACAATGACTGGATTAATTCTGTACACAAACACCACTCTTGTTCTGAAAACCTTCCAGGCTTCTCTTCTCAGTCATTTATAAAATCAAAAATCTTCACTATGTCTGTGTGATCTGGCCCTGCTCCCCTTCCCCAGTTCACAGTGCTCTAGTAACACTTCTCCCTCTCATCCTAATTGCACAGGGCTTACGTACTTACTATTTTCTGTCTAAAATGTTCTTTCTCAGATACCAGGATGATTTGCTTCCTTGCTTCCTTTGATCGCTGTCCAAGGATCAACTTATCAAAGTGAACTTTCTTGACAACTTTATATAAACTAGTTCACTTGCCTTTACTCTTTATCCTTTTACCCCATTATATTGTATTATTTTTTCTCTATTCCCCCCATGCCCCAATGTAATATCTATAAGAATAGGGATCATGAATTACTTTATTCATTACCCAGTACCTAGAAAATGCTTAGCATTTGGTAGGAGCTCACTAAATGTTTACTGAACTGATGAATCTTTGTTAACTCTATGCTTAAAAATCACAGGCTTGTTAACATTTTTGCTAAATGAAGGTCATGTTGAAACCTAAGTGCCTCTGCTCCTATATATAGTATTTGGTTTAATGCCACAAACCCCAGGAATATTAAATCAGGTATAACTGTCAATCGCATTGCTGTCAGCCCACACCTGCTGGGAGGAATGCTACACAAAGGCTGAACACAGAAGTTTTTCCCTTTTTCAGTTCATAACTTTCAGGCTGTGTGCACTCCCAACTCATTTCCCACCATCCCTTAAAGAGTCTTCTTGCAGAACTAGTGGGCTTACACCCCATCTTGCCCCTATGCTGCTCTGAAATGCTTCTTTCATGTCCATTTCATTTGTCCAGTCCTCTCCCCTTCCATAGCTGGAATCTTTTCCTTAATTCTTTTGTTTCTTCCCTATTACCAAAGTGGTTTTTTTTTTAATTTTTATTTATTTATGATAGTCACAGAGAGAGAGAGAGAGAGGCAGAGACACAGGCAGAGGGAGAAGCAGGCTCCATGCACCGGGAGCCGGACGTGGGACTCGATCCCCGGTCTCCAGGATCGCGCCCTGGGCCAAAGGCAGGCGCCAAACCGCTGCGCCACCCAGAGATCCCTATTACCAAGTGTTATTCTTCACACATTTAGTTGTGAAAGAAAGCAAGGGAAAAAATGAAACTTAGTAAGTTAAATGGCCCAGAGCAGTGGTGTTCAGCTGTGGCTGCACTTCAGAATTCTCTGAAAGATTGAAAAAAGTATATTTGACATGGCCAGGCTCTTCCCCGTAGAGATTCTAATGTAATGAGTCTATGGTTGGGACCATACACCAATACTTCTCAAAAGCTTCCCCAGATATTCTAATTTGTAGCCAGAGTGAAGAAGGTCTGGCTTCAAAGGATCCTTATAGGTAGATCCTACATAAGTCTCCCTGCAGTTTGATAAGGCATGACGTGGTCAGGATGCTACCGCAGAAGGATAATGCAGTTTGCAATGATGACTAAAGAAACCAGTGTTGAGTATCTTAAAAATTAGTGACTAGTCTTTCCCATCACTGACTATATGCACCAGAAAGACCTTCTATTCCATGCAGAAAATACTTGCCCAGAATCAGGTTCTTGACAAGCTTTTGCTCATCTTCCTTCTTGTATTCCAGCATTCCTTGGAAATCCTTTTCTTTCCTGGGAATGTTAACTGGACGGATAGGTTCATCAATGATCTGTCCTGGGGATATGTTCTCCATCTGGCCCACTTCATGAGAAACAAAAAGGAGAAGAAAATATTTTCCAGGTAGAAAAGATACAAGGGTTCCACATTCCAATAATTTGAAATGAACTCTACAGCAACATAAACTTGACATATTTGCCACTTAATTATTTCTTCTTTAAATACCTTTTCTCCTAAAATTAGGTGGATAGATGGCAAAATTATATGGTAATGTCACTTCAACAGCCACTAATGCCTGGCTACTATCAACATCAAAGAACCTTACTTGCTGTAAAAACATTTTTTTTTGTAAGAAAGTTTCCTTTGTCAAAAGTAAGGTTAAATGTCCCCAAAGTAAGTGGTTTAACTTCTTGGTTAACCAATCAGCATCATCATAATGTTTAAGATACTTAGACTTTAAGTCACAGAAAGAAAAACAGTATTCCACAAAGAGGCAGCAAGAGTATCAAAGATTTCCCCTCACATTGAGCTGTATGAATCCAGTCATTAAAGAAAAAGAACATTTGCTTTAAATGTATCATTGCAATCAGTTCAAACCACATCAAGATAGCTGGTAGATAAGTATTTCTTCACACTAGTTGATGTGAAATGTATCATTTTTCACAAAGGCCTCATAAGGCAAAGACCTAACTTTCTTCTGCTACCCTTCATTCTCAAAGAAATTATGAACAGATAAACGCTTTCATTTAATATGATTTCCTAAATATTATTCTGTTTTTTGCTTGTTTGTTTTTAGTCAAGTGCTTTAAGTCTTAACCATGAAGCTGTAACCATTAAAGTACAAGCACTGGTTAATGGCCCTTTGATGTTAAAAATGGTCACTATTGTTAATGGCAAGTGCTAGAGAAGGATTATGCTAAGAATTAAAAGAAAAAGGTCTCCAATTTCATTGCAAAAATTGAGAATTAAATGAGAAATGCAAGGGAAGGTAAGGGAACATTGAGTTATGATGGTATTTGTGAAAATATATGCTACTAAGCAGGTTTTTAAATTCTTTTACCTATAGAGAGGGGGCAGTTATCTAGGGATAGATTGAGTTGAATCTGTTGCCAGACACAATGCAGATCAGAAGCATTAGAAAGTTTAATGTTGCTGATTTCCCAAGGTATCAGTAGTTCTTCCCCGGTCACTCTGGGTAATTTCCTGTGTTAGTTCTGGGAAGCCAGTTCCACAGGACAAGGTTATCACGGAGAACACCAATACCTGCCAGTATTCTTGCTTATGTGGCAGAGAGCCAGCCTAGTGCCACCCCGTCCACCTCATGCTGCAGCATCACACACCAGGATTATCAGCGCTGAAAATCACCACCGTCCATCAACACTATAATATCTAAAGAGTGACCACATTGTGACCGGACAAGTCAGGGCTGTGGCGTCTAGTGCTTCATATGCATGGTAAAATATACGTCTCTATACAGGAGACAGGAGATTCAAGCCATTTAGTTTTACAAAGATTACTTCTGGAGTCAGTTTAAAAACAACAACATGAGGATCTCAGAATTAGCAGACAGTGACCTTCACAGCTCATGTACACACTGCATGTAAAGTACAAAAGAGTAAAATCCCTGCCATCCATGTTACTAGTCACTTTGAGCCACAGAAATAATTCTGGGAGGAAATAGATTCAACATATTATCTTTATCAATAAAAGTACCTATTTGGACTCTAACCCGAGAGAATGTTTTAAAGCTCACTGATTTCATCCACTGGTGATGAGATATACCATTATTTTACATAACACTAAAGAAGGAAAAACACTGCCAATTAAAATGCAACCTGTCAATAATTTCTGAAAGATGCAACTTAATTTAAGATGTTAAAATATAAAAATTTGAGCACCTCAGAATTTATGAAATATGGTGAATATTTTTACTAGGAGAGCTCACATTTTAAAAGAAAGCTTACTTTCTTTTTACAAAACCTTTAACCAAGATATTTTTGGTTCTGCACAAAAATGTCAGAGATGGCTTTCCATATTTTCATTAAAATTTTCTCTCTGCTTTGGAATTGTCTTCAGAGATTTCTTTTCAAAAAAATTCATAGATAAAATATGGATGTCAACTCAACACAATTCTGATTTTTTTTAACAAGCCATCTACTAATTAAAATGTCAGTTTTTATGTATGCAGCATCAGGAAATTATAGGGCCTGAAAGAAAGAAGCTGGGACCGCATTTCAGCTTTCAAAGACTCATAAGACCTTAGGGGTCATTTGGTCCAATGTTCTATTACAGACTTTCTTCTAAAAAAAACCTGAAGCAATACCTATTTTCATTTTCTGGATTCTTTATATTTGTGGGAAAAATATTCCTGAGCCTTTTTGTCCTGGAAAAGGAAAGGAAATTGGGCATTTTTAAAAAAATTTAATTTCCCCACTTTGGAACCAGAAAGATCTTGATTTCAGGTTTAATGGAGACAGGTGAATATATTCCTATAAGTAGAGAGGAAAATTGGAAAATATGACAGCAAGGAGAGAAGTCAGTTGTTCCTGGAGGCTTGGGTTCTAGTTCCAGTTTGGCTACTCACTGGCTGAGACCTTGGCAGTCCCTTATGGTTTCTGGGCTTCTGTTTTTTATGCCTATGAAATAATTAACTGATTTCTAGAATTCTTTTAGGTCTAAATTCCCTGACTTTATGAAAGTTGAGATGGAACACCCACTCCTGGATTAAAATATAGCACAAAGCCGATCAAAATTTGAAACACTCTCTATTTAGCTTTATAATTTCTGCTAAAAATTATATATGTTGGCATTTAAAAAAAAAAGGCTTCACTGGCTTCTAAAAAAGTCTCCTTAATTAAGGGTAGCCCATAGAAGGAGATAAGAATCTTGCTATTTTAAACCAGAAGAATTTAAGTATATTATATTTAGAGAAAAATACAAGAAAACTTAGTTTTTAAAAAGGCTTTGGTTGTAGAAAGTTCCCTGTATTTCCGTATAATGGAGGATAAGGAAATAGGAAGACAAAAGTGTTAGAAGAGCTTGTTACCTTAGTCTCTAATTTAGGGGAGGAGTACCCAGCATGAGCCCAAGTCATATACATCTACTTCATTTTATTCTTTAGTTTTGTGTTATTTAATTTCAAATATAACTTTTCTTAAGAATATGATGTCCTTTTATTTAATCTATGAAGTGCCTTCTCAAATGCTACTTATAGGTTTGAGAATACAGCTGATGAGATAGTTTAATTTATGAGATTGATTTCTGATTGATAATAGCTTAAAATCGCTGACATCTTGAAATACTGTAACCTATCTCAATTAAAATATATGTATCAAAGAAAGCTGAGTAAAAACTTAAAATAAGTAGCTTTGCTATTTATCAAATTTTACTAATGTATTGAAAAGAAATCATTAGAAGTTTAAAAAATAATCTACCAATTAATATCCTTAAAATCAGTTCTTTCAGGCACTCTTGTCTAATTATCATCTTATGATATAATTAAAGCAGAGTTAAGGGCAGAAAGGTTTTCTGAATAAAGATTTTTTAAAGTTTTATCAATAGACATTATAGTCCATGTGTGTATCCTGGGAGGTTCAAAGTTTTAGTGTAATATAGGAGTCATGTAATGCTAAAAAGGTTTATAAATTATGACTGCAAAGTAATTTGTCTGATTTCTACAAAAATATTTCAGCATTTGTACATCCAAGAGAGTACATTCAAAGTAAACATCTATGCCATCATTCTAAATATGTTTGGAACTTATTCATTCAACAAACATTTAAGGAATGATTATGATAGGTCAGACACCATGCTAGGTAATACTGGTGCTATGAAAACAAGAGGAAAAAAGATGTGGACCCTATGCTCAGAAAGCTCATGTCCATTGAGGAAGCCAGTGATTCAAACGGAAAAATTGCTAACTGTGGTCCACAGAGGGCAGAGCCATAAAGCCTGTCTCGGTGATCAGGAGAAGCTGCTCTTGAGGATGTGACATATGACTCTGGTCTCAAAGGATGAGCAGGACTTGACCAATTAGGAAGACCAAACAGAAAGGACAGTTGTGACAGACCTTGCATGTTGGGAGAATGAAAACCATACAGAGTTAACATGGTAGATTCTTCCAAACATTCCAAACTATGCAGAGTGACACTGAGAGACTAGATGGGTAGTCAGACTACAGAGTATCATTTTTGGTCAAAAGTGTATAGGTGTGAAGGCAATTCCAAAGAGGGTCTCTAAATCTCTTGAACAATGAGAATGTTGTTGGAATAAACTTAAAACCTGGCTTTATCTCCATTCATTGCTATATCTCTGGCACCTAGGTAAATACTTAGTGAAGGAACCAACACACTAATCCAAAAGACAAGATTCATTTGTATATAATTACAATTGATATTTGATCATTTTTTTCAAGCTGTTTTCCCATTATCATATGTAAATTGTGAAATGTTAAAAAAATCTTATTTCTTTGTAATCATAAATCATTGTTTCTCTTTTTTCTCCATTACATTCTTTGAGGACACAGACTTGTCTTACTCTTCTTAGTATCCCTAATACTAATTGTAATAATAATAATAGTTAAGTTGTATACAGCACTTACTATGTGTCAGGGAACACACTAAGTATATATTTCACACATTAATTCATTTCATCCTTACAAACTGTCAGGTAGATGCCATTTAACATAGATCATTCCCATTTAACAAGTGGGAAAACCGAGGTATAGAGAGGTTCAATAATTTTCCCAATATCAGATGACTAATAGAAGAGTTGGGAGTTGAAGCCAAAAAGCTTGGCACCAAAATCCATGTTCTAAACCTCTATGTTATATTTGCCAAGCCCAGTGTCTGGCACATAGAGGACAGTCACTAGATGCTTGTTGAATGATTTCTCTCTCTTCGTGGAGAACGTTTTTCCCTACCTAGCAATGGATATTTCCACTCCACAGAGGTCATATTTGCTGAAAGTCAATTTTGTTATCATCCCTAATATTCACATGCAAACCTGTTAGACCACTGGCATAGCAATACAAAATCAAGATGCAGCAATTGTTGTAAAAACGTGTTAAAATACCTTCTAGTTCACCAATTTTCTTGGCAAATACTTTCAGTTGTTTTTTCAGTTTCCGAACTGTCTTATCTTGTTTTTCAAGTTGTTCCATCAAGTCCTAAAGATTAAAATGAGAAATATAATAGAAAGATCAAAATAGGCCTTCTAAAATGCACAAAAGGAAAGCAGACACAAAATCACAGGAACACTGTTAGTTTTACATAAAAGCTCCAGAAAAGCTCGCTGGTGGAGCCACCACCTGGCTAAAACTGGCAGGCATGGGAAATGCAGCTACAATAAAAGCCAAATGTTAAAATACACACTGCAGTAAAATCCTTTACAGCGTGATGGATAGCGGGCTCACTGGGGAGTCTTTTCCAGTAGACTCCTTGTGGGTAAAACAATTAAATGCTTGTAAAATGTACTGCTTTTTTCAGTAGAATGCTTTCTCTCAAGGGGGAAGAGGCAAAATAAATTTGACAAGTGCTCAAAAAATTCTGTGGGAAGTTTTAAGGATGGCTGAACTTAGGTCAGGGCTCTTGGCCGACCCCTGTGTGTGAGAAGCATGGTCTCTTTGAGACCTACCCTTTGGAAATGTTGAAATTAGTCCTATAACTTAAGAAGTTTGGGGGAAATAAAAGGTAAGTTGAAAAAGAAACACAGAGAAAGGATAAAGAGTGGTCTGCTGACCTAGGTCCAAGTGGCAGGTGGTATAACACACCCATAAAATTTCACAGGCGATATAACTTTGCTTATAGAAAAAAGGGGGGAATTCCAAGTACTTTATATGCAAAAAAAGGAAGAAGAAAGACAGTACATTCAAGGGGAGAGGGTAAAAAATGTCTCTGATGGCTATCAGAATTCTCAAATCGCAGACAGAGTTAAGAGATAAATAAGTAAGAATAAGTGGGTAACAGCAGACTCAAAGTTTAGGAGCGAAGTCAGTCAGTGCTACGTCTGGTTGCTATGCAGGTGATGGTGAAGGAAAGTATTTATAAACACAAATACTCATTCACTTTCCAGTTGAGACAGCGCAGATTTAGAAACTAGACTACTGATTCGAAGGAAATAGGTGCTAACATTTCAAAGTGTTCAGTTGTGCTTCTTGGATTTTACTTTATCTTTCCAATCACAGTTTGCTTCCATCACACTGTAAGCCTATTGTTAATAACAAACCCAACGTGACAATGGACGCAGGACACTGACAGAGGTGACACCACTGGCTACAAGACAGCTGTGGGGAGAAATAGGTCTCGTGAAAGTTTTTGAAGAGATTCCTGAGGAGGGGTGGGCAGCAGTGTGCTCTTCAGTAATAGAGGCTACAAGTAGCAAGGGAGACAACAGAAATGCACTCTGAGTTTACATACAATCATCCGTTTGTAAAGTGAAATCCGATATGACTGATACTTCTTAGGGTCATCTGCATATAATTCCTCAAAATACTGAAAAAACAGGCACAATGGATATTTGTTTTTCTCTGTGTCTTTGAGGGGAATGTGACCTCTCAGCAAAATAAATTTTAAAATATTTTACAACACAAATAATGACAGTTTATGTTCTCAAAAGGCTGATTTGTCATCTGCCCATTGCCTTCTGATCTTTCCAGTAGAGATGATTCTAATTTTATATAGATACACACATACACATATATTTTCATGTGCTCAAGGGTAACAGGCTATCACTCAGGTGCCATCATTTAGCAGGCTATACAGAACAGAAAGCTGGTATTTCACTCCTCAGACCTCCTCACAAGTTGTTGTACTTTTTTTTTTTCCTGTAGCCAGCAGCAGTGACAAGGGGAGGAGGCAAATAAAATGAAAGTGAAAATTAAGGCAATGTTGGCACTCTTGCCTGAAGGTGAAATGGCTGGTGAGAAGCTATGTGTCTTCCTTCCGTAATGGCAACATGGGGGAGGCCCATGGAGCATGTTCACAAGTGGAGGAAGGAAAAAAGACCATCTTCGTGTCTGTGTTGGGAAGTAGGTGGGTAAGTGGGTTATGCAGGATAGAGTTCCCAAGAACACTAAGTGTAGGTCCATTGGGCTTTACCATTCTGTTCAAGTGTTTCCTAAAGAAATGCACAATTAAGAAATTATATCATGGTTTTGAAAAGTGCATTATTCCCTATACTTAAGTTTGAAACTATTCTCCAGAATTAGTAGTCAGGTACGGAAAGTAGCTGACCTGTAGAGGGTTTTCTAAAACTCAGAGAATCTCATTAACTAGACTCTACCCCCTAGAATTTCAGAGCTTTAATTTACTTTTGTATTAGCTATGAAAACTGCCAAGAAAATTAATAATGCAGACAAGATTGCAAAATAAATGATTAATCAACTTAGTGAAAAAATTGGGAGTTTGCCATCCAGAAGCATCTTGATTTCATGGTTTCAACTTGTATTTTAACAATCATTTATAAGCACAGAATTTATATACACTGATCAATTGTTATAATTCAGTATATTTATCAATTCTGAGGCATTAAAGCACTGTTAGTTTAATGTAAGCAACAACATACTTGAGAGAATAATGACGTTTCAAAAATATTCCATGATTCAAAACATTTTCCCCCACAAATCTGTGATATTTCAGTCACTATGTAAAGAGTTCGACATATGTTTCTCCCATTCCTACAATGGAGCTTCACATAGCAAGCTGCCTTCAGAGGGACAGAAGGTGAAAAGAATACTTTTGGGTTTTACATCTAATTAATACAAAAGGTGGTTAAATAGAGGACACTAGAAAACGATCTGAAATATAAGTGATCACTAATGGAGTTGATTATAATAATTCAGACCGTTAAATATTCAGAGAAAATCCAAACTATTTTATTAAAGGTCATTAAAACTCTGAATTTAGGGAAAAAAAAAAAGAGAAATCAACTATCAGTTCCAAATAGCTTTTCTCAAAACCAGGCTGGCACTACAATATAATATTTTCTATAGAAATGCAGAATTATAACTTTTCAATGACTTTTAACTTAATATACTTATCAAACCTAAGTAGATTTATGTCTATAATAAAAGTTATTTTGTGACAGAAATATTTTAGAACATATTTCCTGCTAAAGAAAGAAAAAGGAGGAATAAGAAATAACTTGGATTCTGTGCCAGCATTCAGAATCTGGCAAGGGAAAAAAAAATCTCCTCATTCACTGCACTTCTGTTAGAATCAAAAGTATACAGACTTAAATGCTGATATCTCTCCACCCTGACCTGGGAGGTCTAGCCAATGTCAACCAAAAGCCACCTCTTGGTTCTGCCAACCACCTTCCCCAACCATAACTCCAACCCCTGCCCATCTGCTCGAGATGGAGGCAGGAATGGCCTCGGTGGCTGCCTGGGGACCAAAGATTAAAGCTCATCCCTAGTCTCTACGGTGACAACCAAGTAACACGGCTCCTTAAAATGGCAGAGAATCTGCAGCCAAAGGGGAGGAAGCAGGTGAGCCGAGTTCTCAAGGATGTCAAAAGCCCAGCACACAGTTGGGGGAGATCTCCCAGGCTCCCCAAGGGAGGTCTAAGAATGCTCAGACAGCCCAGAGCCTTCTGTCAGATACACAACCTGTGCTTGGGACTTTTTCATGTCAACAAACACAATCACATTTTCCTTACTCTGTCTCTGCTATGGAGTGTGGAGCAGCAGCAAGTTTTTTACCAGCCCATACAGATGTGTCTGCCGGAAAGGAAACAAGGCCGGTGGGTGCTGCAGGGCCAGGCGCTGCACGCTGAGGAAAGCATGGCTTACCAGGTTTTCGTTAGTCAGCCTGGTGATCTCGTGCTGCAGGCTGGCCTCGATGCGGGCCTCCGGGGGCAGCTGCAGGTTCTGCGCCAGCAGCTGCTGCTGCCGGTTGTTCTCCTCCTTTAGGCTCTGGATCTCCCCACGGAGGGCTTCAGCCTCGTTCTCGTGGCTCCTCTTCTGGGACTGGAGCTGGGATTCCAGGAGCCTGGGGAGAAGTGCACAGGTACGAGAGGGAGATGGCACCTGTGTCTCTGCTTGCTGGGCATGAGGCTTTATGCTCGCTCGCCAGGGCAGGAAAAGTGGGGAAGCTGTAGTGTCTGTGTAACTTCTGACTTCTTTCAAGTTAAGAAACGCAAACAAACGAAGTGCTCTCACATTTGCATCTTTCTGAATTATGGAATGCTACAAATATAACATTCTCAAAGGCCCTAAGAAATAGGAAAGTTTAAGCTCTTTTGAAAAGTTTATTAGAAATGGTGACTAAAATAGTCAATTAAAAAAACATACTTTTAATCTGGCTTACACTGTTTACAAACTAGCATTTCAGTTGGCAAAGACAGCATCTTTGCCACAGAATAACTCTGCAGTGTAGGACAAGATTACAAACTCCCTATCTCATTAAATATGCCTGTAAGAATTTCAGTGTTACTAATTTCAGGCAGAGTATGACCAGGGTCCCATTTCTACTTTCTACTCTTATCTCTGAGGGACAGAAAGGCTGGTGTGACTCTGAAATAAATACAGATTTATCCAAATCCACACAGGTCATTCTGAAATTTCACATACGTGTATTTTATATTTGTCATCTTTTCTCTCTCCCATACACTTCTATATCAATAACATGTGATTTTAGAACATAGATGTTACTTTTTTGTGATGTGATTTTAGAACATAGATGTTATTTTTTTTTCATAGATGTTATTAATAGGATGGACAAAGTGGTTGCAGCTTCTCTGAGCAAGCACCCAAGTCAGCTGTGCCTGTAAGCAAACCAGGGCATCGACTGCGGGAGTACCAGGGAGAAACGGCATCCTCCCTTCACCATGCACCCCCACTTCTATATTCACCCCCTTTCCAAACACAAAACAAAGTTATGGTTAGGAATTAACTAACATGAAGAAAGGAAAAACATTCTTTTATTCTAATCCCCTCTGTAATCAACTGCTGGGCAAAGGTTCCTGATGCCATTGCAAGCAAACGGTTAACAGCAGACTAAAAATATTTTAGTGATTATAAAATTTCAAAGACATTTGAACCAATAACACCACAAAGTTAATGATAATGGCTTGTGATTACAACAAACAAAGCAGAATAAGCAGGAGCCCCTTGAACAAATAGCTAAGTATTTTTTAAATTTAATCACTAAAGTGGTATTTTTAATGAGACTTTAAAGATACAAATACCCCAGAGCAGATGAGTATCTGTGTTAGAAACCTATTGCTGTTTCAGTTTTATTTGCTTTCCCCTAAACACATTTAATGTGTTATTATTTTGAACTGTAGCAATACAGGAGACCCTTCTGGTTTGTGGTTTCGCACATCTGAATTTCACAATAATCACACAGAATGCCAAATTAGGCACTCAACACTGCAGTTAGGCAGCATGATAACATATATAAGAATACAGTCTCACAGGTGATACGTTCCTTTAGATTGGTTATTATTACAAATAAGAAACTACTAAATAATAGGTATTATTCTTTCCCACTGTAGTTTGGGCTCTAATGGAAAGGTTTGTTTTGTTTTGTTTTGTTTTGTTTTTCAATCCCTAGTGATATAGCCAGAAATTTTAGTCTATGAAGAGAAGATCCTTCACTCACAGGCAGCAACTCTTAAATTCACTATCAATCCATTTCAGCTGTAATTGCATCTCTTAGTGGAGAAAATATTTAAGAAGGTACTTGGCTGAATGTTCTACATTTTACTGAAATTTACCCAGGAAGACAACTAATGTATAAGAAACACAGAAATTAAAGTCAGAAGGCCACTGTTAGTAAGAGAAGCAACAAGTTAATAACATTCCATTTTGAGGAGACAAATATAACCTGTTGGCTTGTTTTAACCCTTCATAAACCAGCCACAGCTCTCCATCCTCATTCAACTCATGGCAATCCATAGCAGGTGATCTTCCATGCAAAAGGAACAACAATGCAAAACACAAAGGGATACAGGATGGTCATGAGATGATGATGGTCAAGAGTAGCACGCGGTATTTCAATATTTCATTAAGGCAATAAGATTGTTTTTATTAATTACAGATGGCGTTGACATTATCACAAAAATTACTTTTGGTTAATTTTGTACAAAATGGATAACATGTAACATCACATGTCAATGAGTAGAAAGAAGAACAAAAAATCAAGGAGCTACTTTTTCTGTAAAGTAAGAAATGACTGAAAAGGTGAAAAAGAAGTTGTTTTCAACATTTTACTCAGCTAGGAGAGTGATCTTTATGTCACATATTGTGTAAGAGACCAAGATCTACCATGATAGTCACACACATATAGAATGAAAACGTCAGCTATTGTCTTCATGTGGCAACCTTCACAGTCCAGTTCAAAATGAAGTTTTAAGTCTTCTGAGTAGAAACTTGTTTTCACTTAATAAAAACCACTTTCCTATTTTTAAAATTGTGTTAAGAAATTCCTATAGGAGTGACTTATAAATAAGAATATGTCCAAAGCTCTCAACTTTTATGACACAATTGTTACAAAGATTTTTTGTGTCAAAATTAATGTTAGATCTGGGGAAACTGCTTTTATATTAAAGATGTGACATATTTTATTAAAAGTATATATAGGGACACCTGGGTAGTGCAGTCAGTTGAATGCTTGACTCTTGATTTCAGCTCAGGTCATGATATTAGGGTCTTGAGATCGAGCATGGTGTCAGGCTCCACACTCTGTGCTGGGCATGGAGCCTACTTAAGATTCTCTCTCTCTCTCTCTCTCTCTGTCCCTTCTCCCACCCCACTCTCTCTCACTCGCTCATATGTGCCCTCTCTCTTAAAAAAAATTATAAATAAATAATAATGACAAAGTTGATTACAGGCTTTTTCTATCTGGGGTATAAAAAGAATATTTCTGAGTATCTGCTATCAGACACTGTTCTATATCCTTCCACATGTATTATTTCATTTAGTTCTACTAACCCATTGGGTATCATTTGCCACATTGCAGACAAAGATACCGAGGCTTAGAGATAAGATACCTTGGAGGCAACACACTGGCAAGTAGCAGAGCCTAGGGCTATCTGACTCCAGAGCCCAGGTTTTTACTCTTCTACAAGACTTCTGTTGATATGAAGTGTACAGAAAGCACATTTCAGAGAATGCTCTTCTATTTACCATCTTCCCCTGGAGAGTTGATCTATTTTCATGGTCTCAATAATATTTACACTGGTGACTTCAAAATTTATATCTCAGCCCACATACCTAATTCCAGATCTATATGTTCAACTGCCTAATGGATTTCTCTCTTTGGGTGTCTTCCTAGCTGCTTACATTCACTATTTATAAATCTACTGATTATCTCCACCTTGTGCTTCCCCACACCACAGACCCAGGATCACAAAAAGCATTACCATATCCAACCAAGTATCCATAGTAGACACTCAAGAGCCACCCTCTATGATTCCCTATTCCTCACCTACACATCTCAGAAGCCACAAGCTTTTTGATCTCATCTTATGTATCTTTCAAAGTGTCCCATTTCTCTCAATCCCAGCTGCCACCAACCAAGTCAAGTCACTGTAATCAGTCATGCAATTATAGAAAAACTTCCTAACTAGTCTTTATGCCTTCAATCTTTTTCTACTATAATCTATTCTCTAACACAAAAGTCTTTGATAAAGTTTCATCATTAAATGGGTGTGCAAATCTTATACCCTCAGTCAGCCTACCCAAAGCTCTTAGGTGCACAGTGACTGAGCTGTGTGCCATATGAAACTTCACTTGTGTTTACAGTAAATAGGATAAAACTAGAATTAGGATTTTCTCAAAAGACCTTAGGAAATGTGACAAATATTTGATCTTAAATATCAGAGTCCCATCCTAGAAGTCATAGTACCTTTGTAGAATGATATGGCCAATATTGAGGTGATTCCAGATACTTCACCACTTCTTTCCACACTAAATTTCATTAACTGAGAGCTAAAGTTATCCCTAAAAACTATCCCAACCATCCTGAACAAAAAATGAAAGACTAACCAAACAGTCCAACAGTGAGTAACTGGTTTTCTTCTCCAGGCTAAGACCCTAAATATACAGAAATATAATCCCTTGATGTAAAATGCATTCCCCTTGACACCTCACATCAATAATGGTACCTTATATTAAAAATGAGATCTTAAATGGGAATATACTGGAAACCTTGAATTCCCCCTGAAGGTTAGCTGATGTCTAATAAAGCAATATATAAACACTTTGACTTACTGCGCAAGAGGCTGGCTCGAAGACTAAAGATATACATGATTAAGATTAAACTAAAATGATTGAAAAAAGAATAGACTTACCTGTTCGTTTCTTTCAAACCAATGTACGCTTGTGCTATTTCACCTTTATCTTTCATTTTTTGTACATCTTCCAAAAGTATTGTAGAATCTGTCATTGTATTCTGAAGGGGAAAATGACACATTTCCACATTAGCAGTCAACTCAAAAGCTTTGGACCACAGACAGTATTTTTCTTTCCTCCAGAATAGGGAAGTTTACATGCCTTACCACACCTCTCCCGGTAGAGCCCCAGCTCCAGCCCCATATAACTAGAGAGGAGGGTCAGGCACAGGCAGTTAAGAGAAAGAGGTGTCTTCAGTCCCTCTATTAAAAGGGTGGTGATATTCTAGAGTACCACTGCCCTGTAAATAAAATCACTGATGGGCAATGTGTGTTTTACATTACGTGGGGTGGGGGAAAAAAAAATATATATATCCCATTAAAGTAGCTCCTTGGTGTCCCTGCCTGGTAATTGTTCTTCTTTTTTATTTTTTTAAATTTATTTACTCATTAGAGACACACAGAGAGAGGCAGAGACCGAGGGAGGAGCAGGCTTCTCACAGGGAGCCCAATGTGGGACTTGATCCCCGGACCCGCGATCATGCCCTGAACTGAAGGCAGACGCTCAACCTCTGAGCTACTCAGGCATCCCTTGCCTGGTAATTGTTCTAATGCTATGTTATAATATAAATATATATATTTCAAAGTCTGTATATACATATGTGTGTATATACTTTATATATAAAAACATAGATATATTTTCAAGTATACATAAAGCATTAGAAAAATAACCAAGTAAAAACACTGAGCAACTATTTTTTTTATAAGGTTTTATTTACTTATCTGACACAGAGACAGAGAAAGCACAAACAGGGAGAAACAGACTCCTAACTGAGCAGGGAGCCTGACTTGAGGCTCAATTCCAGGACCCTGGGATCATGACCTGAGCTGAAGGCAGACGCTTAACCAACTGAGCCACCCAGGTGCCCCGACACTGAGCAACTACTGAATGAAAATAGAACAAAAGCTATTCTTCCTACTACTTCCCATCTAGTTATACTAAAACAAATGCCCCAGTAAAACACTGTTTAGTTTGACATAAAGCTCATTTTTCCATTAAAAACTCTGTACAAAAAAGGTAGATGATATTTTTTAGCAAAATTAGTTTTTTTCTCACACATTTATATATATAATATATATTATATATATAATATATGGGAATATATATTTATATATGTATATATATTCCCATATATATTCCCATATAAATGGGAAGAATTTAGCTCTTTGTAAATATCCACCATCTGTTGTTATTCAATTCTTCTTCCCTCTGTTCCATTATAGGATGGTACATAATTTTTTGAAATACATTTCTGGCAGGTCAGCATTACTAATGATTTTGTATGAAAAGCACTTTTCTGCTCACATTTTTACCTCCTTTTTTATTTTTCCTTTTTGGTCAGATAATCAATGTAATTTCCAAATCTTGCTTCTACTCAGCTACTCTGTCTCTCCTAAACCAGAGCAAGAATAGATTTAGAATTACTGCACTATAGCCTTTAGAGAATAATACATTTTAGAACCTAAGGGCCCATTCTATCTGTCTAAATAGTGTATGTCTGATCTGTTAGTCAATGTTTGTTCGAAAGGCAGGTCTCAAAATGAAGTGGACTTAATAGAAAACACTTCAAAAACCATGATCTTAGAGACCAGTTCTGAGATAAGTTCAAGACCAGTTCTTGATCAGAAACATACTTTAAAAAAAAATCCCACTTTTCTCCTAATGCTTATAAATGCATCCTCAAAGACCAAATATAATGGGATCCCTGAGTGGCTCAGCGGGTTTAGTGCCTGCCTTTGGCCTGGGGCATGATCCTGGAGTCCTAGGATTGAGTCCCACGTCAGTCTCCCTGCATGGAGCCTGCTTCTCCCTCTGCCTGTGTCTCTGCCTTTCTTGCTCTCTCTCTCTCTGTGTCTCTCATGAATAAATAAATAAAATCTTTAAAAAAAAAAAAAAAAGAGACCAAATATAATCTGATAAGAGCTTATATTTTACTAAATTTTAAAAATCGTTCCCATAAATGCTACATAGAGCTTTCTTTAGCTATGATTTATATATATTTTAATATATATTTCATAGAAATTTTTTTATCTTTCTCTGAAAGACAGAAAACTTTTCTATTCTACAATGGGCTACACTCAGATTTTTAACTTTTAAATAGTAACTCTCAAAGACCCAATCCCAATAGTAAATAATGCTGTATGTATTGTCTGATATCTGAAAACCTATATGATGTACTTTTGAACTTTAGGTAAATTAGGTAACTTGATCCTATTAACTAGTCTAAAGGAAAGATAAACTTCTTTATATGGTGTTTTCCTTATAGTAAGCAGCCAGGCCTTCCCTTATCTGGCCTACTTTAGCTAAGAAGTAGTGGTTGGAGCATGGGATCAGACTTGGACCACTAGCATTAGGAAATTCCTGACTCACTGCTCAAAGTTTGTCTCCCCTAAGCCAGTTCAGAAGTTTAGAAAGGGCTGCCCCATGTAGGAAAATCCTACCCTTCTCAGGAAAAGTGTGCTTTACTCTTGAGGCTCCTTCTCACCCTTGGCCAACAAATCCATAGCTGCTAGAAAAGAGTGTGGGATAACTTGTGCTTTTGGGTATGTTCCAAATTAAGGGACTCCCATCCTGGGCCCCTGTGCTGTGGATGGCCTACCACAACTACTATAGTGAGTCGGAGAGCTGACTATGAATTAGAAGTCATGGAGACCTCCCTCTGATCCAGACTGGAGCCTACTATATCTATTAGTTTTCCACTGATACAGAGAGGGCTCAAATAGGAAATTAATTTGTAAATATCAAAACAGACTTGGTGGTCAGAAGCATCAATTGCATATACTGGGGGAATACTTGTACGGTAAAATTTAGGATTAAATAAAAGTATTTACTAAAAGTTTTTTAAAAGTTTTATAATTACCTTGTCATCCTGAAAATCACAAGTCAGCAAGCACAAAAAACAGAGAAAACAATAAACCCTTAGTTCCATAAATAAATCCCATCAACGAACCCCATCATAACAGAAAAGCTAACTGTAAAAACCCAAAAATTAGTATTTGTGGAACTGGCATAAGGTGGACATTAATATATTTTTATGTGATAATTCTTAATTTTCAGGAACAAGTGCTTGAGATTCTTTTTGAGTTGTTTTGTTTTTTTTTTAAGTTGTGAGTAGGTGAGAAAATGACCCTCCTGTAATGTATATGGCTGAAAGTCTTATCCCAGGTCTGTGAGAGTTACAGTCAAGCTTGATAGGAAGTCACTTGTTCAAATGGAGCCTTTCAGAATACTCACAGAGGTGGAGGAGATGAAGTAGACTTGGCTGGGCTGGATTATCACCTACCTCACTGGGTGTCACTCACTACTGTCCTGCAAAGGAGCTGTGAAATTATGAGTCTTTTGGACTGGAAACTGAATGGGATAGACAGCCATGGGTTCGAAAGGTCTCAATCAGTGTTGTGGGCATTTTTCCTAATAAAGAACAAGCTGTTGCCATGTGTAGGCTGAGAGCAGAGGCCTTGCTGAGACAGGACCAGCCAATCTGAGAGGCTAGAGAAGAGCTGTGAGCTGGGTGAGTGAGCGCATCTGATACCAGAACTCTGCACTGTTAACTGGATTGTTTTTATGTCCCTTGGTTCATTTTATTTTTTCCTTTCCCTTAACTTTTACTGAAGTTTCTTGTGAGAATACTACTTTGTCACAGAGACAAAGTGAAAGGGAACCAGAGAAAGGAATTATGATTTTGGACTCTGCTCCAGCTAGCATAAAGAGACAGTCTTCTATCTCAAGGCCCAACCACAGCAGTAGTCATGAAAACCACACTGAGAAAGCCTCAGGAAAGGAGAGACTACAGGGCCAGGCCAAAGGAGAGATTCCCCTTCCAGAATCTCCTCATTTCAGCCCGGATGGGTTTGTGATTTAAAATAAGAAAGCCCATTTCTTTATATAAATCCACTCATTCCTGGGATATTTTTTCCTTCCAAGATTAGTCGCAAATTTCTTGTTTTCAGAATTTGGTATTTTCTGGATCAGTGTTGACCTCAGTATGAGTTATCTTTCTCAAAACCAAATGTTATATGCCAGATTCATTATTTTAACCACATGCAGAACTACCATTTCAAGGAAAGTATTCTCAGATCTTCCAGTTCATTATATATTATAATCATTTTTTATATGGTATGTCCTGAAGCTGGAATACTTGATTGTCTAATTCTTGGTAACACTTCGTTTGCTGCATGAACATGGATAGGGACACAGGCCAGGTTTTATGATGATTACCCAGAGTCTCTCCGATGGCAAATGACAAAAAGGCCCTTTATCACCAACACATGGCAGCAATGGTCTCAAATTACCCAAGCGCAGGAAGAACTTTGAAGGGTTACTTCTACCCTGTGACATGGGTCCTTTCTGTTGACACTACATGCAGCCCCTCCCCAGTTGAGACAGCTCCCCCTATTAGACAGAACTCCCTAAACTGAGCAGAAATCATCTGCATGGAACTTCTACTCACTGATCTCATTTCTAACCCTTTTATATGTTGTCTTTCCAGTTAAATGGGCTATTTTCAACAAATAATTTTAAAGTCTTATTTAATGTCTTCTCACACAGCAAGACAATCTATGGATTTTTGGACTTAACAGAATTTTACTTTTTAAGAAAAGTTTACTTATTTTATTCATTTAAGTAATTTTTATACCTAATGTGGGGTTTGAACTCATGAACCTGAGGTCAAGAATCGCATGCTCCTCTGACTGAGCTGGCCAAGAGCTCTGGATTGTACTTTTGATCAAAATTTATCATGGCCAGATTACTACTTAAAGATTAATTTTAAAAGCCCTTTGTTAATGAGTGAGAAATGGGAGATCATTTTGGTTTTCATTTATTTTTTGCTCACTTTAATTGGCATTTACAACAGTTTTAAAGCAACATTGAGATTTTTTTTTTAAATGACAATATCATTTTTTTGGACAATATCCTTTAAACTAAATGCTAATTAGATTAAAAAAAAAAAAGCTCATTAAGTGTTTGGTTCATTATAAATTGAAGGGAAAGGACAGAAAGAAAGAGGCCAGTCTCCAGACACCCACTTTGGTCACTCACTCATGCTTACCTTGTGTTGGATGGCCTCCTTCTGGCTCACCAGTTGGGACCTCAAGATGAGGACCTCCTCCTTGCGGACATCAAGCTCCTCACTTACAGAGGTCAGCTGCTCCATGAGGACACGGTAGGCTGGTGCACCTGGAGCAGTCACCTCTGGGGCACTTTTCTCACTAAGGGCCTTGCGAAGTTCATTTAATTCATTTTTCAGTTTTTTGTTTTCTGATTCCAGCTCTTGACGCTGTATGAAGAGACAATAGTTCACTGCTGTTATCCTCAACTTTACACTGGAATGCTCATGCTCTCCTAAGATGGTAGAATTCTGCTGGAAAAGATCACCAGAGCTACCCTAGTAAACAGCTTCCCAGGCTCTACTGGGAGCTCTGTTCTGCAAATTAAGGAAGCTAACATCAAGTGCAGCTGAGCAAGGCGAATGGCAGTTTGCTTCATCAACCCAGATTCCAGAGTCACATTTATTCTGGGCCTGCCTAGGGTGTGTTCACAGGCCTGGAGAGACTGCTGAGTCCTACGGGGAGAATTTAGCCCATTCCTCAGAAGCCCAGGTTGTCTCTGCAGGTAAATATAAGGCAAGTATGAGGGTTCAGCTGGTCAGGTTATTTCTAATGAATAGTTCAGATGAACAGAACCCTGAAATCTTGAGTAGCATCCTCTTATTTCCTTTGTAAAACAGAATGGAAAGACTATTGAAATCTTAGACTTTTAACTTCTAATAAGAAAATTAACATATCACTTAAACTAATAAAATTCCATTTAGTGTTTTGATGACAACAAACAGTATATTTTTCAAACTACTTTGACATGTGTATGACAGGCTTGTGAAGTTGCTGGCAGAAATCTTGGGAGGTGGGAGGAAAGGATGGATTCCTTTGCCACCCAGATGGCCAAACTCATCCTTTATCCCCTCCATACTTTCACAAACTACCAGACATCCTCATGCCACCAGTTAGCACTGCTTATGCAAACTTTGCTGAAACAATGGTAATGACAATCCAGAATAGAGTTCTGACGCTAGAATACAAATGTCTCAGGATACTGGCTGGGAAACGGTAAAGCAGACAGGCCTCTGAAGGCACCATGCTGCCTCATTTAGCACATTACACAAGGCCTTATGACTGTGGAAGTGAGATACTTTGGGGTATAAGATAAAATATTTTATTGTTTCTTCCAGACAAGCCACCTTGGGTTTGCAGCACCACATCAGACCTCTCAACAGTTATAGTAAAACTATTTATAGTCTTTTTTTTTCTAGTATAAGAATATATAACCGGGATCCCTGGGTGGCGCAGTGGTTTGGCGCCTGCCTTTGGCCCAGGGCGTGATCCTGGAGACCTGGGATCGAATCCCACGTCGGGCTCCCGGTGCATGGAGCCTGCTTCTCCCTCTGCCTGTGTCTCTGTCTCTCTCTCTCTCACTGTGTGCCTATCATAAATAAATAAAAATTAAAAAAAAAAGAATATATAACCCTTTCTTTCATGTGAATTAATCTATTCTTATGGAAAATGAATAAGCCTTCCTATCCCCAGTCTCCCACCAACTGATAATCAGATTCATATTGCTCATTTCTGCAACAGAAAACATGAGTGTCTTTACTTGGACACTAAGCTCCGATGCGATGTTTCCCAAACTTTAAAGTGCATCAGAATCACTTGCAGACAGACTGCATGGCCCAACCCCTAGAGTTTCTGATTCAAAAGGTCTGGTATGAGACCTACAAATGTACATTTCCAACAAGTTACTAGGTGATGCTAATGCTGCTGGCCAAGGGACCATATTTTGAGAAATACTGAGCTAATATACTTGGGAAATTTGTGATCTGGGCTTCATTTTTTTTTAAAATCTAGGCTTCACTTTTAACATATTCCAAAGAATGTCTTATTTGTTCATTTTTGTGAGGCAGGAAGATGGGAAAGAGTTGGAGATGACAGTCCTATTCCCCTTCCATTGGCCTGTGCCATTCCATCCCATCTGATTCTTTTCTTATATGACCCATATCATGAGTTGGTCCTCTAGACAAAAGGTACAGAAGGCATCAGAGAGTCAGAATAATAGAGATGACACTTTGCTGCCACTCTTTTCTTTCTCTGCAAACATAATTTTTTTTTTTTAATTTTTTTATTTATTTATGATAGTCACACACACACAGAGAGAGAGAGAGAGAGAGAGAGAGAGGCAGAGACATAGGCAGAAGGAGAAGCAGGCTCCATGCACCGGGAGCCCGACGTGGGATTCGATCCCGGATCTCCAGGATCGTGCCCTGGGCCAAAGGCAGGCGCCAAACCGCTGCGCCACCCAGGGATCCCTGCAAACATAAATATTACCTGAGAAGTACTTTCACTGAAGGAGCAATAGATTTATTCATGTTATAATTTAGAAAGGGTAAAAGGGTTCTCTAGGGTATTTTAAAATAGTGCTTTATTTAAATAAAAATTAATTTTCAAACAAGTGACAATAGGAATCAAGACTGTTTTGAAAGTTTCCTTCTGTCTGGAGACCTAAATTCAAGATGAGACTCTGTTAATCTCTTAACTGTTCTCAGCCTCAGCTTAATAATCTTTAAGGAGGAAATAATTTATCTCAGAAGTCTGACAATGACTAAATAAGATAAGGTGCAGGAAAACTTTTCAAACTGTAAAGTAAATAGAAGGTATTATTAGTCAAGTGTTTATTAAATGTCAGTGGAAGAGTTCTATCTTTAAGGGAAGGGGCTGATAAGGGAACTGTGGGTTGGACAGGGGTGGAGGACAGGCATTCCCTGTATCAAGCTGCCATGCAGCCTCAAAAGGAAGCAGTAATCAGCAGGTCTGGACCATAAGAAGTGGAAAATCCACAGAAGACAGGGTTCTACTAACATAACTTCACGTAACACTGTTAGGAAATAATATATCAGGACCAGACTTGAAGTAATATTACTAAAAAAAAAATACAAAAATCCTTATGACAGTTTAGGGAGACCCTAGGAATTCTCAAATATACATAAAAAATTCTCTTTAAAATAATGAGTTTTCTTATGCTATTTCGTGGCTTTTCTAATTCTTAGCTTTGGTTATAATCATAAATCTTGCTATAGTTTTCTAGTTATTCCAGACTGTTGTTTACAAATGGAGAAAATAGTAAAAAATAAACACAAGCAGAAAATGTCTGAGAAAGATAAATTTAAGACAAATAATGTATTAATAACCTAGAAAAAAGCTGGGGGTGTCTTGATAGCTGATAGCCTGATAGCTCAAACTTCACAGGGCTCAAAAAGTTCTGATTCTGGAAAGCTAAGGAAGGAGCTGAGTGGAGAACAGCCTACCCTGATTTTATTTTTAATTATTTTATTTATTTATTTTTTAAAGTAAACTCTACGCCCACCATGAAGCTCGAACTTATGACCCTGAGATTAAGGGTCACATGCTTTACCAACTGAGCCAGCCAGGTGCACAACCTACTCTGTATCAAGGAATGGGCTCTTGTTTGTTTGTTTTAAACCTAAATTCTTGGGTTACCCAAGATACTTTGTATTTCAGAAACTCCTGTTCCTTCCTAATCAGAGCCTTTCCCTGTTCAACTGCCCAGAGACACACAGTACCTATTAGTCAGACACTGCTTTTAACCATTAAGGAGAAAACTCTCTACCTTCATCTTCCTCCTCCCAACAGTTTCTAAAATAAGTTAGAATACGTTTTTACTATAATACCTAGAAAACTAATACTGAGCTATCTTTCTCTACAAGTGGGGTTTGGTGGTTAGGGCACAGGCTTTGGAGCCAAAGATACCTATGTTCAAATCCTGTTCCTGTCAGTTTCTAGTGGGGTGATCTTAGGGAAGTTACTTATATTTCTTAGCTCCAATTTCCTCATCTGTAAAATGGGAACTAAAATACTTACTTGCAGGATTATTTTAAGAATTAAAGCTGATATGTAAAGTACAGGCATTTAAAAAAAATGATGAGAATAATGACAGGAGCCAACATTTGCTGGGTACTTACTATGTGCTGGGCACTATTCTAAACAGTGTACATGAATTACTTCATATAATCTTCATGACAGTCCTATAACATAAATAGTATTATTAACCTCACTCTATAGAGGAGAACACTGAGGCATGGAAAACATACATAACTTGCACACAGCTATATGGTGGCAGATCTAACATTTGAACCCAGGCCATCTGACACTAGAATCCATGTCCTTGCCTACCTTCTAGAGCCTCAGATAGCAGCTACTCCTCCTGTTTCTGCTTAGACTGAACTTTAGCTCATAGGAAATAGCATCTATGAAAAGAAATAACATGAAGCTAGAAGTAATTCCTGAATAAGACTGAATTAAGGTGTCCTTAAGGATGTTCTCTGAGAAAAAGAGAAACTCTAAGCAGGTCACTTGCCAAAACAAGATATTCAAAGCCTTGGGCTGAAGCTTCCCATTACCTTGAGTGATTCATATTCCAGTTCTGCACCTCTAATTTGTGGTCTTTCTTCTTCCTAGGGAAAATGTAAAGTTAAAAACTTTATAAATAAGTAGTTATACTTTAATTGTCACATTTTTCCTCAGAATATTTCCTTACTCTGCAGCAAACAGTGAGGAAAGTTCAGCCCTCACTACATGAACCAAATGCTGTTTGGATAAAGTACTTCTGGGCTGAGTTTCCATTAAAGAAGAGAGTGCAGAAAGTCCCACTCAGTGCTTGGTTTGGGCACGGCCCTGGGGTGGGGTAGCACTGTGTACCTTTGCCTTGCTGCGGAGCACCTGCTCCTCCTTGCGGTCCAGCTCATCCTGCATCACCTGCTTCTCCTGCTCCAGCTCTGTGACCCGCTTCTGGAGCTTGAGGAACAATGACATGTCCAGAGGCACCTTCTTCTCACTTGGCTCCTAAACCCCAAAAATCATAAGATGGTCAAGATGATCCAGAAGCTGTACAAGCCAATGAGAAAATAATGAATAGTCCAACAGAAATATAGGCAAGCTTATAGAAGAAATATAAATGGCGAAGTAATAGACAAATAACATGTCCACCCTAGCTAATGAGTAGAGACATGCAAATTAAACAGTGAGGCATTACTTTACCATCAGATTGGCAAAGACTGGAAAGATCAATAATGCCATGTGTTAGTAACAGCATCTTATATAATACTGGTGGAAGTATAAGTAGGCCTTTTAAGAGGGCAAGTTAGCTGTATTTATTAAAATTTAAATGTGTATACTCCTTAACCTAACAATATACATTTAAGAATTATCCCACAAAAAGTCTTACACAAGTACACAAGAATATGTGGAAAAAGATGTTCATTGCAGCATTTTTTGTAATTGTAAAAAACTGGGGAAAAAAACCCCAAATGCCAGTCAATAGAAGAGCTGCTTAAACTGTAGTATAGTCAAGTTAAAATATTTCATAGTTGTTTAAAAAATGAAATAGATATACACAAGTGGGTAAGTATGTCCTAGATAAAAGTATTAAGTGAAATATACAAGTTGCAAGGAAGTATTTACACTATGATTTTATTTTTCTTAAAAAAACAAATGCCCATGACTGTTAAATATACCCACCACACAGCATACAACAATCTAGAAGGCCAACAATGGTTATCTTGGAGAATGGGAGGTACTATGGGAAAGTTTCATTTTCTACTTTACACATTTCTACATTGGAATTGTTTACAATGAGCATGGACTACTTTTCTATTCAGGAAAAACGATTTTTGAAAAGGTGAAGTGCTAGCATAAATATACTGAGGTTTGACAGAGAAAAGTGGAAAACTAAAATATACATAGCCCTTAATAAGGTGAAAAATAACCTAGTAGCATCTGACAAGTATGTCAGTTGGTTCTAGAAGAGAAGCACGGGGAGAACTACTAGTATAAACAGAGATACACTAAAGCTGAGCAAAGGGAAAGAGAAACCACCATCATGGAAGTTGAGACTGCTGTAAGTGTTATACCTTGTTTACTTCAGGTTTGAACTTTTATTTTTTTTATTTTTTTTGCCCCTATTTTATTTATTTATTTATTTATTTATTTATTTATTTATTTGATTATAGTAGGAGGTTTGAACTTTTAATGAGGTAAGGAGAGAAAGAGTTGTGTCATAAGATTTAATGGAAACAATAGAGTCTCTTTTTGTTAGAGAGAGAACAGCAATAATGAATGGTCAAAGTAAAATTCTTTATTGATTAGTGTGCCTCATATTTCAGATTTTCAATTTTTTAAAAGGCTTTTATTCAGACATAAAAGCAAAATGAGCTTATTTCATTTTAAGAGAGAAGGAGGAGGGTGGACAGAGGGAGAGGGAGAGAGAAAATCTCCACTATGTGTGGAGCCTGATGCAGAGCTCGATCTCACAACCCTCATGTCATGAAATCAAGAGTCGGACACTTAACTGACTGAGCCACCTGGTGCCCCAAAATAAGCTTTTTATAAAGTTCAGGAAGTAAGTACAAAGAAAAAAAAATAAAACCATAATCATACCCCCAGAGAAAACCTACAATTTTTGTCCTTCTTTTTTTTATAGATTTAAGTAATTGGAATATTTTCATTATAATGTTGTATTGTCTTTTAAATTTAGCATTATATCACGTTTCCAAATTTACAATATATTTGAAACCATAATTTTTAATAGCTAAACTGTCATGTGTACCATTATTTACTTAGCTGTTACCTAACTGATGGGCACTGAAGTTGTTTCTAATTTTCTGCTACTGAAATATACTAAAATAAATATCCTAGTACATAAATACCTAAATATTAATGTTTTTAAGTCTGCTAAATTAGTTTCCATTTCCATCCAGCAACCACCACTTTGCCTGGAACAACAATGACTGTTATCATTAAAAAAAAAAAAAAAGGCTCAATTGATAGACCAAAAGTGTATTTAATTAAAGATTTAATTCACATTTCTTTGCCTTTTGTTGAGGTTGAATACTTTTTATATTTGTTAGCTATCTTTAGTCTTTTGTGAATTCTTGTCCTGAATTCAGTGTTGCTTCAGTTCTAAAAAGACATCTCAAAAGAATCAATTAAACTATGTAATGGGGCATTTATCTGTAGGCTATTGGGGTCATTAACCCACAGACTAGCTAGACCTGGACTGCTTCTTACTGTCCACCCCTGTAATGTTCAACAGTAAGAAAAAGTTTAGGTATAAGATCTTTGCCATAAAGTCTGTCCTGACTGAGCAGAATCGATACAACAGCCTGCCTGAATGTAAAATTACTATAGATTTTCATTCATATTAAAACTCATTTCTATACATCCCACAAATATTTGCAGTTCAGCTTATTTACAAGGTAAACATTCCATTCATGTGTTTTTAATGTTGGTTCATCTATTAATGAAGTATGTGTCCCTGAAAATTTTAATTATTTAATCTCTTTTTTTAAAAATTTTTATTTATTTATGATAGTCACACACACAGAGAGAGAGAGAGAGAGGCAGAGACACAGGCAGAGGGAGAAGCAGGCTCCATGCACCGGGAGCCCGACGTGGGATTCAATCCCGGGTCTCCAGGATAGCGCGCTGGGCCAAAGGCAGGCGCCAAACCGCTGCGCCACCCAGGGATCCCTTATTTAATCTCTTTTTACGCTATAATAGACTTCACCTCACAACTTCATTCATTGTACCTAAAACGTCACCATTTGGGAATCATCCCTCTCAATCTTGAACAGGCATTTCATTTAAAAGGAATCTTCTCATTAAAATGGGATGGGGTGGGGTGCCTGGGTGGCTCAGTTGGTTAAGCATCTAACTCTTGATTTTGACTCAGGTCATGATCTCAGGGTTGTGAGACTGAGCCGGGTGTCGGGCTCTATGCTAGGTGTGGAGCCTGCTTATGATTTTCTTTCTCCCTTTCCCTCTGCCCCCCACACAGCCTGGGCTAGTGTCTGCTCGCTCTCAATCTGTAAAAAAACATTAAAAATAGGATGAGGTAACTCTTTAGATATTAGCAAATACTACATAAAGAATTAGTTGACTGCCGGATAAGAGCAAAACCCTGTAGATAGGAATACTAAAATAGGAGATGAAATAACACAAAAAAATAACATCTGACAACTGCAAAATTGCTTGAGGCACAATGACTGGTAATTATTTAAGGGTGCTCTGCCCAGTGCCCATTCTTATCCCTAATGATACATCTAGTTAGAGATACCACTTCTTCTCCATGCCACATGAGCAAGAAGGAATATTGGGCCACCTGGCTGAGACAAGTTTCTGAGGTTTTGCTTTGCTTTCTTTCTGTAAAAAGGACTTTATCATCCATGGCTTTTCTAAGAGTGAAGCTTTGAAACTGACCTAAAAAATCATGGTCTCTCATCCAAGGAAAATCCGGAAGACAAGAGAATTTATTCACAAAATTACCAGCATAGCTCTGCAATCATTCTGGAATTATTGCTAACAACAGCTGAGACGGTTGTGGTGACCTTCTCCCTGGGTTTGACAGGTGTGAGGAAGCAGAAGGACGGAAGCAGAACTGGGATAATTAGTCAGTGACTACTAAGAAAGCTGCATGACAGCAGGGAGAAGCAAAGGTTCCAAAAGAATGCCACTCCAGACCATGAAGTGGGCGTGGGAGGGCTGCACAGCAGGTGGAGCTGGCAGGTGAGTTCTCCAGAGGGAAACAGCAATGGAGGCGCCAGCCCAACTTGTGAACAACAAATCACAGGTTTGGCAAAGCTAGAAAGACATCAATTCTTTTTTTAACATCAAATTTTGCTATCATTACATGACTGAGGCTGGAATTCCATGTTTCAAAACAGTATGAAAAATTCTTCTCTATTTTAATAAAAAAAAAGAATCAATTCATAACCAAGAGTGGGCCCATTATTTTCCTGGGACCAGATTCTGAAGGAGCTGCTTGGGAGTACTATACATAGTAGAAATGCTTCTTTATTTTGTTAGGGGCAATTTGTAAACCTGGCCATTACAGAACTAGTTGCAGTGAGGAATGCAAACCTGGAGGTCAAAAGTAATCAGAAGTGCAAATGCACAGCCATAGTCTTAGTCTGATACTTCTCTCCCATCCAACTTCCTTTCTGATAATCAGTCTCTCTTTTTCTATTGCAAGTTTTACAGATTTCTATCTTTCTGACCACACCCAATCAGAACTGTAGGATAGTCACAGGAAGCCTATTTATTAGAACAAAAACATGGATTTATTGAATGCTTACTATGTATCAAACATTGTTAAAAGTGCTTTAAAAGAATTATCTCAATCTTCAAAACATCACTCTAAAGTAAGATAATAATCATAGCATATCACTTCATAGGTGAGGAAACTGCGGCACAGAGAGACTGAGCCTCAGGTTATGGACATAGTTCCAAGGAGGAGAGTTACTGTAGTCTGTCCAATAGTCAAGACAACCCTTCTAACTAGAGCCAGCCACACTTCAGTTGCATACACTTAGTAACAAGGAATAATATGACTAGTTCAGTGAAAAGCCTTTCCCATTATTGAGAGAAGATTTCCAGGTGCATGACCTACTGCTGATGGTCAATACATATGAAGGACAATACACAGTATTCCAGATCTGTCTGTGACTTCAGCACAATTCATACTTCATTATTTAAAAGAGATGAGCAAAATACTATATCCAACTCTAAACTAACTTTTTTTTTTAAGTAGGTGCTACGCCATTGTGGAGCCCAACTCAGGGCTTGGACACACGATCCTGTGATCAAGACCTGAGCAGAGATCAAGAGTTGGATGCTAACCAACTAAGTCAACCAGATGCCCCTAAACTAACTCTTAATTTGAAAAAAGATTCAGTGGAAATATGGGTGAGAATTAGAAACAAAAAGGTTAACTCTCCCCTCAAATCTGTAAGAATTAGGACACAACTTGAAAAGAGTAGAGACCCCAACAAATATCATTACTAGTAAAAATTAGGTAAAGCACAGAGGAGTTTTTGAGGTTAAAAATGTAATGTCCTTAAACAAAACTATCAATAAGAAGCCTCTTTGCCCTAATTCTTTTTTTTTTCCCCTAATTCTTTTTTAAAGATTTTGTGTATTTATTTTGGAGACAGAGAGAGAGGAAAGGAGGATAAGCAGGGGTAGGAGCAGAAGGAGAAGGACAAGCAGAGTCCATGCTAAGCACAGAGCCTGATATGGGGCTTGATCCCATGACCTGAGCTGAAATCAAGAGTTGGATACCCAACTGACTAAACCACCCAGGCAACCATGCCCTGAGTTTAATACAAAATACTTTGCAGCAAATACACACTTTTTGTCATGGTTTTCCCCTCCCTTGCAGGAACTGTTCGAGTTGTATTAGACTGAAGCCAATAGTTTGTAAACATACTTCCCTCCGACTGCTGGGAGTGAGTGCTCCCATTAAGACCAACCAGATACAATCCTAAAACTTTCATATCCACTGGAGGCTCAGAGGCTATAATTTTGAAATCTTCAAGATCTAACTTGGTGGTAGTCTCCAAAGATGGTTACAAATGATTGCTCCCAACAAATGACTGCTCCCAACACAAATGTCTTTTCTCCCATCAAGAGATGAAGTCCACTGCCTTTCCCCCAAGTCTGGGCTGGCCTTGTAATTTCCATGACATAGACTGTGGCAGAATTAGCACTGTGCTGGTTCTGGGCCTGGCCCCAAGAGCTCTGGTATCTTTTGCTCTTACACTTTTAGAGTCCATTCAGCATGCCACTGAACAGAGAAGTCACCTGGAGAGGCCCGAGGTTCTCTTCCTTGGGCTGGGATGCAGGGAGGTGCTCCAAGTACCAAGAGTTTACAAACTATTGGCAATACCACGTAAAGCAGAAAAACTGTCCAGTCAAAATCCAAAGAGTTGTGAACATTAATAAATTGCTGTTGCTTGAAATCCCTGCAGTTTGGGATGATTTGTCACAAGCAATGAATAACAGGAACAACCTCTATCCTGCTATATGGTGGCCATAAAACTCTATCAACAGTCTACAGTTTAATGTTAGCAGTAGAGAGAAGCGACACTGCAGCACTACGTGTAAAACCCCCGCATGGGAGCAAGTAGAGTATGGAGCTCCCCACAGACCAGCCTCAGTTAGAATACTGGTTCAGCCACTGACAAGCTGGGACCTTGGATAAGTTAACTTAGGGTTCTTGAATGTATGATGCCAACTATATGACATTTTTCCTTAAAATAAACAGAATGAGATGGCAGAAACTTTTCCTTCCTGAGTAAAACTAAGACAAAGGAAAGAATCATTCAATTTTCTTCACCGTTCGGCCAGAAGCATTCTATTTCCGGCTTGGCCATTTTCTCAGAACATAATATAAAAATAGAAGAATTTTGCCTGAATTACCCATTAGTGAAACTAATATCATATTTGAAAAGAAGATCTGAGAATTGGTTTGGGAACAATCTACCTTAAAGTCACTGTACTCTTGGAGTTACAGTAATGTATCATTTTGATATCATACCATATAACACAAACACTAAGGCAGATTTATAAGCTATTTTTCTTGCATTTTTGTGGACAAAACTTACATTGGTAAAAACTATTATCAAACAGAAGCAGCAGTTTTGTTAAACTCTTGGCCTCTGTTATTTATAATTTTCAAGGACAAAAGCCTTACTATTAAAACAATTTACCTCAGTCTGAAATAAATTTATGATGGGTTATGTTTTTTTGTAATAAGACATGTTAAGATGAGAAAGGGAATTACAAAAGGGAAAATCATGTCATCAATATTACATTAAAAATTAAAATGCCTATTGGCCAAAAAACATATGTAATAAGTTATGTAAGTACATATAAGACAATATATGTAATAATTAATATGCTAATTAAGCACCCATTGGTGATTTATGAAATTATAAAGAGTTTGAAACAACTTTTACATTTATGGACAATGAGGTCCATTCTGCAATGGAAATGCTTTCTGTTAAGAACAGCATGGTCACATCCTACTTTTAGTGATAGGTATCTAAAATGTACCTCTGTCCTCAAGGGCATATCTTCAGTTTCTGCAATTTCAGAGCTAAAGGTATATTCAGACTCATTGCTGCTGTGGGTGGAGTCTGTTCTCTTGTGTCCAGGCTTAGGCACGTTCTGCAAGGCAAATAAACCAAGTAGAATTAATACTATAAAATTAAACCAGTTATAGCTAAGAGAGCATCCACCTTAACTTGGTTCTAACCCTCACTCACTGACTTATTGCTCTTTTGCCCAAATAGTCTGTTCCATTTTGTCCTTACAAACTCTTACAAAAGGGTTACTTTTTGAGCTCCTCAAAAAGAGAGAAAGATGCGCCAGCAGGGCATGACAAAAATAGTCAAAAAACCAAGTGTTCAAACAAAAATCACCTGTGATTATTAGCAGAGTCCTCTTTTTTTTTTTTTTTTTAAGATTTTATTTATTTGAGAGAGAGAGAGAGAGGGACAGAGAGAGAGAGAGCAGGGGGAGGGGCAGAGGGAGGAGGACAAGCAGACTCCCTGCTGAGCAAGAGAGCCTGATGTGGGGCTCAATCCCAGGACTCTGAGATCATTACCTCAGTTGAAGGCAGATGCTTAATTGACTTTAGTCACCCAGGTGGCCCCCAATTTGGGTTTTTATTTTTTATTATTTTTATTATTATTTTTAAAGATTTATTTATTTGATGGAATGAATGAGACAGCAGAAGCAGGGGAGCAGCAAAAGGAGAAGGAGAAGCAGGCTCCCCACTGAGAAGACAGCCTGATGTGGGGCTCGATTCCAGGACCCCGAGATCACGACCCAAACCAAAGACAGACATTTCACCAACTGAGCCACTCAGGCGCCCCACTCTTTGGGTTTTAAAGTTGTGAGTGGCCCATCAAACTGGATGAAGTGTAGGTATAAGAACCTTAGCAACCGGGATCCCTGGGTGGCGCAGCGGTTTGGCGCCTGCCTTTGGCCCAGGGTGCGATCCTGGAGACCTGGGTTCGAATCACACGTCAGGCTCCCGGTGCATGGAGCCTGCTTCTCCCTCTGCCTGTGTCTCTGCCTCTCTCTCTCTGTGACTATCATAAATAAATAAAAAAAAAAAAAAAAAAAAGAAGAAGAACCTTAGCAACCAAACATTGACTTCAGTGTTGCCATTAAATAAAACTTAAAAAAAACTCATGAAATATGTTTAATGATAGCATAAGCATTTTACTGCACTGTATTTGAGCATAAATAGAAAAAAAGGGGGGTTCTACATAGGTGATGATAATTTCTGTCACTTTTGGGCATGAAGTTGAATCTCTGAAGTCAGCAATGGGAAGGATGAGCAGTGCAGAGGCAAGAAAGCTGCTCCAAAAACCTTCTGAAGTCCAGGGGTTATTAATTTATGGAATCCAGGTGACATATTTATGACATGTGGTAACAATAAAATTAGCATTCAGAAAGCTTATGAAGAAACAAACAATCCAATCATGAAATGGGCAAAAGACATGAACAGAAATCTCACAGAGGAAGACATAGACATGGCCAACACACACATGAGAAAATGCTCTGCATCTCTTGCCATCAGGGAAATACAAATCAAAACCACAATGAGATACCACCTCACACCAGTGAGAATGGGGAAAATTAACAAGGCAGGAAACCACAAATGTTGGGGAGGATGCGGAGAAAAGGGAACCCTCTTACACTGTTGGTGGGAATGTGAACTGGTGCAGCCACTCTGGAAAACTGTGTGGAGGTTCCTCAAAGAGTTAAAAATAGACCTGCCCTACGACCCAGCAATTGTACTGCTGGGAATTTACCCCAAAGGTACAGATGCAATGAAACGCCGGGACACCTGCACCCCGATGTTTCTAGCAGCAATGTCCACAATAGCCAAACTGTGGAAGGAGCCTCGGTGTCCATCGAAAGATGAATGGATAAAGAAGATGTGGTTTATGTATACAATGGAATATTACTCAGCGATTAGAAATGACAAATACCCATCATTTGCTTCAACGTGGATGGAACTGGAGGGTATTATGCTGAGTGAAGTAAGTCAATCGGAGAAGGACAAACATTCTATGTTCTCATTCATTTGGGGAATATAAATAATAGTGAAAGGGAACAGAAGGGAAGGGAGAAGAAATGTGTGGGAAATATCAGAAAGGGAGACAGAACATAAAGACTCCTAACTCTGGGAAACGAACTAGGGGTGGTGGAAGGGGAGGAGGGCGGGGGGTGGGGGTGAATGGGTGACGGGCACTGAGGGGGGCACTTGACGGGATGAGCACTGGGTGTTATTCTGTATGTTGGTAAATTGAACACCAATAAAAAAAAATTTATTAAAATAAATAAATAAATAAATAAATAAATAAATAAATAAATAAAATAAAAAGAGAAAAAAAAAACAGAAAAGTTAAACAATTGCAGTCTGTTCCTTTCTGTAGGAGAGGGGGTTAGAGAATGACTTGAAGAAAGAAGGACTAAAAAGGCTGGGTTTTGTGCCCCTCACTCCTAGGGTGCCCCCTGCAAAAAGAGGTGGATAGATTTAGGGGCCTGCATCTCATAGGGTTACTGATTCTGGAAACTTCAGACAGACCTCTGGAAGCTTTTCTCATCTGCCAATTTCCTTTACTACTTCTCCCAGCTGCAGGAGGAGCCAGAAGTCACAAAGAGCTTCTTTGCTTCTTTGCTTCTTTCTCTCCCATATCCAGGCCCATCTATATGACCAAAGGAAAGCCAGCATCTAGGAGCAGGTGAAAGATTCCCGGGCCACCCCAACCTGTACTCCCAGTGCATAAGGAAGACCCAAGAGCACCAGAGCTTCTGAAATTACTGAGCAGGCAGGGAGAAATCAATCCACATAAAGTCAAAGGTGCTCAGATTTACTGTTTACATACACAGGCAATCTTACTTCAAGTTCTTACCCCAGCCAACAATTGTATGGGAAAGTATTTATTAATAAATCGGTTGTGTCATTATGAGAAATAGGTAGGTCCATATAAATACCTTCAAAAAGGTTCTTAATAAGCTTATTAGAGATGAGTGAGACTTCTATTTTCCCTCATGTATGTGTTACTAAGGGATAAGTACCTTAAAGTGTGACTAGAAGCAACATTGTACATTTGCTATTTAATGTAACTTTGGGATACAGGGTAGCGGTAAAATGTTCTGGGTCTGAAGTAAGAGAGAGCTGGGTAGGAATTCTAGGTGTGCCACTTACGTGCTCCTTACCCAACTTCTCCAGGGCTCACTTTCATTAATGGGGAAAAGGTGAATAATAAAATTATCTACCTGATAGGGTTTATGTGAGGGTTAAACTATCAATGTAACAAGGACTCAGTTAATGTTGAGTGATGTTGCCCTAGCGTTAGGACCCTGCAGTGATGTAACAACTCTGCTGTGTGCGGCCTTCTGTTCCCCAAGATTTTAGTCCGTATGCCACACAATTACAAGGACAGACATCCTACTTGATCATCAAGTACCCCTTCAAGATCTGCATCTTGTATCTCCTCTTTTAATCTGTTATGTCTCCAATAATTCCTTCTCTTCTTGAATCTGTTTTACTCCCTTTGTCAAGGTTAATGACCCCATTGTTGACATGCTGGACTCCCTCCTTACTTGGGGTGAATTTTCAAACACTTCATAAGCCTGCATTCCTTTGCCTCATTTATCCTTTCACTGTCTGCTTGAATTTCCTTGGCCCTGGATTTAGTGTTTTCTTCCTTGCCTCTACTTTACAACTGAATGTTCCTGGGGAAAAATCCTACAACACTCTTGGTACCAGGGCCAACAAATCTAGTCCTTTGTAATCAGTGGCATTAACTTTGGCCCATGTTATCACATAGATAACCGGGAGTCCTGAGGCAGTCTATTAATTCCCCTCCTTAAAGTTTCCTGACATCCGTTTGAGGAATCTATTTACCACAAAATGCTTCTAAGCATTGCCACAGTGAGTGCCATCTGCAGAAGAGTGTCAATGAAATATTAGCCAAGTACCCATCTATTAGTCTCAAAGTTTCTACCTAAACATTAAATAGGATATTGCTATTATTTAATTAATCCTAAATTATAAAGTCCATTTTTTAAAATTCTCTGTAATTCTTGGCAAACATTTTCTACAGATTCCAGACTATGTCTGGAGCTAGGAAAGGAGACTTAATGAAGAGCTGAGTAGGAAGCAAGCAGATTCTGATCTGCCTTCCTCTGCTATTTTCCTTTTCTCTCCCTCTGACCATTTTGTTAACCCATGAGGAGTGACAGTGAGTCACAGGCATATAGTGGAGAGGATTATAGGCTGAGAAATCAGAAATAAGCAGCTGAACTGCCCCTGGAACTAGATTATGTCTTTCTTTTTCCACAGCACTGCAGGAACAGAATGGCTAGCAGGCAGAGACTTGCCCAGCAAGAAGTAATAGCCCTGCTAAGTTGCTGGAGGATGGCCATTATTACTGGAGGGTCTTTTCTTTTTTTCTTTTTTTCTTTTTTTATAAATTTATTTTTTATTGGTGTTCAATTTGCCAACATATAGAATAACACCCAGTGCTCATCCCGTCAGTGCCCACCTCAGTGCCCGTCATTCAGTCACCCTCACCCCCCGCCCACCTCCTCTTCCACCACCCCTAGTTCGTTTCCCAGAGTTAGGAATCTTTCATGTTCTGTTGGAGGGTCTTTTCTAGACATGGTTACCTCTTTAAGGAGGAGACACATTAATCTCACGGAGATTTCTGGGCATGTTCAGAAAGTGACATATACATGACGTATTTCTCTCGTTTTATTTTCTGAGGTTCATAAGGCATGCAGTTTTGTTTTGTTTTTTTACAAGGCATGCAGTATTAAAGAATCCAAGAAATCCTTTAGGAAAAAAATCTGTTTCTCTCTGTTTCAACTAGTACTTCCCACATTTATTTGACCCTAATCATTTCTTTGCCTAATGCCACTTATTAATTTCCTAAGTAACTCTAGAACACCTCATGGGACATGAAGCTTAGCTCTACCCATAACCAAAGCATAGATTAACCAAAAATGTTGGCATGGTTATCTGGTAAGAAGAATACACCCAAGAATGGAACTCTGGGGAACATGATATTCAATGACAGAGGAAAAGGACTCTAGAAAAAGCTAAGAATGGGAGAATGTGAGGGAGGAGAGATTTCAACAAGGCCAAGTGCAGCAGGGAGATCAAGGAAGACAAGACATAATGAAAGTCTTTCTGGTTTGTCAGTAAGAGTGATGGTGACCTACTCCTACTTCTAATTTCACTTTGTCACGTATAAATCAGGATAGAGTAATAAGGTTTGAAGTAACAGTCCAACTGTGGCATTTAAATTAGCTTTTTAACTTCTTTGAGAGTAGGTTTCCTCTCTTCCAGATGACAAATTTATTTCATTTCTTTTGTGTTACATAATCTCCTTTATTTTGACTTTTTAAATGCCACATTTTAAAAAACATTGTCCAAGGATCAAGATAAAAGCAAAAGTTGAAGCAAATATTCTAGGCTACAGATATAAAATTATCTTGTTTTTTATAAGAGGTATTTCAGAGCATTTCTAGCCATCTGTACCATTAGGTTACCTTCAAGGCCGATACTTACAGGGAACAAGAGAGCTAGAGAACTCTTTGTTTCCTGACAGTAGGTTAAGTAGAACAGAGAGGCTATGTAGAACTATTAAAAATACAAAAGGTAGCTGGTAGATAAAGAAGAGTTCTTGAAATAGATAATTTAATTACAAATAGAAACTGAATTTTCTTTTTGTAGGAATACAAATTTGAAATTATAATAAAAACTAGCAGAGGAAATAATTATATAAATATATGCTTTCTGTGTAAATTTTACATGAAGTCATTCAATACGTAAGACAAAGTCTTTAAAGTGTTTGACTTTACTAAGTATTCATGAGTAAAGTCATATCATTCATGGGATTTGCTTTACAACAACTCAATCCATTGGATGAGGTAGGTAGGAGGAATAGGGTAGGGGTAGAAATGTGTTGACCATTTTAAGTGTATAGAAATGCAACTGATTTCTGTGCATTGATTTTATATCTTGGCACACTGCTGAATTCCTGTATGAATTCTAGCAATTTTGGGTGGAGTCTGTGATGTGATGACCACTGGGTTTTATACAGAACTGATAAATTATTAAATAATACATCTGAAACCAAAAAAAAAGAAAGAAAGAAAGAAAGAAAAAAAGAAATGTGTTGACCATTTTAGAATTGGGTAATGAGTACATGAAATACATGGGGATTCATTCCACTATTTGCTTTTGTATGTGCTTAAATGTTTTCATTAAAAAAAAAAAAAAGCAAATGTTTGACTCACCACCATCAGAGTCATCTCTTCTTTAAGGTCATCATATCGTTCTTCTAAGCGACTAAACTCATTCAGAAGGTTCTGATACCTCAGTCTTTCATCATTAAGATCGAGTTCCAGTTGTTTTGTTTCTTCCACTAACTTCTTCTCCATAGTCTCTGAAAGAAAACAAAAGGGAAAAGCATAACAAAGATGGCTCTACAGAACTCAAGAGTACAAACATGTATGCTGACTTCCAGTTTCTCTGCAAAGGGTTTCACTTTTAGCACCATGAACTACAAAGAGAATGTAGAGGAAGAAAATATCATGACAAGAAAATATAATAGTTTGTTAATAACAATCATCTACTGAGGTCTTCCATGTACTATGGATTTAGTGCCATTAGCTCATTCACTGTTTACAGCACATCCTTGATAAAGCTCCACTACTCATTGTTTAGTATTTTTTATTTCACTACATTTCAGGCTCTTATAAAACTCTTTTGTCCAAATTAGTATACTCTGTCAAAAAGTCAGAGATACTCCTCACATCTCTGAGGGTGGCGACTTCCCAGTGAAACCAGTTGTCCTATGTTCTGTGTCAACTCTCTGCTCCGTCCCCAGGCTGAGATCTTACAATTTTTCTACCATGTCGAATCACCCCCTCTCCAATCACTCCCCCATTTCAAACCAGATAAAGCCCCCATGCCTGGTCATTTGTGTCACTACTTCTCTTGTGTGCTGCTGGGGGTACCCATTTACCATCCCATTCTGCTGTCTCTGTTGCCAGCAGCTTGCATTTGCCTGAGATGTCATCTGGAGACGAGATGAGCCCCTGACTACAGATAAAGCAAAGCTAACAGCCTCAGATCTCAGCTGTATGTTTTACCTAAATGAGCCAATCAGTCACATTTATAAATGTTAAGCTTCCTAATATTGATAAGGCTCATTTTATTCTCATGTTTTGGAGCTAAATATTAGCTGCCCTGCCTGTTTCGCCTGCTTCACCATTTCTTTCCCTGTCCGCTCCATAAGGGTGTGGGCAGCCAGTATCCTATCACAACTGCTTCCCTGGTGCCCACTACAGTGTTTCCCTAATGTAGGGCTTCAAAAATGTGTAAATGAATGAATGAATTTCTTCTCCTCTAACATTCTATAATTGCCTTTTATTCTCACCAATTTGCAGAAGCTGCATAAAGCTACCAAGAAATGTTCCCTAGGCAAATCCAATGTTAGCTCTTTGTTCTTGTGATCCAATTTCAAGTATTCTCCTCATTCTGGATCTTCTCATCACATTCTGCATCCTAGCAGCCTCCTTTCCATGTGTCAATGACTGTTTTTAATATCAATTTTTTTTCTAGTTTCTTTTCTCCACCTTATCCCTTACTGTGGTCATCCCATAAGGCTTAATTCCAGATTTCTTCTCTTTCCTTTACATTATTCCCTATAATTGGGAGGGAGAAGGTAATGGGGGCAAAAACACAGAGGGCTCTCTTACCATCATAGCTTTAATGGATACCCAAAGGCCTATTTCTATCTGTCTCTCATCTTTAATCTCAATTTGTTTTCAGGACATCTCTACTTGGAGGCCCTACCTGACATTCAAAATTTAACACTAGGGATCCCTGGGTGGCGCAGCGGTTTAGCACCTGCCTTTGGCCCAGGGCGCGATCCTGGAGACCCGGGATCGAATCCCATGTCGAGCTCCCTGCATGGAGCCTGCTTCTCCCTCTGCCTATGTCTCTGCCTCTCTCTCTCTCTCTGTGACTATCATGAATAAATAAATAAAATCTTTAAAAAAAAATTTAACACTGTAACAACTGATCTCATTTATTTTACTCATAAACAGGTACTTCCCCCCCTCAGTTTCCTCATCAGTAATAACACACCATTATTGTTGTAATACCTCATCTCAAAACATCAGGAGATTATTATTCCTTTTCTGAATACCACATCAAAAAGGATAATATTCTGGTGATTTTTTTTTCATAAAATATATCCTCACTCCAACCCATCCCTTTCTCTTTGTCTTTACCACCAATTACTATAGCTTTGATCTTTGTATCATTTAGCCCACATTTATATATATGTGGACTCCTTGTTAATTATCATCATTCTTATCTATCTCACAACTAGCAAATAGAATAAATATCTACATCTAGTTAGTTCTCTATTAAAAAAATTAGAGTTGCTTTTTTGGGGGGTGGAAAAGAGATACTGATCTTGAAAGAATAATAACATTTTTTTAGCAAAAAATAAATACACATAGACATATATACATATTAGCTCACAATTTCTTCCTAGTTCAATAGAATCCTGTAAGCTATAACTAATATATCACACATAAAGAACAAATTAATTTTTAAAAAATTACATAGGATTCTGACTACACATGAATTCACATTTGTACAAAGAAAGACCAGATGACAAGTTCATCAACTAAATCAACCAAAATATTTCCAGTGCTTGCCTCTTGGAACTTCATAAATTTACTGATGACAATGTCAACTTTTTAAAATATTTCAGCTCTAAGCAAAGTTGTAACTTATAAAACCTTGGTCTGCATTTGGCTGGAGTACAGTAGGTTATGCCCACCTGAGCCTTACCTGTCATCTCCTTAGCCTGCTCCACAATAAGGTGATTGAGAGCCTCTTTTTCCTGCTTCAGCAAAGTGTTTTCTTCCTTCAGATTTGACACCAGCTATCAAATAAAACAATACACTCAGGTGGCTGCAGTAGACAGGGGACGCCCAGTACTGGATATAAAAAGCATACCACAGGCCCTCCCTACCTCCATGTCTCTGTGCCTCATTTCTTTACCTCGGTCCATGTAGTCAGTTTTTGAACTTGGCTCAAAACATTGCCCCCTCCAGAGGGTCTTCCTGGAAATTCTCTCCAATTAGGTGTCTCTCCTACAGGACCCTGTATGTGTCTCATCATAACCCTTATAAATAATTTACTTTTACTTCCCTCAGAAACTAGAAATCTCTGGAAGATGGAGATAATTGCTGTTGTTTTACTTTGTACCTTGAGCATTTAGCAATTGCCTGGCACCTAGTAAGTGTTTGCTCTTGAAGGAATGAAAATGCCTTCTCACCTCAACAGCCTAACACAAAGCTTATGGGTACTCATGATTCAGGTATTAAGAGAGATTAAGGAGGTTAAGAAAGATGTGAAAGGCATTTTGGTTCTGGAATTCACTGAATTCCTTCTGAAGCTCCCTGCTACCTGTCTTGAGAAAGAAAACTGCCCTTTTATCTCCTCTTAAGAGTTTTAGAATGTTACAAACTAGTCCTCTTAGTCCATGTCTAAGCACTGGCCTTACAACAGTGTGAAAGTACTTAATGCCACAAAACTGTACACTTAAAAATGGTTCAGGTAGTAAATTTTATGTTATGTATATGTGTATTTTGCCCCCCAAATCACACACATACACATGCAAACAAAACATTTCGCCCTTTCACTTTCTAGTTCCCAGTTGGATGAGGAACTCAAAACCAAAGGTTAACTCCGCAAAGTTTATGGCTTACTCAGTTCACCTATGAAATAATGTGTGCTTGTGATGACTGAAATCTGAATTCCTTTCTCTAAGCATAAATTCAAGGAACTCTTAGAGTGATAGCTTGTTTTCCTTCCCTCCGTCCTTCCTTTTTAAGGTAAGCTCTATGCCCAACATCATGTTCAAACTATGACCCCAAGATCAAGGGTCACATGTTAATGCAATAGCTTTAATAATAAAGAGAAGGTTATCAAGAGTTCAGAGATAGAGAAAGGGAGCTCTGTGACTAAGGACCCCTAAAGACCAGGGAATTAGATGGTAACACTGTGCCACAGCAGAAGTCGGTCCAGAAGGTATTCTTTCTGATGGCCCAGTCTCTTCCCTCCATACTGATATGGCCTTAACAGCTGCTCTCACTAGAAAGGGCGGAACTCCTGACATGCTCTTGAGAGAAACTGCTCTTTGTCAGGGGTGTGCAGCCAATAAACTGTAGTGCTTTTACAAAACACACGTGCCTCCCCCATACTTCTAAAGCCTGGGCAGCTATCTTTTTAAAAACTCTTCAGTAGATTCAGATACACACTCCTGGTTACAAAGAAGAGTTCTAGAGTATCTTCTATTCTCCTTGATCAGAATGATTGGGAATGTAGCTTTCCTGACCATAAAGCTGGCTGTCACAGTGAAATTTTTTTCATTCTTCCCAATTACTATATTCCGCTCAAGAGAATTAATGGTGGTATCTATAGCTGCCTCTGGGAAAAGCAGAAGATAATCAAATAAAAGAGAAAGGAAAAATCTGAATCTCTTCAAGTGTGCCATTCTTTCAGACTAGAAAGGTATCAACTTGACTTTGAATAAGAAAAGAGAATACTCCTTTTCTTCTTTTTAAAGATTTTATTTATTTGAGAGAGAGAGAGAGAGAGAGAGAGAGAGAGACAGAACACACCAGAGAGCACAAGCAGGATGGAATAGCAGAGGGAGAGGGAGAAGCAAGCTCCTCTCTGAGCAGGGAGCCTGACGTGGGACTCCATCCCAAGAAGCCCCTGGGATCATAACCTGAGCCGATGGCAGACACTTAACTGATTGAGCCACCCAGGTGCCCGAGAAGAGAATACTCCTATCAAGCTTAAATACTCTTAAATACTTCAGATTCCTCTTCAAGAATCTGTGAAGAGCTTCTGTAGACTCAAGAAATGAAAAAAAAAGAGTTCTTAAACCTCAAGAGTATCCCTCTGAATACCTATTTGAATTCTGATGAATAAGCTTACTATGTCAAAATAACATATTAATGCCATTGCTATCTCTGTATATGGAGCCCAGATCTGCTAGAGATACAGGAAGAATTATTAAGACCCTGAACACCATGGGAAAATTGCAATTTTATTATCTACCCTATCCCATCTGAATTGCACCTAAGTGCCTTCTGAGGTTCTCACTGCATACGCTGTGTTAATATTCAGAAACCAGTACAGGGGAGCCTTGGTGGTATGGCTGGTTAAGAGTCCAACTCGGTTTGGGCTCAGGTCGTGATCTCAAGGTTGTGAGACGGAGCCCCGCATCAAGCTCCACGCTCAGCCTTCTCCCTCTCTCTCTCTCTCCCTCTGCCCATCACCCTACGGTTGCACTCTCTTAAATAAATAAAATCTTAATATATATATATATATTTAGAAGTCAGTACAGATAAAGTATAGGAAATTGGAAGCCTTGTCAGTAGCTACAGCCAATAGTCATCTCTATTTTCATTTGAAGGTGGTAATACTAGTAGAATTTATGAAAATCTATCACTTTTTTCAAGTAAGCTTTATGTTGAGGTACTTTTATTTTGCTTAAATAACACATTGCATTGGTGCTTAAGAACCTTAATGTTTTCTGTACTTAATAAAGTTTTGATGTAAACTTTGATATAAATTTGTAATATAAAATCACCAATCTATAAGCATTGTTGTTGTTCTATCTGAATAGCAGCTCTTGGTTACAATTAGTGTTTCGACATTTGGATTTCTCCCACTTGGACTTCTTACACAGCCTTACTGCAGATTTCCATAAAGATCTGTACTGTACTATCAGCTAGTGACATTTCATTGCTTGACTGACTTCTTACTCGTTAACTCTTTTGATGAACAAGAAGTCTACTCATCCAGATCTATGTATTTAAAGGAAAAGAGGACAGAGTAGGTACTTGGTCATGAATTCTCACAATACTGCTTTGCCTCTGTTCTTACTAGAGTCAAAGGTTCTACTAAAAGAACTACTCATCCATCATGTGGGAGAAATGCTTGGAAAACACTAACAATGAACAGTAAACAACTGACATTTGTATTTTACCTTTGATTGAAACCAACCTTGAGCCACATGGGCCAGGTCATGATGACAGCACATTTCCTCTGTGAAAGGAGTAGATGGGGTTATAAAAAAGAGCTCCTACCTGCTCAGTTTCCTGTTTGTATTTATCTGCACGTTCCTCAATAGATTTTTTCTCTGACTGAGTTTGTTCCAGGTCTTTCCGGAGTTTGGCGATTTCTTCCTGCAGACTGAGGACCCGTCCAGTAGCAACCTTAGCCTCCTCCTCACTTAGTTGAAGACGCTCTAAGTCACTTCGTAGTTTCTCAGTCTCTGAGTTATATATTCCTTCCAGAGTAGTCAGTTTCTCCATGAGGCATTTGTAGTCTTTGTTCTTTTAAACACACGCATAAGTAACAATAGGTAAATATATATATCAAATGCATTTTGAGAAAACTGTATTTATTCATCATATTCATGCTATATCATCATAGCACTGCTGTAGTATCTAACCAAAATACTAACCACAACCTTTACAATCAATACCCTCATAATGATACAAAAAGGAAACAGGGAGAATTAATTCTGTTTTATATCATGAGCAACATGGATATGATTCTCTCATGGTCACAAGGTGAGTTACCACAGTAAATTCTTAATTTCCTGATTCCTAAACCAGAAATAGATCTACACTTGCTTTTGAAAATAAATCAGTGTTCTACCAAAAGCCATATGCTAGTCAGGTGATTCATAAAAATGATACAATGGCCTCAAAATCACAAGTTACTTACAAAATTCTTTATTACCTCAAAATTCCTCCCACTCCTCCCTCTTCCTGATGAGTCCTGCTTTATTATGTTTTCCCCTCCTTAGTATTTATGTATCGTTAATTAGCATTATATCATTTTCCTGTGCTAAAATATTACTTAGTAACTATCTCTAGGAAATAAAACTAGCCCTGCAAATAGACTATCTGCTTCTCAGAAGCATGGACATCTTCCTGCCTCTTTTACCATATCTCACTGTTAAACAACTTATATGTAAAAAAAATTATACTTTATGCAAATGAGTAATGATGATGAAAGAGATTTATAAAGTATAAAGTACAATACGACTCTTGGTCATAAATAACTTGGAGTGCTAAGAAATCTGGCTGTATTCTCAGAATAATTTCCTCCCTTAGTCCTTGCAAGTATAACCTTACCTATGAGCTTGTCACTATTTCCATAATGACATTAGTGTCATTATTATTTTACTTTTTTGCTATGATTGAAAAGTAAAGCCAAGGGGAAACACTGCTGAAATTAATCCCAGTGGAGTTCTTTAGGCATGCCCCACTCTCAGGGCTTTTGAATAAAACACACCTGCTCATCAACTTTGCGCTGCAGCTGCATAATCTTGTTCTCCATGCCGATATGGAGCTTCTTATAGCGCTCAACAGAGCGAGCTTCAATCTTGAGCTTCTTCAACTCGCGCTTGGCCATCATCCGCCGGAAGCAGCACTGCAGGTAGATGATGGCATGCATGCTTCTCTTGTAGCGGGTGCGAGCCAGCCAGCCCCGGACCCACTTCTGAATGATAACTGCTTTGTGCTCACGGAGCATCTGCAGAGAAGGATAAGTACAGGTAACGTCAGACCCTGGACTAGACTCAAAGTTCAACATTATCAACCCACATATGAGGAGGAGAATCCATAAACTGCCTAGGTGGAAAGATACAAAAATTGAACCAACAATACACTATATGGATTTTACATATCACAAACTTATGCAGGCACAAAATTATTTTATTTTAAGATTTATTTATTTTAAAGATTTTTTTAAAATCTTTTTAAAGATTTATTTATTTATTTTATTTATTTATTTATGAGAGAGAGAGAGAGGCAGGCAGAGACTCAGGCAGAGGGAGAAGCAGGCTCCATGCCTGGAGCCTGATGTGGGACTTGATCCCGGGACTCTAGGATCTCGCCCTGGGCCAAAGGCAGGTGCCAAACTGCTGAGCCACCCAGGGATCCCCCACAAAATTATTTTAAAAGGCGATTTGAATAGTAGAATTTAAAATGTGATTTGAGAACCATACTCATGTTATATGTTTACATATGATGATAAGCAGAGTATATACATAGAAGCTGTCTAAATTAAAGGCACTAGAATACTAAAAGGAGAACAATTCTAAAAAGAAAGAAAAAAAACATTAGGTATCTTATTGGTGTATGATTTTTGTTAGCAACAGATGATCCCCTGTAAAATGAACAGAACTGTGTGGTATTAAAATAAAAGACTGACCCACCACCTTTACTCCTGATACCATATCACTGTTCATTGGGTGTATGCTTGAAGATATGAGGTATGAGTAGTAAGCTGACTATAGAAGCCAACACTAGGGATACTGCAATATCTACTACTAATTTACTGACTCTTCCTCTAAGAAACAAAAAAATGACACTCTTGTTTGCCATATTTGAGGAACATTATTTTTAAGGATTTCCCATTGCTATTTCAAATGTAGCAGGAATCCACTTATGAAATCAAAGGTGGTAGGGATGGAGCTTTAAAAGAAAAATAAGGGCAGCCCCGGTGGTGCAGTGGTTTAGTGCCGCCTGCAGCCCAGGGCATGATCCTGGAGACCCTGGATCGAGTCCCACGTCAGGCTCTCTGCATGGAGCCTGCTTCTTCCTCTGCCTGTGTCTCTGCCTCTCTCTCTGTCTCTATGAATAAATAAATAAAATCTTTAAAAAATAATTAAAAAATAAAAGAAAAATAAAAGATTAAGTGAACTAATCTTAATTTTGATTTTATATTGTATTTTCTAAAAAAAGAAAAAAAAAAAGATATTCTCCTAAACTTAAAACAACTAATAGCAAAAATGTTGCTTTATGAGATGAATTTGTCAGTAATGAACATCAGGTAGGGATGGTATAAACAATTTCCAGAAATGATAAAGAAAAAATTCTCTAATTAAAAAAAAATTCTTGAACTTTAAATCCTTCCAAGTCTATGATTTTATGAAATGACTCTTGTATAACTGATACTTAAATATATGCATTTAAGTATTAGCAATTATGACAAATGGACATAATGTACCTCTTATGAAACTTTTTACATGTAAAAATCTCTATTCAAATAGACAGTAGTTTAATAAAATCATTAAAAGAACAACTTTGATTTTTAGACTATTTAACAAAGAAAAAATGTAACATTCTAGAAAATACATTTAAGAAATAAGTGGCTAAGTCTTACATACAAAAAAAAAAAAAATCATAGGTGTTTAGGAGACCTTAATCATCTGTTTGGCAATTGAAGGCTGCCCTTTTCAGCTGTTCTCCTAATGCCAAAGCAGCCTTCAGCTTCCACCCAGTGCAGTCACCGTGCATCCTGCTACAGTGAGACCAGCATACTGAGCTCCCCCTGAATGTCACAGTCCTGAGGGAGCCCTTTGTCTTATCTGGGTGACTAGTGACCAAATGGATAAGAATCCGTGATGGAAACTGAAGGCTTTCAAACTTTAAAACTCAGGACACAGTGGCAAAGCTATTAATACCAGTTTTCCTATGCCATTTCCTTCTCTCCATGTTACTTTGAGCATTGATCCATTTCTGAAATTTCAGTCAAATGGAAACAGTATATAAGTAGAGCTTTCACTCCCAAACTCAAGTCCATCACTGAGTCAAAGAAGTGAATAATACCTGCTCTCCCTTTAAGACCCCCAAATCCCATGAAGGGGAAGCTTGGACTGGACACAGCTGAAGGAGAACTGACAGGGGTGCTACTGGCCTGTATGTGAGCTAGTCTCTACCTGCCACCCCCATGTGTCCAGTCACAGTGGGGATTGAGTTGGCCAGAGTCTGTCTCTGCTAAACTGATGGCCTCCTAGCCCAGTTCAAATATTCCTGAGGAAAACAAGAGGGGAACCAGTTTGTTGTATCTAAAAGGTCAAGTTTAATAAGGCTTTTACCCTCCCTGAAAGCTCATGCCTATACAGAAAAAGCACCAGAAGGTGTGGCAGAGAGAAAGACCCGGAGTAGCTGTCTTCAAATTTTCTTCAAAACATAGCTATAAAATATGCTCATTTAAAGCATCAACTGTCCATATTTCTTTGTTGTCTAAAATTATTTCAAAATAAGAGTAAAATAAACACATAAATGAGACTTGGCCACGCCCAAGCACTGCTTGTTACCAGAGATATGTCCCTCAAATCACTCTGATGCTCCTTCTAAAGGTGATGCCCACTGAGCTCTAAGATCTAGACTGTCTTTCTGACTTATTGAGAATATACCCTAAAGGACTCAAAACCTTGCCAAAATGAGAGATTAAAATCTTCCATCAAGGAACGCCTAGATGGCTCAGTCAGTTAAACATCTGCCTTCGGCTTAGGTCATGGTCCCAGGGTCTTAGGATTGAGCTCCATGTCGGGCTCTCTGCTCAGTGGGGAGTGAGCTTCTTTCTCCCTCTTCCTCTGCCTGCTGCTTCACCTACCCATGATCTCTCTGTGTCAAATAAATAAATAAAATCTTTATAAAAAAAAATCTTCCATCAATTAGATCATATACTGTCAGAGGTGAGATCAAGATTAATCTGGTAATCTATTATCTAGTCATTTGATTATTGCTAGATATAAAGATTACTTAAAAATTTCTGGAGCATCATATTCTAGTCAATACAACTTTTAAGCACATTAATGTAATTTATTTCCTTTTCACTATGCTAAATTCTTCTAAAGTTGTTTCATTCTTGGTACAATCTTCTACCCATCTATCATATTAGTCTACCTATTCAAAACTCATCACAGTCAGCTGAATAAAGGCCCCCAAAGACATCAGAACCTCATCCTTGGAATCTGTAAAGATTATCTTATTTGGGAAAATGGTCTTTGCAGATGTGATTAAATTAAGGGTCTTGGGGAACCTGGGTGGCTCAGTCAGTGAGCTTCCAATTCTTATTTCAGCTCAGGTGGTGATCTTAGGGTTGTGGGGTTGAACCTCGCTTTCTGGCTCCATGTTGTCTGCAGAATCTGCTTGTCTCTCCCCCTCCCCATGCTTGTGCACGCACTCTCTCTCTCTCCCCACCAAATAAAAAATCTTTAAAAAAAATTAAGGATCTTGAAATAGGAGGATTATCATGGATTATCTGGGTGGGCTTCAGATCCATCACAAGCATTCTTATAAGAGATAGACAAAAGAAACAATGTTAGACACACAGAGAAGAAGGTGATATGGAGATGGAGGCAGAGGCTGGAGTGAAGTAGCCACAAACACATGGGTATTGGCAGCTGCCTGGCAAAAGTTGGAAGAGGCAAGAGACAGATTCTCTCCTGGAGCTTCTGGAGAGAGTACAGCCCTGCTGACATCTTGATTTTGGACCAGGGATCCTGATTTTAGACATCTGGCCTCAGAACTCTGAGAGCATAAATTTCTGTTGTTTTAAGCTACCAAGTTGTTGGTAATTTATTATAACAGCCACAGGAAATTAATATAGTCACTTTTTTACAAATTACACAGATAAGGGGAGAAAGGTAATTTTTTCTACTATTCTGTTAATATATGCATTTAATACTTAAAAATATATTTTAGTTATTGGTTGTCTCCATTCAGTTCTTACATCCACAGGAACTCCTGTGGTATTTTGTGCAGATGTTGAATTTGATTAATGTTAATGGAATGAATAAACAACATTGGAAGTAATGCCTCACCTTGCGATACCTATTTCTGGCTAAGTAGCCTCGCAAATAAGACTGGAGAACAATAGTGGCCATTCGTCTGATCTTGTATTTCCTGCGGACTATATACATGCGCCAGTATTTCTGAATAATCGTTGCTGCCTTGGTTCTGCGCAGGAACTTAGCATAGCTGGCCAAAGAAAAGGGTGATGCATTGTCAGTAATTAGAAAAACCCAAGAGTACATTTTGCAGAAACTTAAAGCACCAATATCTTCAGCATAACAAGTAGTACCTCCATTGTTATAATTCTAATATTACACATGTAAAATCACTTATATTCATATAGCAATTCATAGTTCCCCCAAATATTGTTGCATTCATTATCTGATTTGAGTCTTCCCTGAATAGTAGGATGTCCCATATTACCTGATATTACAAAAAAGAAAGTGAAGCTCAGAAGAGTTCTCTCTTTCTAGGACAGTGCTTATTACCTCAGCTGTGTCTCCTTTACATCAGTGACTGGCTATCCACAGTAAGCCCATATTTACTTATCACCAGCTTTCTTACATCTAGCCATTGCTAATGTGTGATGTTTCTCCATAATCTACCTGTTTGGGCAGAAGTTCTTCATCATTATTCATCTCTACTGACAGTTCTAAATTAAAATCATCCTCATATGTAATCACACTAGGTATCATTCTCCTCTAGATCTTCTCAGTTAATTGCTCCTGAAAACTCTTCAATGGAATCATTATTAACAAGCACATATTCATGACTGTTTTTAATTTACAGAAGATTTCTTCAAGCCCACATAAAAGTACAAAAAGTTAAAAACACCAAGGACACAAGTAGGCAGTAGTTTGTAATTTTTTGGTAGATGAATCTAAATGATTCATAAGGGTGAGTGAAATTTCCTTCGATTTAACTGTCTTGTGAGTAAATGTTATTCTTTGAAACTAGGAAGACGCACGGTGTTGCCTTCTCAAATAGGAAGACCACTGAAAACTGTCCTCAGTTGGATAATGAACCAGATGAGCTCTTTGGGCTCTGGGGCCATGAGTCAGGCTGGACAGGCCACCAAGAAACCTACCATCGGGCCTGGTAGCCTCGCACATATCTCTGCACAGTGATGGCCGCCTTCCGCATGCGCAGGTACTTCTTCCGCAGCAGCCACCCTCGGATGGTCTTCTGGATCCGGATGCAGGCAGCCCTCAGCTTATCTGCCCTCAGTTTTTCTAGATAGGCCACTTGACCAGCACGGAAAAAGATCTTTGTCTTACCAAACTGGTATTTGTCCTTGTCCTGTGTTTTGGAAGAAATTGTATACTCAGAAGTAGAAATGATGACCATATAAATGAACTTCTAAAAGAGAAAAAAATGTCTACAAGCAGAATCAGTAAAGGGATGACTCTATTAACTAAAACTTAGACTACATCACAATTAACTAATAAAGTCAGATTGTTTAATCCTATGCAAGTTGAGCAAATAGAAGGGATTTTAAGGAAAACTGCAGTTTAATTAAGAGTTATTTTCCAGAATCATTCTACCTGAAATTATTATCTGAGGCCAAAAACTTGGTTGTGGGTTATAGGCAGTTATTGTTTACATATTTGCATTTTAAATATCTCAAGGAAATGGAGATGCTGACACTCCCTCTGACTGACTCAGGCTGTAAGCATTACATCAGGCTGTATGTTCCATGAGAAAGCTGAAGGGACAAAAAAACACCAGCATGAAGAGTAAGGCAAGAAGCCATGCACACAAAGTAAGAATTAAATAAGAAACTTGCGTGTTCACATCAGGAGTTAAATTTGCAACAGTTATCTGTTGCTTTTATCTGTTGCTTTTAATAAACACATCCCTATAAATGTATCTAAAATCCTTCTATAAATTTCAAAACTCCTTTTATAGGAACATAATCGCTTATCTTGCTCATTGCCTTTGGATTACAAGCAGAGTCCAACATAAACATGCATGTTATTTTTGGTCTATCACATTCTTATGTACCTCCTCTAGAAGGATACAGGTTATTAACCATGCTCATATCAAAAGAAGAGTGGAATTTATTTATAATGATCACTACCATGATCTAAAATTCTAAGGGAAAACAAAGAAAATCATTTTTCAGTGTATACAGTCATCTCCTATCTTGTATACGAACCAGAAAAATCATAAATCTCCATATATACATAAATCATGTAAAATTATTTTTATTTAAATCAATGAAGTTTACAAAGGAAGTCTAGCTGAAGACATAAGCTGAGCTAGAAGGTGGCTCCTCTCTCCCTCTCCTGCCTCAGTTTCCCCACTCCACCCCTGCTCTACCTGCTTCAGTTTCCCCACTCCACCCTGCTCTCCTGCCTCAGTTTCCCCACTCCACCCCGCCTCAGTTTCCCCACTCCACCCCTCCTCTACCATGCAGCCTCCTCTGTCAAACCACCCTGCGCATCCCTGAACCAGGCCTGGTGTGGTCTGGGTGACGACGTGGTCTGGGTGTAGCACTGTCTAATTCTGCTTTCTGTTCCCACCTGAACCTAGGTTAAAAAGGAATTGGTCCAAACCCAACAGCAGGATTCTTTTTACACATTACTAAGAAAGTGGCCTTAGCTCTTCCCAAGAAACCAAAAAATGTTATTACCAAAGAAGAGGTATTACATTTAGTTAGTATTAGTAGTCAGTAATTAAGACTAATTACCTCAAAGTGAGGTAATCTGTTCAAACTATTGTCAAACAAGTGAAAATATTTTTTAAAAAATCTTTCATGAGGGGCAGCCCAGGTGGCTCAGCGGTTTAGTGCCACCTTCGGCCCAGGGCGTGATCCTGGAGACCCAGGATCGAGTCCCACATTGGGCTCCCTTCATGGAGCCTGTTTCTCCCTCTGCTTGTGTCTCTGTCTCTGTCTCTCTCTCTGTGTCTCTCATGAATAAATAAAATCTTTAAAAAAAAATCTTTCATGCATCTTAAACTCTTCATAAACTATATCATTGGTTCTCAAAATGGAGTCTTCAGATGAGCATCAGCATCACTTAGGAACTTGTTAGAAATCCTTATTATTGGGCCCATCCCAGAACTACAGAATTAAAAATTCTGCAGGAAGGGGGTGCCTGGGTGGCTAGTGGTTGAGCATCTGCCTTTGGCTTAGGCCATGATCCTTGGGTTTTGGGATTGAGTCCCTCATCAGGATCCCCGCAGGGAGCCTGCTTCTCCCTCTGCCTATGTCTCTGCCTTTCTCTATGTGTCTCCCATGAATAAATAAATTAAAAAAAAATTCTGCAGGATGGAACCCAGCAATCTATTTTTTTTTTCCTCCAGCAATCTATTTTAACAAGCCATCCAGGTGACTGTGATACATTCTGAAATTTTAAAACTCTCTAGTTTGGTATGCATGACTTTTCAAACACCAACCTACATTTTTTAACCATATCCCTACTGTCCCATATACCAATCTTATACTGCAAACAAAACAAAACAGTTTACTGTTTTCTGAGCCAACTCTATGCTTTCTTACTTTTTCACACATTGCTCCCTATTAGAATATCTTTCTACTTTTATACCATCTTACCAATTCTTTAAGGCCTGACTCAAAACACACTTCTTCCCTGAAATTATTCCCTCCTTCCCATAGCACACATGGCTTTGTCTTCCTCTGATTTCTTTTGTGTGTAATAGACCTTAAGACCATATTATACTTATCTCTAAAATGCATGAATTTCCAAGACAAACTATGTTACCTTGGGGCAAGGCTTATTTTTTCTTAATCACACAGTATATCTGGCCTGATATCTTCTGTAAGTACGATGACCTCTAATTGATAATGATCAAACTCTAAACAAGCGTATCTGAGGTCTGGGTCCAGGCCTCACCCTCCTGTTTCCTAACAGTAGACCACCCTCCTCACAAGGGGGCCTAGCATCCTAAGCACAGTATGCCTTCACCTCTAACATAGTATGCAAAATAATCTGCATTAGTAGTATATGAATTTCCCAGGGGCTTCAAATATTACAATCACAAGGCCTTTGGCCAATACCTGTTCAGGTAAAGGTAAATGGGACTCTTTCTTACCAGTATCAGTTTCTCTAACACATTCTTGCACGTTTGCTTTCTGTCACTCAGCACATCCTTTTGCTTCATTAGGACACGGTAACGGCTGAAAAACTCTTGGTAAGTCCACCTGTATAAAGAAACTCACATCAGCTTATTTGAAGGGGCAAAAATCTCTCCCAGAAGATCCCTCATATTTGAAACCTGCCCAGCTGACCGTGAGGGGAAGCCCGCAGCACTGATGCGGATGGTCTCCAGGACACCGCAGGCTCTCAGCTGCTGTACTGCCCTCTTCTCGTCAAACCTACATGTCAAAGAAAATGGACATCAGTGATATATAAAGAAGCCTGGCTAGAGCCACAAATTACTCTCCTTGGTCCAGAGAGAAAATTCTTTTGTAAGGAGCCAAATGGATAAAATAGAAAACATGCCAAAGTTGGAGCAGAGATCAAAATGGAAAACTCTGTGTGACAGTGGGGAAGAGATAATTAGCAGTAAAAATAAAGAGCGGAGCCATAAACATTATTTGTAGTTCATGCCACAAACCTATAAGAAATACCACTGGGCATATTTTTAAAAAACCAAAATTCTTCACTACTTTGCCCATATTCATTAAATGGCTTGGTCTGATAAGTTGTTCTCTTAATCTTTACCTCACCATATATAGCTTCCCTGGAATAAAGACTAGCCAGCTCTGCAGATTGCTCTAAATTAAATATTCAATTATTTTTCAATAATTCAATTATTCAATTGAATTTCTTTAAATTCATTCAAATTATTCAATTCAATTGAATTCATTCAATTATTTTTCTTTAAATACTGGTTTTCTAAAAGTTCTATTCAACTTCATGTGCACATACAAAGCATTTAGTGTCCACACCAATACAAATTATTTTTATTTTGTACTATATCTTTTATACTTTGTCTATTTAATGCTAGACAAATAGCACCTTCACATTATACTGACACTAAGAAAAGAAATAGCGAGGCCTGCCCCTTGCTGAATGATCACTCTTGGTACTCTCCCAGTTAAGCCCTGAGCACCCTCTCTGAGCCTTGTGCTGTGCTATCTTCTCAAGTGTTCTGTTGGCCATAGGTGATGGGGTTGGCTGATGGAAGGTAATAGCCCCTAGGGTTATCCAGGAGAGTGGCCCAGGCTGTGGCAGCTCTTTCTGTCTCCCATTTCCTCCAGAAAGAGCTTCTTGGCAATCAGGAGGCTGTACGTCTTTCAGAACTGCCCTGCACGTAAGGCAGAATCTCAGAGGGCGGGATTGGCAGAGCGTAGGAAAATGAACGCTTATACCTTACTGGGTGGGAGTGGGAGCTACAACCTTTGGTAAATGTGCCTCATCTGACCCACAAATTCCCCTTCTAGAAATGTATTATCCTAAGAAGATAATCAGGCAAATATACAAGAATGTTTGGCAAAATATATTTATCATAGCATAGTTGGGATAACCTAAATGGTCATCATTTAGGGAATAATTTGAATAAATGATGCATGTCTATACAGTGAGATACTATATAGTCATTAAAATGATGATGTGGATTTTTATTTACTCACATATAAAGCATCCAAGTTTATTAAGTTAAAACCAGATACAAAACAGCAATTACAGCATAAGCCCCTCCCTTTTATTAGTGTCTCTCTCTTTTTCTTTCTCTCTTTCTCTCTCTCTCTCTCTCTCTCTCTCACACACACACACACACACACACACACACACACATACACAAAAACACAGCAGGGAAGGAAGAGATGTTGGTTGGTTAAGAAGGATTTATGTGAGTGAATATCAGTTATTTTTCAGGGTATAATGAATTTTTTAAAATTATTTTTATGATATTTTATATTTTTCAAAAACTGTCTTTACAATGCACATGCATTACTTTTAAATTTTGAGAAAAATTTCCATTTTGAATAAAAAAAACTTCCCCCTCACACATGGTGTTCAATTTAGGACAAGACATTTGGTAATAGTAGACAGGCTCTGATGGTTTCAACAGTGGGAAAGTAGCAGAGAGAACACTGAGCCTCCACCAAAGCAGCCTTACCCGACCTGATTCTGGTTTTAACTAATGGCCAAATTAACAAAAGCCCAGAGACCTTGAATTAAAGTAAATTCAAAATAGAAAGCAGAACTAGGAATGCTTGGTTGACCTCCACTTTTAAAATCTTCAAAAGGTCAGCTACTAATTTGTTACATATTCTCCAAAGAAAACGAAAAAAGAAAAAAAAGTCTATTAACTAGTGATTTCCCTCTACAAGACATGAAGATTTATCCAAATATTTTTTCCTTCTGTTGGTATGGGAATCCCTATGAAACTTGGACATTTTTTAATTCAGTAGTTGAGAAATGCTTACGTGAAAGGGAACTTGAAGTCATTAGGCTTAATGCAGCGCACGTAGTGAGGGGTAGTGGCATTGAGGGTCTCCATAAGCAGATGAAGGGAGTTTCGGAACTTCATGAAAAACAAAACAAAAGGAGCCATCAAGATTTTGTCAAACTTGACGTATAACAACTTAAAGTTTTCCAATGACACTACTGGAGATGATTTTGCCCCCTATGACCTGACACAACCTCAGAAGCAGGGGTGTTCTAAATAAGAATGTAGGGCTTTAGGTTAAAATTTGCTTAAACTCAGCCATTTATATGCTTATTCTACTAAATATACATTTGTTCTCCTCCCACCACATTTCCCTCATTCCGTTTTTATAAACTTGTTTTCTTAGAGACATTTTAGGTTCACAGAAAAATTAACTGAAGAGGGATTTTCCATATGCCCCCTGCCCCCACACAGGCAGCACCTCCCCCATTATCAGTACCCCCAACAGAGTGGCACATTCATTAGGATGGTCTGACAAATCAGTTACCTGAAGTCCATCATTTACATCATTTACATCAAAGTTCACTCCCCCCCTTTATTTAACACAGGCTCCCATAGCTTTCTATCGTGAATGCACAATTCTGACTAAAAATATCACCTTACTTGAAGAAAGTTAAGTCCATTTATCGTGTACAGTAGGAATTCTGCTACAAAATACTAAAAACATAGCAGGTGACTTACAAGAGCACAGGAAATGAGCAAGAGGGTGGGAGAGTGCAGCCAGAGTGGGGCTACCATCAGGGACACAGGTTCCAGCCTGGAGGCTGTGCATCTCTATAAGGCCCTGCTTCCTATTTCACCTAGACACACAGTCCCCCACACAGGAAAGCAAGCTGACTGGCTTCCTGTCCAGAGCCCCCAGCCTTGTTCAGGTACTATGCCTGTATGTAGGATTTCCTACTCCCCACAGAGCTGAGGACATCAACAAGAGAGGGCCCTGCTCCTGCACCGAGGGAGCTGGCGCTCTGTACAAACCCACAGAGGGAACAACCAGAGGACAAACTGAAAGCAGCAGTGGTCTGTGAAGGATATACACTACAAGAAGTAAGAGCCAAAGAAAATTATTTGGGGAAAGGCTTCCACAGAGTCATGGGTCTAAAGCTGGGTGGAGAGGAGCAGGAGGGGATGGTATGACATGTCCTCACAGTAAAAGCTCTATCTAGCCTTTCCCCACCTGAGGACCCCATGTGGGGCTTCAGCTGAGCCTGAAGGGAAGACCTGGGGCTTCCCTGAGGAGAAGGAGCCCTGCCACGGTAGCTCCTTCAACTCACCTGGTGCCCCACAGTTTTCTTGTGTTCTTTGGCTGTCTGGCCTGGTCTGCCTTTGGTGGGCTTTGCAGGAGTGCGGCTAAGGGGCATGCGCCCTGATGAGGTGGCTGATGTTGGACTGATGGCCTTCTCATCATCTTGAAATAATTCTGGTAGCATCTTAAACTGAGTCAGAAACAATAGAAGATAATTACACTCTAAATTAACTCAAATGTAAACCTTCACAGAAGACCTGGAGTCCATACTACTTCCCTTCCTTAAGTAATCCCTTTCAGAGTCTCATTCCAGAAGTAATCAATATCTATCTGTGCTAGGAAACAAAGATATGAGAGGAAGGTGACACAAATGCTACAAAAACATAGGAAGAAAAATTTGGTGATTCTACAGCCATGTTTGGGGAAAACAAAATCAAAACTACTTCACTCAAGCAGCCCCTGTGGCACAGCGGTTTAGCACCACCTGCAGCCCAGAGTGTGATCCTGAGACCCGGGATCGAGTCCCACATTGGGCTCCCTGCATGGAGCCTACTTCTTTCTCTGCCTGTGTCTCTGCCTCTCTCTCTCTCTCTCTGTCTCTCATGAATAAATAAATAAATAAATAAATCTTAAAAAAAAAAAAAAACTACTCCACTCACACTGGCAATCCTAATCTACAGAAATGTCCACTACAAACATATTACTGGTCTTGAACTACAATTATTTTATGAGCAAAATACTAATTGAAAGTCTTATCTTATTACCTTACCTCAGGTAAGGTAAAATGCTTTATCATCATGCTTCATTCATCTACCTACTAACACAAATGGTGAGCACCAGCTAAAAAAACTCACTGAAAAATCTCAGCAAGAAGGGTGTCATGACTAGTTCTCCAATATTATAAGATTGAAAAATAATCACGAATTAATTTTTGAAAAATAACACAGATTTATAAGGAAAACAATTAAAAGCCCTATTCTTGTCCTGGATGTAACCTTTTATATTTGTTTTCAAGGGATTGATAACTTGATTGCATAATTTCTGCAATCAATTTTGTGTTATACCAGGTTAGCACTATGAGAGACTATTAAAAGATCTGGCATTTAACAAGTAGATGGATGGTATTAGTCAATATGGTTAGGAGAGATTTTATGGAATGAAAGAGACTTCAAACTAACTGACAGGAACATCTTGAAACATATGTATCTTCAACAGTGACACATTCTGCATAAAATTCTTCAAATTATAATTGCAACTACTAATTATTTGTCTAATAACTTCAGAAATAACTTTCTTAGGAGAGTTCTTTCATTAAAAAACAAAATCAGAGAATTCCATTTGCTCATAATGTGTATACTTAATCATAAGGGTAATTTAAGAAATAACTCATGATGTATAAAACAAATTGTTATACAAACATACCAATAATGGTTGCTTCTACACAAATGAATATATCCCTTTTACAGAAAAAAAATATACATATATCCTAGTTTATTTAGCTGCAAAGAGGAAAACATGTAGTACCACTATCTTGTATTACAAGCTGTGTTCCAAGAGAAAAAATAAGAGTCCCTAATAGATTTGAACCCCAAACCCAAGTTATGTGTATCATGATGCACCATCTCCCAGCTTTAGCTGTAACAATGCTGCATAGACTGCAATCACTCCAAATGATTCCCCAGAACACATAGCTACCTTCTGATAATTAAGGATCTACTAGCCATCAGAAAAGTTAGTCAGAAGAAAGGACTGATTACAAGTGTCTGGGGAATGAGAACCTGATAATGTTCCATTTAAGCTAAATTGCCTAGGCAGAGTATTAGAATTTTATGGTTTCCATCACTATTCATAAATAGAAATGATTTATACTCTAACTGAATACAGCACGCTGAGGGACTGGCACTATGATTTTTCTTTTATACATCATTCCTCCTATAAGCTATAAAGCATTAATGCCCAGTGCTTATTAGTGTAAGTAAGAAACTGACTTAGATACCGAATGGACTTTCAGCTCAAGTCATGATCTCAGGGTCCTGGGATCAAGCTCCATGTCATGCTCCGCACTCATCAAGGAGTCTTTGTCTCCTACTCCCTCTGCTTCTACCCTACTATCTGTCTCATGCTCTCTCTTTCCCTCTAAAATAAATAAATCTTAGGGCAGCCGGGGTGGCTCAGCAGTTTAGCGCTGCCTTCAGCCCAGGGTGTGATCCTGGGGACCCAGGATGGAGTCCCACATCAGGCTTTCTGCATGGAGCCTGCTTCTCCCTCTGCCTGTGTCTCTGCCTCTCTCTCTCTGTCTTTCATGAATAGAAAAATAAAATATTAAAAAAAATAAATATTAATTAATTAAATGATTAAATGATGCAGCAAAAAACCTGTTTTGTCTCATCATTTTTCACAAAGGCACAAGAAAGTCTACAACCACTGTGGAGATAACAATTTCACATAAAACTCAAAATATTGCAGAGTGGTTAAGAGCAGACTCTGAGCAAGTCAGCCTATGTTTTGTCTTGAAAACTTATTAGCTATGAAATCTCTGTCCTTCAGTTCCCTCTTCTGTAAAATGTAATGATAATATCACCTCATTATAAAAATTACATGAGTAACATTCATAAGGCATTTAAAACAAGACCTGACACACACTATTACGTATCTGATAAATTAAAAACTAACAGTAAAGCTAATTTTGTTAGAAAAATCATTATTGTTAAAAAGCTAATGTTTAAGTAATTAACACTTTATTGAATATATCCTGATTGGAGAAAGCCTATACACTGTTACCTTGCTTGATTTCAGAACTTTAATTTGTTCTTCAAAAACAGTGTCTTTATTCTTTTCCAGAAAGCCTTCACACTGGTATTCCACCTGAAAACGCATGCAAAAATGTTCTTAACTAACAGACTTTTTGAACAGATATTATTATCATCAACAACAAAAATACATATTAGGCTCAGGATCCAACTGGCTCTCAGCAAATTGGTATCAATATTATTCTACGAAACCAGTACCATTCTTGGGAAGAAATACATGAACTCTAGAGTAAAACTCCTCAAATACTGTTTTTCCCTAGGGAAGAGTGGTAGTGCTAATTAGTTATGGTCTGAAAGATCCTCCCAATTCATAGGGAAGCAGACTCATAAGAAGTTGACTCTCTTCTCCCATGCTGGCAGAAGAGAGCTCCTCCGTGGCCAACCCAACGTATCTTCTTGTGACTCACATCACTACCCAGGAAGGGTAGTTCTCTTGGGAGAGAAGACACTAAAGCTAAAGAGAGATCAGAAGGAACAAAGAGCTGTCTGACAGAGGGTTGAGGTGGTGCCTGGGTAAATACTGTATGATCTGGTAAGTGGAACTACCTGAGAGTGCACTTCTTGCTTCCAAAACTCCAGTGACTTAGGGCATCTACCACTCAAGCTGCTCCCCAGCCTATAACACAAAGCCCTTAGGTGACCTAATGTCATTCCCAGGTTTCCAGGTAGGATTAAGGAGACTCAGAAGGTCCTCAATTCCTGAAGGAAACTCCAGGAAGTTTACCCCCAATAGCCTACCCACGTCTCCTTTAAATATAAAAAAATATAAATCTCATAGCTCCTGATTTTCTGAGTACACCACTGAATTCATGAAGTAGCAAGTCTGCATACCCTGTTAGTAGGGACCCAGTAACTCAGCCACAGAGGCTGACACAAGCCCACAGTCTCTATTCTAACCCCTCAAAGACATCAGCAGTCTGAGGCAGTCACCTGTAATTAAACACATTAACATTTCTACATTGAAGTATGTAAATATCCAGCATAACTGAGATAAATAAAGACTATACACAACCTTGTGTTAGTTCAAGTCAGAGATTAGGTTTAGCCATAAAATGAATTATGAAAAGACTTCTTAGTTTTCAGAGTTTCTTGGATTTCAGAATTACAGACGATTGTAGACTCATATTTATTTCATAATATAATTCTATTTAGGCTAAAGGAAGAGAAAACCAACAAAGCACACTGAAAAATACTTCTCGTATAAGACCATAAAGAATGCAAGTTTCAGCAAAGACAAAAATATCTCTTGACTATCACTTTTTTCCTTCTTTGAACTTAAATATTCAAAAAGAAAAAAGGTAATAAAGCTTTCTTACTTTGTCAGCAAAATGTTGGATGATGAAAGCTTTGTTTGATAGACGGGGCTTTTCAAAGAGTGCACATTTGTTCAAATGTGTGTTGTACAGTTTTTGGGCCCAAGTGTCATCTGTACCTTTAGGCATCTACATTCAGGAGAGAAAGGAAAAAACAAAACAAAACAATGGAAACAAGGTTAATATTTTTATGAGACTCTTCTGATGAATCAACCAAGGGCCATTTTTTGGCTTTTCTAACAACTTTTTATTCAATTAGGGACTCATTCCTTCCACATTTCTGCTAGATGCCAAAAATTAATTGCTAATGAAAAGCAATGATTGAGACCTTCTCATGGGTGACTCAACCCAATCTTTGGGCAACTCAATCTGCCTATACCAGGAATCATCAAATAAATATTCTGTTTTTAAAACAAGAGCCTCGCAAACAAAAAATGAACTATCATGATATCATGTATTTTTTTTCTAGGTAAGCTATGTGCCCAATATGGGGCTTGAACTCATGACTCCCGAGATCAAGAATCACATGCTCTACCGACCTTGCCAGGTGCTACATATCACATATTTTTAAAAATTTGTTAAATAAAGGTAACATCTGCAGAGAATGAAATATTTATATAATTCAGAAAGGTTTAAAATGAAGAGTAGGGGCACCTGGGTGGCTCAGTTGTTTAAGCATCTGCCTTTGGCTCAGGTCATGATCATGGGGTTCTGGGGTCAAGCCCCACATTGGGTTCCCTGCTCAGCAGAGTCTGCTTCTCCCTCTCTCTCTGCCTCTGCCTCTGACTTGTACTCACTCACTCTGTCACTCAAATAAAGAAAATCTTTTTTTTAAATAAATAAAGAGTAATCTCCTTTCACCATTTCCACCAACTTTTTTATCTTTCTGTCTAGAGGTCTGAACACAAGTAGAATCATTCTGTAAGCTCCTTGCATTTTTTTAAATAGTAGCAGTCTTGTATTTATGGCTATTAAACTGTTACTCATTTTTTGTTCTTATAAAAATGGTCACAAAGGCTTCTTTTACATATATACCTTGGATACTTTTGCAAGTATATTCATAGGGTGAACTCCAGCAGTTCACCATTGTTAGGTCCAAAGGTACCTGTGGTTACAAATTTGATAAATATTGTCAAATCTCCTCAAAATACGTTGTATTAACTCACACCCTACTATCAATGAGTGGTATTATCAAATTTAACCTTACCTATCTGTGGTGTGTGGTGGCTCAGTCAGTTAAATGCCAACTCTTGACTTTTGGCTTAGGTCATGATGTCATGATCCCAGGGTCCTGGGATTGACCCACTTGTGCTCCACATTCAGTGTGGAGTCTCTTGAGATTCTCTTCCTCTCCCTCTGCTTGTCCTCCCATTCACATGGGCACTTCTCTCTCTCTCTTTCTCAAAATAAGTAAAATCTTAAAAACAAAAACCAAAAAAAAAAAAAAAACCAAAAAACAAAAAACAAAAAAACCTTGCCTATCTGATAGGTAAAAAGCAGTATCCCATTTTTTATTTGAATTGCATTTGTATATAATTTCAAGCGAAACTGAACATTACACTCATTCTTAATGTTGTAGGAAATCTGGATGCTTAGGAGGATCAGTCTATGGTAAGTTATAATTTATGGCATATAAACTAAAGAGTTAAGAAAAAAGATAGGTTATTTGTCTAAGATCACTCAGCAGTAAAGCTGGATATCCATTATTTTCTCAACATGCTGTGTCTTCAAATATTAAAGCTAAAATTCCCTTTCTACCAGATATATTAGTAATAAAGAATAAGCAGTCAATTTAAAAATTATATTTAGAACTATTATTCAAAATATATTTTGTATGATTTCTTGCATATCTTTAAATATGTCATACCACTGAACAAAAAAAAAAAGTACCAAATACAAGCATATTGATAACAAAAGTAGCTAAGACTGGTGGTAGTTGTGTCTAATATCAATTTTTCACATAACTTAGAAGCAGGTGAAAAAAGAAAGGAAATTCTCCAAGTTTCTTTTTAACTTTTTTTAAAAAAAGATATATTTATTTACTTATTTTAGAGAGAGAAGGAGAGTACGAGTGGGGGGAGGGGCAGAGAGAGGGAGAGAATCCTCAAGTAGACTCCCCGCTGAGCGTCAAGCCTGACTTGAGACTCAATCCCAGGACCCTGAGATTATGACCTGAGCCAAAATCAAGAGTCAGCCACTCAACTAACTGAGCAGCACAGGTGCCTCAAAATTCTCCAGCTTTCAATTGTATTTGGAAACCTTTGGGTCTAGTGACCCTTTGGAATGCAAGTGGGGTGACCTCTCACTTATTGCCACAATGGCACTTCATGGTATACTAATGAATCTCTACTTGAATCCACTAACCTTCTGACCTTGACATAGCTCTTTTTATAGACTAGGTACATCTGAAAATCATATTTACCTTGCATTCTTCATCCAGCAAATCTAAAATGCCCAGTTTAGATTCTATAAGATTAATGCAAGGCTGATTATCATAAAAATCTATGAGTGTCCATGGAATTTGTTCTTTCATATATTCTTCTTGTTCTAATTTGAAGACATGCTGAAATGAAAAAGACAAAAAAGAGCTGGCATTATTGAACAGTACAAGTAATGTTAGTCAAGAAACAACATTTATAGAAAACAACTTAGATTTTCTAAGAGGATATGAACATAATTTGAGATAGTCCATGGCATTCAGCAACCATAATCTTGTGGGAGAAACATGATTTACACATGGAGAATAATATAAGAAGCAAATAAAAACCACAGATAGTAAAACCTCAGCTATACAGGATTGTTGGTAAACAAGTAAATCTAAGTATGTAGATGCATGCGTTAGACAACTGACAAATGTAGCAGTATTTTATATTTTCTTATGTATACATCTAACACTGCACTATATACTTTTTGGCCTCAGATTATTGCACAGTGCTGCTAACGATGCCTTAGCTGGCCTTGAACAACTATGCAGAGCAGATGCACCCTGGACCACTGAACCAAACTGGGTGATGCTTACAGCATAGCAAAAATAATTCTCTTAAGGGACAGTGATGTTGGAAGTTCACGTGCCTCAGAATTAGATAACAGTGTTTTATGTCTGCTTCCATTATCTTCCATAGTCAGGGAATCTTTGGCTCAATTTTCTGGATTCTTCATCCAATGCTACAAGTAGCTGCAAGAAATATCAATTCACTGCTCTTTCTGCTAAATGCTTCTACCACCATCCTCACCATTGCTTCTAATCTCCATTCACTCATTTATGCAAAAATACGTATCACCTGTCTACTATGTGCCAGTCACTGCATACCATTAACAAACTAGACATGGGTTCTGCCTGCATGCAGTTTGGAGACTAATGGGAAAAACAGACAGAAATAAAATAATCACAAACTGTAGTAATGTTACAGAGGAAAATAATGCAAGCTATGAGAGCAAGAGTCCTCATGAAGTTTAGATATATGGTGGTGAGGGAAAGCTTCCCAGAGGAAAGACTGTATATCAGCTCTGCAGATGAATGGATTTCAAGTTACTCTAGGCAGAAGGGCAATCCAACCACTGATACAGTTCTTGCTTCAGGCTGCCCAGCCAATGCAGCAACCCACAACTTCTTGTCTCCACAAGATGTTAATGACCTCTACTCATTGTTCTTGGGGATTTCTGCTTTCCTTTGTCTCTTGTGTGTCCTTGTTCTCTCACACATTTTGATGCTTTTTCTGGAAAGAACAGCTCTCTCTATGACCAGACAACTCATATTTTCTAGGACCCCAAGCCCCATGAAACTTAGGTGTCACCAAGATTTCTGATACATATTCTCCTTGTGCACCTGGAACTTTCTCACTTTATTCTGTACTTATTATAATGCCCCTCTTGGCTCATTTGCAGCATTTACCAGCTGCAATAAGCTTTAATAATTAAAAACAAACAAACAAAAGGGTCACTCACATGAATATTTATATCATGCTAACCAGAAAGCAAATTTATTCTGCTCTCTTGATGAATGAGAAGGCAAATAGGGCACCATGTGTCAGCAGGATGCCTTGCCTGATGGCACCAATATTTTACAAAACAATGAGCCTTGTCTTTTTTTAATTTAATAATTTATATGCAGTCACTGACAACAGAAACACTGGTCCAGATTTTACATGGGCTTGATTCTTACATACATTTCTATGCCTAGGTGGGGAAAGTCCACGAGGCCTCAAAAATTCTGGATACTTAATTGTCAAAAAGACAATGTGGGCACAAGGTTCAACATGGCTAGAGATCCTTGGCCAATCTATAATGCCTCCAAGCACTAAACATGCCAATAACCATTTTGATCATGCCCACTGCCCCACCCATAAACCATGCCAAGGGACTGGCCCAGAGCAGCCAAGCTCTTTACTATAAGACCCCATGTTCCTAGTCACAGCTGGTCAACTGCTAGAGATCTCTGAGAGAAAAGTGAACAAAGTTATGATTCTCTTTCTCAGGTGGAAGAATTTGGAAATGGGCAATTAATAGTGCAAGCTGAAGCCAAAAGAAGTCAAGATGAATGGGGATTTCAAAGCAAATTAAGGGGATGAGAGGAGCAAGCTAACCACTGCTGCGTTCATAGGAAGCTTGAAGTGAGTGAGAAAGTTGAAACCTTGAGAAAATATATACAGAATAGAAGGGAAGAATAAGCCATATGACAGTAAGAAGGAACAAACACTGTGCAGAGAGAAGATAAGATGCAGCACAGTGTGTGTGTGTGTGTGTGTGTGTGTGTGTGTGTGTGTGTGTTTGTGTGTAGAGAGAGGCAGAGACCAAGACAGAGACAGAGAGGAGAAACAGATGGAAAGAGACAGAGGGAAAGAGAAACAAGAGAATCAGAAACACACATGCAGAAACATGGGGTCCTTATAAAATAGACAAATTAGCAAGTCCCTAATGAGGCCAGTGATGGTTCCTTATATTGATAGTCATGTTGTGCCAAAATGTACTCGGAAAGAGCTCAGGTTGTGGCTCTGATTAAAGTATTAAGAAACTCAGTAAAGCCTTGAGAAAAGATAATGCTTAATTTAATCTCTGATAGGTTTTTATTTATGTTTCTTTTTTTAATTTAAATTTATTTTTTCATTATAAATTTATTTTTTATTGGTGTTCAATTTGCCAACATATAGAATAACACCCAGTGTTCATTCCATCAAGTGCCCCCCTTAGTGCCCGTCACCCAGTCACCCCCACCCCCGCCCACCTCCCCTTCCACCACCTCTAGTTCGTTTCCCAGAGTAAGGAGTCTCTCATGTTCTGTCTCCCTCCCACTTATTCTTTCTCCATTCCCCTTTATCCCCTTTCACTATTTTTTATATTCCCCAAATGAATGAGACCATATAATGTTTGTCCTTCTCCGATTGACTTATTTCACTCAGCATAATACCCTCCAGTTCCATCCACGTTGAAGCAAATGGTGGGTATTTGTTGTTTCTAATGGCTGAGTAATATTCCATTGTATACATAAACCACATCTTCTTTATCCATTCATATTTCGATGGACACTGAGGCTCCTTCCACCCAGGGCAATTTACACGTTTAATGCAATCTCTATCAAAATACCATGGACTTTCTTCAGAGAGTTGGAACAAATTATTTTAAGATTAGTGTGGAATCAGAAAAGACCCTGAATAGCCAGGGGAATTTTATTTCATTTTTTTAAAGATTTATTTATTTATTTATGAGACAGAGAGTGAGAGAGAGAGAGAGGCAGAGACACAGGCAGAGGGAAAAGCAGGCTCCATGCCGGGAGCCCGATGCAGGACTCGATCCCAGGACTCCAGGATCACGCCCTGAGCCAAAGGCAGGCACCAAACCGTTGAGCCACCCAGGGATCCCCAACCAGGGGAATTTTAAAAAAGAAAACCATAGCTGGGGGCATCACAATGCCAGATTTCAGGTTGTACTACAAAGCTGTGGTCATAAAGACAGTGTGGTACTGGCACAAAAACAGACACATAGATCAATGGAACAGAATAGAGAATCCAGAAGTGGACCCTCAACTTTATGGTCAACTAATATTCGACAAAGCAGGAAAGACTATCCACTGGAAAAAAGACAGTCTCTTCAATAAATGGTGCTGGGAAAATTGGACATCCACATGCAGAAGCATGAAACTACACCATTCTCTTACACCCTACACAAAGATAAACTCAAAATGGATGAAAGATCTAAATGTGAGACAAGATTCTATTTATGTTTCTTATGCAAAGATGAAAAATAGAACAATCACATTTTTATGGAAATAGTCATAAGGCTAAGGTTTGAAGATCACCTCTGCATTATTTCACTGTGTTAAGTAACTTAACTTGCTAAATACAGATGGTTCAAATTTTCATCAGAGTATATGCAGTATTTTTTTTTTAAATCAATCAGTCAAATGTTTGATAATGACAAGCAACAATCCCTTGTCCCATCCCTCAATCCAGTCTCACTCTCTGGAGGAAACCATTTTTAACTTCCTTAATTATTTCTTACTAATACTTACCTCTAAAGAATATGTGTACTTCCCGTTTTTTAAATTTGTCCATTGGAAACATCATCTATTGATTTCTTGATGAGACAGATGAGGCTAAATTCATATATACCACCTCTCCACTGCCCTTCTGCTTTCCTCCCAATATTATTACTTTTGGTTCTTCTTTTGATTTTTACTAATTTTGTAACTTAAAACTATACCTTTAAACTTCTATTTCTTTATCATTAACCATGCCACCTGACCTCTCTCTTATTAAGATGAGAATACTAAGGGCTCTTTTCCTATCCTTCAGCTAGCTCTCTTCTCTTCCATCTTCAATTCCTATGGGTGACTTTTTTGTTTTGTTTTTTGGGTGACTTATTTTTAATATCCTCTTCCATCAGTACTAACAACCATCCCAAATCTTGCACTTAGAACTGTGCCTGGCACTTTACATACTCTAACTCATTTACTGTATACAACCATATGCAGAAGGTACAATCATTATCCCCATTATACAGATGAAGAGACTAAAGCCCAGGAAAGCCAATTAACCTGTCCAAGGTCCCCTGAATATTCAATGCAGAATGGGATTCCAATCTAAGTTTACTTTTGAAGGTCTGTGTTCCTCACTATTGTAATCAACTGCCTCTCGTTTTTAAATATCTTGAAACCCCCCAATACCACGATAACATTTGAAGATATATTATTACTTCACAAGAGCCATTCTCAAAATATGCCCATTGCCATTGTCATGGTGAATGTCTCAGTCTATTGAAAAGAGAATCTGTAAAAGAATATGTAAATAAAATATGCAGAAAAGAGTATGTGTTCTGATTTTTCATGCTGGCATCTTGCTAATACAGCAAGTGAGTTAAGACAGTCTTAACTCCACAGGGACAATACACTAAAGGATATCCTAAGCTCAAAACTTCATACTGACTATGTTACTACCCATCACACTTCCTGCTTCCATCACTCAACTTACTTCGACTGAGTTTTTACTATTTTCAGACTGTAATCTGAAGATCATCTTGAATCTTTTCTGGGTCATAATCATTTCTTTAATATTGCATTAATTTATTAATTTTAAGTTCCTCAACAGCTCAGTTGTTCTAAAGCCTAGACAATTATTGCAATTTACAACCTCATTTCAGAAACCAGACTTTAAACACAGTGTAGGAATTCAAAAGAATAATTTACAGTAGAATATTAGTTAAGAAAGAAAAGTCTTACCATATTGAATTGTTGCTGTAGTTTTTCATTTGCATAATTTATGCAAAACTGTTCAAAACTATTTATCTCAAATGTTTCAAATCTGTAAAACCAAAAACAATATGTGAAGAGGAGAAAAAGAAACAAATAGCTTTTTTAAATATTCAAAATGTGCCTATTAGAAAAAGGGAAAGAAAGAGGGAGAGAGAGAGAGAGAGAGAAGAAATTTCCCAACATTGTGAAACTCTCCACATCAGTAAAGGTAAAGGTTTGTAAGTCAGTTACATGGAATCTGTATCCAGCAGATAGGCATCAACCACATAGCAGAAAGGTTTTTTTTAAGGCTCTTTAAAGATGTGTTCAACAGTATGAGTTTTTGAGAGCCAATTCATCTCCAAGTGGGGAACAATCGAATTATGATAAAGCTATTGATCTTGTCAATTTACAGATTCACAGTGTCTACATTCACATAACAGGGAACAGAGAACAGAGATCAAACAGGTTCTTTTGAAAAACTAAACAATAGGGCAGCTCAGGTGGCTCAGCAGTTTAGCGCCACCTTCGGCCCAGGGCGTGATCTTGGAGGCCCGGGGTTGAGTCCCGCATCGGGCTCCCTGTATTCAAAAGGAGCCTGCTTCTCCCTCTGCCTGTGTCTCTGCCCCTCTCTCTGTCTCTCATAAATGGATAAATAAAATATTTTTTTAAAAAAACACTAAACAATAAAAAATTAGACATCAAAAAACAAATGTAGGGGCAGCCCGGGTGGCTCAGCGGTTTAGTGCCACCTTCGGCCCAGGGCGTGATCCTGGAGTCCCGGGATCGAGTCCTGCGTTAGGTTTCCTGCATGGAGCCTGTTTCTCCCTCTGCCTGTGTCTCTGTCTCTCTATCTCTATCTCTCATGAATAAAGTCTTAAAACACACACACACACAAATGTATATGAAAGGTATTAACAGTTCAAGTGGGCACCCAGAAAAAGCAACTAGCAAACAAAATAAGGTTTTTAGAAATGCTCTCCTAGTTTTCTTTTGTCTTCACCAGTAGGAGAAAGAATCTAATACACATTTAGAGTTACTAGATAATCTCTAGAAAGAAATGCTCTATGGCAGAACACTAAGCCAAATACACTTACCCGTATATGTCCAGCACTCCAATAAAAGAGTGCTGTTTGACAGCTGAATGGAGGGCCTGATTGACATGATCTACAATCCAGTTAAAGAGCTTGGCATAAATGTGCTTGGCTAAAGCATCACGGGCATTCGTGGCCTGCAGCTTAGAGATTGGTTTGATATATGTCTCTGTGGCGGTAGCCAGTTTCCGATGGCAGAGCCAGTGACACATCTCCTCATAGTCCACTCCCATAAGATCAGAGAAGATGCTGAGGGGTTCATGCTTGGGCTGACAAAAAGAGAGGGGGTTATTTCTTTTGGCCAAATCAATCAAATATTTCCTAAATTTACTAAAAAATACTAACAAAGAGGTAACAAAACCCAGAAATTTCTTTATTATAACTAACACAGTGCTCATGTGAAGTGGTCGGTGATCATAATCATAATTGTCCATTAGACTAACATCCAGGCAGCATTTTATAATCTCTTCTAGGGCTCATTTCACAAGCTACATCTTCCTTTGTCTCTTCACTGTATTTGTTTTTAATCTGTCTTTAGGCTCCTTCATTCAGTCAGTTGATCAGAGTATCTGTCAGCTTGTCAACAAGTATTTACTGAATGCCTATGATATGCCAGTAAATAAAACCAGACATGGCCCCTATCTGCCTAGAACTTATAGTAACTAGAGGAAATGGATATTAATCAAATGACTGTTCCCTAACCTGTAAAATTACTGCAAAGAAAAAAGGAGCTATACTCTGATTCCATGTGAAAGGAGTGTGCCCTATTCAGGAGTCAGGGGCCAGTTGCCTTGAGAAACAGAGCTGAGATCTGAAGGATAGGAAGGTATTAACTCAGTGAAAGGGGAAGAAAGGGTCTTCAAGCTGAGGGAACAACTGGTATACAAGTCCTGTGGTGGGAGTGAAACTAGCAGTATAAGAGACTAAAGCTGAGTGAGGGAGAAAATATCTGAGATGAAGCCACAGAGACAGGCAGGGGATATACCATGGCTGGTCTTCATCCTGAGAGCAAAGGGAAGCCACTGAAGAGTTTGAAAGAGATAACTTCATAGCTATTTGCATGACTTCTTAGATTAGAATCTCTTTAATGGGGATGCCTGGGTGGCTCAGTTGGTTAAGCAGCTGATTCTTGGTTTCAGCTCAGGTCATAATCTCACAGTTATGGGATAAAGCTCCATGTTGGGCTCCTGCTCAGTGCAGAGTCTGTTTCAGATTCTTTCTCCCTCCCCCTCTACCCTTCCCTGCTTGCATCCTCTTCCTCAAATAAATAAATAAAATGTGTAAAAAAAAAAAAAAAGAATCTGTTTAATGACTTACATATCTCTATTCCCTATAATGTCTTCCATTGGCCTTGCATTGAGTAGACATTCAACAAATACATGTTTAATTTAATCCACATGAGTACATTATATTTTTTAACATCTTCATTCACATATTTCAATTGAATCTGAGGACATTCCTGGGGAACAGGCAGGATGAACATTGCTATCTCTGACTGAAATCCAAGAGGAGAGCTTGGATTTGAAACATCACATGACCAATTTATGTCAGTGTTGTCATTAGAACCTGGGTGCCCTGACACCCTCACCTCCTGACCCTTTCCACTGAGGAAATTCTTCCTTCCTTCATCTCACCTCTTCCCAAATGATTACTTAAGATATAAATCAGCACCATGACCAACAGCATGTCACAACTCTCTTAAATAAGCAGCTAATTTCATTCATGTAAATATGAATGATTTGACATCATTTAGAAGTGGATCAGTACTCTCTAAACATATTCTATTTGGGGAACCTGGGTGGCTCAGTGATTGAGCGTCTGTCTGCCTTTGGCTCAGGTTATAATTCTAGGATCCTGGGATCGAGTTCCACATTGGGCTCCCCGCAGGAAGCCTGCTTCTTTCTCCCTATGCCTATGTCTCTGCCTCTCTCTCTCTGTGTCTCTCAGGAATAAATAAATAATAAAATAAAATTAACATACTCTATGTTAATGGCATTACTTTACTATTATATCACAGCTGTAAACTTTTTTGTTCAGATTTTCTGTAACTTTACTGATTTCTATCTCTTTTTATCTGAGAGAAGTCAATAATCTCCCACTATGATAGATCAATTTTTTCTTGTAGTATCTGTTGGTTTCTGCTTTATATATTTTAAGTCTATGCCATTAAGTACATTAAAGTTTAGAACCATTACATCTTCCTGGTGAATATAATCTCTATCATTATATACTACTCTATTTATCTCTACTGCTGCTTTTGGCCCCAAACTTTATTTTGTTCAACATCAATACAGGGTCTGCTAGGTTTTTTTGTAGCGATTATGGTATATCTTTTCTAAACTTTTTATTATCAAATTTTCTATACCTTTATGTTTTAGGAATGCTTATTTAAAAAGCATAGAGCTGTATTCCTAAACCAGTTATCCAGTTGTTATCTAGTAATCTAGTTCTATGATTTTAGGGGGAGCAGGGGCTGATGATTTACTTTATTTTTTTAACTTTTTCTTCTGAGCTAGTTTTAGACTAACAGAAAAGTTACAAGAGCAGTACAAAGAAGTCCCTTCACCCAAATTCCCTAAATATTAACATTTTACCACACTTGCTTGTATCATTCTCTTTCACATATGTGCACATACACATTAATTTTTAGAACCTTTGAGAGTAGAGTGGGAGAAAAAAAAAAAAAAAACCTTTGAAAGTTCCAAGCATGATGCCATTTTAGTCCTAAATATTTTAGTTTGCATTTCCTAAAAACCAAAGACATTATCTTATATAATATCATGAAGAAAATTAGAAAATTAGCAATGATACAGCCCTATTACCTTACAGATTTAATTCAATTTTTTTTGATTGAGCTAATCAATTTCTGCACAGAGGTGAGGGAGAGATTTTTATAGTCCAGGATCCAGTCTGAGTTCACATACTCCATTTAGTTGCCAGTTTCATTAGCCTCCTTTAATCTCAAGAGGTCTTTGCTCTTTTTTTAGTTAGTTTGTTTGTTTGTTTGTTTTTGGTGATATCAATATTTTGATATTTTTGAATAGTATGTCCCTCAGTGTGGGTCTGCATGATGATATCTCATGATTAGATCTGGATCATGCTGGGATCCCTGGGTGGCTCAGCGGTTTGGCGCCTGCCTTTGGCCCAGGGTATGATCCTGGAGTCCCGGGATCGAGTCCCACATCGGGCTCCCGGCATGGAGCCTGCTTCTCCCTCTGCCTGTGTCTCTGTCTCTCTCTCTCTATGTCTATCATAAATAAATAAATAAATAAATCTTTAAAAAAAAAAAAAAAAGATCTGGATCATGCCTTCTCGGCAGGAATACCAGAAAAGTGATGTTGTGATCTCAGTACAACATATTAGAAGTTATATAATGTTGAACAGTCATTTCTCCAAAGACGACATCCTGATGGCCAACAGACACATGAAAAGATGTTCAACACCATTCACCATTAGGGAAATGCTAACTAAAACTATAATGAGATATCACTGCATACCTGTCAGAATAGCTAAAATTAAAATCGTAAGGAACAAAAAGTGCTGGCAAGGATATGGAGAAAAAAGAACCCTTGTACACTGCCAGTGAGAATCCAGCCACTCTGGAAAACAGGATGGAGGTCCCTCAAACAGGTTAAAAATAGAACTACTCTATGATCCAGTAATCACATTACTATTTACCCCAAAAGTGGAAAAAGACTAATTCGAAAGGATACATGCACCCCTATATTTATTGCAGTATTATTTACAATAGCTAAACTACTTAAAAAGTCTAACAAACAGACTCTTAACTACTGAGAACAAACTGATGTTACCAGAAGGGAGGTGGGTGAAATAGGTGATGGGGATTAAGGAATGCACTTGCTGTGATGAGCACTAGGCATTGTATGGAAGTGCTGGATCACTACACTATGCACCTGAAACTAATCTAACACTGTATGGTAACTATACTGGAGTTAAAATAAAAAACTTAAAACATGTTCTTTTTTAAAATTTTTTTAATAATAAATTTATTTTTTATTGGTGTTCAATTTGCCAACATACAGAATAACACCCAGTGCTCATCCCGTCAAGTGCCCCCCTCAGTGCCCATCACCCACTCACCCCCATCCCCCGCCCTCCTCCCCTTCCTCCACCACCCCTAGTTCATTTCCCAGAGTTAGGAGTCTTCATGTTCTGTCTCCCTTTCTGATATTTCCCACACATTTCTTCTCCCTTCCCTTCTATTCCCTTTCACTATTATTTATATTCCCCAAATGAATGAGACCATATAATGTTTGTCCTTCTCCGATTGACTTATTTCACTCAGCATAATACCCTCCAGTTCCATCCACGTTGAAGCAAATGGTGGGTATTTGTCATTTCTAATGGCTGAGTAATATTCCATTGTATACATAAACCACATCTTCTTTATCCATTCATCTTTCAATAGACACCGAGGCTCCTTCCACAGTTTGGCTATTGTGGACATTGCTGCTCTAAACATCGGGGTGCAGGTGTCCTGGCATTTGATTGCATCTGTATCTTTGGGGTAAATCCCCAACAGTGCAATGGCTGGGTCGTAGGGCAGGTCTATTTTTAACTCTTTGAGGAACCTCCACACAGTTTTCCAGAGTGGCTTAAAACATGTTCACTATAAACTACAAACCAGAGAAATAAATATATTTAAAGGCTTTTTAAAAGCAAACAACAAAAACAACAATAAAAAAAGAAGTTCTATGATGCTGATTGGTCTCACTACTGGTTGTGTCAATTAGAGACACAGAATGTCAAATACAGAAGGGAATGCCTGCCAAGTTTCTCCAATGATAAAGATGACTATCTTTCCCTTTTTAACTACTAAGTATTTGTGGGGAGGTCTGTCTTTTCCAGCCCAATACGCCAATCATTATTTTTTTTTACACCAATCATTATTATTATTATTGTTTTAATTAATGATATTTGATCTATATTGGCACGTGCTTTCCTAGTTTATGAATCCACCATTCATTCTCTCCTTTTAGATCTATCTTGGGTCATTCTCCTTCTGCCTATGTGACTTCTATGCTTCTTCCTTTAATATTTCCTTTAGTGAGGGCCTCTTGGTGACAAAATCTCCCAATTTCTTTCTTTTTTTTTTTTTTAAAGATTTTATTTATTTATTCATGAGAGAATAGAGAGAGAGGCAGACACACAGGCAGAGGGAGAAGCTCACTCCCTGCAAGGAGCCCGATGTGGGACTCGATTCCAGGACCCCAGGATCATGCCCTGAGCCAAAGGCAGACACCCAACCACTGAGCCACCCAGGCGTCCCAAAATCTTCCAATTTCTATTTGTCTGAAACAGTTCTATTTTTCCCTCATTCTGGAAAGATCTTTGTACTGGATATATAATTCTTCTAAGTTAATAGTTATTTACTCTAGAGCACTGAAGATAGTGGTCCACTGTTTGCTGGCTCCTATTGTTGTTGAGAACTACTGGTTTAACTATTATTTCTTCAAAATTAATGTAATCTTATCTCTCCGCCTGTTTTAAGATTTTTCTCTCTGCCTCTGATATCATTATGGTGTACCTTGGGGTGGATTTCTTTTTATTTATTCTAAATGGGATTTTGTGGACTTTCCAAATCTGAGGTTTAGTATAGTTTTCACAATTTCTGAAATTTGTAATTATCTATTCAAATATTATGTCTGCCTCATTCTTTTTCTCTAGGAATTCTTGTTGAATTAAAATTAGACTTTATTACTCCATCCTTCACCTCTCCTATGTTTTAAGGTCCAATTTTGCATTTGGATAATTTTGCCACATCTCTCTTTTAGCTCATCTTTTCCCTTCTCAGTTGTGTCAAATTTGCTATTAATTTCTTTCAGCATTCTTAATAGGTTTGACTTTTATCTGTTGTTCTGCCTAGCTCCTTCTATTTTGTTCCTTTGTGGAATTTTTAATTTTTGACTATGAGCCAGTATTTCTTGTAACTTTTTCATGGGACTCTACTGAGACCTGGTCTGAATGTGAATCATCCAAAGTAGATTTGCATTTGCTTCTGACAGGCATCTAAGGCACCAACAATCTGGGACCCATTTAAGCTAAGTTTTCTGTATTTAGCTTTCTGGGACCAAGTAGGAACTATAAAATGAGTCTGGGAGTAAGTGTGAGGGTCAGTTGACTGTTGTAAATTTTTAGAAACTATCTTCTCCTCCAGTTAGCAACAAGGCTTGCTCAAGCCAGATCAACTTTTCTTAGTACTCTTGGAGTAAGTGGTGGGCAATTTTATGACTAATTTCGCATTTAGGGTCTCAGCTTTAGGCAGTGATTCCTGTGTTTATATGAGCCCAAGGCTTTGTCTTTTGTACTCTACTTCGCTAAGAAAACCAAAGCTCATGGTCACCAGGTTCAGTAAATGCCCTAACTCCAGGGCTCTACTTCCTATTTTTACTTAGCTTCTGGCCTCTGAGTAGATTTTACATATTTATTAATTTTTAAAAAATATATAATTTATCATGGGGTGTCTGACTGGCTCAGTCAGCAGAACATGCAACTCTTGATCTCAGGGTTGTAAGTTCAAGCTCCACATTAGGTATAGAGATTACTAAAAAACAGAATCTTTAAAATATATATAAGTAGGGGCGCCTGGGTGGCTGGCTCAGCAGCTGAGCACCTGCCTTCGGCTCAGGACATGATCCTGGAATTCCGGGATCAAGTCCTATATAGGGCTCCCCACAGGGGAGCCTGCTTCTCCCTCTGCTGATGTTTCTGCCTCTCCCTCTGTGTCTCTCATGAATAAATACTAAAAAATATATATATGTGTGTGTAATTTATCCAGTATGAAGATCAATCAGAGCACCTAGTTGAAAATTGCTGGAAGAGGAGGGGCAAGATGGCGGAGGAGTAGGGTCCCCAAATCACCTGTCCCCACCAAATTACCTAGATAACCTTCCAATTATCCTGAAAATCTACAAATTCGGCCTGAGATTTAAAGAGAGAACAGCTGGAACGCTACAGTGAGAAGAGTTCGCGCTTCTATCAAGGTAGGAAGACGGGGAAAAAGAAATAAAGACACAAAAGACCTCCAAGGGGGAGGGGCCCCGCGAGGAGCCGGGCTGAGGCCGGGGCGAGTGTCCCCAGGACAGGAGAGCCCCGGCCCGGAGGAGCAGGAGCTGCACCGACCTTCCCCGCGGAAAGGCCTCCTGGGGAATTGGAGCAGGATCCCCAGAAAGGCGGGGATGCCCTCGGGCTCCCGGGGACAGTAACAGAGGAACTGCGCCCCGGAGAGTGCGCCGAGCTCCCTAAGGGCTGCAGCGCACGGCGGGACCCGGAGCAGCTCGGAGGGGCTCGGGCGGCGGCTCCGCGGAGGGGGCTGCGCGGCTCCGGAAGCAGCTCGAAGGCGGCTCCGGCAGAGGAAAAGGCTCCGTGCGGGAGGGGGGGGGGGCGCTGCCCGGCCGGAGCGGGAATCCAACAGCGCAGGCCCGGGAGCACTGGGTGCCGGGATACAGCCAGGATCCGGCCTCCCCCCGGGGACAGGCAGAGGCCGGGAGGGCCCAGGACAGCAAGGACACTCCTGCCCCGAGCTGAGCAGATCAGCGGCCCCGCCCTGGAACCTCCAGGCCCCTGCAGACGGGGAGCTCTGTAGTTACTGTGGGGGCTGACTCCAGGGCTCCAGAGCTGGGCACCGCCACTGCAGTTGTTCCTCCTAGGGCCTCACGGGGTAAACAACCCCACTGAGCCCTGCACCAGGCAGGGGTAGAGCAGCTCCCCCAAGTGCTAACACCTGAAAATCAGCACAACAGGCCCCTCCCCCAGAAGACCAGCTAGAAGGACAAGTTCCAGAGGAAGTCAAGGGATTTAAAGTATACAGAATCAGAAGATACTCCCCCATGGTTTTTTGTTGTTGTTGCTGTTGTTTTTTGCTTTTTGCTTTGTTTCCTTCCCCCACCCTTTTTTTTCCTGTTCTTTCTTTTTCTTTCTCTTTTTTTTCTTTTTTTCTTCCTTTTTTCCTTTTCTCTTTTCTTTCCTTCTTTCTCTCCTCTCTTTTTCTCCTTTTCCCAATACAACTTGCTTTTGGCCACTCTGCACTGAGCAAAATGACTAGAAGGAAAACCTCACCTCAAAAGAAAGAATCAGAAACAGTCCTCTCTCCCACAGAGTTACAAAATCTGGATTACAATTCAATGTCAGAAAGCCAGTTCAGAAGCACTATTATAAAGCTACTGGTGGCTCTAGAAAAAAGCATAAAGGACTCAAAAGACTTCATGACTGCAGAATTTAGAGCTAATCAGGCAGAAATTAAAAATCAATTAAATGAGATGCAATCCAAACTAGAAGTCCTAATAACGAGGCTTAACGAGGTGGAAGAACGAGTGAGTGACACAGAAGACAAGTTGATGGCAAAGAGGGAAACTGAGGAAAAAAGAGACAAACAATTAAAAGACCATGAAGATAGATTAAGGGAAATAAACGACAGCCTGAGGAAGAAAAACCTACATTTAAAAGGGGTTCCCGAGGGCACCGAAAGGGACAGAGGGCCAGAATATGTATTTGAACAAATCATAGCTGAAAACTTTCCTAATCTGGGAAGGGAAACAGGCATTCAGATCCAGGAAATAGAGAGATACCCCCCTAAAATCAATAAAAACCGTTCAACACCTTGACATTTAATGGTGAAGCTTGCAAATTCCAAAGATAAAGAGAAGATCCTTAAAGCAGCAAGAGACAAGAAATCCCTGACTTTTATGGGGAGGAGTATTAGGGTAACAGCAGACCTCTCCACAGAGACCTGGCAGGCCAGAAAGGGCTGGCAGGATATATTCAGGGTCCTAAATGAGAAGAACATGCAACCAAGAATACTTTATCCAGCAAGGCTCTCATTCAAAATGGAAGGAGAGATAAAGAGCTTCCAAGACATGCAGGAACTGAAAGAATGTGTGACCTCCAAACCAGCTCTGCAAGAAATTTTAAGGGGGACTCTTAAAATTCCCCTTTAAGAAGAAGTTCAGTGGAACAATCCACAAAAACAAGGACTGAATAGATATCATGGTGACACTAAACTGATATCTCTCAATAGTAACTCTGAACGTGAACGGGCTTAATGACCCCATCAAAAGGCACAGGGTCTCAGACTGGATAAAAAAGCAGGACCCATCTATTTGCTGTCTACAAAAGACTCATTTTAGACAGAAAGACACCTACAGCCTGATAATAAAAGGTTGGAGAACCATTTACCATTCAAATGGTCCTCAAAAGAAAGCAGGGGTAGTTTAAATTTCAGATAAACTAAAATTTACCCCGAAGACTGTAGTGAGAGACGAAGACGGACACTATATCATACTTAAAGGATCTATCCAACAAGAGGACTTAACAATCCTCAATATATATGCCCCGAATGTGGGAGCTGCCGAATATATCAATCAATTAATAACCAAAGTTAAGACATACTTAGATAATAATACACTTATACTTGGTGACTTCAATCTAGCTCTTTGTATACTTGATAGGTCTTCTAAGCACAACATCTCCAAAGAAACGAGAGCTTTAAATGATACACTGGACCAGATGGATTTCACAGATATCTACAGAATTTACATCCAAACTCAACTGAATACACATTCTTCTCAAGTGCACATGGAACTTTCTCCAGAATAGACCACATACTGGGTCACAAATCGGGTCTGAACTGATACCAAAACATTGGGATCGTCCCCTGCATATTCTCAGACCATAATGCCTTGAAATTAGAACTAAATCACAACAAGAAGTTTGGAAGGACCTCAAACACGTGGAGGTTAAGGACCATCCTGCTAAAAGATGAAAGGGTCAACCAGGAAATTAAGGAAGAATTAAAAAGATTCATGGAAACTAATGAGAATGAAGATACAACCGTTCAAAACCTTTGGGATGCAGCAAAAGCAGTCCTAAGGGGGAAATACATCGCAATACAAGCATCCATTCAAAAACTGGAAAGAACTCAAATACAAAAGCTAACCTTACACATAAAGGAGCTAGAGAAAAAAACAGCAAATAGACCTACACCCAGGAGAAGAAGAGAGTTAATAAAGATTCGAGCAGAACTCAACGAAATCGAGACCAGAAGAACTGTGGAACAGATCAACAGAACCAGGAGTTGGTTCTTTGAAAGAATTAATAAGATAGATAAACCATTAGCCAGCCTTATTAAAAAGAAGAGAGATAAGACTCAAATTAATAAAATTATGAATGAGAAAGGAGAGATCACTACCAACACCAAGGAAATACAAACGATTTTAAAAACATATTATGAACAGCTATACGCCAATAAGTTAGGCAATCTAGAAGAAATGGACGCATTCCTGGAAAGCCACAAACTACCAAAACTGGAACAGGAAGAAATAGAAAACCTGAACATGCCAATAACCAGGGAGGAAATTGAAGCAGTCATCAAAAACCTCCCAAGACACAAAAGTCCAGGGCCAGATGGCTTCCCAGGGGAATTCTATCAAACGTTTAAAGAAGAAACCATACCTATTCTACTAAAGCTGTTTGGAAAGACAAAGATGGAGTACTTCCAAATTCGTTCTATGAGGCCAGCATAACCTAATTCCAAAACCAGACAAAGACCCCACCAAAAAGGAGAATTACAGACCAATATCCCTGATGAACATGGATGCAAAAATTCTCAACAAGATACTAGCCAATAGGATCCAACAGTACATTAAGAAAATTATTCACCATGACCAAGTAGGATTTATCCCTGGGACATAAGGCTGGTTCAACACTTGTAAAACAATCAATGTGATTCATCATATCAGCAAGAGAAAAACCAAGAACCATATGATCCTCTCATTAGATGCAGAGAAAGCATTTGACAAAATACAGCATCCATTCCTGATCAAAAAACTCTTCAGAGTGTAGGGATAGAGGGAACATTCCTCAACATCTTAAAAGCCATCTACGAAAAGCCCACAGCAAATACCATTCTCAATGGGGAAGCACTGGGAGCCTTTCCCCTAAGATCAGGAACAGGACAGGGATGTCCACTCTCACCACTGCTATTCAACATAGTACTGGAAGTCCTAGCCTCAGCAATCAGACAACAAAAAGACATTAAAGGCATTCAAATTGGCAAAGAAGAAGTCAAACTCTCCCTCTTCGCCGATGACATGATACTGTACCTAGAAAACCCAAAAGCCTCCACCCCAAGATTGCTAAAACTCATACAGCAATTTGGTAGCGTGGCAGGATACAAAATCAATGCCCAGAAGTCAGTGGCATTTCTATACACTAAGAATGAGACTGAAGAAAGAGAAATTGAAGAGTCAATCCCATTTACAATTGCACCCAAAAGCATAAGATACCTAGGAATAGGGGATTCCTGGGTGGCGCAGCGGTTTGGCGCCTGCCTTTGGCCCAGGGCGCGATCCGGGAGACCCGGGATCGAATCCCACATCGGGCTCCTGGTGCATGGAGCCTGCTTCTCCCTCTGCCTGTGTCTCTGCCTCTCTCTCTCTCTCTCTGACTATCATAAATAAAAATTAAAAAAAAAAAAAGATACCTAGGAATAAACCTAACCAAAGAGGTAAAGGATCTATACCCTAAAAACTATAGAACACTTCTGAAAGAAATTGAGGAAGACACAAAGAGATGGAAAAATATTCCATGCTCATGGATTGGCAGAATTAATATTGTGAAAATGTCAATGTTACGCAGGGCAATTTACACGTTTAATGCAATCCCTATCAAAATACCATGGACTTTCTTCAGAGAGTTAGAAAAAATTATTTTAAGATTTGTGTGGAATCAGAAAAGACCCCGAATAGCCAGGGGAATTTTAAAAAAGAAAACCATATCTGGAGGCATCACAATGCCAGATTTCAGGCTGTACTACAAAGCTGTGGTCATCAAGACAGTGTGGTACTGGCACAAAAACAGACACACAGATCAATGGAACAGAATAGAGAACCCAGAAGTGGACCCTGAACTTTATGGTCAACTAATATTCGATAGAGGAGGAAAGACTATCCACTGGAAGAAAGATAGTCTCTTCAATAAATGGTGTTGGGAAAATTGAACATCCACATGCAGAGAATGAAACTAGACCACTCTCTTGCACCATACGCAAAGATAAACTCAAAATGGATGAAAGATCTAAATGTGAGACAAGATTCCATCAAAATCCTAGGGGAGAACACAGGCAACACCCTTTTTGAACTCGGCCATAGTAACTTCTTGCAAGATACATCCATGAAGGCAAAAGAAACAAAAGCAAAAATGAACTATTGGGACTTCATCAAGATAAGAAGCTTTTGCACAGCAAAGCATACAGTCAACAAAACTAAAAGACAACCTACAGAATGGGAGAAGATATTTGCAAATGACATATCAGATAAAGGGCTAGTTTCCAAGATCTATAAGGAACTTATTAAACTCAACACCAAAGAAACAAACAATCCAATCATGAAATGGGCAAAAGACATGAACAGAAATCTCACAGAGGAAGACATAGACATGGCCAACACGCACATGAGAAAATGCTCTGCATCACTTGCCATCAGGGAAATACAAATCAAAACCACAATGAGATACCACCTCACACCAGTGAGAATGGGGAAAATTAACAAGGCAGGAAACCACAAATGTTGGAGAGGATACGGAGAAAAGGGAACCCTCTTATACTGTTGGTGGGAATATGAACTGGTGCAGCCACTCTGGAAAACTGTGTGGAGGTTCCTCAAAGAGTTAAAAATAGACCTGCCCTACGACCCAGCAATTGCACTGTTGGGGATTTACCCCAAAGATACAGATGCAATGAAACGCCGGGACACCTGCACCCCGATGTTTATAGTAGCAATGTCCACAATATCCAAACTGTGGAAGGTGCCTCGGTGTCCATCAAAAGATGAATGGATAAAGAAGATGTGGTTTATGTATACAATGGAATATTACTCAGCCATTAGAAATGACAAATACCCACCATTTGCTTCAACGTGGATGGAACTGGAGGGTATTATGCTGAGTGAAGTAAGTCAATCGGAGAAGGACAAACATTCTATGTTCTCATTCATTTGGGGAATATAAATAATAGTGAAAGGGAACAGAAGGGAAGGGAGAAGAAATGTGTGGGAAATATCAGAAAGGGAGACAGAACATAAAGACTCCTAACTCTGGGAAACGAACTAGGGGTGGTGGAAGGGGAGGAGGGCGGGGGGTGGGGGTGAATGGGTGACGGGCACTGAGGGGGGCACTTGACGGGATGAGCACTGGGTGTTATTCTGTATGTTGGTAAATTGAACACCAATAAAAAATAAATTTGTTTAAAAAATAAATAAATAAATAAATAATAAAAAGGAAAAAAAAACCGGTTGGTCCACATCTGAAAAATAAGTAGTAGGACAAGGGGGATTGGAATTTGGGACCCAAGCCATGGACACTGCAGTAATTCCAGGATAGATAATAAGGGGTTTTGCCAAGATAGTAGGGATTTACGTGCAGAGGAAGAAACAAATTTAAGAGTAATTTAAGAGGCAGAATTGTAGGAATGTTGGCTAGAGAGTAGGGAAGGGAAAAGGTAGAGTCCTAGTTTTCTGGAATGGGTGCCTGAGCAATATTGAGGTCTCTGTATTACCAGTATGGTTGAGTTGGAATGACATGCTTTGGTTTGTGCTGTCACCGTTGTTATTCTATTTGCAGACCACCCTGAGACATCCCCATCTCACATAACACAATGGTGGGACTAGCACGTGGATCAAAGGGTAAAGATGCAAACGGTAATCAGAATAAAAATTACACTTTAATAATAATGGTAGGAAATTTGATGAAATAAACAGAATTACAACTTAAATATCAAATTTGATGAAATAAACAATATTACAATGTAAAGACCATATGTCAAATATTTTGGGGATTACACTAAAATGATAATTAGAGAAGCTTATACTTATTAAATTATCCCAATATATCAAAATTAGTGTCATTTCACATGTAATCGAAATAAATATTAACAAAAAAAAAAAAAGAAAAGAGAAAAAAAGAAAATTGCTGGAAAAGAAAGTCTCCTTTTACAGACAAGGAAAGTGAGGTTCAGAGAAGCTAAGTAATTCACCCAAAAATACAGTGAGATTAAACAGTAAAGTAGGGATTGAATCCAGGCAGAGACTGAAATGTGCATTTCAAAACTAACATCTCATTTATACAAATTTAAGTCAGTCACAAATTAATCTACATGTAGATCTGCTAAATATCAACTTGGATATCTGAAGAATGAAACATAAATCTTTTTTTTTCTTTTGAAACAAATCTTAAGACTTTCCTATCACAATCTTGAGGAAGCAGGATGGAAAAAGAATTACATTAAAACTTCTTCCACTCTAATAAAGTTTAAAAATACCTATATATGTATGTATATATGTGTGCGCATGCATATGCATGTGCTTGTTATATTTGATGATGGTGATCAGCAAAATATTGCAAATCATAAATGGCCAATGAGGACAATCTGAGACTACCAGGTTTTGTTACAATTTAAACAAACATTTCATATGGAATTGGGTTTTAATTCTCAGTGTGCAGTTATCGCTATTCATGCAAGAATATGCAAATCTTAGTGAATATACCCAAGCCCCTAGCCATCTAGTTCTTCTTCTCAAGAGTAACAACTGCTAATAGTTGTTTCAATAAATTTTAAGCCATATTACAACTCCATAGCTGAAAACACAAAGTTTTCAATAGTTGGTACTTGTGCCATGGGCCAAACGAACCCTCCTCCCTAGATGGCCCCAATACAAGTTTCATATTAAATACTTCCCACCTCTGTTCATATGGACCAGACGTGTATCCAAGTTCTCTCTTCTCTCTTACCCCTAACACACACAATCACTCTGCACCAGGGATTAGCATCCATATTTTTTTACCTTCAGTTCAAGATTCTACTTGGGATAATTTATCTGATAATGTTAGTAGAGAAACTTCAAATATACTGCTTCCTTAAAGAATCAACAAAACTGAAATACAAGCTATCACACTAAGCACATTCTAACTTACAGGTATTGTGCAGCTATCTGAATCCCGAGATGTAAATGCAACATTGCCTAAGTGAAGGATGCCAGCAAGTATTCGGAAAATTCCCATCTGATAAGATTCACTAATTCCTGAAACAACAGAAAAATGAACAAGTGATTACAAACTATTACAGGAGACAATTTTAAACCTGTTGTTAACTCTTGAATATTGCCAGATGTGCAGATGGTACATGCCACAGTTAACAACATTCATCTTTGTTGACATTAACACATAAAACAAGGCAGCATCGTGATTGGGAGCATGGGTTGCAAGAACTGGGCTCAAGGGCTGGCTTGCTTCTGACCTGCCATCTCATCTGGTTAGGTAACATCACCCTTTTATGTTTCAGTTTTGAGATATGAGGAGAGTAGTGACTGTCTCCAAAGGCATCCATGAACATTAATAAGAAAATGCATGTAGTCATGCAATATACTTAGCACACTATGGGACACATAATAAATGCTAAACAAATTATCATCATTATCATACACTGGATTTAAGTATTTTCTTAACATTATAACCTTTTCTATTTTTGCTATTCCAAATGCAAGCTATCGCCCAATAAGGCTATTTTAAGTCAGATTATTTTAAATACTTCTTCTAACTACAGACCAAGTGTAAATTAAAGAGTTCGCAAGATTAGAAGTGTTTGGGCTCGTGTTATACTCAGCCTGATGAGGGAATACTGAAATGCAGTATTGGAGCAGCAACTAAAGGATGAGGCAGTATGAGAAAGCTGTACAGCCCTTGGTGTTTTATCAGATCTGGCTTCATTTTTCAACAAGGTAAGAATTTCCTGAATATTAGATATAATTATGTGGAAGTAAAAATAGTAAAATTATTTCCAAATATGTAATCATATACAGGATAATTGAAAGTTGATCTAATAATGAATGTTTTTCCTATCTCCTAATTATGGCTTTTCAAATTTGTAATTTTCTATTTACAAATATATTTAGCCCTAGAAGTATAGCAGTATTTTTTAAACTTAATGTGCAAATGAATCACCAGTGGATCATGTTAATATACAGATTCTGATTCAGTAGGTCTGAGATAAAACGTAAGTTTCTGAATTTTTGCAAGCTTCATTATGGTCCTGGACCATATTCTATATAGCAATGCTTTTAAATTAAATTAACTCAACTCATAGTACTTATCAAAATACCATCACATGCTTTTAGTTATTTATATTTTGAGGTTGTTAAAATAAATAATTCGCCACTAAAAGTTGTACACTGCAGTTCTAAAGACTGATTTACTTGTCTGTAGACCCCATATTTTTTAAATCTCAGAAATTAGACAGTGACATCTGAGCCATTTTTAAAACAGTCGAAAAATATACATGTAATACAATGTTTTGTCACTACACCAGCTCAACCATATTTCCCAACGACAAAAGACCAAAACAAATAAACAAACGAACAAAAAACAAAAGTCAAAAAAAAAAAAAGCAAAACCCTACAAAATGTGAGCTTGTTCAGGAACCCATTTCATTCAGCCTCAGGTTTCAGATTTTTGTGAAAATTTAAACAAAAAAATTACAATTAGTTCTACCTCCCCTAAGACCCCCATTTGTTTTAAACAGCTTTACTGAAGGATGATTTGCACATCATAAAGTTCACCTGATTTAAGTACAATTCAGTGATTAGTTGTACAACCATTACTACAAACTGATTTTACAATAGTTCCCATCACCCCAAAATAAAACATCATGTTCATTTGCTGTCCACAGGTGTTTTATAAAGAATGAACGTTCAATCTCCCAACACTCACCAAGTAATACAAAGCTGAGCTAACATTCCAAAGATTGCTTGAATCAGAGAACTACTGCTCATAAGAGCTCCAAAATAAAATTATGTTACCTAGCAAAGTGCACGCCTGCCTGGTATGTGCCATCTCCTTGGTATCATCAACTCCTTCAATCACGGGACTGCCACCCTGCTTCGTGTAATGGAAGTTATCTGCATTTCCTACAATTAATGAAAATAAAAGATTTGCAGTCTATGAAAAAGCCTTGGCTTCTACCCTTACGTTCACTCTAATGTAGAGGCAGTGATAGCACAGTCAAGTGTACTGAGTCTGGAGTTCGACTGCCTGAGTACTCATCAGTCATCTTAAACTCAACTCATGGTCAATTTTGCTCCATGTATGCAGCTATTCACCCCGTCCCCATCCCTAGGTTATCATGAAGCCAACTGTAGACTTCTTATCATTTTATTTATAAATATCTTAGCATGAGATAATCTTCTTTTTAATAGGTTTATGAACTCAGGGATTAACAGAAAGCAGTATCAGAACGATAAATCTAATACCATATTCATACCTAATCGCAGCATTTTAAATTCAGGTAACTTTGCTGAAGCACAAAGCTGATAGAAGATATGATAGTTTCTCTCCTCTTCTGCCTTTGAAATAAGAAGAGTTTTCAATTATAGCATTTTAACCTAAAACTCAGAAAATTCAATCGTAAAATAATTTTTTAAAGATTTATTTATTTGAGAAAGAGAGAGGAAAAAAAGCAGGGGGAGGGGCAGAGGGAGAAAAATTGCAAGCAGACTCCCCACTGAGCAAGAGCCTGACTTGGAGTTGGATCCCACAACCCTGATCATGACCTAAGCCGAAATCAAGAGTCAGACACTTAACCAACTGAGCCACTCAGGCACCTCCATAAAATAAATATTTAATTATCTTGATGCAAGAAGTTGTCCCTTCCCAAATTTTCTAATACAGGTTTATCATCTTATGATTTATTAGCTATGTGCAAATATATATATGAATGTGTACCTGCTAGTCACATTTAACAAAAAATATCTAATAATGATGCTTTTGAAGTAAAGAACAGCTTGATATATGCCACTGTCATAAATGATTACCCTTGGGGAAAATTAAAACCATGTTTTTGAAATACAGGTATCCCCTGCTTTTCTTTTTTTTTTAATTTTATTTATTTATTCATGAGAGACACACAGATAGAGAGAGAGAGAAAGAGAGAGAGAGAGAGGCAGAGACAAAGGCAGAGGGAGAAGCAGGCTCCAAGCAGGGAGCCTGACATGGGACTCGATCCCAGGTCTCCAGGATCACACCCCAGGCTGAAGGCGGCGCTAAATGGCTGAGCCACCTGGCTGCCCTCCCCTGCTTTTCTGAAGTTTGCATTATACCATGTCATTCTAGCAAAAGGCTTACATTAGTACCTGTTTTGCTAACCAAAAGAAATCCAGAGAGTATTTTTTAAAGAAAAGCAAAAAATAGTGTTTAGTGTTTATTTTGCGGAAAGCCACTACAGAGGCAGGACACCCCCAGCAGCAACCATGAGACCACATCTTCACATCAAGCTGCCATAGCTTTCAACTGTGTCTGTGAGCATCTGTGCTTCATCTTGACTTATTTCGGGTATCTGTTAGCAAGATGTATCCTAAGGTATAAGAAAAACCTAAGGGAGGTTATTTTTGGGGTCTGAGGATGCTCAGAAACTTTCTCATATAAATTAATGGTAATGTTTTTCCTCACTTTATACCATTTCACCCTATAAAAGGTTTCATAGGACCAATCTACTTCTGGAAAGGGGGATAAACCTGTACTCAGTATTTTCTCAGAGTACCACTCAGGTTCATGGTCTTCCTAACACTTTATATGAAAAAGAATATTCTATCTTTGCCATATGTCAGATCAGATCATCTACTGTGGTTGTTTGTAAGAGATCCACAAACGTTAGGATGCCTGGGTGGCTCAGCAGTTGAGTGTCTGCCTTCAGTTCAGGGCGTGATCCTGGGGTCCTGGGATCAAGCCCCATATCAGGCTTCCTACAATAGAGCCTGCTTCTCCTTCTGCCTATGTCTCCTGCCTCTCTCTCTGTCTCTCATGAATAAATAAATAAAATCTTAAGAAAAAATAAATCATGTACAATTTTAACATAACAGTATTTTCTTTTTTTTTCATAACAGTATTTTCTGACAGTCCTTTTCCACATACATACTTTAAAAATGCAACTGTAATAATATTGTTCATACAAAACTGAATCCCTATACTCCACCAATCATATCCTTGAATTCTGCAGTGTATTTAGTTGACTAAAGAACAGTGTGGCCTGAAGGTCAGGTTTGATGCTCAACAGAACCTTATGTCTGGAAAAGGAGATTATTTATCTTCATTACATTATTCTATCTAAATAATAATAAGATTCTTTTTTTTTAAATTTTTATTTATTTATGACAGTCACACAGAGAGAGAGAGAGGCAGAGACACAGGCAGAGGGAGAAGCAGGCTCCATGCACCGGGAGCCTGACGTGGGATTCGATCCCGGGTCTCCAGGATCGCGCCCTGGGCCAAAGGCAGGCGCCAAACCGCTGCGCCACCCAGGGATCCCTAAATAATAATAAGATTCTAAGAGAGGAGAAAGAAGAAAAGAAGACAAGTAACTAAGTTCAAACTGTAGCTCACTGAAACACATGACCCAATGTCTTCCCTATCAACTGGGAAATACGAGAGTTAAGACTAAACTAGTAACACCTCTTAGGTTGCCTAGGTGGCACAGTCAGTTAGACATCCGACTCTTGGTTTTGGCTCAGATCATGATCTCAGGGTTGTGGGATGGAGATTCATGTCATCCTGTGCACAGCACTGAATCTGCTTGGCATTTTCTCTCTCCTGCCCCTCCCCCTACTCATGTACACTTTCTAAAATAAATAAATACAATCTCAAAAAAACAAACAGCACCTCTTTTTAACTAAGTTTTTTCTACGACAATCTGCAGGAAAAAGTCAAAACCATTAAACCTAAACCAGTGCCCATTCCCATAGATTATCAGTCTAATAGATACTGCTCTGCCTCTGACAGGTACCAGTTTATGTATTTCTGTCCAAATGCAGTCTGTAGCAATACTGTCATAATATGCTCAAGAGTATCTGCAAATAAAATACATACCAGCAAGCATGAGCTCTGGAATTACATGACAATCTAACACAAATATGTATGTGTACCCGCCCGGCTTACCTGGAACACCACTCTGGATTTCTCTAAAAGGTAAGTTCTCATATTGGCACCAATGATTCGATATCTCTTATCAAAACCAATTTCAATATACTTCCCAAAACGACTGCTATTATCATTCCTGGTTGTCTTAGCATTTCCAATGGACTAAGAAGGGGAAAAAAATATTTTAGAAGTACAGTTCATGACATGACATGACATTTACAGAGTCTGTTCAGGGAGAGAAAGGACACAATGTAACACAGCACTTTAAAACTGATTCTTTTAAGAAGAGAACCAATCTTGCCCCTGCAGGCACCAGTGTATGCTTTGCCCACTGTACAACCACACAGTTACCCACTAATAGTTCATATCTGCCTTCTTATTCTCACACAAACTATCTTCAGACACAGTAAATCTGAGACCAGTGGCTGGGATATTTTCACAGTGTTTGTGGTATTGGAACACACTCATTCAGGTCAATAAAAAAGGAAATGGACAGGACTGCCGAAGCATAAGTCCTCTTAGTTACACACTCGGGTTTGCATTTCCTGAGAACTCAGCCTGTTTTATGTAAATAAGCTGGTTAAAACAAAGAAATGTCTTTATGGAAATGTTGTTTGGTGTTGAATCTCTTTAGCTAGAAGTTTCTATCATCTTATCCTGTGACAACAAAGGCCCAGTTGGGTTAGCAGAATCTTAGTAAGTTGCCGCTCAGGTCAAAGCCATTTTCAAAAACTAGACATAGTAAAATTTGCCTTTGGATTTTGATAGCTGTGTCTAACTTGTAAAACATCTGCTATAGATTTCAGAGAATGTAACTTTCTGGTACATTTTTTATATACTTTTAAAAATTAAATAATGTATATACTACTTATTGACTTAGGTAACAGCCATCTAGAAATTTTTCTTCCAAGGCAAAGAAAAAACATGGTGTAGAGAAGCAAGTAGTCATATAATATATTGTATTAAATGTTTAATGAAACATTATACATAAGATTACTATAATTTACTTGTGCAAAGCTCCAGACAATTAGGACTAGTATATTGAACTATATTGAAACCACAGCAGAGAGAAAGACAGGAAAATGCTCTGGAGTGTTAAAAAAAAAAAAAAGATAAGCAAACATAAGTGATGAAAAACAGTAATAACACAGCCACAAGAAAATCAACTATCAGATCCTCTGATCAAAGAAAGTATATTTCATTCTCTGAAATACAGGGCAGGTATTGTCCTATTTTGCTCTGGCAGTGAGAACACTGCTACATTTCAGATTAACATTTTAAATGGAAAGAATGACAGAAAGCTATCCTCCCAGCAAAGTAAGAGTAATGTAGCCTTAGACAATTTAACAATACATTTACTTAGATAATCCCGTTCTTTTTTTTTTTTTAAGATTTTATTTATTTATTCATGAGAGACAGAGAGAGAGAGAGAGAGAGAGAGAGAGGCAGAGACATAGGGAGAAGGAGAAGCAGGCTTCATGCAGGGAGCCTGATGTGGGACTCGATCCCAGGTCTCCAGGATCACACCCCAGGCCGAAGGCAGATGCTTAACCGCTGAACCACCCAGGCATCCCAATTCCCGTTCTTTATATGACAAAAAGTACAACATAAAGTCTCCATATATTCCAATTATTTTTATCTAGAAAAGGAAATTAAAGTACAAGGTTTTCTTTCAACACAGAATATTCTGTCAAAGAGCAGATGAAAAAGATGTAGTAATTGTGGCAATAATAGTCACCAAGGGTTTATCAGGCATTGTCCTGAGTACCTTCCTGCCAGCAAGTAAGCAAGCTAGCAAAGGCAGGCCACAGCTTCTCCTCCCTCCTGACTCTATTCCACCTTCCATATGCCACCCCTTTCCTATCTACTCAAGAGTGGAGGTCAGAGTGGTTGAGCTGCCAAAACAATACTACACCCTGTAAGAAGCAACAATGAGTAGGCCAAGGTTGAAACAGACCCTCCTCTCTGTCTTTGAGTAAAAGGTATTTACATATAGAGCAAAGAATGGTAGAAGGAGCAAATACCTGGGTATTAGACCAGGCCCTTCTACCATCTTGGCAACATTTCATCCTCTGAGGAGCAGTGCCTCCAATTGAATACTGATTAGTTTAAATGACTCTAGGCAGATGCTTGGGTGGCTCAGCAGTTGAGCATCTGCTTTTGGCTCAGGGCGTGATCCTGAAGTTCCGGGATCGAGTCCCATATCAGGCTCCCTGCATGGAGCCTGCTTCTCCCTCTGCCTCTGTCTCTACCTCTCTCTGTGTGTCTCTCATGAATAAATAAATAAAACATTTTTTAAAATATAGATAAGCTCTAGATTCCTTTTCAAAACTAGAATTATATGATTATAAGCCTTGAACCTGATAAGGAAAGAAGGTTCTACACATAAACAATACTTTTTGTCCATTCTCCCTAATTGCTCTCTCTGCCTTATAAGTACTATATTTACAACAGGCTCCCTTGATGCTATTTTCATTTCAATTAGCAAGTAATTGTTAATGAAAAGTTTTGTGGTCTTGATATTACTATTGATTTCAGTGAAGTGTTGTGTGAGTTATTCTTTACTAAAAGGAGATAAAAGTCTTTAACTATGGTTATTAAAGAACTATTAAAACTACTATGCCCCAAGAATCTTTCCCTGTCTCCATCTTTGGATGAAAATTTCCTAGAGGAAAAGGGGAAGAGGAAAACATGATAAAATGAGCAAAAAAGAATCATTTACCTGTGCATCATTCATATTTTGCAAAAGGAACCTTTGCTAAGGATGAGGATCTTGCTTTCTAAAGGACTGTGTACAGATTCCATTAACTACTAGGCTGTGATGTTAACTGTGTAGGATGCTTATTATCTAGGGAGGAGTTTCAGATCACTGGAAACCCAGACATGTCATTCTGGACAAAACAGTAAAGGACTCTGATATAGAGACACAGTCTTGAGGCAGGTTTAAAGTCACAAACATTCTAGGCCACATACTCAGTATTTCATCCATGTCTTCTTCCTATAACTGAAAACCCTTTGTCACCATTCTTCAGTTCCCAATTCTATTTTTTTTTAAGATTTTATTTATTTATTCATGAGAGACACAGAGAAAGAGGCAGAGACAAGAGACATAGGCAGAGGGAGAAGCAGGCTTCCAGTGAGGAACCTAATGCCGGAACTTAATCCCAGGACCTCGGGATCACAACCTGAGCCAAAAGCAGATGCTCAACCATGAAGCCACCCAGGTGCCTCCCTGATTCCATTTTAATCTTTCAAATTGGGATGCTCTCATTTGTGGTTATTGAAAATTAGTTCTCGGGGTGCCTGGGTGGCTCAGTTGGTTAAGCAGTAACCTTTGGCTCAGGTCATGATCTCGAGGTCCTGGGATGGAGCCCCATACCTAGCTACTTGCTCAGCAGGGAGTGTGCTTCTCCCTCTCCTTGTGCCCCCCCTCCCCGCCAAAGTGCTCATGCACACTCTCTCTCAAATAAATAAAATCTTTAAAAAAAAAAATTAGTTCTCTCTTTGTCAAATTTTCTTAATCCAAATTCCTGTAGAAAAACTATACAACAATATAGAAGGGAGTAGCTAAGCACAACTGATACCTTTATCTTTTTTTGTTTATCCTAGAAAATAAGGTAAATTCCTTATACCTACATATTAAAAACTAGTATTTTGGCCATTTTAATCTCTCCTACGAACACAACTAAAATCTGTATTGTAGAAAAACCAAGGTAGTTATTTTTTGAATGAGAATATAGTAAGGTCATAAAATATTCTACTAGACATTCTATAAGGTTCATTCCAGGCTTACATTATTCTATGGTCCAGGGTTAGAAGAGGTGGGATTCCCTGATGCCATCACAACCTAGACTGGAATATTCTAATATTAGGGACAAAGAATTAACTAAACTATTGCCAAATACAGAGAATTTGTCGTTGTGACCAAAAATAGTCAATCTAATGGTAGGAAGCAAAGCCAAGTCCTGTTGTTTTCTGACCCAAAACCCAAACTGGCTGTACAGATTAGATTTCCCCAATGCTAACACTGGATTCCAGCACTATATCTGTACGTTGAATTGTTTCAAAATCTTAATATTTGCTTAAAATGTTGACTACTCTTTTTAGCACAAACCTCTGTTTCCCCCAGTCTATGCTATTTTAGAAAACTTCTCCAGTTCTCTTTCCAGAGCACCTAGCCCAGGCAGCCTCTTAACTTCCCCAGCAAATCCTGTCCTCTCGGTCCCAAGAACAGAAGTCCTACTGCTCTGGAGGGAAGCCCTGCAGGCAACGGATCACAACACTCTGTTCTGAAGTGTCACACACGGCACTGCAAACCAGGCACAATTACCTCTGGGCTGATTATTGCAAAAACCACTTGTATCACAGGTGCACCAGGCCAGTTCTAAACTCCGTCTGTGTTTGGGGGACAAATAAGGCTTGACAAAGGAAAAACACAGGAATAAAAAATGCTGACTTGAATTTTTAATAAGAATGGTTTGTTTCTCCCTCTCCAAAATAATTTCTCTCCATTATTAATGAGAATTACTTTTCTCCATTTAACAGGACTATTTAGAAAAATGTGACTTTTCTAAAAGCATGTTAATAGACAAATAATTCTCAAGTTACAAATCCTGAAGTACTCAAATTTTCACAAAAACATTTCCACTTTGTATACATATTTTACTTTTGAAAGGACATCCTTTCATAGTCCTTCCTTTCACATGGAATTTATAGCTACTGAATTCCTTTTTCTAACCTAAAGCTGTGTGATGTGCTCCACAGAAACAAGAAGAAAAATGTTTACAAGATCATGATTTAAGCCTACAGTTCAAATCTGGGGGAAAAAAAGATAGAAACGTACAGCTCAACAGGTTGTACTAAGTATAGAAAATGAAATGTGGGCAGAGGGATAATAAAACTCATCATGCTTTAGTGAATCCTATGAACTCAGAACTAGGGGGAAATGAGGAACATACTTCTAGTATAAGGAATAATAGATGTGAGTCAATTAACTGGGAGAATAGAAACTAAGAAATGAAGTACCACTGTCAGTTATTTGGAGACAATTCAGTGGTAGGTTAAAAATGCAGGATTATGGAATTAAGTAGATGCTTCCATAGCTGGGCTTTACTCAAATGTGCACCTTACTGCCTTTCTACTTTTCATAGTTGTCTTCTTACTAATATGCGGAGAGGTATTTTCTTACTTTTAGTGGTTGGGAGAGCTCAGACTTTTGACAATATATACTGTTTCAGTATTTTTTTGAGTAGGTTTCTTAAGAGAATATAGTTAAGAAGGCCATGGCTGCTGCTGTCTTACCTCCATGATGGGGTTGGAGGCCAAGACCTTTTCTTCAACATTGGCTTCACTGGCAGAACCACTTACAGTTGCAAAGTATCTCATGGCATACTTAGCTGAGACTGTTTTTCCTGCCCCAGACTCTCCACTTACAATGATGGACTGATTTCGTTCATCTCTGTAAAACAAAGAAGAGTAACTAACAGTGCTGTCCACTCCTGAATGTGACTAACACTATTTCCTCTGTGTTCTCATCAGTGAGCCATGGTGAATTTCTTCTGGTTCATACCTGAAGCAATGTGGAATGATATTTCCTAATAAAAATAACTTCTTGCAAACTAGCAATGGACAGGGAAAAGAAGATATCAAGCATCAAATTAGTGTTACATCTAAGGATGAATCTATAATAGGAAGTCTCTGAATTTTTGTGTGTATATATCTCAAACACATTATTTAATTTCTAGACAATAATTCTGGTATATTACAGTACTGTTGTCAACCACCTCAAAAAAGAAAGGAGCCACAGTTAAGGCATTCAAAAGAAAATCCTATTGAAATAAAATGATAAATTATCTAGTAGTTAACAGCCCATAAAGTCATGCCTTCCACAAACTCCAGCTCCTACTGAAAGTATCTTCATTAGCAGAAAAGAAATGGTTCGTGTATTTGTTGGCTGACTTGTTCAAATATGTCAGAACTCAAAGACTATCTACTATTCCATCTTTAATTCATTAACACAATGACTCAAAAACTCTAAGTGATACACTTGTTTACAGGACTATCATTTCTTTGAGGATAAGACCTAAGTCATCTTTTTTTATTAAATATTTTATTAAAAAATAATAAAGATTTTATTAATTTATTTGAGAGAAAGGGTAAACAAGGGGCAGGAGGGGGAGAGGCAGATGGAGAGGAAGAAACAGATTCCCCACTGAGCAGGGAGCCTGATATGGGGCTCAATCCCGGAACTCTGGGATCATGACCTGAATCAAAGGCAGGGCACTTAACCCGCTGAGCCTTCCAGGTGACCCCTAAATCATCTTTATATTTAATATCCAGCACCTAGTGCAGAGCCTGACACATCACAAATGCTCAATAAATATATATTGCTTACAAGTAAATAGAATTTCAATGAGCAAACTAGCCTAAGATTAAATCTGCTTTACTTTTAAATTATTTATTTATTTATTTGAGAGGGAAAGAGAACAGTAGAGAGAGAGCAAGCACAGGTCCAGGGCAGAGGGAGAGGGAGAAGTAGGCTCCCCACTGAGCAGGGAGTCTGACCTGGGGCTTGATCAAGGACCCCAGGATCATGATTTGAGCCGAAGGTAGATGCTTAACCAACTGAGCCACCCAGACATTCCTAAATCTCTCTGCTTTGACTATGATTTCTAGCAGGACAGAAGTAGGAAATTGCTACTGCCTGAGATGGAACCAGCAATTGGCTTTTCATCAAAATAACTGAACAATAAAACATACATAAAAGTGGTATCATTTGTGCCCTTAATTTACAGAGACTGGATCAGGATGACCTCAAAGGTTTTTAGTGGAATTATCCTCTAAGACCACAAGATGGGGAGGTTATTCTATATTGGTCATCCATCCATGGATGGAACATGGAATAGTGACAGTTCAGGTTGTACAGATGACCAAGAACCTGATCATAAAGTTCTTACATGAGATGTTAAGGAATGTGAAGTTTACCTCAAGGTAACAAAGTGTCTATTAATAGGTAATAGAGTTTTAAACAGAAAATAATACAACCCAATTAGTAAAATCAGTCTGGCAGCAATGTGGAGTATGAGTGGCGAGGGTCCAGATGAAAAATTATGAAAGTTTTAACAAAGGTTGTCGCTGTCCTGATTGAGAGCAGTAGATAGCTTTAAGAGATACCAAAGTAGTAGAATCCACAGTACTTGGCAATAAATTTCCAAAGTAGAAATTTAGGACTTTCTTTTTCCCTTGAGAAATGAAGGTTAACTAGATCTTGAAAAATATGTGGGAGTATACAGTAGCCTGCTCCTGACACTCTGACTCTAATATTGTGGGGAAAATGAGGAGGACCTAGGTGACACACTAAGGAGTGTTTAAATTTTATAGTACAAGCTTGCACATAATCCTTGTTTTTATGAAACAACCTCCTCATACTTACACTCTCATTTTCTTTTTATTTGAATTTCTCAACAGAACTGGACACTCCCATTGCCTCTGTTCATTCATAGCTAATTAAAACATAAATTGTCTAATAAAATAGTTTTTATTGTGGTGCCAGTGTCCTTTCTTTTAGTAATTTAAAACATCCTCTGAAGGGTGCCTGGTTGGCTCAGTCAGTTGAGTATCTGCCTTTGGCTCAGGCCAAGATCACAGGGTCCCAGGATTGAACCCCATATTGGGCTCCCTGCTTAGTAAGGAGTCTGCTTTTTCCCTCTGCCCCTCACCTCACTCATGTTCTCTTTCTCTCACTCAAATAAATAAAATCACTCAAATAAAAAAGTCCTCAGAATTCACCTTTTTCTATATATTAATCAAACAGTGATCAGTAGTTTTGGATTCCCTTCTACCAAATGATTAAAAAAAATCATCTCTTCCTAATTCCTGCATGATCAGTTCTGTCACTATGCCCTGTGTAACACCACTCCTTCCAACAGCAAAAGACGTAAGGAGACTTCCACTAGTCTGATGGAAATATTAATGGGAACCAGTATTTAAATTGTGCTGCCCTTAGGCGCCTGGGTGGCTCAGTCACTTATGTGTCTGCCTTCAGCCCAGGTCATGATCTCAGGCATTGAGCCCCACAGTGCGTTCTGGGATCAAGCTCCACAGTGGGTTCACTGCTCAGTGGGGAGTCAGGTTCTTGCTCTTCCTCTCCCTCTGCCCTTCTCTCTGCATTCATGTTCTCTCTGTCTCAAATAAATAAAATAAAATCTTTTAAAAAACAACACTGTACCACCTTTAAAAGGCTATTTCAAGTCTTAATATCAAGATGTTGTATCAAAAAATATAAAAATTCATATAGCCCTTTCCTATGATATATGGAAGAAGAAAAATATTAAAGACTACACAGCTTTGAGTAGTTTGTATGACCTCTCTGCTCCACAGTTTTCTCATCTTTAAGATTAAATAGTACCCAAAGTCCTACTCAAATTCTAAAGTATTACAATCTAAATGTCTAACTCTGGAATTGATTTTTCAGATGCTGGATGGACAATAGTTTGCACTCTAAGCCAGGGTAAACTCTTGGAACCAAGAACAATTGGAAAAGGACAGGCCCACAGATACTCAGGTGGTCTTGAGTGGCCATATTTGAAATGGGCAACATTTCTCCTCTGGAGGACTCCTGAATTTAAGATGGCCAAAATCAATAAAGGGTTATAAAGAGTAAAAATGTAAAATAATCAATTCACGTGCTTTTAGCTCAAACATAGGAAGCAGAAATCTTTTTTTATTTTTTTTTCAGATTTTATTTATTTATTCAGAGAGAGAGAGAGAGAGAGAGAGAGAGAGAGAGGCAGAGGGAGGAGCAGGCTCCATTCAGGGAGCCCGATGTGGGACTTGATCCCGGGTCTCCAGGACCACACCCCAGGCTGCAGGCGGCGCTAAACCGCTGCGCCACCGGAGCTGCCCGGGAAGTAGAAATCTTTATTAAAAGATTTCATAAAAAGCTACAATAAAATCTTCAAAATGTTTTCCAGTTCTACGTAGCCATAGGAAGAAATGCCAAAAAGACAGAACAAGAGCAGAGATAGTTGGAAATGGGGAGCCAAGCAGAGACACAGATGAGAGAAGGACAACAGATAATAAAGACACACAAAGGCAGAACAAAAAGAGTATGACAAAGATGAGGAGAAAACAGAAAAACAACTAGGATAAAAATTTTATGGTTCACACTTGCTTATATTACACACAAAAATAAATTCAAAATGGATTAAAGACTTAAATGTGAGACCTGAAGCCCGAAAATTTCTAGAAGAGAGCATAAGCAATAATCCCTATGACATCAGCCTTAAAAATATTTTTCTAGATATGCCTCCTTTGGCAGGGGAAACAAAAGCAAAATTAAACAATTTTTATTTGTCAAAAGAAAAAACTTTTGCACAACAAAACAAAAAAGACAACCTATTGAAGGAAAGAAGAGATTTGCAAGTGATATATCCAATAAGGGGTTAATATAGAAATTATTTAAAGAACTTACACAACTCACCACCAAAACCCTCCAAATAATCTAATTTAAAAATGGTCAGAAGCCACAAATAGACATTTTTTTTTTCAATGAAGACATCCAGATGGTCAACAGACAAGTGAAAATATGCTTATCATCATCATCATCAGGGAAATGTAAATCAAAACTACAGTGAGAGGGGCACCTGGGTGGCACAGTGGTTGAGCATCTGCCTTTGGCTCAGGTCATTATCCTTGGGGTCCTGGGATCAAGTCCCGCATCAGGCTCTCCAAAGGGAGCCTGCTTCTCCCCCTGCCTCTGTCTCTCTTTTTCTCTCATTAATAAAGTCTAAAAAAAAATACAATGAAATATCACCTTACACTTGTCAGAATGGCTAAAATCAAAAACACAAGAAATAAGCATTGGCAAGGATGTAGAAGAAAAGGAACCTTCATGTATCATTGGTGAGGACGCTATCTGGTATGGTTTTCATTTGTGGAAAGAAATATGGAGTTCCTCAAAAAGTTAAAAATAGAATCACCCAAAAACTCCACTACTGGATATTTAACCAAAGAAAATGAAAACACTAATTTGAAAAGAGACAGACAGATGTAAATAAATAGATATATTTACTCCTATGCTTATTGCAGCATTATTTATAATAGCCAAGTTATGGAAATAACCCAAATGCCCATCCACAGATGAATGAATAAAGATGCAGTATATATACACAATGGAATGTTACTCAGCCATAAAAAGAACAGGATCTTGCCATTTGCAACATGGATGGACTTAAAAGGCATAATGCTAAGTGAAATAAATCAATCAGAGAAAGACAAGTACCATGATTTCGTTCACATGTGGAATTCAGGAAACAAAATAAAAAGGAACAAAGGAATAAAGACAAACAGAAAAACTTACTTTTAAATACAGAGAACAAAATGGTGAATACAAGAGGGGAGGTCGGTGGGGGTTAAATAGGTGAAGGGGATTAATAGTACACTTATCATAATGAGCACTGAGTAATGTCCAGAATTGTCGAAATCATTATATTGTAAACCTAAAACTAATCTAGTACTGTATGTTAATTATACTTGAATTAAAAAAAATTAATTTATGGTTCAAGATGAATACCAGAGTCTACGATCTTCTATTCATTTGATCTGTGAGCTTTAGATGATTACATATATATAAATAATAATTTACTGTTCTTTGAAATTTTGCTTATCTGATCAGCCAATATTTATACTCCTTCAGGTGTTCTTTTCTTATATTACAAGAAAGAACTTATATTACTTTTGGGATATAGCTATCATTTCAAAAGCCTGATAAAACCAAGTTAAAGAAGAGAGATTCTCTACTCTTCATCATGAACAGATCAACAGATCAGATTCTCTACTCTTCATCATGAACAGACCATCTTAAGGACACATGAACCAAACATTTATGATTTCTGGCCAATTCTCTCAAGGGCATCTACAGTAATCCTTTTTTTTTTTTTTTTAAAGATTTTATTGATGTATTCATGAGAGACACAGAAAGAGAAGCAGAGATAGGTAGAGGGAGAAGCAGGCTCCATGCAGGGAGCCCGATATGGGACTCGATCCTGGAACTTCAGGATCACGCCTTGAGCCAAAGGCAGACGCTCAACCGCTGAGCCACTCAGGCGTCCCTCCAGTAATCCTAAATACCTGGATACTGGGTGCCTTGGAGGTAAGCCCTTCTGACCTGTTTTATCAATGGTGGTTCCAGAGGCTCTGATGTGAACTAAAAGCCCCCACCTAAAAATATGGCTTCATTCATTCATTCAACATGTAATGAACAGTCACAACGTACCTACCATTTTATGAAGACAAAAGACTCTGAGGTCATAGCCTATTGAAAGAGACTGAAAGTAAAGTTAAAAATGGAGTGAAGTAATTGCTTAAAAAGGAGGTCTAACCAGGATACTATGAAACAAGGAAGGATATGGAATTGGTAGATGTGAGGAAGAGATGTCAGGAAATGCTTTCTTGAAAAGGTGATGCTTTCATTGATTTTTACATGATGATAAGGAGAAAACTAGGTTGTATGGGAAGAATGCACTAGGAACTAAACTATGTAGAGGCACCTGAAACATCAGGAAAAAATTATTCAAGAACAGAATATCTGCTCTAGGTTGATGAAAGCAAGGAGTTACACTTTAGTCCATTTTCCTCCTTTGGTTCTTAGTACCTGTATATATTCAGTCTCTCTATCTGTATCTATTTGTTCTATCCAGCCTTTTCTTATACCTACTAAGTTTTTATTTTGCATCAGGTGTATTCTTTTACAGATTTTCCTTCTGAACTTTACCGTTTAAAAAAAATGTGATCTCTCTAGCTCATCATAGTCATACCGAATACTATTCATATTTTCTAAGACCATCAACTTGCTCCCTGCAAATTTAATGAGCATACTTTTCATTCACATCCTGGTCATTCATGATTAAACTAAGTAATGCCAATCTCAGATCTGACTCATGTGGAACACAATTTAAATTTCCACCCATGTTGATGTATTTTTTTAAAGATTTTATTTACTTATTTATTCACGAGAGACACACACACACACAGAGAGAGAGAGAGAGAGAGAGAGAGAGAAGCAGAGACACAGAGAGAGGGACAAGCAGGCTCCATGCAGGGAGCCCACATGGGACTTGATCCCAGGTCTCCAGTATCACACCGTGGGCCGAAGGTGGCACTAAACCGCTGAGCCACCCAGGCCACCCGACCCATGTTGATATTGACTCTCTGATAACCACCTACTGGGTGCTGCTGTTTACCTTACTTAAGCATACAAGCACCTACATCTAGTATTTAGTTTATAAGTGAACATGTTTGCATGAAACAAAATCTAGAGTTTTACTTTTTTGCAATCAATCTGAAATCCAGCATTGCTTCTCCCTATTTGATCCCTTGTTAAAAGGAAAAAATATTAAGTTCATGTGATAAAAGGCTTTCTTCAAAAGCTGTGTTTTTACTGTGATGACTTAAAAATGTGGCTTCACTTGAGACTGTAATCCCTATCTCTTTTGTTAAGAGACATTAAGTTTTTCTACATCATTATCACTCATCAAAATCAAGCTGCTATGCTGTGTTTTCATGATTTCTGCTTTTGATCAATCTCAAGAAGAAAAGATTTTTAGTTTTTATTTTAATTCCAGTTAGTTAACGCACAGTGTTAGTTTCAGGTGTATGATATAGTGATTCAACAGTTCTATACATCACCCTGTGCTCATCACAAATTTACTCCTTAATCTCCATCACCTATTTAACCCATTTCCCTACCCCCACCCCTCTGGTAACCATCCATTTGTTCTCTATATAGTTAAGATTCTGTTTCTTGCTTTGTCTTTCTCTCTTCTTTTCCTCTTTATTTTTCTTTATTTCTTAAATTCCACATATGAGTGAAAGCATATGGCAACTGTCTTCCTCTGACTTATCTTGCTAAGCATTATACTCTCTAGCTCCATCCATTCAAGAAGAAAAAATTTAAATTCTAAAGTGGACATTAGATAATAAATTCACAATGACAATATTTAGTATTATTTTTCAAGTTAAATATTTCCTATAAAACAATGTGCTGGCAGACTGGTGAAAGCTGTGCTTTAGAGAGGCAGAGAGACTATTCAGGAAATGAAAAGAAACGTTCCCTAGAGATACATGCTAAAGGCCAGTCAGTTCCTGCTGAGGAAGTGGTCACATGACTATCAAATCTTCTCAGGTCAAATTGACTTCTCTGTTCTATCACTAAGGAGCCTGTAAGATTAAAATAAAGATGCCATAACAGAAATACCCAGTTATATATGTTTAGAACTTTTATAGACTTATATTTACTATGGTTTATTCCTTCGACAACCTTATGGGATAGCTAGCATCCATTAAGTGCCAAATTCATATTTTGAAGAATTCTAAAGAACAATCATATACCAGGTGCCGAGGTAGTCTCAAAGTAAAACTTAGTGGAGTCATGGAAAATAAATAATAAATAAATAAGGATAAAAGAGCACAGTCTAGGCTGAATAAAATGTGCATAAATATAAGTATGCAATGTTAATTTGAGGGAATAGATGTCTCAGAATAGGGGAATATGGTTGAAAAAAAGAAAAAGAAATGACAAAGAAGAAAAGATTTGGACTCTCAAAGCTACAACTACATCTCAGCTCCCAGATACTATTTATTAGCATAATAACCTGAACAAGTTATTTTCCTCAGTTTCCTCACCTGTAAAGCACAGGTGATGATGTCTGCTCCCAGGGATATAATGAAAATTAGAGGTAACATGCCTGACACCATGCTTGCACACAATAGGCATCTAAACATTCTAGCTATTAATTAATAGAAGTTAATCCACCTTTATATATCATGCATAAAAATCCTCATCAAGTAGTAGATATTGAAGTAATCTTCAAGTCTATTTGCATAAATGGGATACTCGGTACCACGGGGCAGCCAACTCACTGTTGGTAGCAGGAGAGATTTTATAATCTATAACAGCCAGCAGGCCAATGAGCCTCAGCACAGTGAAGCATTCAGAGACTGCCTAGCCAAATAAAAGAAGGAGTCACCCTAAGAAAAGCCCTAGCAATAAGCAGTCAAGAATAATAAACCAGATGAGAGGCTAAAGTGGATGAAAAGAGAATGCAGACATAAGACTTCGTAACAATGACTGAGGACAGTAACAGCCTATATTTAAATACTTAGCATTTTTAAAACTGCATACTTTTCAAATTTTTTACTTAAGATGTTATATTCATATTTATATATTTCATATATATTCATATATTCATTTCAGGTGTACAACATAGTGATTCAATAAGTCTCTATGTTATGCTGTTCAGAATGCTTTTATTTTTATTTTAAGATTTTAATTATTTATTCATGAGAGACACACAGAGTCAGAGACATAGGCAGAGGGAGAATCAGGCTCACTGCAAGGAGCTCTATGCAGGACTGGATCCCAGGACCATGACCTGACCCAAATGCAGAGGCTCAACCACTGACCCAACCAAGCGTCCCCAGAGTGCTTTTATGTTTAATATCTAGTATAATTTTCACCTGTGAAGTATGCATGACAGGTATTATTTTTCCCTTGTTGGGGAAAATAATATTATAAAGAGGTTAGATGGCTTAACCAAGGTTAGTGCAGAGATCTATGAAGGACATCACATACATCTCCTGGTTTCCAAGAAATTTACTGGGGAAGAATCACTTGTGTCAGCTTTGCTTAGAGGATAGATAACTAAAATGAAACTCCAACTCTTTCTTCTCCCATACTCCAACCCACGTATACAACCTGCTCTTCCTTCAATGTCTTCTGTCTCAATAAACAGCAACTCCCATCTTTCAGGTGCTCAGACCAAATACCTTGCCGCCATCTCTGATTCTCTTTTTCTCTCATACCCTCACATAAGCAAGCCTCTGTCCATTCTTTCTTAAAAATATATCCAGAATCCATTCATCTACTTTTATTTTCTCCATTAATATCTTCTTCAACTAGACAATCACTGAACTTTGCTTGGATCAATACAAATACCTTCTAACTAATCTCCTGGATTCTCCCCTTGTCCCACTATCAACTATTTCTTTTAATTTTTGCTTTTGTTTGCAAAACCTGTAAACTGAACTCACCTATATGCTTTACTCAGATTCACCAATTGTTTAGGTTTTGCCTATTTGTTTTCTTAACACCTCTGTTTCTCTTATTTTCATATTTTCTGAAATATTTAAGAGTGGGTTACAGACATGATGCCTCCTATATAATTTTAGAGTACTATATTTCCTCAGAACAGTGATACGCTTTTACCTATCTACAGTAATCAAAATCAGGAAATGTAACATTGATATAACAGTATTATTTAGTCCACAGTCTATATTACAATTTTACCAATCATACAGCAATGTTCCCTACATCATTACCTTCCCTCCCTTATCAAGGATTCAATTCAGAATATTCATTTTAATTGGCATGTATCATTCATATCCTTTAATCATAAACAGTTCCTTAGCCTTTCTTTGACTTTTTTTACTTTTGTAATTTTGAAGAGTATGTACAGATATTTTGTGGAATGCCCCTCATTTTCAGTTTTTCTAGTGTTTCCTCCTGATTAGATTCACGATATGCATTTTTGGCAGCAATTTATGGCTGATTTTTATCATAGCTACAAGATCAGGCCATTCCTCTGCTCCAAATTCACACCCAGAGAAGTCAAATTTGCTGATACCCCACATGGCCTTTTAGGGTCCTTGCAGCTGATGATCTCTCTGCCTGGAATATTCTTCCTCAGATATGTAAATTACTTGCTTTATCTTTTTCTTCATGTTATTACTCAAAAGACAGCTTTATTTTTTATGGAGTTAGGTAAGTTTGGTTATCAAAGTCTCTAAGGAAAAACAAACCTCTGAGGATGCCCAGGAAAATAATGAAAAAGAACAAACTGAGAGAGTTTAATGATACCAAACATTAAAAAATACTATAAACGGGTGCCTGAGTGGCTTAGTAGTTTAAGTCTCTGATTCTTTTTTTTTTTTAAGATTTTATATATTTATTCATGAGAGACAGAGAGAGAGGCAGAGACATAGGCATAGGGAGAAGCAGTCTCCCTGCAGGGAGCCTGATGCGAGACTCGATCCCAGGACTCAGGATCACAACCTGAGCCGAAGGCAGATGCTCAACCACTGAACCCCCTGATGCCCCTTACTCTCTGATTCTTAATTGCAGCTCAGGTCTTGATCTTGGGCCTGTGAGTTCAAGCCCCACACTGGGCTCCACATTGGGCATGGAGCCTACTCAAAAATAATACTATAAAACCACTATAATTAAAACAGTGTGGTACCGGGACATGAATAAAGGAAGGTCAAAGAACAGAGCCAAGAAATTGACCCAAAAATATGAGAAAACCTAGGATATGCTAAGCAGCATCTGAAATAACTGGGACAAAATGGGTTTCTTAATAAGTGATGCTGGGATAACTAGATAGCTATTTGGATAAAACATAAATTTAGATTCATATCTCATATCATACAAAAGAATAAACTTCAATGGAATCAAGGATCTAAAGGTACATTATAAAATAATACAAAGACTATAAGAAAATATGAATGAATTCTTCTTCTACCCTGGTATAGGGTAAGGTTTTTAACAATGACTTAACATCCAGAGTAAAAAAAAAAAAAAAAAAAAGACTGATAATTCTGCATCAGAAAAAAAAACAGCATAGGAACACCTGGGTAGCTCAGTGGTTGAGTGTCTGCCTTTGGCTCAAGTCGTGATCCCGGGGTCCTGGGACTGAGTCCTGAATCATGCTTCCCATAGGGAGCCTACTTCTCCTTCTGCCTACATCTCTTGCCTCTCTGTGTGTGTCTCTCATGAATGAATAAATAAAAGGTTTTAAAAAAAGACAGCAAAACAAAATGTAAAGAAAAGTTATACATGGGGGGGGGGATATTTGTAATATATACCATAGTCAAAGGGCTAATATCCTTAATATATCTTTTAAAACTCTTCACATTTGGGATCAAAGGACTAAAAACACAATAGAAAAATTGAAACACACATGAATGGACAATTCACCATTAAAAAACAAACACATTAATAAAATGGTTCTTAAATATATGAAAAGATGTTTAGACTCACTCATATTTAAAGAAATACAAATGAAAACAATATTGAGATACCACTGGAGAGTGAAGAATTAAGAAAGAAAGACTACACATTTTTTGTTGATGAGGCTATGAAAAAGAAGGGACTCTAGAACAATTGTGGCAGAAATACAAACCAGTACAACTCTTCTAGAGGGAATTTGGTAATACCTACAAAACTACATTTACACTACATTTTGACCTAGCAATACCACTTTTAGCAACTTACTTGAAGCTACTTTCTAAAAATACAGAAATACATATGTACAAGGTTACTTATTACAGCATTTTTTATAGTTGCAGAATGTTGAAAACAATCTAAATGACAACTTACGAGAAAGTGGGTAAATAAACTAATAAAGTGGGTAAGATAATGGGCAGCCCCGGTGGTCCAGCAGTTTAGCACTGCCTTTGGCCCAGTGTATGATCCTGGAGACCCGGAATCAAGTCCCATGTCGGGCTCCCTGTGTGGAGCCTGCTTCTCCCTCTGCCTGTGTCTCTGCCTCTTTCTCTCTCTGTGCCTCTCATGAATAAATTTTTAAAAATAAATAAATAAAATATGTTTTAAAAAAAGTGGGTAAGATAAGAACTTAAGTAACTTTGGAAATCAGAACTTTAATTATATTCCATAAGGCTAAAGACAAAATGAATTGGACACAAATATTGTACTTGAGTGGTTAATTTGCTTTTCACAGGAGTGTGGGTTACTATTTCTGAAACTACTTTATGAATATTCTAAGATTCAGCAAAGAAGTAAATATACTGTGGATAATAAGAGCCAGGTTTCTGAACAAAGAAAGAACAAAGAAAGGAGATAAAAGGAAAAAGGGAAAGCAAAAATTAAAACTGTGGTGTTTAACTGGAAGTATCAATATGAACTAATGTTTCTTAATATATATACAGATAGACATAAAACAGATACAGATGTTTGTGTGTGTGTGTGTATGGAAAGATATGCAACTGTCTCATATTTAAAGAAAGGCAATTTAAAACAAAACTAGGATACCATTTTTTACCTGTTGGTGTGGCAAAATTTTAAAAGTAAGACAACACATTCTGTTGATGAGGCTATGGGGAAATGTTTATTTCCTAGGTCTGTATACCGAGCTTAGAAATGATGCCCCAGCAATAATGAGCACACTTAGCAGCAAATCTTGGTTTCTAAGTATACATCCCCTCAAAAAAGGAATCAAGAGTCCTTGAAGAAGTGGCTGACTCCAGGGTTGGGCAAGGAAATTAGAAAATGAGCTACATGATGCTAGAAAGTAAGGAAAAAAATTAAAAAATAATGGAGGACAGGTGAAGGGACACTTGAAAGAGCTCCCAAAGGCCAAATTTGAGAAAGTTTGAACAAAATAATGAGAGAATAGAGAATAATCCACAGAATAAAATATCTATGAGTCTATATTGATACAAATAAAAAATAAATAAATACTAAATAAATGGGGAAAAGGAATAATTCTCCCTTCGAGTAGAATTACTATTCATACCTGTAGAAGAAATGATGGAAATAGCAAATGACCACTTGACAAACACCACAGTATTAACTGTTGCAGGCAAAACTCAACAATGGATGTTAAAATTAGTAGTGAAAGTATCATGAGAAACAAGGTGTTTGCATGGTCTCAAAGTATTTTCCCATAATATACTTATTAATTTAAAGTTTAGTAATTATAGTAATCTAGTAGATACTTCCATAACCAAGTGATCAAACTTAACATTCCCAATAACTGGCACCTTATATCTCCTCTGTATAATGAAGGGCACATCATTTCTATAAGATTCCTTACCCAGATGCATTGTTAACCTCAATCTAATCAGGAGAAAACCTTAAACTTTCCAGAGAGGAAGGATTTTTACAGTCTGACTTATTTTTCTACTGCTGTGTCCCCAAGACCTACAATATAACTGGCTAGTATTCTTCCAAAGTGCCCAAGCCATGAAAGAAAAGAGGACTAATGGACAGTCCTAGATTGCAGGAGCCTAAGGAGATAGAACTAAGTGCGAATCATAATTCTAGATTGGATCCTAGACCAGAAAAAGGACATCAGAGGGGAAATGATGAACTGTAAACAAGGTTTTTAGATCACTTAATATTATATTAATGTGAATTTCTTGGTTTCAATGATTGACTATGGCTACATAACATGTTAACATTTAGGGAAACTGTACGTAGGGTATATGGTACCTCTGTATACCATTTTTCCAAGCTTTTTGCAAGCTTAGGATTTTTTTTTCAGTTTAAAAAAAAGAGGGGAGGCAGCTTTACAATGAGGCTTTCCCTGAGCCTAGTACATAGGCTTTCTACTAGCATTCCTTACCTACTTCCCTGACTTAACTTACCAGAATAGCATTTATTAATATGTGACAACTGTGTATCTTATTTATTTTTATTGTTTATCATGGCTCACTTTGTGAGGTTAAGAATTTTTGTCTATTTTGTCTCATTTGTTTGCTGTCCCCCATATCCAGGACAGTGTCTGGATGGTGTTCAGTGAAGGTCTACTGAACAAGTGACTATATCTTCCCTGAAGATGTACAGGGCCTCTGGGAATACTGATAATGTGAAATTCCAGGATTCACATCTGATAAATAAGACACATCTCAACTTGGTGAGGAATAAAGTGACAAGAAAGGATCCTGCAATACCTATCTGGATGCCTAGAAGACATGGTCTATTTATTTAGCTGCTGCAGCACATTTTGTGTGTACAGATTTTTCCATATAAATGGTAAATTTATCAAAACTGAAGCATATTTTAAAATTGCCTAAAAAAACAAAACTGAAAAAAAAAAAACTGAGTAAAGGGAAAAGAAATAAGCCAATCTGTAATAAAGAAATCACACTGATTGGCTAAGTCACAGGGGAATGATGAGGGGGGGAAATGTTAGGAAACCAAAGTAAAACTAGGGTTGAAAAGCCAGAAATATTCATATAAATCTAACTCTAGTCTCATGTTTCCTGTACCAAAAATGCTAAGAAGCAAACGTTCATATTTAAGGTCAGTATTTTTTAAGAAGTCCTCTAATTCTCTATGAGCAGTATAACGTTCATCAGAGACAATTTTTAGGTCCTGGCACTCCATGCAATTCCCTCTCTGCCCAGTAGTTCTCTGGCTGTACTTGTGTGGAGCTAACATTGTACTGCAATGCTCCAATACTATACAAGTCAAATACTGGTGGACTTTCTAAATTTAGGGGGGAAACTATGCTGTTAGGGATGCCTGGATGGCTCAGTGGTTGAGTGTCTATCTTCGGCTCAGGGTGTGATCCTGGGTCCGGGCATCAAGTCCCACACTGGACTCCCTGTGAGGAGCCTACTTCTCCCTCTGTCTATGTCTCTGGCTCTCTCTCTGTGTCTCTCATAAATAAATTTTTAAATTCTTTCAAAAAAATTATGCCGGGACTCCTGGGTGGCTCAGCAGTTGGGCCTCTGCCTTCAGCTCAGGATGTGATCCCAGAGTTCCAGGATCAAGTCCCACATCAGGCTTCCTGTGGAGAGCCTGTTTCTCCCTCTGCCTACGTCTCTGCCTTCTCTGTCTCTCATGAATAAATAAATAAAATCTTTTAAAAAATTATACTGCTAGATGGAATTTAAAAGCTTAAAAAAGTAACATTTCTGGGGCACTTGGGTGGCTCAGTCAGTTGAGTGTCTCTCATTTTGGTTCAGATCATAATCTCGTGGGTCATGGGATCAATCCCCCCACCCCACCCCGTGCAGCTCCACACTCAGTGAGGCATCTGCTTGAAGATTCTCTCCCACTGGCCCCTCCCACTGCTTGCACACATGTGCGCTCTCTCTCACAAATCTTTTTTTTTTTTTAAGTAACTTTTCTTACATTTTTGTCTCTCGTTCCCATTTGATAACAGAATCTGGTATAATACAGCATGTTATATAGTACAAAACTATATTTAGTCATTTTATGTTTAATATGATAGTATTTCATAGTGTTAGACTAATGGAATTTGAAAGCTAGTCTTCCTAGTTATGTGGCCTTAGGAAAGTTAAATAACTTCTCAGTGCTTAAGATTTCTCATTTGTAAAATGAAAATTAATAATAATACCAACCTTAGAAGGTTGCTATGAGAATAAAATTACTTAATGAAATGGAAAGCAATTAAGCACTGCCTTGCACAGAGTACTTAATAACTGTTAGAGATTAATAACTGTTAGTGATTATTACAAGTAATAGTATTTTATTAATAAAAGGGCATAATGACTTCTATGGACTCTGTCAATGAAATAATTCGAAAATTTTGTCACATGCTGGCCCAATTATGTACAAACACTCTCCCTGGTTGGAAAGGAGAAAATAAAACTTCTGCAGTATTACTTTTCTCTCCACTTCATAAATTGCTTGAGGGTTTTCCACATCACATTTATATATGCTGAGTCTTACCTGAAGAATGGAGAAATGAGTTAAATGTATACTATTCTATACATCCACAGTTTTGATTTACACTACATTATTAAGAGTATGATCTAGTCTTGAAAGTAGCTTTTTTTCTCTGGTTTTCTACTCTTAAAATGTTAGGCTTCCATGGTTAATATCAAAGACATTTTACTGATGCTCTTCAGGATCACTGGTCTCTAGATCATAAAAGTAACATTATTAAATCAGTTTCCTTGAGGTTTAATTCTCTAAGATACTGACAGATTTCTTCTTTTACTTAGGCCTTTTATTTCTAGTCTGCCACTCATTAGCTGAAGGATAGTAGGCACATCACTTAATACCACCAAATCCTTGAGACCTCTCGTCTATAAACATAACATCTGTCCTTGCATAGTCACAGGATCAGGAGGAGATTCCAAAGGCAGTTTTTAAAACTGCATATCCTTTTATAAATATGAAGTTATTTTAATAATGCAGACCATCCAAAATAGTCAAGGCTGTTTATTTAATAATAATTTATCAGTTGCTCTTCACTGTATTTTAAAATAACTGTGACTCAGCAAAGAAGAAATTATCACATCTAGTAAGAGTCATGAAAAAATAAATCGAGCTTTCACCAACCTGGCCATTTGCTTGTAAGCTTCTTCAGCTACGGCAAAGATATGTGGATCCATATCACCCATATTCTGTCCACTATATGCATTAATAATATCTTCTCCATAAATAGGCAGCTGTTCATAAGGATTTATAGCTACTAGGACTATACCTGTGGCGGGGGGGGGAGGTAGTAAAAAAGCAAAAAAAGAAGTCAATGATATATTAATGGACGTATCAAACTTGCTAAAGTGACCACAGTTAACACAAATTTCAATCTCAATTAATCTTGAACAAGTTGTTAAAGATCAAACTATATTACAGGCTTCGCCTCTGGGCCTGTTATACTTTGACCTAACTTAAACACCATTTAAACACTGATCTAAACTCTTAAAAATAAAAACTATTTTCATAATATTTAAATAAAAAATTCCACTTCTAGAAATTTATCCAAATGAAATCATATATTCAAGCAAAGATTTTTTCATAAAGATATTTATCGATATTTATATTTTTATTCATGAGAGTGAAAAGTAGAAACAAAATATATAATAAAGGAAGAGTAACCAAATATTTTGTTAGACCCGTATGACAGACTATTATACTACTACCACAAATTATGTTTTTAAAGAATATGAAATGTTATAGGAAAAAAATGACACAAAAGTATATACAGACTGATTCCAATTTCATACCTATTTATACTCTCTCACATATGTATAGATATAGGATGTGTTAACATAATACTGGTTATTTTCAGTAGTAAATTACATGTAGTTATTTTTCCTTTTTTATACTTTTTTTTGTATTTCCTTAAATGTTATAGTAGGTGTATATTAATGAAATCCTTAATTCAACAAATATTTATATAGCTTCAAGTATGTATCAAGTCTTTTCTGAGTGCTAGATTTATAACAATAAATGAAAAAAGACAAATCTTTATCCTCATTGATTGTATATTCTAGTGGGAAATTCAGACAATTGTCTGAATTGTTAATTGTTAATTAACAAGATAAGAAAAATATTATAGGTTAGATAGTAGAAAGGAAAAAGGAGAAAAATTAAATAGAGAACGGAGACGGAACCTAAGGAGGGGAGAAGGGGTTTATGACTTAGATGTGGCAGGCAGGGAAGGCTTCACTGAGATGTATGTATGTAATGTATGTGCAAGAAAAAGACAAACAGAAAAGTGAAAATTGAGAAAGAGAAATATTTGGTTCATAGACAGGGAAGAAAATAGTATCAAGGATATAAAATGTGTAAGTTCTTTTAAGAAGAGAAGATAGCTGTCTCTGTCCAAAGCAGGGGAGTAAGGAAGAAATGATGAGTGGCTGAGTTGGTCACACGGAGTAAACAGACTTGGAAGGAAATGAATGAAATCCCAGACGTGAGCCCAGGGGAGAATGATCAGGGAAAGAAAGATAGGAAGTCAGTACAGAGAAGAGCCAGGGACAAGAGAAAAATGAAGGTTAAGAAAAAAAAGAGAGAAAGACAAGAAAAGGAAAAGGGGAAAAAACTCAAAAAAGTACACAGTGCTTCACTTCTAAGAGAAAGAAAAAGGATGCTGAGCTGGCTCACTGGCAGCTAATACCACAGCAAGTTGGGGCCCAGGCCAGTGCAGCACACAAGAACAGCTACTGTGAGTTGTCAGTCCTGCACTGAGAATAAGAGAACACTAAACTTCTCAAACCTGCACCAGAGATAAGTCTCTGGACATCTACTCTTCAAATAACAGTTTTCATACGAGATGAAAGTAACTGGCAAACTCACTGAATTTGGCAGACAACTTCTTTAGGAGGAAGAAAAGCCAAAATATGGGCCCGGTTCTGTCTTTTTTTCCTGAGCAAAATGACAATAAGTTCAGGGAGCTTATTCAGCACAATATGCAACTAGCTAATGAACATGGTAAGTTTTTTTTGATAACTCTGAAGTGATCTTCTCCCTAGGAGGAAATCCAACTGCAGCCTTCTTTCCCCATGCACAATGTTTCCATGGCTATGTCCATTAGAGGACAGAGTTCATTCCACTCAGACAGCAAGACATACTTACCACAATATGTATAAATAAGTTTGGAGTCAATAAAGCGGACTCTGAGATTGTGGAGCACAGCAGGTTCATGAAGATAGCTGAGGGCTGTGAGGTCATTTTCACCCACAAGTATGTCAGGGTTTCTCAAGTGAGGCAGTTCCTTGGTCTTTGGATCTAGACGATACTCCAAATCCTGAAAATGCACAAGATACAGCATTTGGATAAATCATGGCAATAAAAGTAAAAAGGCCTATGCATTTTGCTTATTTGTTATTCCTGATTTTCTTCTCAGCTATTAAATGCATTCTTTTCCTGGCACCTTCCAAAGCTACAGAAACTGCTGGAAATGGAAGTCTTCTTTTTCACTAGATGTATTAACTTGTATTTATAATTTTTTGCTAGTATAGTTTAAGAAGCTTAGACTTTTTTAACCCAGTTACTGAGCCAAAAGTTTTTGCCTTGTTTTTTTTTTTAAAGGCAGGATGCATGATCAGTGTGGAATCCAACATAAGGCTTAAGCTCACTATCCTGAGATCAGACCCGAGGAGAACAGAACCAACTAAGCCACCCAGATGCCCCTGAACCAGAACTTTTTAATCTTTCTTTAAATAACCTTTTTCTTCCCCATCCCTCACCTGTGATAAGTGAATGAGCACTAAAGAATGGTTAAGAGCTTGGCTCTAGAGTCAGATCAACCTGGATTCAAATCCAGAAACTGGTACTTCTTTTGTGGTGTTGGGTATGTTACTGAATCTGAATCCTTCATTTGTAGAAAGGGCATTAATAGAAATAGCTCACAGGAGTGTGATAAAAATTAAATGAGGCAGTGCACGGCATGTAGTAAGTACTTGGGAACCCTAAGAGGTCCAAGAATCTCCTGAAATTAGGTATAAATGTGTATTTGTCCATATGTATAAATACATATATATATGTGTATTATTTTCTGGAAATACAGTCCTTAGTTTCATTTGATTTTTAATGAGGTAATTGGCCCCAAATTTAAGAAGTACTACTCACTTTAAAGCCAAGGATATACAGCTTTATGGCAAAGCCAGGCATGCAAATTGCTACTCAACTATGCATTAAGGGCAAATAACACCTGACAAGTGAAAAGGGAAAAAAATGAAATTTAATTGTAGAGAAGAAACAGCTGGTTTTATAAAAAGCCACTTTTCTTAACATTGCAGAGATACAGAGCTCAAATGTTCAGAACAGGTTGGGATGAACCATGTTAAATGGAGAGGAATTTATCATCTGCCCCTCAACTTCTTCCTGCCTGTTAGGGATATTATGTCCTTTCCCAAAACTGACTGGTCCTTGCACTGATCCCTGCAATACACAAAAGCCACTTCTGGCTATGCAACCTCAGGTGGAATTAATGTCTCCAAGCCTTGGCTTCCTTAACAGTTATAATATTACCTACCAACCTATACGATTGTTGTGAGAATTAACCTAAGAAAATATAGCTCACGGTGCTTAATGTGCATAACACAGAGTAGCTGAATAAATTAATTCTTTAATTTGGCATTCAAGGCCCTCCTAATCTGGCCTAATTCTTCCCTGCCTTCTTCCCAACTAATCTTGCCTCTGTTTTGCTCTCTTGAAATTCATCCTCCATGCGACCACCAAGGAGTCCTTTCTAAAACACAAATCCAGCATCCTTCCTCTTTTAAAAATATTATAATCACCTCCTATCACATACCACTTGAAGTCCAAGAGTTTTAGGATGATCCCCAGGTGTGATCTGGTTCCCAGCCCCCAACCTCTTGCCAGTCTTGTACATCCTAACAACATGGAACTTGTGTAGTTCCCCAAATGTACATTACTGTGCATACCTCTCTGCCTTTGCATGTACTTTTCTGGATTCCTGAAATGTACTTCCCCTTGTCTACTCATTCTTCAGACCATGCCTCCCTGAGTCCTTACCTTCATCAGACTGTCTGGCCACTCCCCACCCTGTCCTACTTTTGTTCCTTGCTTTTATATCATATGCCATACTATTCATAAATATATCTATTTCTCTTATCTAATATTGATGTCAGAGAGCACCTTCTGCCACTTCTTAACATCCTATATAGGAAGTACGTTAATATGCAAGCCTAGACCTAGAACACACATCTTTCTAAATCTCTTGCTCCAACTTGTTATATTCACTATCTCCAAAATACATTCCAAACCTCATAGGGTCTACCCCCTTTCTCTTTGTCAATCCAAATTCTATCTACCTTTTAAGATTCAGTCAAAATTGTTCTTTCTTCTTGAAGCCTTCCCTGTCAAAGCAGCCCATCATGAAATTTCCCTCTTAGGCATCCTAAAGTCATCATTGTCTTTACAACATTGCAGAGTGGTTATGAGCACAAATAATGAAGACAAATTTTCTGCCTTAAAACCCCAGCTTCATCCCTTAATACCTATACAATCTTGAGCAATCCCTCTGAGCTCTCATTTCTTCACTCATAAACTGGTAATAACAACAGCCCCACTTCATAGGACTGTTGTGAGGATTAAATGAGTTAGAGCAAGTAAAACACCTAGAACTATGTCTACCACATAGTAAGTGTTCAATACATGCTAACTCTCAGGATAGTATTACTCATTTGGTAATAGTTCATCATAATCTTTTGACATCTTTAATACTGTGGTGTTGAACTACTCTTTAGACTCTATGTCTTATGTAACTTTTCATGTATTTGTTCCTAGTTCCCTTGGCTAGACTATAAATTGTTTAAGGAAAAATTAATGTCACAAAGTTTTTTAAGAAAATAGTATGACATGCCTTGTTAAGTGCCATGGAGAAATAAAAAAAGGTATATAACTAAGATGTCTACCCATGCCATGAATGCAGACGGAAAGTATAGAAATTAGAAACACAACTGGTTTTATATTTTTTCTAGTTACTGGCAAACTGCTTTATGCATAATAGCTTGTCAGTAAATATTTTTCAAATGATTAGGTCCAGCAAGTATCAAATCTCAGACTGGCTCGTTAAGCAATGTTTTCTTAGTCACTACGAAATTAATGCTAGCCTAAACAAAATAAACAGGTATATCTTTGGGAGGAATAGAAATGAATCTAAACCTAATCATAATAAATTCATAGACCACAATAATGGATTTTTAAAGTTCTGCCATTTTCATTAACCCACTGGCGTAGAAAATTGAATTTACTATTTTGCTACTTTTTTTAAATTTAAGTATAAATATTAGATTAGTTCAAAATGTAACTTCCAGCTGAAGTCAGCTATGCCACAGCAAACTCACACTTTTGAATTCCCTTCACTTTATGTGAATGATAACAAATGAAAGCAAAATTTTTACCTTTCCTTCCTCAAGGTGAAGCAGGAGGACTTTATCTCCTGGTTTATAATCTTTGAGCAGCTCTGCTGACTTCCAAACTTCCTCAGGATCAGGTATCCAAACTCTGGCAAACTAGAAGACAAACAGAAAAAAAATTAAACTAGCAAATCAATTACTTTATAACAATCTATAAACATTATGAACTTATTTATAATGAAACAATTTACAAAAGAATAAATCTTGGCCAATATTAAATTTAATATTTCTTTATTTGTTTATTATGATTTTATTTATTTGACAGAGAGCTAGAAAGAGCGAGAGTACAAGTGGTGGGAATGGCAGAGGGAGAGGGAGGGGAAGAGGCAGGCTCCCTACTGAGCAGGGACCCCGATGCACGATCCCAGGACCCCATGATCATGACCAGAGCCGAAGGCAGACGCCCAACCAAGTCACCCAGGTGCCCTGAAATTTAACTTTTAAATTAGTAGTTGAAAAGTACTTTAGTCCCAGTAGTACCATCATGCCCATATTATTTAAAAAATATGCTCTGGGGATCCCTGGGTGGCGCAGCAGTTTAGCACCTGCCTTTGGCCCAGGGCGTGATCCTGGAGACCCGGGATCGAGTCCCATGTCGGGCTCCCGGTGCATGGAGCCTGCTTCTCCCTTTGCCTGTGTCTCTGCCTCTCTCTCTGTGTGCCTATCATAAAAAAATAAATTAATTAAATTAAATTAAATTAAAATATGCTCTGCCCGTTACCTGGGTGATGGGCACTGAAGAGAGCACTTGATGGGATGAGCACTGGGTGTTATACTATGTGTTGGCAAACTGAATTTAAATTAAAAAACGTAAAAATAAATAAAAAAATAAAATTCAGTTGACGATAAATAAATTAAAAATATGCTCTGTACTGTGGTAATAATTTTATACTGCATATAAGTCAAATCATTCTATTTTACACCTTAAACTTATATAGTGCTGTATGTCAATTATATCTCAAAAAAATTGGAGGAAAAAAGTTACTCTGAATAAACAGCTACAATTAAAGTTTGAATTTGCTTTACAGTAAATGCTACCTGAAAATGTAATTTTAAGTAAAAATGTACAAATAAATCTATTTTTTCACTGAATGTTGAACTTTTAAAAATGTCAAAACATGAATGTGAAGCTCTGGTATTAGTGGCTCTGCCAGCTTCAACAACATAGCTCTCTTTTTATGGCAGGATTTACAATTTGAATCTTTGGTTGTGGTTTTCATCCTGTGTTCTGCAAAGACTTGGTGACTTCTCAAGTATTCCTTAGGGACCATTAAGGTGTGGAAAAGAGGAGAGTAAGCTTGTGACTTGGAGCCACAGCTGTTTTATAGACTGGGCATCTGGAATTTCCTTTGAAGAAAGCTCTGCTGCCAATTGAAAAAAAATTAAGAAAGCAATGTTGTCTAGTATTTTGCCTTCATTATTATATAAAGAAGAGTGAAATGGTATATCTGATTAGCAGTAAGTTTGGTTCTCAGAGCCTTAATATCATGAAAGAAGTATGGTAATCAATCATCAGGGCTTCGTGAACCAGCAAATCTTTAGCCTCAACTAGACATTCTCTGGACTTAAGCCAATTTGAGACTTTGGGTCAATTTTGAAGAAAAAGAAAAATATACATTAACATGAATGAGTCCTCCAAACACCAAACTCTTGAAGAAATGTTTTATGATTGCTTGGATTCCTCAGGAAGGAATCTCTCTTTATGTACATTAAACCTTGAAGCTCATTTTCAGGAGTATATCACATATAAAAATATCACCACCACCAGCCTTTCTCTATTTTATTTTCTTCAAGTTCTTATTATTACCTGTACTTACTCACTGTTCTATGATTGCTTGTTTATTTATTTCTTTTTTTATTTCTCCTCCTCTATTTGAATAAAGCTCCATGTCTGCCTTGTTCAATACTACATCAAGTGTCTATGTACATAGCTGCTTCACAGCAGGGCACTTAGTATTTAATGGAAGAATCTCAAAATAAAGGGTATCTTCTTAAATTGAATAGAATTTGTATGGTAAAGAAAACTTGTGATTTCTTTACTTTTCTCTTATTATTAGATTTATAAAAACTTGTCTGAACAGTTTGCAAAGAAAGAGAGAGTACTGAACTATGTTATAAAGTCTAATTCCCAGGAGTACCATACTGGCATCTTAGCCTTTATTTCAGGCATCTGTAAAATGGGGATTATAGCAGTACTCATTTAGATCATCTCAAGGGCTTTCATACAAAGAAACCTTGTGAAAAGCATAAATCAATATATGCATACAGGTTGAGACTGTTACCAAGTGTATATTCCATAAAAAATGATTACTAATGCTATGTCAAATATGCTACAGAAATTTGTTTTATAACTTTTGTCCCAGATGCACAGTCCATTAGCTGAGTAATAGCTGTTACTAAATTTACTAGAGGTTACTAAACCTTTACTAAAGGTTACTAAAATTTTACTCATTCAAGAAACATTTCTGTGTACCAGCGGCTGTGTACTCTGAAGCTCACTTTAGAAAACCAGTATTTATATAACTTTCTCTGGAAGGACTGACTGGTTCCAGGAGAGATATGCAATATATGAGATTCAGAGACATGAAGTGACCTATCATCTTGACGATGAAAGCACAAAAAGCAAAATGGGTTCAAGTGAATTTGCAGAAGCATGACTGACCTGCTCTAAATATGAGGGTATTTTCAACTAAACCTAGAAAGAAACACCTTCCTGTTATTTGTCAATACCAAGTTCTGGCTCAGGTTTCCACAAGTGTTTTGGAAACACTCTGAGTGCATACTTTGCCAAAGGCTAGATTTCCAAGAGCTAGCAACACTTAGAGATAGTACAGGGAGGCCAAGGCCCTTAACACTCACCACGGGCAAGATATTTAAACATCAAACATCACCCTGATAACCAAATTCCCCATTATCCTATCTCTATCTCTTGGGAAAGTATCCAAGGAGAAATAGGTCAGAACTCGGTCTATTATTACCATTGCCTTTTTATGGTTCTTTTCCATCTTAACCGAGGAGATTGGTGACTCTGCAAAAACAACTATACTGGAACTGGGTCAGTCTGGGAAATAAATAAATAAATATTTTTTCCCAGCAACTTATAAACATAAATATAATATATATATACATACACACACACACACACACACACACACACAAGGCATATACATATATGCCTTAGTTGCTGAAAACGAGAGAAATTTCAACCTGACAATGCCCCCTTCTTATTGCCTCTGTCACCTCCAACCCTACCTTCTACTTCTTCCCTAGGCCCCCAGTAAGGATACACATAGCAGCCCTGAGAAATAGGACTGAACTTGTCCAGCCACAGCCAGTGGCGAGAGACTGCCAGAAGACTGCAGCGGGAAGACAAGGCCCCAAGATCTTATGAGAAACCTGGAAATGGAACACGACAGCAAGAGTCAGACAGAATCAGAAATAGGAGTGGACACACATACCCACTAAGTCTGTTCAGGATTTCCTGGGAAAACAGAAGCAGTTAGGAAAAAGATAACCCTAGCCAAAGTGAATCAGACTGGACACAGCTCCCAGCAAGACAAGGGAGGGGTCCATGTCATGCAACTCTGCTGTGTCATCACTAGCTAGTAGATGGTGAGACTCTCCTGCAAGGCTCCTCATTCCCTTCTCCTACTCACACTACTCTAATTTTGTCCCTCAAAAATCTCATTTATAATACCTCAGACCTTATTTTAGTTATTTATGGATCTATCTACCTCCCACACCAGGTTACATACTCCTTAAGGCCATTTTGGAATCCTCTATAAGGTTGGTCAAGGTCCTTGCCCATGGTTGATGAGCAGCACATCTGTGCTGATGTAATTTAAGACAGAGGTAGGACAAGGTAAGGAAAAAAGATGGGAGAACTGGGAGGAGAAGCAGCAGAGGCAAACTTCAGAGGCCTACCTCAGGATTTTTCCTGAGGCCACAAAACATAGTTGAGATGGGACAGGAGTCAGAGACCAAGAGAGATCCTTGAAGTAGTAGGCAGAGTAAACATTGCTGTAGGAACCAATAGGAGAAGGGAAAGCAAAAATTTAGGACCTGAGGTACTGTAACCAAAGCCAAAAAACTATAGGAGATGAAGAAAAGATTAAGAGGCTTAAAAGAGATAATATTAAAAGGTAAACATATCAAAGAAGATTTATGACAATTCAAAGGAACACCTCATTAGAAAGGTGAGTAAGGACAAAACAGAGATGGGCTAAATTTTATGATGATAGGCAAAATCTGAGTAAATAATGCTAGCACAGATTTAAGCTGAATAGCTTACAAGGAAAATACAAACCATCTGTCCTTCTGTAGTACAGTTTAGTAGGGCCTGCCTGGCAATGAGGAGGAAATACTGACAGAGTCCAATAGAAAAGCACTGGAAAGGTGGGTTTGGGGGACATGCCTGCACTGGCACTTTCAACGAGGGGCACAGGCAGTGCCAGCTCAGCCTAGCATGGCCCTCCTACCTTCTTAGGGATTACGCCTATCCCTGCAAATGTAAAGAGGCACCAGTCATCTTTCTTTTTGTGTCCTCTTGCAACACTCAAGAGGTTCCTGATTAATGCAGATGACTCACTAGAAATTTCGCTAACTTGCACTTTGTCAGTCAAGGAATTCTGAGGTGTGGGCCCCAAGAGCAGTTTTTCTGAAGCATCAGACACTTTGGGAATAAGACTGACAGCACTAATAGAGCAAATGATCAGTCCCTAGAACCCAAAAAAATCTGACCCATGTGATTCTCTCCCCTCTCCCAAACTCCCACATACATTACTCACTTCTCAGACAGCACATGTGCACATCTTTCCTAGCTCCCCCATTTAAACCATAAGCAGCCTGACAACATAGGATCTGCCTTGGTTCCTGAATGTCTACAAAAATGAATGCTTTATGTGACGATTTAAACAAGGCTATGACAAATAATAAGTGTCCTCCTAGGATATGAACTGAAGCAGGAGAAAAATCCTGAATTATCAACAGCCCCTCCTCTGAATTCTATACTAACATTGATACTTACATGGTTACTAAGTAACTCATATAACCTTTAGGGTATGTTTTGGTATAAAAAAAAAAAAATCAAGTGCTACTACCCTAAAGCACATAATGCACATATATACATATGTGTACATACACACACATGCACATATATACATATATTACATATATGTATATTATGCATATAGATTGTGTTCCAGATGGTGGAAATATATATATAGATCTGAAACACAATCCCTCCCTTTTTCAGCCAGCAAACTCCTATTTATCCTTCATGTCAGTGTTAAAGTACCACCCACCTCCTCTTAAAAGCCGTTCCTCACCTTCGGCACTCCATTCTCAATGTCCCCATTACTTCATACAATCTTCACTAGAATTCTTATCCCACTAAATGAAAACTTTGCATGCCTAATATCGCTTCAGCAACCGTGAGCTCCTTGGAGGTAGGAATATGTTTTCTTTATCCTTGTCTCTTCAGCACTTAACACAGGGCCTGCCTATAATAATTTGTGAATGAACCTTTGTTATAAGAATGTTCTTGGCCTCAGACATTGTACCCTAGACGGTAGACTAAAAGAAATACTAGCAAAAGGTCTCAAAATCTTCTAGAAGGGTCTATAAGTTCCAGAAATAGAGAAAAATGCGAGCAACATTAGATGGTTGAGTTACATAGGAAATCACAATGTGCAGACATTGTACCCTAGACAGTAGACTAAAAGAAATACTAGCAAAAGGTCTCAAAATCTTCTAGAAGGGTCTATAAGTTCCAGAAATAGAGAAAAATGCGAGCAACATTAGATGGTTGAGTTACATAGGAAATCACAATGTGATGATAGAAAGCAAGGAGTCAGGCGTGTAGGGAGTAAAAGAGTAATGAAATATTCTTTCTTCTTCCCCATCACACAAACTCATGCCTCCATCCCTTCATGATTCATATGTTTAAAGTGGAAGCTACTCCTCAATTCTAGAACAGACCTCTGCACTCCCAACGCTACCACAGATTCCTCACTCAGAAGGTGAAGGAAGTATTGTGACCACCGCTTCCACCAGCCATCTGCTGGAGCAACAAAGTGGGGGAAACAGACAGGAAGAAAGGTAAACCAGAGCATTACAGCAGGATAAGGGGTCACACTAAAATGGCAGGAAAGAGAAGAGATGGGCCGGGGGTGAACACACGGTGCATCCTGGGTAGGACTGGAAGTGAAGGGCAAACATGTTCTGTGCCCCTGCTGGAGCTCCATAACAATGCTGTTGGTGAGGGAAATGACAAACACCAACCTTGCTTTGTGGAACTTGATGAAGATTGTAAGGAATGAGAGCATGTTTTCTTTGTCAGTAGAGGCCTAGATATTTTACATCTATAATTTCATCCAATCATCACCATGACCTCATTACTAACCCATTTTAACAGATATTGAGGCTCAGACCTTAATAGTAGGTAGAGCTATGATTCAAATCTTTATTCTAAAAGCCAAAGTTCTTTCCACTCTACCATGTTTCCCCCTTGTTAAATATAGATCTTATTAAGAAGAAACTCCCCTCCTCCATCCAAAACTGTTCCTCTTGGTATCATACTCAAAACAGCTATTAAACTGATCCATGTCATCAGGTGAAACTTAAGAATGTCTCATCTAAGATAATGTGTCAAAGCCACAGTAATCAGCATGGCATCCATTCTGCAGTATTCCAACTGGCTCTGACCAGAGAATGAGGCTCTGCCAAAAATAAGTTTAGGAAATAATAGCAAAAAATCATCTGAGGATGCTAAAGACTAAAATTTTAATAGGTGAATGATTCCAGCTTCACTTACTTCTATAAATGAACAAAATGATACGGTTGATTTATGATTTTTTATTTTTGTTACTCTTGAAGTTACCCAGCATGTGCTGTGAAATGTGCATGGTTTAAAAGTAAATTGAATTTGTCAGTTTCTAGCAGGTACTGAAATTATTTTAAACTTAGGAAGAAAATAAGAACTCTTCAAATTATTGGATATGTTTTGTTACCATCAAGAGCAAAACTTAAATAATCTTATTTTTCTAGAATTTTATATGAGATGGCAGAGCTTTGGAATGAATATTTTTAGACACTGTAGTTCTTTAACATCTCTGTAAAGATTATTTTTGGAAGTAGGTCTCACTTTACAAGTGCAGTCTTAATACGTGCATCAAGAAAAAATAACTATATATGCTAATGGTATTTGAGGATAAATTTTAAAATTTTAAATAAGTAAAATAATCAAAAGTAAAATACAATCACCAACAAAGAAAGGAAACATATTGATCATTTTCATCACAAGGCCCTTATTTCGCTATGCTTTGTTTCACTTTCCTGTCTTTTACTTAATTCTTGCAATATTCTTTAAAATTGTTATCAAAGAGGTTCCTCATTCAATAAACAGCCTGAGAGAGGTTAAATAACTGGTCCCAAAGTCACTCAGCTAATAAGTGACAGAACAGAGACAGGATTCAAACCCAAGATGATCCTGAAGTTCAAGATGCTTAGAATGTATAAGGAAGAATAAGATCAATGTAATCCAAATAAATCACTTTCTCCTGATTGTGACCAAAGTTGCCCAATTAAGCAAAACTCACACCTTCCTACCATTTTCAACACTTGCTCCCAATTTAGAGACTAGTATACAGGGTCATGTTAAATATGTATAGGCCTCTGGATAGAGAGATGTCTTCCTCCCACACAGAACATCTATCATTTTGATAAATGATTTGGTGCTGAAAGAAGTCATGGATAATTTTTAAATCTCAAGTAAAATGTCTCAAAGAGATAAATTTTGAAGGAATCAGACAGCATATACACTATATGAGACAATATAGTTAAGTAGACATCGGTATGCAGGTTCCCTCCATTTATAACAGGTGGCTCCCTTTGTTTTGCTCCCAGCTTTGGGGACAGACACCTCTGGCTAAGATCATGGTCTGGTGCTAACTTGGGACACATTACAGGTCTTTCATAATCTAGCCCCTGCCAACTTCTCCAGGCTCATCTCTCATCATTCCTGGCTTGTCCTACAGCCTCTAACAACTGCAAGCACCATGCAGCTCTCCCCTATCTCTTTTACTTCCCAAATCTGGGAAACCCCTCCCCCATCCTCATCAACCACTTCATGCCTATGTGTCCTTTAAGCACCCACCTTTCAGCAGCTTTTGACACTGACCTTAGCGCATACCTGGAACATTTTTTTGCCTGGTTTCTGAGATACCCCATCTTCACGGTTCCCTCAAATCATTCTCTATCACTCCTTTTCAGTCTCTTGTGCCAGATCCACCTTCTATGTCTTACCTCTAAATATTGGAATTGCCCAGATCCCTGAGCTGGCTCTGTTCTTTCTTCTAATATAGTATTAAGGGTTCAGGCTATAGGACTAGACTATTTGGATGTTATTGTTTACTAGCTCTGAGGTGTTCCTGTGCCTCACTGACAATGAGCGTAACAATAACACCTACTAACTGGAGTTATCATAAGGATTTTTTAAAAACATTTTTATTGATTTACTCATGAGAGACACAGCAAGAGAGAGAGAGGCAGGGATACAGGTGAGGGAGAAGTAGGCTTCATGCAGGGAGCCTGTTGGGAGGCTCGATCCCGGACCCCAAGATCACACCCTGGCAAAAAGGCAGACGCTTAACTGCTGAGCCACCTAGGTGTCCCATATCATAAGGATTAAATCTGTTAATATATGTAAAGTATTCAGAACAGTGTTTAGCACATAGAAGGCAATAAATATCAGGTATCTTCTTCATTAATATTAATAGTATTAGAAATCACCATTTTTATATTTATACTGTATTCCACCCACCTTCATGAGTTTATTTTTTTTATTCCTTCATGAGTTTAAATACAATTTTTTCCCATATTTCTATCTTCTAGCCCAGTTCTTTCCATTGAACTCCAAATCCACAGACCCATATAACTAGCTAAGATTTCTATTTAGATGTCTTATAGGTATTTAAATTTAACAAGCCCTAAACAGAAGTCTTTGTTTCCACATACTTTTAAATCTGTCCTTCCTGTAGTATTCACATTTCAGTAATAGGCATCTCTACCCAGCTAGTTAGATGCTCTTGGGAGAAAACGGATATTCTCCTACACTCTCCTGCATAAAATCCAACATTAAGTCCTACCTCTAACATACAACTAACTTCAATCCATCTCTCTCCACCTCCACTGCCAACACCCAAGTCCTAGCATCATAATCTTACTCTGATGCTGGAAATACTCTCTTATCAAGTCTCTCCCACATTCCCAATTCAGCAGCCAGAGTAGTCATTTTTGTTTGTTTGTTTGTTTGTTTGTTTTAAGATTTTAAGACACACAGAGACAGAGAGAAAGGCAGAGACACAGGCAGAGGGAGAAGCAGGCCCCATGCAGGGAGCCCAATATGGGACTCGATCCTGGGTCTCCAGGATCATGCCCTGGGCTGAAGGCAGTGCTAAACCGCTGAGCCACCCAGGCTGTCCTAGAGTGGTCGTTTTGAAATGGAAAAATCTGCTAATGTCTCACCCTTGCTTAAAACCCTTAATAACTCAGGATAAAGCATTCATATAATCCCCTAAGGTCTTGCATTACTGGGTGTCTATGAGGGCAGGGACTGTGTTTATTTTGCTCAAAACTGATACCCAAGGCTAAACATAGTGTCTGATCCGCAATAGACACCCAACAACCATCTACTGAATAAATGAACATCCTATTTCATCAAATCTAAGACACCATCAATGATAAAATGCATTCCTAATGTGAAAAAACAATGTGTATTTCAAAACTGAGTAAATATATCGGATCATTATTATATACATTGTTCTTACCCATACCTCTGACTTTATGTCTCTGATGTTTTTCCTTTTCTTCTAATAATTAAACCTTTGTCAAAAGAAACTTTTATAACCTTTCTTGAATAAGGCATACCTTTAAAAATACAACAACCCACTTTATTTTTTTAAATTTTTTTATTGGAGTTCAATTTGCCAACATATGGCATAACACCCAGTGCTCATCCCACCAAGTGCCCATCACCCAGTAACTCCAATCCCCTGCCCACCTCCCCTTCCACTACCTCTTGTTCATTTCCCAGAATTAGGTGTCTCTCATGAACAACCCACTCTAAAAACTCAATTTCAGTGTCATGACCTCCAGGAAGCTTTCCTGGACCACCATGTAAAGGCAGGAGCTCCCACTTGGACCATCCACAATACCTGGTTTTTATCTCTATGTACTTGCCACATTCCATTATTATTATATTTATACATGCCCGTCTCTTTAACTAGTTGAGACTTCTTTGAGGACCAGATCTGTGATTTATCCACTGGCTTCACCTCCATTCCTGGCCCAATAGTTAGCAGATAGATGCTCAAGAAGATGTCTGTTGAGTGAATGAATAAATGAACAGATGAGTCTGTAGGAGCCACAGAGCTTCCACAGATTGGAATGTTATGTAGAAAGCCAGTCAAGACAGAAGCAAGAAAGAGATTTGAAAATAATTAGCTACCCAACTACAAGCATGAGTGGAAAAAAATAACCCAGTCATCCACACTTCAAATTCAAGCTGGTTTGCCCAGATGAAACAACATTTCTCAAAAGGAGGATACTTCAAAAACGAAGAGAACATGCTTAAACATGAAGAGCTTCTAAGGTTCATAAAATGTGTTCACATTTATATCTTACGTACTACCTATCCCTCTGCCTGTAGCTTGAGTAGACTTTGTTCAACAGAATCCCCATAAAAATTGTTCAAACAAAACCTACAATTTTCATTTTGTAGCATTAATATTTTTAAATGCATATACAACAGGTTAGGCTAATTATATAAGACAGCAGTGTTCATTTGATATATAGAAAGCACAACTAAATGGATGCTAAACACCAACAAGGCAGGTGGCCCCAGAGTTACCCTAAAAGAAGAGGAGAGGGATCCCTGGGTGGCGCAGCGGTTTGGCGCCTGCCTTTGGCCCAGGGCGCGATCCTGGAGACCCGGGATCGAATCCCACGTCAGGCTCCCAGTGTATGGAGCCTGCCTCTCCCTCTGCCTATGTCTTCCCTCTGCCTATGTCCTCTCTGCCTCTCTCTCTTTCGGTGACTATCATAAATTAAAAAAATAAAATAAAATAAAAAATAAAAAAATAAAAGAAGAGGAGAGTTGCACAAGTGATGCTTGCGCCTTCAGCATGATGAGACAATTACTAGAGAACCAAGAAGCAGAAAAAAGTAGATATTGAGGTTATAAACCACTATCTCAACAATGCCCAAACTTCTAGAGAGAACAAGAGTACACTCTTTTCCCTCAAGTGTGACAGCCCTAAGGTGCGAAATAGCATTACTGAATTGACAAAGAAGACCATCCAAACTGACTGGTTTGAGTTCTCAACAGGACTGAGAAGAACTGATAGGACAAAAGGGATAACAGAAACATCAAAATCAACTTTCGCTAGATTTTAGGTAGAAAACTCTCATAGTTTATGAAATAAAGGACATCTGTTTTTGAGCAAAAACTACTTCAACTGTATATGCTGAGAGAATATTTTGAAAGATAAATGCAGCACAGGCAAACTGAAGTTCTGACAGAAGTTGTGCCTCAATCTTTTACTCAGATGTCAAGCTGGTATCCTAGCACTGACTTGACCACACCCTTCTAGAAGACTGAGATGAATCTCCCTGTCAATTAGAATTTCTGTCTACGGTAAGTGAGGAAGGATATTCTTTCCTTCTATCCCCCCACAACCACTGCTTCTCATTAAAAAAAAATCCAGGGATCCCTGGGTGGCTCAGCGGTTTAGCGTCTGCCTTTGGCCCAGGGCGTGATCCTGGAGTCCCAGAATCAAGTTCCTCATCAGGCTCCCTACATGGAGCCTGCTTCTCCCTCTGGCTGTGCCTCTCATGAATAAATAAATTAAAAAAAAAAAAAAAAAAGCACATTCATGAGGGGTACCTGGGTGGCTCAGTGGTTGAGTGTCTCTGCCTTTGGCTCAGGTCATGATCCCTGGGTCCTGGGACAGAGTCCTGCATCAGGCTCCCCCTGGGGAGCCTGCTTCTCCCTCTGCCTATGTCTTTGCCTCTCTGTGTCTCTCATGAATAAGTAAATAAAATCCTTAAAAAAAAATCCATGAGTTTATTTCTTAATACACAACTAAAATTTTTGAATATTGCCAAATTACCACACACCTAAAACTGTTTTCATTTTTTATCATACAGAGTTAATTTCCCCTTTCTAATTTTTCCTAATATTCTTATTTAAGTTTTTATTACAGAAAATTTCATTGGTATTTTAGTGCTCTTTATACAAAAGAGGTTTTGTCTAGCTAACTCACTGTACAGCCTTCATAAAAGTTACTCTAAATTTACTTTACTTTCAATTTGTATCTGGGATAATCAGCTTCATATATTTATTGCCCATTGTGTAAAAAGTACTTCCTTTTTTTTACCTATAACTACTTCTTTGAGCTGCAAAAAAATGCCTCTGAGTTCTTATTTATGTAATGAAGAAGTCCACGTTGCCCTCTTCATGTGCTTCATAGCTTTCTGAGCTTTCACTAGATAAAAAGTTCATTCTTTATCCTTCCAGATGGAAAGGTTCAATTTTTTTTTGAACAGTGCCTCACATCCTCCTACTCATTCTAACATATTTTTAATCTCTTTGAATTTCAATTTTCTCACTTACAAAATAAAGCAATTAGACAGTGTAGAATCCAGAGTCAAGGTTAAGAACATGGGCTTTGGAGTCAGACAGACGCAGTGACTCCAACACTTTGCAATGGCGTCACCTTGAGAAAATTATCCAACTTCCTTTCTCAGGATCCTTATTCATAAAACTGGTTATTAATAATACATATGTCAATAGTCGATGGTACTGTAATTGGGCTGTAGAGTGACAGATAGTAGCTACACTTGTGGTGAGCATAGCATAACACGTAGACTTGTCCAATCACTATGTTGTACACTTGAAACCAATAATGTAACATTGTGTTTTAACTATACTTCAATAAAAATAATATATACATCAAAGAGTAGTTACCCAGATAAATGAGATAAAGTTTAAAGGCCATGACATGGTATTGTCACTACCCCTATGCCATCCTACCTCCAAATTTAAAGACCTCATTGTGCTTCATCTGTAATCTTTTACTATATCTACAACACACTGTGTGCTTTAGTTCCTGCCCCCTTGGGTTTAGTATCACCTCACTAGCATCTTCTCAATTCTGAGTTCTCACTGTGTCAGCCTAGGACACCCCCAAACTCTACTTCAAAGGCTATTACTGAGCCCACTGCCCAAAGCATTCTCCCCTGATCCCCAACTCTCCTTAAGGCTGGTTCCATCTCACACCTCAGGTCTCAGTTTAGATGTCCCCTTTTCAAAAAAGTCCTCCCTGGCCACCCTGTGGCCACCCTGCTTTGCTTCCCTGGGATTATGTGTCTCTCCATCTAGCCTGAAACCCCTGTTAAGAGAAGGGGACACCATTAATTCCTGAATCTAGAACAATACCTGTTAGGCAGTTACAAATATAGTTATAAATATGTAAGGAATCAAAGTGCTCAGGATAGTGTTTGGCTGGCTGAAAAAAAATAGGTTAAGACCAGGATGTGAAAGAACTCACATGCCATGCTAGGCAGTTTGACCTTTATACAGCAGAAGACTGGAATTCATTAAAGGTTTTTAAGCAGAGTAATAAGTGACCAATGTTTCTAATAGCTTAGTTCTAATTGGAAGTTCTTTAAACCTGATTGAAAGAACATCTTGTACAACTTCTGCTTGTGATTAATTATTCTCCCCTCCCCCAATTATGCATGTCTGTAGACAGGATTAATCTAATATACACATAACTGCTTCCAAAACGTCATTCATATTAGACAAATGGGGCTTGCGCTGGAGGGACTGGGAGTCATACAGCCTCATGAATGATGGGAGCTAGAGGGGAGATTCTTGGCCCTGGAAATAAGAGACCTGGGAGTAAAGAGCAGGGAGAAGGTAGGAGCCAGGGTGTAGGGGAGACCCTGTAGTGAGCCAAGTCTGAGGGCAAATGAGCAGGACACCTCATAGGCTGTTGAGTCACCTAAGAAAAAAAATCCTGTTGGCTTGCTTCTGAACGGAAGTGTTTACTCTTGGGCTCCAGGATACCTCCTTATCCTATCAGCCCCTCCTTTTTTTTTTTTTTTAAAGTATCCTTTTACCTGAATTTTAGCTGTTAAAAGGAGCTACAAAAGGTGGCCTAGGCCCTACATTTGGAAGAAAGGATAGCCAAAAAAAATGTTTACAGAAAATTTAAAAACTTCTGGGTGGCAAAATACATCATAAACAAAGTCAAAATACAAACTGGCCAAAATAATTTGTAACAAACTAATTTCCTTAATTATAAAGAACTCTTACAAATTAAATAAGAAAAAATAAACAACCCAGTAGCAAAACAGGCAAAAGAAAATAGGCAGGGGATCACTGGGTGGCTCACCAGTTTGGCGCCTGCCTTCGGCCCAGGGTTTGATCCTGGAGTCTCAGGATCGGGTCCCAAGTCAGGCTCCTTGCATTGAGCCTGCTTCTCCCTCTGCCTGTGTCTCTGCCTCTCTTTTTCTCTTTCTCTCTCTCGAATAAATAAATAAAATCTTAAAAAAAATACACAAATCACAGAAGCACCATTAAAAAAAGTTAAACATAAGAAAAGATGTCCAATCTCATTAATGCTTTAAAAAAATTCAAATTTAAGATACAATTTAAAATTTTGTGTACTGAATTTGAAAGATTGAAAGGGTTGTTAATATGGGTTGGGAAGAAAGTAGACAATCAGGTATTTTCATATATTAGTGATGAAGATAAGAAGATGCAATGTTTTTAGAGAGAAACTTGGTAATTTCTTTCACAACATAAAATATATATTTCAGGGATGCATACCAAACTGGGAAGAAGGCAAACTTTTGATTTTGTACTGTATGTATTTCTATATTTCACAATTTTTATAAGTGTTACTTTTTAAATAAAACCAAAAGTTTATAAAATATGCATATCTATGACTCAGAAAATCTGTATTTAGATATTTTTCCCATGAGATATAAAAAAATACACATAATTCTTTCCAAAGTTGTTCTTTTTTTTTTTTTTTCCAAAGTTGTTCTGCAGCATTGTTTGTAAAAGTGAAAAATTTAGAAATGACACAAAGGTTAATATACATCTACATTAATAAAAAGGTTAATATAACTATAGTAATATATAATTAACAGATTAAGGTACATCTATACAATGGAATACTAAAAAAGAATAAAGTAGGTCTATATGCACTGACATGAAAAGATTCTGTTAATTTAAAAAAGGCAAGTTGGGAGCACCTGGGTGGCTCAGTGGTTGAGTGTCTGCCTTTCGCTCATGTTGTAATTCTGGGGTCCTGGGATTGAGTCCCACATCGGACTCCCCGCAGGGAACCTGCTTCTCCCTTTGCCTCTCTGTGTCTCTCATGAATAAATAAATAAAATCTTAAAAAAAAAAGGCAAGATGCAAAACATCAACATTTTATGATATTTGTCCAATAAATATTTATATATATATATATATATATATATATATATATACACACACATATACATACATATAATAGAGTGGCTTGACAGTCACAGATTTGTATTTATGGTTACAATCTTTGTGAACAATGCTGAAAGTCTACAAACACCTGAACATTGATCTTTTTGCCCAGTCATGAATGAGTGACACCCTTTGTGAGACCTCTATGGTGAAGGGAGACCAGAGCTGGACAGTGGGCTTGGCCCTGCCCTGGGCTCTATCTCAGTGTGGTTTTGTTCTTCCCCACTAGTGTGTGTGTATACTTTCTATGTAGGAGAGAGCTGTGAGAGAAAGGCACCTGTTTGCATCTGGTGATGGAAGGGAAGCTTACGTAGAGGTCTCTGAAATTGACTGTTGTAACCATCCACTGTCTCCTCTACCCCAGTCCCCACACCCCCACCCAAGCCTTGGTCTACAGAGACACAGCCCCTGCCCACCTCTCCAGCTTCATCTCTCCCCATACCCCCACCCCTTGCTTTTTTGTGGTACAACACCACTGGCCTTCAGTTCTTCAAAACTGCCAGACTCTCTCCAGCACAAGACTTCTCAAAGTCTGTGCCCTCTGCTTGGGATTCTCCCCTCCTTTCATTAACAATTAACGGTGCTCAGCACAGTTACTACATGACATTTTTCTCTCTCTTCCCAGGAAGCTCCAACCTGTCTATTTTTTCATTGTTTCATCTCCATCATCTACACAACAGCCTGGCATACATATGAACAGTATGTGCATATATGGATGTATAATTATGGACAATACATTAAGCACACAATATAAAAAGTTACCACCAGCAATGAACAAGGGAAATTTGAAATTATAAACACAATACTATTTACCTTAAAAACCCCTCACTTTGAGGTATAAATTGAAACAAGACATGCTCAAGATTTATATGAGGAGAACTACAAAACTCTGGTGAATAAAATCAAAGAACTAAATAGGTAAAAAGTATTCCACATTCATGATTAGGAAAACTCAATGTTGTCAAGATGCCAGTTCTTCCCAACTTGATCTACAGATTTAATGTCATCCCAATCAAAATCCCAGCAAGTTATTTTATAGATATTGACATACTGACTCTAAAGTTTATGTGGAGAGACAAAAGTCTCCTTTTAGCCAACACAATCCTGAAGAACAAAGTTTGAGGACAGACACTATCTGACTTCCAGGGTTTACTATAAAACTATAGTAATCAAGACACTGTGGTATTGGTAAAAGAATAAACAAATAGATCAATGGGACAGAACAGAGAAGCCAGAAATAGATCCACATAAATACAGTAAACTGATGTTTGACGAAGAACATGATAGTGGTAATACAATATAGCCAAAATGGTCTTTTCAATTAATGGTGCTAGAATAACTGGACATCCACATGCAAAACAAACACACAAACAACCCCCTCCCAAAAAAAAAAAAAAATGGAACGCAGACCTTACAACTTCAGAAAACTAAATTCAAATGGATCACAAATCTAAAATGCAAAGCACAAAACCATATAAGTCCTGGAAAATAACACAGGAGAAAATCTAGTTGACTTTGGGTATGCTGATATCTTTTTAGATACATCGCTAAAGGCATGGCTCATGAAATAAATAATAAGTTGGGCTTCATTAAAATTAAAAATTTCTGCTTTGTAAAGGACTGGGAGAAAATATTTGCAAAAGACACATCTGATAAAGGATTATTATCTAAAATAAACTAACTCTTAAAATTCAACAATAAGAAACAAACAACCTGATTTTAAAAATAGACCAAAGATCTTAAAAGACACTTCATAAAAGAAGATATACAAATGGCAAATAAGTATATGAAAAGATGTTCCATATCATATAGCATCACGGAAATGGAAATTAAGACATCAAAGAGATACCACTATATACCTATTAGAATGGCCAAAATTCAGGACATCGTTGAGGATGAGAAGCAACAGAAACTCACACTCATTGCTTGTGGAAATGCAAAATGGTAATAGCGAGTTTGGAAGTCAATCTGGTTGTTTCTTACAAAATGAAACGCATTAAAAAAAAACACACACACATTCTTACCATATGATCCAGCAATCACAAACCTTGGTATTTACACAAAGGAGTTGAAAATTTAGGTCTACACAAAAACACAGATGTTTATAGTAGCTTTATTCATAATTGCAAAACTTGGAAGCAACCAAGATACCCTTCAGTAGGTGAATGAATAAATAAACTGTGGTACATTCAGACAATGGACTATTATTCAGTGCTATATAGAAATGAGCTATCAAGCCATGAAAATACATGGAGCAATCTGGAAAAGGCTACACACTCTATGAGTCCAACTATACAACATCCTGAAAAAGGCAAAAGTATGGACAGAGACAATAAGAATATCAGTGACTGCTGGGGTGACAGTGGGGACGAGCAAGCAGAACACAGATGATTTTTAGGGCAGTGAAAAAACTCCGTGTGATGTAACAATGGCTACATGTCGTTACACAATTGTCCATACCTACAGCATGTATAACACTAAGAGTAAACTATGGACTTTTGAGTAATTATGATGTGTCAATGTAGGTACTTCAACTGCACTCTGGTGGATGGGGTGTTGATAATAGGGGAGCCTATACATGTGTGGAGGCTGGGAGTGAGTTATCTCTGTATCTGTCTCTCAATTTTGCTGTGAACCCTAAACTGCTCTTAAAAAAAATAAAGTCCTTTAAAAAAAAAAAGCCACTTTGTTGAAATTTGTCATTTTATGTATTTATTTTTTAAATTTAAATAATCTCTACACCTAACATGGGGCTCACACTCTTCCAAATGAGCCAGCCAGGTACCCCTGAAATTTGTTATTTTATAAAAATGAGGCCTGTCTCCGTATCAATCACAGAGTTCATTCTAGGATTAATAGTGACTATGACCGGAAAAGAAATGGGTTCTTTTAATGTTTTATAGCATGCCCATTTTGTTTTTCATGTGTGAAGAAATAAGAACTAAATACTAATCACCATGGAAACTTGATTGTCAAACAACTGCAGTCTTTAGCTAAAACTCAAAGAACTTGAACTACCTCATCTACAATTCAATCTATTTATATTCAGCTTTCAACTCACCCAGGAAACACCTGCAGAATTCAGGAAAACCCCTAGCTATTTCAAACCACAAAGAAAGTGTGAAATTTTAGAGCCAGAAGAGAGGTTAAAAATTATTTGGTCCAAACATCTCATTCATAAGCAAACTTTAAGCTCCAAGGGCAATACATCTAGACTGCAAAGCTGGCTCAGGCCAGACCCAGCACCAGACTCAGAATGCCCTGAGCCTCAAGATCTGAGATTCTCTTTGACTCCTCTGGCTCCCTCTCTCTCTGCCTCTCTGTCTCTCAGTGTCTCTCTCTCTTTCTCTCTCTCTCTCTCTCTCTCTCTCTTTCTCCCACTCTTTTCCTCCCTTCCTGCCTCCACCTCCTCATTCTGGCTCTCCTTCTCACTGAATCTCTCTTTCTCTCTGAATCAGACCTAATAGATCTGTAAGAAATTGTACAGCTGCACACATAAGGAAAGCAAAATCAAGACTCAACAAAAATTGCACTTCATTGCTGCACAGCTTAGTTTCCCATTCTCTTTTCCTAGTAGACAAAGTAAAGGTTGGAGACTGGTATACGGAGGCCCACAGGAAAACTTTTTCCTTAGCATCATCTCCCCTTAGCTTTAACCCTTAGCTGTGCCCCTAGCACAATTTTGACTGTCCACAGAATTACAAGGGGCCAAACCATGGTTTTCTTTACATATAATTGAATACATTTATTCTAATGTTTCACTCATTCAGCAAGTATTTACAGAGTACCAGTTCTATATTAGACATAGGTCTATCTAGGTCCCGGACAGGTGGACTTATGCTTGGTTTCCCTTATACCCATCCACTTGGGGTACTGGAGGGTCTGTGAGAGCCCTGACATTTGATTGTGGGCTGGACCACACTACGGATACTCATATTAAGTCTCTAGGAGCAACAGGGTGGTTCAGTGGTTGAGTGTCTGCATTTGGCTCAGGTCATGATCCCTGGGTCCTGGGATTGAGTCCCACATCAGGCTCCCCATAGGAAGCCTGCTTCTCCCTCTACCTATGTCTCTGCCTCTATGTCTCTCATAATAAATATATAAAATCTTTTTTTTTAAAAGAAGGTCTTTATAATTATGTCCATTGACTGACTTCAGAAGTTGGGACAGCACTACATTCAAGCACATTTCTCCACACTGGCAAAATCCTGGTCAGCCCTCATACAGTAAAAACCAGGTGGTGTGGGACGCCGGGGTGGCTCAGCGGTTGTCTGCCTTCCACTCAGGGTGTGATCCCAGGATGCGGGATGGAGTCCTACATCGGACTCCCTGCATGGAGCCCACTTCTCCCACTGCCTATGTCTCTGCCTCCCTCTCTGTGTCTCTCATCAATAAATAAATAAATGTTAAAAAAAAAAAAAAAAACAGGTGGTGTTCCTGTAACTCATGATTAACACATTGTTACAACAGATGCTAAGGTCATCCTTGTTGGAGATTTGGGTAAATGATCTCCAGCAATAAAAAACAATGTTAAATGTAACCAAGGATTGCCTAGAGATTCTACAATATTTTCTATTTGACATGCCATGACTGATTCTATGTAGTTCTACAAGTGTTTATTATATATATATTCTATAACATGCACTGTTCTAAGAACTGCAGAAACAAAAATGAGAAGGTTTTTGTCCCTCCCCCAAGGGCACAGATAGACAGAGTCACTATGATATGGTAAGTGAAGGTATGCATAAGGTGGCATGAGAGCCCAGTAGAGGCAAATATCACCCAGCCTGAGTAAAGAAACAATACAGAGTAGCTTCCCAAAGGAGAGTGTATATAAGTAGGTAACAGAAGGATGAATAGGAGTTAGCCAGGTAAATGGGGGAAGCATGTTCTAGACAGAGACAACATGAGTGAAGATATAAAAGATAATGAAATATTTGTGAGGAATACAAGCAGTTTAGAATTACTATAGCAAGAAATGAGGAAACCAGAGAGATACCCAGAGTTCAGATCATGAAAGGTCTGGCATATGGTAGGTATTCAAGAAGTACTTGATGAAGGAACCGTCTAGAACTTTCATCAAGAAAAAGGTATGAAGGGGCAGCCCGGGTGGCTCGGCGGTTTAACGCCTGCCTTCAGTCCAGGTCCTGGTCCCGCGATCGAGTCCCATGTCAGACTCCCTGCGGGAAGCCTGCTTTTCCCTCTGACTGTGTCTCTGCCTCTTTGTGTCTCTCATGAATAAATAAATAAAATCTTTAAAAAAAAAAAAAGAAAGAAAGAAAAGAAAAAGGTATGAAGGATGCCTGGGTGGCTCAGCAGTTGAGCATCTGCCTTCAGCTCAGGGCGTGGTCCTGGAGTCCCGTGATCGAGTACCACATCGGGCTCCCTGCATGGAGCCTGCTTCTCCCTCTGCCTGAGTCTCTGCCTCTCTCTCTCTCTCTCTCTCTCTCTCTCTCTCTGTGTGTCTCTCATGAATGAATAAATAAAATATTTTTTTAAAAAAAGGTATGAGTATGCAATTATGCATGTTGGGCATATTTTGTATATTTGTTTTGTTAGTGGAAACAGAATATAATACGCCAGTAGAATTATAAGGACATGACACAGTCAGCAAGAATATGGCTCACTCAGCATGATACTTCAAGACGCAGGCATCATAAAGAGGAAGTGGCTGGACAGTTTTGATATTCTTGTGATCACAAGAGAGACGATCCAGGGTGTGTCTGCATAGAAGACACAAGCTGAGATCATATGGGGAAAGATAAAAGGAGGATGCTCAGAATGTGTGAGTTTCTTGGATATAGCAAACATCTCTTATTTTCTCCCACTGGTCTAGATACAACCAACATAACTAAGCCAAGTCGCTCTGTGACTCCACTTGTTATTCCTTAAGACATCTTAAAGAAGAAACTGAATTGGGAAAGAGTAGAACTCATTCCTCATGTTTATTTTTGTGAGTGGGCCTGAGTCCTTCACTATTGCTGAAAAAGGAAGAGGATACCCAAGGCTGAGAGAAAAGAAAGTCAGCATGATCCATACCCTAATAATTCCATACAGAAACACACAGGAACTCTAAGTCAGGGCAGATCTGCAATAAGTATAAGAATATAGAAGGTGAGGCAGGGGCACCTGGGTGGCTCAATGGCTAAGCGTCTGCCTTTAGCTCAGGTCATGATCCCAGGGTCCTGGGATCGAGTCCCAAATCCTTTTCCCTCTGCTTATGTCTCTGCCTCTCTGTATGTGTCTCTCATGAATAAAATCTTAAAAAAAAAAAAAAAAGCAGTAAGGTTAATAAGGGAAGCAGGTTAATAATGAGGTTAAAGAGGGGACTACTGGTCATAAATTTTAAAAACCTTTGTAGAGTAACACCCAACTCAATAAGATGAAATTTCTCTTTGATTTTTTTTTAAGGATTTTATTTATTTATTCATGAGAGACACAGAGAGAGAGAGAGAGGCAGACACACAGGCAGAGGGAGAAGCAGGCCCCACGCAGGGAACTCAATGTGGAACTCGATTCCAGGTCTCCAGGATCACACCCTGGGCTGAATGTGGCGCTAAACTGCAGAGCCACCAGGGCTGCCCTCCTTGATTTTTTTTTTTTTGTTCATAGTGTATGTGTGTGTGTGTGTGTGTGTGTGTGTGTGTGCAGTATTTTGTTCGTACATATATGCTATAGTATTTTGTTCATAGTATATATATGAGTAAAAATAGACATATTTTACCTAAAATATATACTTAAAATATACATATAAATATATTTTAATAAAATGTGTTCTATTTATGTTTATATTATACAAATATATAATATTTACATACAACATAATTATGTTTTATTATAATATTAACCATTATATTTTATATTATAAATATTTATATTACATGTAATATATTTTAAAATAAAAATTCTGTGTATGGAGTCGGAATCAAGGGTATATTGGAACTTTCTGTACTTTCTAAATTCTCTGTGAAGCTAAAACTGCTCTAAAATGTAAAATCTGGGTTTTTGTTGTGTTTTTTAAGGCAACTTGTCAAAACACACACACACACACACACACACACACACACACACACACACACACAAAACTTGTCCATTAGTATAGAAGTTGAAGCAGCTCACAGCTGGGAGCCTGAGTCCCCGATTCCTAATCCCCTCCTCCTGAGTTGTGACTCTGATCCATGATGCCCCTAGACCACCCACTGTTTTTTGCTCCTATCAGGCATCAAAGGGCCTATGATTCCAAGTGGTTGTGACTCACTTAAGCTCATGTAAGTGAAAGATAGGAAGAGCATATATTAAGAACACAGTGGAAACAGAATAACAAACAAGAGAAGGGGTGGGTTTCGCAGAGGCCACTACTGAAGCATAGCTGATTCTGAGGCAGGGCCAGGAAGCTAAACGATAGGGATCTGCAGCATTTCTAATATGCCACTGCAATGTGTTCATCATTGTACACGTGTCTATACCACACTTCTCTGGTTTATCTTTTCTATCCTTCTCAGTTGCAATTCCCAAAACAAAACATCTGAATGGCTCAGTTAAATACTACTGCCTCTGTTTAGACTGAACTTTTGAGACTAGCCAACATCATAAGACCTTTGCCAGCCTGTGAGTGAGCTAGCCTTGGGTCAGGGCCTCCCCTGATCCAGTCAGCTTGGCCAGAAGAGCTGAATCATGTGGTTCTCAGCAGGAATCTAGAATGTTGGGGTGGGGTGGAGGGTTAAAGTTATCCTTTGAAGAGACTGTGGGTATGGCAAGCACTGTGAATTTATCTATGATACACTGATGATGGCAATGTCTTGGCAGAAGTCTTGGGAGTAGAGATGGAAAAAGTCACACCTGCACAGTATTAGAGACTTAGTAATAGAAGAAGCAATGTGTGTGAGGCCTTTAGCAGACAAGAAACACCTAGACAATCCTGAAAAATTCATCTTCAGCACCCAGCATTTTTTTCCTACTTACTCCAATCCCATAACTTAGAAATCATCTGCTACCTTCCCCCCATATCCTATGGTCTGAAGGCATTTTAATTGAGCAAATGACCTTAAAAACACAGTGGCAAGGATTTGAAGGTCCATTCCCTGACCGAAAGAACATTTTCCTTAGCTTATGTCTGTGTCCACATCCTTATCAGAATCCCAACTGTGGCTCTTCAACTTTTATCACACAATGCAGTAACTTGAAAAAATGACTAATGTCACACTATAGAAATGAGCAATTCTGACCAACAGCCTTGCTTCTGGTGGTGTTAATCCTGTCTAAAAGCAACTGTACGCAGCCCTCTCCCAAAAAGAAAAACACAGGGTTCACTAGAGGGCTGGAAGCCTCCCTAGGAAGTCAGTCAGAATTAGGCTACTTTTTAAACCTCTCTTTAAAGATTGTTAATATACACTGGGATTGTTGAGCTCTGATATACAGACAAGTGAGCTAGGGGGGAAAGTGGCTGACCTATGACACTCCATTTTAATAAAAATTAAATTGATTAAATTCATTCACTAAATGACTAAATAACTATAAAAGCAGAATCAAAAGTATCCTAAAACAATTTTAAGAATTTCACGTGTGCCTCCTTTTTACACGTTACATGTCCTCAAAAGTATAGCTGAATTAGGATTCAAAGAACTAGAACACAAGAGGCTCTGGATAGTTGAATAGCTACAGGGGAACACACACTCACACACACACCCCTTCAAGAAAAAGATGAACCTGTTCCTATAGCTGGAAAGAGAGGAGATGAATATTCAGGGAGAAAGCATCAAGCATCATACTCCCCTAGCTCTTTTTATTACTAGAAAAAGACAGGAAGTAAGTTTTAACCGTGAACACTGTTTCAGTTTTCACAGGCTTTTGCAGATTTAAATATTCCAAAGTGATCGTTGTAAGAAATGCCATGGAATAGAACGTATTTTTATGTTCCTAAATTAATAAAACAACTTTGTAGACAGAACCAAAAATTGCAGTTATATCCTTATTTCCCCAAATATTTTCTGATTTAATAGTCTTTCTTTAATAAAATGTTCTTTTGAGTGATCGTAATAAAGAGACTGAGTTGAATAATTACAAAACTTTTCTCAGCTAAGAAATATCCATCATTAAAAATGATCTTTATTTCTAATCAGTCTTCAACTAAAAGAGAAGTTCCTAATACTTAAAGTACTTTAAATTACTCCTCCTCTACTAATGATCTGTAAAGATAGCACTGATCTTTAAAAAAGAATAAAATAGCAATGTGTTAGCAATGTGAACAAAGATGCAGGTGATGAATCATTTCGACATCAAAACTGTTTTGAGTATTGAATTTGAACACAGTAGAGCATATTTTCAAATACTATTGGAAGTAAGGAGTCTCCTAGAGAGTTTAAGTTTTGTCACACGAGTTAAGAAACCAGTTTAGGGATCCCTGGGTGGCTCAGTGATTTAGCACCACCTTCAGCCCAGGGCCTGATCCTGGAGTCCCAGGATCGAGTCCCGCATCGGGCTCCATGCCTGGAGCCTGCTTCTCCCTCTGCCTGTGTCTTTGCCTCTTGCTCTCTCTGTGTCTCTCAAGAATGAATGAATAAAATCTTTAAAAAAAATATTAAAGAAACCAGTTTAAAAGAAATTAGTTGATCTCTAGGGGTGGCTGGATGACTCAGTCAAGCACCCAACTCTCAATTTCAGTTCAGGTCATAATCTCAGGATCATGAGATATAATCCCACACCAGGCTCTGTGCTGAGCATGAAGCCTGGTTGGGATTCTCTCTTTCTCCCTCTGTCTCTTTCTCTCTCTCTCACACACTCTCTCTCTAATAAATACATAAATCTTTTAAAAAAGAAGAAGAAGAAAGAAATCAGTTGATCTCTACATGAAACTTCCTATTGGATCATGAGATACTGAATTCTCAAATAACAAGGTGTCTTTTGGGACGCCTGGACCACTCAGTGGTTGAGCTTCTGCCTTCCACTCAGGTGTGATCCTGGGGTCCTGGGATCAAGTCCCTCATCAGGCTCCCTGCAGGGAGGCTGCTTCTCCCTCTGCCTGTATCTCTGCCTCTCTCTGTGTGTCTCTGATAAGTAAACAAAATCTTTAGAAGAAGAAAAATATTGTTGTCCTGTTTTTTAATATTATGATAACAAAATTGAAATTTCTTAGATATTTCCCACAACAACAAGCAAATCTATTTGTCAGCTCTGAATGTTGTTCTTTTGAAAACACTATGGAAAATTCTTTGGGGTGAACCTTAGAAATGCTTTCAAGAGCCTGGCATTAAGTAGCTATATAAAACTATCTTTAAGTTGATAATTGTCACCATAAACAGACAAGAGGGAAGATACAGTCCTACCGACATTTCTATGGTAAATTGATTTTAATTTTTATGAATTGCTTAAATCACATTCTTCTTCTGTATTTTTCTTACTCATTTTCAAATGAAATATTAATTCTATATGTAATCATTTAGTCCCTCTATGAAGAAGGTTTTGTGTTAAACTGGGGTGGAAGTAAGGGAGAGAGTGGAAAAAAGGAGGACCATGGATGGCATGGTCTATTCCCTGCTTGCCAGAGCCAGGCCTCTTTTCCCGTGAAGGTCAAAGGAGTAAAAGAACCAAGGTCCATTTTGACTTGACAGCCCTATCATTGAGCATTGTACCCCTGTCTTACAGACGAAAAAACTGAGATCAGGTGAGGTAAGGTAGATTGGCCCAGATGACATGGCTAGTTAAGAGGAGGAGCCAGGACCTGACCCAAGTATGTTTAGCCCCAACTTTTGTTCTCTCTCCATTACACCATGCTGTTAGTAGGTTTCTTAACCAACCTCAGGTCAAGTATCACCTTCTGAGAGGCATCCTCTCTATACCAGAAGTTTCATTTTCTTCACATTTTTAAAGAGATTGGAGCCATAAATTGTGAGAGCCTTTTCCAGTTGAAAACAAACAAAAGCGTTTTGCAGATTTTTTACAAATAGTACCTTAGGTAAAATTCCAGAAATAAGAGAAAAACGAAATGAATACACAACACAGGCAAAAATAAGGATGATGTTAAAAAGAAAAAAAGAAATTACAGTTTCTTCTTATTGCTTTACTAAATGGCTAGGAGGAGTAGGGGCCGGTTCTAAAGGCCAAGTGTGCACACTTGACTGCCATCATGCCCATGGAGTCATCAGATGCCCACAATTGAGGCTCTGTAGAAGATTCCCAACAAAGATACACCCCTTTAGGCATGCAGATGAAGTAGAAGACATTCAGAGTTTGAAATGTCATCATGGGGAATGTGGGTTATCTTAAGAAAGTAATATGTTAGTATTTGTGTTATATATGAATGTTTTGTAAATACCTTTACAGAAGACTGTGATAAGAGTTTTTACTTCAATATTTAAAATTTAGAGCCTTGGGGCACCTGGGTGGCTCAGTTGGTTAAGTGTCTGCCTTGGGCTCAAGTCATGATCCCAGCGTTGTAGGACCAAGCCCCACACTGGGGGGAGGGGATGTTGCTGCTTAGTGGGGGGGCCTGTCTCTCCCCTGCTGCTCCCTCTGACTGAGCTCACTTGCACGCGCGTGCTCTCTCTCTCTCTCTCTCAAATAAAATCTTAAAAAAAAAAAAAATTAGAGGCTCTCAGAGAGGAGAAATAGGTTAAAAGACACAAAACTATCTGAGGCATGTACAGAACAGTATGCCAAAATGGGTTTTACTCCATGGCTTTTCCTGGTTTCAATTTTGCCTTGTCTTTAACCATCATTCTTGGGTTTCTAGACCCTACATATAGTCTTTGTATGTCCCATATTGAAGGAACTAACTTATGTGCATAGCAAAAGCTCTCAAAACCTCTGGCCCCACTGAATCTTACCCCTCAAAATTACCAAACAGTCCTACTTCAAAGAGCCTGCTGAGATGACTTATCTGGAGCCCACCTTTGGGTTCCAAGAGCACTGGATAATAAGGCAATACAAAGACTAAGAAGAAAACTCTGACCTTGGATGAGGTCTCTGATTCTCTCTCAATTTAATGGTCATGTGTTGCTGAATTCTTAACTTCCATATAGTGCTGCTTCTATATCAAAAAATTCCCAACTTTACTGGACTTTATTAAATTCTCCAGTTCAAAAAAAAGTAAAGAATTGAAAGAACAATAGATCAGGTGGTTGGTCTTGTTACATAATATCCACTAGGACTCAAAATATTGAGGGAGAAAGTAAAAGAGGGAAGGAAGCATTTTTGTAATCTTTCCTGTGAGTTCGTCATTATAGCAGTTTATAAATATATGTATTTGATATCCATAAATAATGAGTTCTTGGAAACTACATTCTAACACGGGGTACTAATAAAGCTGTTTTTCCAAAAGAGCAATGCTATAACTGAAGTTTGAGTTCCTAAGTCTTCAGTAGCATATTAATTGCAGATATGCTCAAAGAAATGCCATAGAGTAAATATGTAAAATTATAAAACTCTAAAGCAATTTCAAATATCAAAATTACGCTGCTGATCCTAGTCCAAGGGCTTAAAACAAGATGAATTGATTATATGGTTGACCCTTGAACAACAAGATTTAAACTGCACAGGTCCACTTATACATGGATTTTTTTCAATAAATACAGTACTGTAAATATATTTTCTCTTCCTTATGACTTTTTTTTTTTTAAGAGAGAGAACATGAGCAAGGGGCAGAGAGAGAATCTTAAACAGGCTCCAGCATGGAGCCTGACATGGGGCTCAATCCCACGACGCTGAGATCACAACCTGACACAAAATCAAAGGTCAGACGCTCAACCAACTGAGCCTCCCATGCACATTCCTTATGATAGTCTTAAGAATATTCTCTCTTGACTCCTAACTCTGGGAAACGAACTAGGGGTGGTAGAAAGGGAGGTGGGGCAGGGGGTGGGGGTGACTGGGTGACAGGCACTGAGGGGGGCACTTGATGGGATGAGCACTGGCTGTTATTCTAGATGTTGGCAAATTGAACACCAATAAAAAATAAATTCATTAAAAAAAAAGAATATTCTCTCTTTTCTCTAGTTTATTGTAAGAATACATTATATAATACATGTAACATACAAAATACATGTTAATCAACTATTTGTGCTATTGGTAAGGATTCTGGTCAACAGTAGCCTATTAGCAGCTAAGTTTTGGGGGAGGCAAAAATTATGTACTTGGATTTTTGACTATGGGGAGAGTCGGCAATACTAACCCCCACAATACTCAAGGGTCAACTGTGCAAGTATCCTATTATAAAGTACAGGAAAAGTACATATTTGATTAGAAACTGGTATGCTTACATTAAGCATATAAACAATAAAATAACTTGGATCTGCCTAAAATACTCCAGAAAGAAAAATAGCTGGGAAAGATAATAATTGAAGCAAGGTGTGCAAAATGCTGATATTTGTTGAAACTGTGCTTGTGAATTTGTTTTACTATTTTCTTTTATGTTTGAAAACTTTTCATAATAAAGTTTAAGAATCTAACTAAAAATTATAAATAATTACAGCTTAATAAATAGTAAGCATTATTTAACAATTTCTCTTTCTTAAAACTCACACTCTGGTGAAAAATGAGACAGGTCGTAACAACTACCCATAGGAGAAGGCATTAAGGCAAGTTTCCCACAGCAAGCAGTTGACAACAGTGTAACTAACTTGAGAGCCCTCCCCTCATCCTTGAGATGATGTACTCATGTATCAGTAAGCCAAGTGTAAAAGTGTAACTGCAGGGAGTGAAGTCAGTCAGTCCCTAATCTTATACTACATCTAAAAATTAACTCAAAATGGATCAAAGATCTAAATATAATAGCTAAAACTATAAAAGTTTTAAAAGAAAGATAGGAGAAAAGAACCCTGACATTGGGTTTGGCCATGATTCCCTGGATATGACTCTAAAAGCCCAAGCAACAAAAGAAAAAAATAAAGAAATTGGACTACAACAAAATTAAAAACTTCTGTGCATTAAAATACATAATCAAGAGTGAAAAGGCAACCTGGAGAATGGAAGAAAATATTTGGAAATCATATATCTACTAAGGGGTTAAAATCCAGACTATATAAAGAACTATAATTCAACACCAAGAGAAATAAACAATGCGACTAAAAAATGGGCAAAGGACTTGAATAGACATTTCTCCAAAGCAGATATACAAATGGCCAACAAACACACGAGAAGATGCTAAACATCATTAACCATTAGAGAAATGCAAATCAAAACCACAATGAGATAATACTTCATACTCATTAGGATGTCTGCTATCAAAAACCAGAAAACAACTAGTGTTGGAGAAGATGTGGAGAAACTGAACGCCTGTGCACTGTTGGTGGGAATATAAAATTTTCAGCTGTAATGGAAAACGGTATGGAAGTTCTTTAAAAAAATTAAACATAGAATTACCATCCAATCCAGCAATAAAATATATATATATATATATATGTATATATATACCCAAAAAGAACTGAATGCAGAGTCTCTAAGAGATATTTGTATGTTCATGTTCATAGCAACATTATTCATAATATCCAGAACTGGAAGTAATCCAAATATCCATCAACAGATGAATGGATAAACAAAATGTAGTATATCCATGCAATGAAATATTAATCAGCCTTGAAATGGAAGGAAATTCTAAAACATGCTACACCATGGATGAACCTCAAAGAGTATTATGCTAAGTGAAATAAGCCAGTCACAAAAGAGACAAATACTGTTATGATTCCGCTTACATGAGGTAACTAAAGTAGCCAAATTCATAGACAGAAAGTAGAAAAGCAGCTGCCAGGGGGTGGAAGTAAGGGGAAACAGGAAGTTGTTTAATGGGTAGAGTTTCAGTTTTACAAGACAAAAAGAGTTCCGGAGATTGATTGCACAACATGAGTGTACTTAACATTACTGAACTGTACACATAAGATGGGACATTTTGTGTTGTGTATTTTATTAAAAATTTTTAAAAATTAAGTGTACATCTGTATTCTAAATATTTATTAAATGTCCTAACATACAGTCATTTCAAAAAGGCAGATCTCCAAAGATGACCTATGATAACTACATTGGACTCTTGTTTTCAGATTATTCCTATAGAGTTGAAGAAGAATTTAGTAACTCATTAATTAGAATTTAGTTATTGAGATTACTAAGGATTCTGTTGCATAGCGAATTGCTACACAGTAGAGCTTACAGATTTTAGTAGGGTTCTAATGTTTCCCATCTTAAGTTTTAGGGTCCTAAAAAAATAGTAAGATTCACTTTTAAAAACTGTATTTCCACCTACACATAGTATCCAGTCACCACAGAATTGTACCAGCCCTAGATAAAGTCAACTTTAGCTCAGGGAACTCTGCCAGGTTTAATACCTGAAAGACAGGTAAAGAACACTAAGCCATATACTTTTGATTGGATTCTCTAAAGACAGTGAGTCAGGCTCCAAATATCAAAAGATCTAGTCTCATGCTAACGAAAGCAAAGATACTTTCTGTTAGAATTCCTTTTATCCAAGAACCTCAAAGTACTTGGCAAACAATCAAATGGAAATTAAAGCATAGCCTCAGGACACATGAAGGCATTGGCATTCAAAAACTCATACAAAAAGCCTCTAGATCCCACTACCAATTTCTAGAAGAACACAGTAAACTACACCATGGCAATATAATCAGCAAAAACCAGACTGGGAAATTCTATATGACAAATGACCCAGTTTCTTCAACAAATAAATTTCAAAAAAAAATTAAAAAAAAAAAAAACAAATAAATTTCACGGGAAAAAGAAAAAGAGATGGAAGGGGAGTGTATAGATTGAGATTTAGAGAAATACCAACCAACTCCAACATCTGAACCTTGATAAACCTTGGTACAAAAAAAATTAAAAAAGATTATGACATGGATGATACAATTGGAAATGCAAACTGACTTGAATATGATGATAAGGAACTAAACTAAAAAGATTATGACATAGATGATACAAGTGGAAATGCAAACTGACTTGAATATGATGATAGGAACTAAACTAAAAAGATTATGACATGGATGATACAAGTGGAAATGCAAACTGACTTGAATGTGATGATACTACGGAATTTATGAATATTTTTTATGTATAAAATGGTATTGTGGATATTTTAAGTGTTTATGTTAGAGATATTGTTTCAAAGATCTTCATGACCACTCCCAGGTTCAGTGATTTCTTAGAGAAATTTCTCGGAACTCAATATATACTGTACTCATGGCTAGGATTTATTAAAGCAAAAGGACACAGCAAAATTAGCAAAGGGAAAAGGTGAAGTCTAAAGGAAATCAGGTGCAAGCTTCCAGGAGTCTTCTCCCAGTAGAGTCACATAGGATGTGCTTAATTTCCTCAATAACGAGTTCTGAAACGTCATCTACCAGAGACACCCATTACAGTCTTGGTGCCCACCATTTTATTGGAGGCTTGTTACACAGACCCTCTCTGCCTAACATGTACCAAGATTACAGACTCCCAGAAAGAAAGCAATTGTTCAGCACGAACCATGTTGTTTGTACACAAAGTTTAGGGCACAAATGAGCTGCTACAATTAAGGTGGCAAAAGAACCCCCCTGAAATCCAAGTTACTACATGCTGGCCAAGGGCCACACTTGAAAGCCAATCTTTCAAAGGACAGCAGTCAGGCTTGATGGAATAATTCTTCTCTACACAGATATATACTGAAATACTTGGGATGAAATGACAGTCTCAGATTTCCTTCAAAATAAGAGGAAAAAAAATAATATTGGAGGGTGGAACTTGGCAAGGATAAAAGATTAGCCATAATTGAATTGCTGAAGCTGGAAGATGGACATGTGGGAACTTATTGTACTGTTTTTCCTACTTTAGTATATGTTTTAGATTTTTCCATAATAAAAAGCTGTGTTTGTTTTCAATCACAGAAGAAAACTCAGAGCCAATGCTTAGGCTGTGAATCAAGAAAATGAGATGGGATGAAAACTGGAGCTTGTAGAATCCTCAGGCCTCAGGAAAGAGATGTTGTCCCAGGTCACATGTGACTAGACTTTGAACTCTGACACTCAAGAGTCAGTTACCATGTTCGGGGAGAAAGGGACACAACGGCAAACTGTGTATCAAGCCAAAATTTTGAGAGTGATTTAACTGTAGCCACAGATTAAGTGGCTGGCAAATCTTAAACAATCCATACAGTTTGCAAATCAGATTTCTTATACTTTTAGTCATTAATTACTGAGCCATAAAATAAATATGTAGCCATTCTTTCCCACAACATGTTAGCAAAGAATGGAGAAGGTCTCTTCCATTTCAAAACTGTGTTCTTTAGCAAATAAACATGCTACTTACTCACATATTATGCTCTGGAAAACATTATGCTCCTCAGAGTGACTAAAGCCTTGGCAATAGTTCCAAACACCAGAAATATTGAGCATTCTGACTCACTGCTATACAGCCTCCACAGACATCATTAAATTCTGGTTTACTTAGCGTATGCAGAAGGTGAGGGAAATATGGGTAAAAATAGATCCTTTCCACTACAACTAAAAATAATCTGTATTTAATAATAAATTATTTGTAACACAAATATAATGAAACTATGTTTTAGCTTGCATTATGTAAGGCTGGAAAAAATAACTAAAAGCCCAATGGTGAACTACTACCCGCATAACAAGTTTCACTGACTGGCCCCTGGCTCCAATACACAATGTGACAACTCAACCTGCAATAGAAAAGAATGAGGAGGGGAGGACCAGCCCAAATCAGCAATACAGATTCATATATCTTCCCTCTCTTACATGAAGAAAACATGCATTCATCACTAAGTGGCGCCATCCCTGGTTCCCAAACAAAAGACATTTTGACTCATCATCAATGACTCATCACCAATAAACATTCCCTATTAGTAGGGATGACTTTCCACTAATTCATCCACACTATAATCCAAATGCTAGTACTACCAAAAAACATAAAATGAAATCTCTAGGCTGGGGATCAGAACAAAGCCTACAGGGGCACCTGGCTGGCTCAGTCAGAAGAACATGTAACTCTTTATCTCGGGGTTGTGAGTTCGAGCCCCATGTTGGATATAGAGATTACTTATATAAATAAACTTGAAAAAAAAAAAGAATAAAACCTACAAATGAACAAGGAAATGGCCAAGGGTCTCCCTGATTCTGTACTAAAACCCTCAAAGCTTTCCTGACAATGGGAAAACCTATCAACTCCATAAAGCACATCATCATCACTTAGCAGGGAGTTACAAATAAACTGCAGTATTTAGTCAGAGTTCCTTCCAGGTAAGTGTTATCAAGGTAAAACTTACTGTGATTAAACAAAAGATAGAATGTTACTTCTTGTACTGTTTATCCAGGTACAAAGCTCTGGGGAAGTGTTAAGGAGTCTGCTGAAGTTATACCTAGAAAACCAACTACTGAGAGACCTTTAAATAAATGTGAAATATTGACAATTAAATAGCTCTCAATAATATTCAATTGGCAGGATGCCTGGGGGGCTCTGCAGTTGAGCATCTGCCTTCAGCTCAGGGAGTGATCCCAGTCTGGGGATCCAATCCCATATCGGGCTCCCTGCAAGGTGCCTGCTTCTCCCTTTGTCTATGTCTCTGCTTCTCTCGGTTTCTCATGAATAAATAAATAAAATATTCTTTTAAATATCCAATTGGCAAATCAGTATTCCTTATGTTATTCACAAAAGCCAATGTTAGCCAATAATCCCTCTTGAGATCTATGTATAAAAAGGTATATTTCAGGGATCCCTGGGTGGCGCAGCGGTTTAGCGCCTGCCTTTGGCCCAGGGCGCGATCCTGGAGACCCGGGATCGAGTCCCACGTCGGGCTCCCGGTGCATGGAGCCTGCTTCTCCCTCTGCCTGTGTCTCTGCCTCTCTCTCTCTCTCTCTGTGACTATCATAAATAAATAAAAAATTTAAAAAAAAAAAAGTAAAAAAAATAAATAAATAAAAAGGTATATTTCAGCCCAAAGTACTAAAAAAAATTAAATTGATTTACAAAATGGCTATACTCAACTATCCAGAACACTATTCAGAATAAAAGGCAAAATAGCCTGAGTGTTCAAAAGAGTAGAACCCCTTGCATTCACTAAAGCTTTACTTGAAGGAGAATCCCTTAGAGTTTTTGTTCAGACTCTACCTGTAGTCTTATTTTACAATTTTATTTGTTCCAAGTTCACAACAGTCTAAAGACGGAAAAGTAATACCTAAGTAAACAAACTAATTTGAGTTAATTAGGTAGGTGAGGAGGATTTTGAAGCTATGGAGCTCTTCATGAAGCCTAAGGAAAGGAATAGGGCTTCAGAAAGAACTGGAAACAGGGCTCAGAAAGCTAATCAATCCCTCTCTTTCTCATCTCTTGCTCCTCTGTTCACATCTGCAACCTCTGCTTTCTGGGGCCTAGACTGATGAAAGATGCCCTATCACATAACTCCCAAGTTTCAAGTCTATATAGATCTAACCATAGTGAGTGAGCTACCCTTCTCTGGAAAAGTGGCAGGATATGGACACAGAATGGCCAGGGCAGGAGATATTGCCACCCCTGGTCTAGCTGCCTGTGCCTGAGGTAAGAAAGGGTATCAAGTTATACAAAATGGCTAGGGATTTAAAGAAGGTTCCCAATCTAGGAACAATCTAGGAAGACTCTCCAAAGAGTATCTTTGCAGATGTGAAGCTGCAAAAATTTTAGGAACTAGAGAGTAGCAAAAAGTCAGATTTTATAGTCTCATAATGAACAGTGCAGGCCCTCTAAAACTTTTGACTTGAGATAATATGTATTAGCATATTGACAACTATCCTACACACTTTAGTAGACTATGAGAGCTTCACAGTACTACTTACACTATTAGTCACATTTATTATGCTGGCCCATTACTCATAAGAGTTCAAGTTATATTCAATATCATCTCTTTGAAAAAGAGAGATAATACTTATACTAATGGGATACTTGGGGAAGGACACTGACATACTGCTGAGGGGAGTATAAACTGGTACAGCCTTTTGGGGAAGCAATTTAGCATTATATACAAAGTACCTAAAAAAATTTAGCAACTCTATCTTTAGGAATTCATACTATGAAAATACTCCAAAATATAAATAAAAATGTATTTAATATTCAAAACATTATTTATAATACTCAAACTATAGAAATAACTTCAATGTCCAGTGATAAAAGTTAAATAAGGGATCCCTGGGTGGCGCAGCGGTTTGGCGCCTGCCTTTGGCCCAGGGCGCGATCCTGGAGACCCAGGATCGAATCCCACGTCGGGCTCCCGGTGCATGGAGCCTGCTTCTCCCTCTGCCTGTGTCTCTGCTTCTCTCTCTCTCACTGTGTGCCTATCATAAATAAATAAAATTAAAAAAAAAAATAAAGCTAAAAAAAAAAAATAAAAAAAATAAAAGTTAAATAAACAATGTTTATTAACCTATACTTATAATCTGAAAAAATAAACTTTAAATAACAAGAAAAAATATTCATGTCATAAATACTGAAAAGGGCTGCATAGATACATATATGAGAGATGCATATATATAAAATATTCTCAACTATATAAAAAAGTATGAACAGAAAAAGCTAGAAAGGGACTGCCATGGTTTGAGTTCCCTAGAAAGCATGCTCTGAGATGGTGGTTAATACGCAGGCAGTCTATCAGGGAGTGTTCTTGGGATCTACAGCTATAGGAGGAAGGGAAGAAAACATGACTGGGCACAGGGAGAAGCCGAACTGCAATGCAGACCCAACAAAGACCTCAGTCAATTTCATGTGGAGCTATGAAATTGAAATGGCACAGGGAACACTGGGCCTTCATACCCTGCATCAACTACTCATCGGACATACACTGCCCTGAAAAAGAGTATGTCCTTAAGCTAATGCCTCATTAAGCTGAGGAAGTTCCCAACAACCTTTCAGTAGCAAGACAGATCTGGACAGTAGAGCACAGTATCTACAACAGAAGCTACATCCAAAAATTACCGTACGTTGTCTTTGGAGGATAGCTATTTATTTGTAAATACCTTACCAGGGTCTTCCATATTTTCTGAATAAAAAATAAGCTATGCTCTGTTCTTTTTTTTTAAGTTTTTATTTATTTAAGTAATCTCTATACCCAATATAGGGTTCAAACTCACAACCCTGAGACTAAGAGTCCCATGTTTTTCTGACTGAGCCAGCCAGGTGCCCCAGTTAGGTCCCCCCCCCCCTTTTGTTTTTTAAAGATTTTATTTATTTATTTGAGAGAGAGAATGAACACACAAGCTAGAAAGGGGCAGAGGGAGAAACAGACTCCCGACTGATCAGGGAGCCTGATCTGTGGCTTGATGCTAGGACTGTGAGATCATGACCTAAGCCGAAGGCAGATACTGACTGGAGCCACCCAGGTGCCCGAACCCTATTTTTATTTTACTTTTTTAAAGATTTTATTTATTTATTCATGAGAGACACAGAGAGAGAGGCAGAGACATAGGCAGAGGGAGAAGCAGGCTCCCTGCAGGGAGCCCAATGCAGGACTCGATCCCAGGACCCCATGATCATGACCTGAGCCAAAGGCAGATACTCAACCCATGAGCCACCCAGGTGCCCCCAACCCTATTTTTAATAATAGATTTTAGAAAGATTTATATCCAGTATACTTACAATATAAAAAACTAAATTTGCCTAATGGCAGTAAGTTAGTATACATAAAATTTAGTTATAGAAATATATATATACATTAGCTAAGGTTTGGTTAGTTTTAAAATTTAAACAAAGTGATGTGATGAGTATTATATGTTGGCAAACTGAATTTAAATTAAAAAAAAAATTGGCTCAGTGGTTGAGCATCTGCCTTTGGCTCAGGTCATGATCCTGGGGTCCTGGGATCAAGTCCCCACATAGGGCTCCCCGCAGGGAGCCTGCTTCTCCCTCTGCCTATGTCTCTGCCTCTCTCTCTCTGTCGCTCATGAAAAAATAAATAAAATCTTTAAAAATAAATACTTATACAAATTCAAATATATATCTAAGACAATTATTTTTAGAAAGCAAAACATGGGGTGCCTGGGTGGCTTGGTTGTTTAAGCATCTGCCTTCGGCTCAGGTCACAATCCCCAAGGTCCTGAGATGAAGCCTGATGCTGGGGGGAGTGGGTGGGGGGTGCTGCTTCTCCCTCTCCCTCTGCCTGTCACTCCCCCTGCTTGTGGTCTGTCAAATAAATAAATAAAATCTTTGAAAAAATAAAAAAATTAAAAAGCAAAATAACTTTTTCATAAATACATCATAAACTCACTACTAGCCAAAATTAAGTTTTGCATGCCAAATAGCCAAAAATAATGTGAAAATTCTAAAAATATTAGGAAAAAGGAGTTCATTTTAAAAATGGAAAACCTATTTTATGGTTTACTTTACAACCATACACAAATCTGCTGAATTATACATGTTTAGAATGAATCATAAGATAGCTGAAATAAAGTTTTTATAAATTGATATTTTACCTACCAGAATGGTTCTGTAAAATGATTTAAAAGAAAGTTTATATTAAGCCATCTGAAAAATTTCTGCATCTGTATAAGTACTTAATAGATTTATAAAATTGCTTACCAAATGACTTCTGGTTCTAAATAAAATGGAGAAACTTGCATCAGAATAACATTCTCACTGAGAACTAAGAAAGCTAGATAAAAATGCAGACTAAGGTGTTGGAGAGCAACCAAAGAATCATGATTTGAGGAGCCAAGATCCTATAGAAAAGAGAGGTGCACTGAGATGAGGCCTACAGTTGCTTATACACCTTTTCCCTCAGGTCATCTGCCAAATCAACGTATAGGGTATGGAGACTGAGTTCCATATGTTGATCCAGAACTTGTGGCAGTCTCACAGGTCTAAAAAGACAAAACTTGGCTGTACCAATAGCCTTGAACTCTAAAGTGACAGGGGGCCAGATCCTGGAGAAAAAGAAGTAGTTTCTCACAATTTCCCTTTGGAACATTCTGTCAGTTTCTAAATTGTAGATATGGAGGAAAAGTGGCTGAGAAACTAAGCAAAAAGCAACCATTTAGAAGCTAAACAGCTAAAGAGAAATTATGGCACCTCAAGTAGTAAGGAAACAAAAATTGGAGTTTATGGCTAGTAAGGAAAAAAGGTCTGGGGAATATATCCCAGCTCTCATTTGATGTCCTTAAAACATTATATGCTAAGATTAAAGCCAAACTAGAAATTGACTATCCTTACAAAGCCTGAAACAGTGGAATATCTTAATCCCTAACTGGACAAGACCATCAGTCTGTCTGCCAGGAGAAAATTCAATCATTTCTACAAGAAGATATCACTCAGAGCCTCTATAGAATGTGCTTCATTCAACAAAAAATTGGCAGGCATGCCAGGAGAAAAAAGATGAAATGACCAAAACCCAAGAAAATATACAATGGAAAAGGATCCACCAGGGACCCAGATACTGCAGTGATCAAACAAGAGACTTTAAGAGAACTATGACTGAAATCCAAGCTCATAAATACAGAGAACAGACTGATGATTGCCTGGAGGGAGGCAGAAGAGTAAAATGGGTGAAGGGGATCTAAAGGTACAAACTTACAGTTACAAAATAAATAAGTCATGGGGATGTAATGTACAGCATAGTGACTATAGTTAGTAATACTATATTACATATTTGAAAGTTGCTGAGAATAGATCCTAAAAGTCCTCATCACAAGAAACAAATTGTAATTGTGCATGGTGATGGATGGTATGTAGGCTTATTGTAGTGATCATTTCCCAATATATACAAATATTGAATCATTACATTGTGTGCCTGAAACTAAATGTTATAGGTCAATTATAACTCAATAAAAAATAGTCACTATGTTTAATATAAAGATATGCAAATAGTTGATAATTTTCCCAAAGACCTTGAATATCTTTTTAAAAGCATGTAGAACTTTTAGAACTAAGTAATATAACAATTAAACTTAAGAATCCAGTAGATGAGGGACGCCTGGGTGGCTCAGTGGTTGAGCGTCTGTCTTCAGCTCAGGGCATGATCCCAGAGTCCCAGGATCAAGTCCTGCATTGGGCTCCTTGCATGAAGCCTGCTTCTCCATCTGCCTATGTCTCTGCCTCTCTGTGTATCTCTCATGAATAAATAAATAAAATCTTAAAAAAAAAAAAAAAAAGAATTCAGTAGATGGACTAGACACAGCAAAAGAGAAGATTTGTGAAGTGAAAGACATGTCAGCAGAAAATAACCACATTGAGCCCAAAATAGATAAGTAATAGAGAAAAGACAATCAGAGACATATGGTCTAACTTATATATAACTGAGTCCTGGAAGGAAAGAGAGAATAGGACAGAACTAATATCTGAGGAGATACTGGCCAAATGTTTTCCCAAATAGATGAAAAACATTAAGCCAGAGCAAGAAATCTTGCTCTAAGGGATCCATAACAGACTAAATGAAAACCATGTGTGGATACAACATAGCAAACCTGAACACAGAAAACTAAAAACAGGGATCCCTGGGTGGCGCAGCGGTTTGGCGCCTGCCTTTGGCCCAGGGCACGATCCTGGAGACCTGGGATCGAATCCCACGTCAGGCTCCCGGTGCATGGAGCCTGCTTCTCCCTCTGCCTGTGTCTCTGCCTCTCTCTATCTCTCTGTGACTATCATAAATAAATAAAAAAAATATTTAAAAAAAAAAAAAAAAAAAAAAAAAGAAAACTAAAAACAAAGAGAAAAGTCTTAAAAGTAACCAGTGGCAGGTATAATGGAGGGTTGGGATGGCAAGTCTCAATAATTTCAAAGAATGTACACAGATGTCATTTACAGCATTAGTTTTGTTTTAATCATAGGAAACCTAATGAATGTGAGGTATTATCTCAGTGTGGTCTTTCTTAAAGATTTTATTTATTTATTCATGAGAGACATACACAGAGAGAGAGGCAGAGACACATGCAAAGGGAGAAGCAGGCTCCACGCAGGGAGCCTGATGTGGGACTTGATCCCGGGACTCCGGGATCACACCCTGAGCCGAAGGCAGACACTTAACCACTGAGCCACCCAGGCCATGGAATCACGCCCTGAGCTGAAGGCAGATGCCCAATCGCTGAGCCACCCAGGCGTCCCTCTTAGTGCGGTTTTGATTTGCATTTCCCTAATGAGGAATAATGTTGACTATCTTTTCATGTACTTAGTGGTCATATATGTATCTTTTTTGGATAAATGTTTATTCAAATTCTTTGCCTATTTTTTAATCAAGTTGTTTGTTAGCTTATTCATTTGGGAGAGCTCTTTATGGATTTTCTCTTATTTGTAGATCCTCTTAGGACCCTCCAAATCACACTGGATAGTCAGCCTTCCTCATTCTCTTCCCATACCTGGAAAATGTTCTTTATTCAAATCTAATCCAAGATACTAATTCCAACAATAAAAAAGGATCAGGAATGAAACATCCCTGTTTTGAAAGCAAAGAACAATGCTTAGATATATTATAAATTATTTTAATATATTATATACACTATATATACTTATACACCTTCAAACACCTTTTCCTAACTTAAAAAAATGTTTCTTTGAAACATCTTTGTTTACACCACTTTAAAAAGAAAATACTTGTTTTTTCTAATTACAAAAGAAATATATATTGAATATAAAAATCTAAATATTATAGATATGGATAAATTAGAAAGTGAAAGTCTCCCATAACCACACCTCTATAAGTAACTGTTTTCAATAATCTAAATAGTCTAGTATAAACTCTTTCAGAACATAGGCATATACATACACATACATGTACATGTACTGCATTTTGCTTTTTTTTTTTTTTTACTTAACACCATATCCGGTACATTTTTCATATCAATATGAAATGCTGTTATCTTTTATAATAGCAGCCAAGAAAGTATTTACATATGTAAACTAAAACCGAATTTTTTAAGATTCACAAAATACCAGACAGAATGGATTCTAGTAAGATCAAGAGCTCTCAGGGGTGTCTAGTGGCTCAGCTGGTTAAGCATCTGCCTTCAGCCCCAAGTCAGACTCCCTGAGAGGGAGGGAGTCTGCTTCTCCCTCTCCCCCTCCCTTTGCTTGTGCTTTCTCTCTCTCTCTCTCCCTCAAACAAAATCTTTCAAAAAAAGATCAAAAGCATTCACAGTCTAATGTTGAACAACAGAATGAGGGCTGAGTGGGAAGCCAAGCCTGTGGTTATTCTGTATCTCCTGTACATAAGGCCTAAATCTAATAGTACCATGGTTGCAGCCTTCTCATACCTGCCCAGGGTACTTGTACAAACTCTTTCTCACTCTGTACCAGAAATAACATATTCTCTGGCCATACTGCAACTACAGAAATGTGTGATCAATAAAGCCAGCCATCTCCAAAGCATCTAGTGAGAGAACAATGAAGCTATCAAGCTTGCTGGTCAATGTAAGAGAAAGAACATGTATAGGAGGTTACACGTGTCAGCCTCCATTTAAAGCATAATTCTCTCACTGTCCCATTGATAGACAATATTTTGGCTCATTTATTTCCTCAGTTACACAAAGAGTTAGTGTTTTCTTTTATGATGAGCTTTAAAAAGATGCAAAAGAGGCATTGACTTGGGAGTCTCAGCAAATGATAAAATTTAAATGAGAGCAATTCCTCAATGGAAGATGTCACTATCATGCTAATCTCATTATCTGGTCAAAATTTCTTAATCTTCTAACTACTTTTTTCTACAGAAGTTCTCTGTAGTTTCTCATGTTTTCCTTTCCTTGCCTACTTCTACTTTAAACGTTCACACCAAATGACTAACTTAACAAAAATCTTAACACCACCAGGTAATCTAAAATTTAGAAAGACTGGGTTAAGCATCTGGTTGGCGTGGCTTTACCATAAACTGCAGATAAGAGGTGAGAGACCAAGTGCAAATGAACCCCAAAGGTGAAGGGGCTTTTCATTTCTCTAAGCCTTCAACTGCAGCAGCCACTGTAACTCAGCATCTCCTTTGTTTTTTTAATTCTCTTCTTCACTCATTGAAATTCATGAATGCTGAACTTCAAGATATCCTAGAAACAAGACAGTCTAGAAGACTGGCATGGTCTCTACACACTCATCTCTTAACTAAAATCATCCACCCACTCACCTTCACTCAGACCCAACTTTTCCCCTCTTATTCAAACTTCAGTCCTTGTCTCTACTGTGTTCAGGATTCTAAGCCAGAAGAAAACAAAACTTTGAAAAGCCATAGAAAATGTGGGAAAGGACTCACGAGGTAGCCAGAGAACCTAGAAATTATGACTAGAACTAGGTTATTTGACATTACTACTCATGGTTTCCAGAGTCAAAAGATTTTCACCTCTCAGATTCTGTCCTATTCTTAACATTATCTGCATTTATTTTGTATGTAAATAACCCTGTAGATTAGACAAGTTTTTAAAAAATTTTAAATATTTTATTTATATATTGGAGAGAAAGAGAGAGTGACAGAGAGCACAAGTAGGGAGGAGAAGGAGAAACAGGCTTCCCACTGAGCAGGGAGCCTGATGCAGGGCTCAATCCCAGGACCCTGGGATCATGACCTAAGCCAAAGGCAGATGCTCAACGGACTGAGCCACCCAGGTGCCCCAATGTCTCCCAAATTTATGTTAATTTTATTCATATTAAAGCTGTTACCATTTAAGTTGGGAATGCTTTCAGCTACAAGGAACAGAAAAGTCTGAGCAAGTAGCTTGAACTGGTAGAACTTTAATAATGTCTGAAACAAGAAGTCCAGAGGTGGTTATCCTCAGGGTTGTTCTGACAGCACCATAATATCATTAAGAACTCAGACTCTTGGGATGCCTGGGTAGCTCAGCAGTTGAGCATCTGTCTTCGGCTCAGGGAATTATCTGGACCAGAGAACGAGTCCCGTATCAGGCTCCCCACATAGAGCCTGCTTCTCCCTCTGCCTGTGTGTCTGCCTCTCTCTGTGTGTGTTTCTTATGAATAAATAAATAAAATAAATAAAATCTTAAAAAAAAAAAAAAAAGAATCCAGACTCTATCTTTCTGCTATACCATCTTCAGCTTGGCAACTTCATTCTTAGGCATGTTGCCTCATGATTGCAGCTTTGCTGCCACAACTCCATACATCATAGTCCACATTTCAGAATAGAATAAAGAAAAGAATATGCATCCAAACTATTCTCTTGCTTGTTCCTTCTATCAGAAAAGCAATTCTTCCTTGTACAGGCCCTCCAAAAGATTTCTGGCTATAACACATTAGCCAGAACTGAATTATACGGCTGGCTCTAACTTCAATAAAAGTGAGAAAAGGGCGGGGCCTCTGGGTGGCTCAGTGGGTTAAGCATCTGCCTTCGGCTCAGGTCATGATCTCAGAGTCCTGGGACTGAACCCTGCATCAGGCTCCCTGCTCCCAGGGAACCCGCTTCTCTCTGCTCAGGCTCTCTCTCGTGCTCTCTCTCTCTGTCAAATAAATAAATAAAATATATTTTTAAAAAGTGATAAAAGGGAATATTTGTCTTGTAAACCTCCATACTGACAAAAAAACCTATTGGGACTAGCTTTTGAGATTCGAGAAATAGTTTATGACACATGTTTATATTATGCATAAAGTGCTAGTTACCCAATTACAACAGGACACAGGACCTTTAAGAGCCTTTGTTTAGAATAAGTTCCTCCTTCCAGCAGAAAAAGGATTGAGAATACTGATGGAGAAATTTAGAAGCGATTGGGATGAAAGCTACAGCTATGTCAGATGATGCTGACAATGTGGAGTTATAGACAGACTGTATGTGAAAGAGAATCGCTAGCCAAACTCTATGGAGGATAAAGGGAAAAGTGTAATAGTGTTCATAATTCATGTCTTGAAACCCTCCGAAAGCATTAAGAGTATGCTAAGGAGAGATCTATTAGGACTATGACGTTTTTTGTAAGCAAGTGAATTTTTACAAATCATTTAAAATAGACAAGCCAGCAGGGGCTCCTGGGTGGCTCAGACAGTTAAGCATCAGACTCTTGATTTTGGCTCAGATCATGATCTCAGGGCCCTGAGATCGAGCCCAGCATCAGGCTCTATACTAAGTACAGAGTCTAGTTGGGATTCTCTCTCCTCCCTCTGCCCTTTCCCACTCACACTTGAGTGCACACTCTCACTCTTAAAAAGAAAAAAACAGAGAAGCCAATAATACCAACTAAGAGTTAATATTCACAGACTCCATTATGATGTGCCAGTTAGTAAGCTAAGTGCTTTATACATATATCCATGTGTGCTTTACATGTATATGTGTGTGTATATATGTAAATATGTATATATGATCTCTCAGCTGCCCTTTGAGGTGAGTACATTCATTAATTTGTCAGGTCACACAGGAAGCAGCTCAAACTAAAACAGGAAATCATGCTTTTAACCATAACACATTATTATTTGCTATTTTTTATTTGTTCTCAAGTATTTCCCATTCTTTGTATGTATTTGTATGTATTTGTTCTCAAGTATTTCCCATTCTTTGTATGTATTTGTTGTTTAATCATTCAGATTTGTAAAGTTTAACTCTTTTTTTGTTTTTTACATCAAAACATTTATTTTTTGTGTTACAAAAAAAAAAAATCCAAGCAGGTAAAGAAATAACCATATTGTTTTAAGTGTCCCATTCTGGGTTCTCTGTCCTAGAATTCAGTAAACAGTTCGAATTTCAGTTGCTTCAACACCTCTTCTGGATTTTATGATGTCTCTATCTTACAACTATATTTCTCTAGTTCAGCTCGCAACTGACTGAAGAAGTCATCCTTTATGTTATCACCATCCCAGTTATCCTTCCAGACATGTGCATCTCCATCTCTCTTTTTTTTTTTTTTTTTTATGATAGTCACACAGAGAGAGAGAGAGGTAGAGACATAGGCAGAGGGAGAAGCAGGCTCCATGCACCAGGAGCCCATGCATCTCCATCTTTACATAAACCAGCCCAGTCTTTCCCAGGAAACTCCTTGAACTCATCATTCTCCTCTAAGAGACCCAAGTCTACTCACGCTGCATTTTCTCTGACATGGTGACCCTCCACACCAAAAAACTCTCAGGCCAAGATGATAGTTGGATCTCTCACTTTTCTTCACTGAAGCACAAATGCTGATGCTGCCTCTGAGCATAAACTTTGTTTACATGATGTAAATAGGCTTTTCTCTACTTTCTTTTCATAGTATATCTGGTTCATACAAATTACTACATGGCAAAGCCATTTCAATCACATTTTTCAAAAACCTAAAAAGTCAGGTGATCTGAACAGATTTTATAAGTTTTAGAAATCTAAGATAAAAATTACAACTAACTTGAAAGAACAACCAACCAAAATGGACATCACAACACAAAGACAATATACAAAGGAACCAAAGTAAAAACATAACCATACATCTATATTCAACCTGTTTATTCTAATGTCTCCTGTTTCATCTACTCTGAGTTTGCTACCTCTAAAGTACAATGGCCAATTATTATTTGTAGACAAGTCATTGGTTCCCTGAGTTACTGGGCTATTTCCCTGCCCCACACATACATGGTAACACACATTTGGGCCTCCCAGTCTCAAACCGCCTTTTTTAAAGTCTCTTTTCTTTTCTTTTCTTTTCTTTTCTTTTCTTTTTTCTTTTCTTTCTTTTCTTTTCTTTTCTTTTCTTTCTTTTCTTTTCTTTCTTTCTTTCTTTCTTTCTTTCTTTATTTCTTTCTTTCCTTCCATTTTGGCTTCCTTTGTTTTCCTTTACATCTTTATTATTATTATTCTAGAAATTTAGCTCCTAAACATGCATTAGACCCTGAGCATACTTTCAACACATAATAAAGTCCAGACCTTTTTGTCAACAAAACCATACATTATATTATATGTTAATTTCTTCTTCTTCTCTTTTTATCTACTAAAATTATAAGTAGATTAACTTTCTAGTTTGCTTGAAGGCAGTGTCCTTAAAGGTTAGGTCACAAGATGAATGCTTCTAAGTGTTGGATTGGAAAACAAAGACAATCACATATAGCAAAGGATCTTTCCCCTTCTTTCCTGACTGGTTTTCCCTAACTCTAGCTATCTCTGTCCAATAATCCCTCTTTCCTTAACTATTTGGAAGACAACAAACACACAGATAAACAAACAAAAAAAAAATCAAACCTCATAATAGAAAGATCAACTGAAAAAAAATAGTGATGGGAACATACATAGCCTCTTCTTCCCTCCAATAACCCAGCAAGCAACCTGACCTGGTATTTGCCACCCTGCTTGTACACACAAATTTTTGCATGCTGGGTCAGCTGTATTTAAACTATGACAACTATAAATAAAATAATAAAATAGAGACCATTTTTAGATTCTGACAAAGCCAAAGTTCATGGGGTTGCTCTCTTGAAAACAGTCACTGAAGTCAGAGAACCTCAAGAGAAAGTAAGAAAAAAAATCACTACATGTCCTGAATGATTTATGTTGAAATTAGAAACATCAGATGAGGACTGTAAGATACATCAACAGCTTAAAATGGTCCCAAGTGAACAATCTGTGCAATTCTCCTTCTCTAGTCCTTGGGGAAAAAAAAAAAGTCAAAAAAAAAGCTCTAAAGTCTTTTTAAAGAGACTGTTATTCCATTAATTATTTGAGGCAGTTTTTGTTTCACTGGAATTAATGAACATGACCCTTCTTCTTTCAGCTCCAGCTGCATCTGATGTCACTGTGCTACGGCAGGGAAGAATGAAAACCAAAGGCACTAAGTTGACTAAAGTGAAAAGCATGCATAGAAGCAGTTCCAGTGCTGTTCTTGAGACTGTGTTGGCCTATATATTAACCACTTTCCAAATAAACTCAATCTATTGTATTGGTCTATATATTAACCACTTTCCGAATAAACTCAATCTATTTAATTTCATAGTTATAAAACCTTAGCTGATGCCCAACAGAAGAAATTTTCAAGCTGGAATCACATATTTTAAAATAAATGGCCTCTACTCATTCAGATTTATTAAATTTCACCATAGTGTAGGACAGTTACCTTATACAAATACCTGAAAAAAAAAAAAAAAACAACCAAAAGATAAGCAAGCCAAATAAAAATACAGGGGGATGATCAACTGTTTAAACATAATTATTTTAAGAATCTAGGTTTAACATACAGAATGGTACAGATTACAACCAAGTCTTATAGTTTTGTTAAATTGATACTGCCTTAAATGTCCCCATCACTTAGATTTTCATCAACTCAGATGAGACATCCCAATCCTTACTCTAACCAGTTAAGCTGGTTAAAGAAAAATGTTACTTTTTCTATAGTTTTCAAATACTATAGGCTTTGTCTAGATCCTTGTTAAACATACCATAGTGGAGGCCCCAGCTCCAAAGACAAATTAAATCTCAAACTCCAGCGGGTAGTGATGAAAGAGGAAACTCTGCATGGTCCGCAGATTATTCTAAGACTAAGGCACTGCTCCTGACACAGACTTAGAAAACCCTTGGCCCCAACGAGGTGCCCCTCTGCTCCAAGGGACTGGCTATCTCAAGAACTAGGCCCCTCACGATCCCTGGTCAATGTCCCAGACATTTAAGGTAGAAACTCATTATAATAGAAATATTTAATTACAGTATTTGTAAACCAAGGTGGCTTAACTGAAGTAGATTAACCAAAAGACTTCTTTTTGGAGCTTCTAAGAGCTCAATCTTATGTCTCAGAGATTATTTCCCCATTACTTCTCTTGATTTAGTATGTGTTTTTTCTTGAATAACAATCTCTGCTACATTTTTTCTCCCTTTAGCCTAAGTCAACATTTTCATTTCTGCAGCTAACAGTTTCTGAGTAACCAGGCTATCCTGCCATTAAATACGGATGTAGAGGCTTAACAAACCCTGAGAAGCTTCTATTAGTCAGGGATAGTCTCCTCGATTAACAAGAAAAAGCGAGTATATTAATGTATAGATTACATTAAAATTCATCCTACCTACCATATGGCTTCCAAAATACTGCAGAGGAAGGGATCCACTATCCTCTCAAGTTGGAACTAACCTACAGCTTGATTCACCAGGCCCACAGATTAATAACCATAACCTGCCTACGTCTATAGTTTGGAGAATTTCCTTCTACTGGGCTGTTGTGGTTGGCACACTCCGAGATCTCAAACATTTAAGAATTTATTCCTGAGTGTTTTGATATTCCTGTGGGTTGTTCTTAACACTGACATGATAATCACCAAGTTTTTGTACCAGTATTGTTATATAGAAAAATGGGATGTTTTGTTAATTATAGCCAAATTCATTAACTACTACAATTGATTTCTTTGTAAAGGAACACACAAAGGCTTTTGGTTCTCTTCAATTTAAAGGTAAACTGTCAAAAAATTAGAGCTTACCATAGTGGACTGGTTGAATAACATTAAGACTAACTCAAGCAATATAACACTCTGAATCCATTAAAAAGATACTGTAAAAAAAGTATGTATCGGTATGGGAAAATGTTCCTAACATACTACTTACAGAAAAATATATCGCTACAAAATAGTATGCACAAAATAAATCATTTTGTTGGAGAAAATATACATAGGAAAAAAAGTAGGACATATATCAAAATATTAAGAATATGTGAGGACAGTGAGATTACATGCAATCTTTTGTATTTCTGAATTTTCCAAGGATCTGCACACTGAATATTTATTATTCTTATAGATTTTTAACGATTTTTTTGAAAGGAAAATAGTTCCCAAAGTAATTTTGCAAGTCATTTCTTATACTATTTCACATCTATTATTAGTAAAGGTAATGGAACATCTTTCACCATAGAAGATTCTCAATTTAGTTTTAATATAAGGGGCAGTTTTTCCAGTTGCCTTTAAAAATAGCAAAAAAGATTTACTAGGTCACTTCCGTGTGCCAGGTTTTCTCACATATTCTATTAAAAGTGAAACATTAAGGATAGCCAGGGGGAAAATGGCCCACAATGTATCTATACTAAAACTGTCTTAGAATTTTAAAAAGACTCCCCCCTACCACCACCACTGAACAAAGAGCTCAAGTCAGCTACCATTTGCTGAGCATTTATTAGGTGGGGATTCTGGTAAGAGGGAAATATGGTCGACAAAAAGTCCAAAGTCAAGTAAAGTTGGAACACAGGCTCAAGTAGCAAGGTTGGTTCTATGTCCCAGAGCAGAATTCCACAGGCCACCTGCATCAGAATTCCTTACAGGATTGGTTAAAAATACGGATTCCAGGGGCTCTCAAACCTACTAACTCAGAGTCTCTGGAAGCAAGACTCAGGAATTAACATTTTTCTTTAAAATTTATTTATTATTCGAGAGAGAGAGAGAGAAAGAGAGAACAGGGATGGAAGGGGGCAGAGTGGAAAGGGAAAGAGAGAGAGAAACTCAAGAAGACTCTCCACTGAGCGTGAAGCCTGACACAGGGCTTGATCCCACAACCTTGAGATCATGACCTGATCAGAAATCAAGACTCCAACATTTAATTGACTAAGCCACCCAGGCCCCCTCAGGAATTTACATTTTAAAAAGCATTCCAGATGGTGCTACATAAAATGTCTGAGAAACCCACGTTGTGAAAGATCAAGCCAAGAGAATAGGGCTAGAAAAAGATCAAGAGTCTTAAATGTCAAGATAAGGAATGAGATGATTCCACAGTAGATAAAGAGAACAGAGGAGGAGGGGCTGGGGACCAGCCAGAGGTTTTTCAGCTGGAGAGCAGCATGTTAAGATCTGTGTTTAGGGTTAACACTGCTCATTACAGCCTAAGTTGAAAAAGAGAACTGGAAGCACTGGAGAATTCAGGAAAGTGATCTATAATGATGCATTAAAGCTGACCAGAGAAGAATAAAATGGTTCCCATCCTGGTACCAAAAAGGGAGATGAAAGAAGAAAGCTCATGAAGAACTACTGACAAACAGTAAGATAATCTGAATGCTGAAATGTTAAAGCCAAAAATTACAGATATACAGAGGAAGATCTGGAGAAAATTTTCCAATGGTACTTTAACACCACCTAGTTCATTCATTCAGTCAGTCATGGAGGTGTTACTTATTATGTACTAAATACTAGTCTGGATGCTAGGTCAAAAAAACATGAAAACCACTGAATTACATACTTTAAATGAATGAATTGTAATGCACGTAAATGATATCTCAATAAAGTTGTTATTAAAACAAAACAAATGTGATACTTCCCCTCTGCTGGGGAGATAACCACCTGCAATGCACTGTTGTGTCAGGACAGATGTGGACAAAGTGTTCTATAAGAACACACAGGAATATCTTAGACAGACTAAGATCTCAAAGACATAATTCATGAACAGTGGAGAAAGCCAGGCAAGGGGAATGCTGCAAAGCAGGAAGAAGGCAACCTGGAGAGCTCTTGACTTAAACCAAAGATCTGAATGCAAGGAAGGAAAATGAGATAAGAGGCAGGCCCAGGGTGAACATAGATCAGGAAAAGCCCAGTGTATCATGGCCTCACTACTCAAGGTGTGGTCCTCAATCCAGCAGCACCAGCGTCACCTAGGAATTGTTAGAAAGTCTTGGGGCCCCACCACAGACCTACATTAGAATCTCCATTTTAACAACATTTCTAGGCGATTTCAGAAGGACACCAAAGTTTGGAAAGCACCACACTAACATATTTATTCTCAAGACGATATCCTATAGAGAATCACTGAGGAATTTCAAGTCAGAGAGTGGCGTGATCAGATACGTTCATTACATAAAGATCACTCTGGTGGCAGAACAAAAAACAGATTATAGGAGGTAAGGCCAAAAATTGCTTAGGATGCTGTTACAGGGTCCAAGAAATAATAAGGGTTCAAACAAAGTAAGGATAGTACCAAGAAATGGTAAGTGATTGTGGTGGTAGGCTTAAATAGGAGTAAATCAAAATAATTTCTAAGTTTTGAGTTTGGGTGGATGGATGGATGTTGACGCCGTTTACCAGACAGAGAACACAAATAATAACAATTACAGTGGCTAAGATTTCTCAAATATGTATCAGGCATTAAGCGAAGTGCTATGCATTAACTATGTCACTTAATCCTCTTAACTCAATGAAGTCGCTATTACTATTATCCCATCCTATAGCTAGGAAAGTAAGACACAAAGAAGTAGGGTAAAGTGGAATGAAGAGGAAGGGGAGAGATGACAAGTTCAATGTTGAATATGCCAGGTTTGAGGTACCTATAAAGATGTCCATAGGCAGCTTTTTTGCAAGGACAGCAAATAGGTTACAAACAGGGATTTGGAAGTCATCAGCACAGGTTCATACCTAACTCTTCAGCAGCGGATCAAGCCACAGTGAGAGGGAGTGTAGGTTAAGGACAGAGCCTAGGAGCGCCAATATCCAGGAAGTTATAGTAGGTGGCTAAGCTTATGAAGAAGACAAAATAGCCAGAGAGAAAGGAGAATGATAGCTACAACCAAATAGCAACAATAATAAGAGCCAACAGTTAAGCTGTATTACGTATCAGTTGCCATTCTAAGCATTTTTATCTATATTAAAAAAATTAATTATTATTAAAACCACTTGAGGTAGGTATTATTTTCCCCATTAAAAAATGAGGAAATTAAAAAAAAAAAATGAGGAAATTGAGGCACAGGGAAGTTAAGTAGTTTGGTCAAGTTCACACAGAAAGTCAATAGTGAATCCAGGATTCAAACCAGAGTCCATGCTTGACTGCTGTGATACATTGCCTCTCTTTCAGGCACTCAGAGAGGTGAAAGCCGAGGAAGGAAAGAGCTGTAACCAAGTTCTTGGAATAGTGTCTAGTCCATAGTAAGACCTCAGTAAATATTAACCATTATTATTTGATCATTATACTGCCATGAAGTCATGCATTTATGGAGGCCCGGTTATTAGAAGAAAACAAATGACAACTAAACAAGTCCTGGTTTTTAGAAGAAAAAAAATGACAACTAAAGAAGGTAAAAATCAAGGTTTCATGGAGGAAGAAAGCAAAGAAACTTCCAATGAGGCTAGGGCTTCTACTCGGTTTCCTATGGCTTCAATATCTAAGTTTCCACACAATCAACTTTCAACATTTGTGGCTACTTAGTCCTCCAGCAAGGCTGCTGTACACAGCAATGACCCACAGGCCTCACAAACCTCCAAATACCTTTTGAGTGCCATAAAGATTCCATTCCAGGATGCTATCTTTAACATGGGGTATATTTTGCTCCATTCTACTTGTTTTAAAGCAGGTAATTGATGCTGAAGGTCTCTCAGGTTCTTGACTAACCACTGAAAACAAACTCTGACCACTCTGGACAAACAGTAATTTCTTCTAATTAGGAGGATATCTTGTCTATAATAAAATGATAACATATTTTTAGGTAATTTTCTATTTTGTGTGTGAAATTCCTTTTTTTAAGATTTTATTTATTTCAGAGAGAGACTGCACACAAACAAGCATGAGCATGGGGAGGGGTAGAAGGAGTCCCCACTGAGCAGGGAGCCCTATGCGGACCCTGGGATCATGACCTGGACCAAAGGCAGACCCTTAACTTACTGAGCCACCCAGGTACTACATCAGGTGATTTTTAAATTAAAATTATATTATTTATACTCTTAAAACAATAGCTTTATGGTTTGTTCGTTTGTTTAATTCTTTCTAATTCAATAATTCTGTCTGGCCCACATTCCCCCAAAATCAAGGAGAAACAATGAATAAGTAACAATGAGGAAAATGGTCAGGAAAAGGAAATAGTTTAGATTTTCAAAAGGCTAGGTTTTTGAAACAAATTCATATATTTCTATCTAAGAGGATTTCTCAAAACAAAATAAAGGCACTGGATGGCAGAAAGCATCTCACATACGCGGGACATCTGGTCATTGTAGCCCTGAAGCAATGTACATTTTAAAATGCTATTTTTAAAATAAAATAAATGTGAATACCCTACCCTGCATCAATGCAAATGACAACACTTCTCAGGGAGACTTGGAATGTAAAATTGACTAATTCAAAGATTTATGTTCAAAGACGTTCACCATACTACCTATCTTACAATAGTGAAAATGCCCAGCAGTAAGTGGAAGATCCAGATGATGGATTATTATCTAGACACTGAAAATAATATAAAAAGTTTATATTTAATAACATAAAAATTCTCACAGGGGCACCTGAGTGGCTCAGTTGCTTAAGCATCTGCTTTTAGCATTGGGCTCCCTGCTCAATGGGAATCCGCTTCTCCCTCCGCCCTTCCCCCTGCTCATTCTCTGTTTCTCAAATGAATAAATAAAATCTTCTTTAAAAAATTAATAAATTAAATTAAATTAATTGGGATGCCTGGGTGGCTCAACGGTTGAGCATCCGCCTTTGGCTCAGGGCGTGCTCCCGGAGTCCCGGGATCAAGTCCCACATCGGGCTCCCTGCATGGAGCCTGCTCCTCTCTCTGCCTGTGTCTCTGCCTCTCTCTCTCTGTCTCTCATGAATGAATGAATGAATGAATGAATGAATGAATGAATGAATGAATATATATTCTCGCAATACATATTAAGTTTTAAAAATCATAAAAATTGGGGATCCCTGGGTGGCGCAGCGGTTTAGCGCCTGCCTTTGGCCCAGGGCGCGATCCTGGAGACCCGGGATCGAATCCCACGTCGGGCTCCCGGTGCATGGAGCCTGCTTCTCCCTCTGCCTGTGTCTCTGCCTCTCGCTCTGTCTGTGTGTGACTATCATAAATAAATAAAAATTTAAAAAAAAAAAAAAATCATAAAAATTACCATATGAATATAAATGAGAAACTTAAGGAAGTGAACTATAATTAAGAGTTATTATCTCTGGGTAGTATTAGTTTATTTTTAATTTTCTTTCTTTATATGTTTCTGTATTTTCCAAATTGTTTAAGATGTATAATTTCTATAAACATAAAAAAAATTACTTAAAAGTTATTTTTTAAAAGTTTTTCCAATAAATTTCTGTCTGTTTTTAACTCTTTCCCACTTTTTCTTACCCTAGTCTAAGCCTTAAGGTCTAGGGCAGAGGTTCTCAAGTGGGGACAGAGGGGAGAGGGATTTGGCCCCCCAGGGGATATTTGGCAATGTCTGTAGACACTATGATTGGTGTGGGGATAAGGGATATTACTGGATCTAGCAGATAAAGGTTAGGGATTTGGCTAAAAATCCTACAATACACAGGACAAGCCCACAGAAAGCAAGGATTATCTATCTGCACTATGGCAATAGTGTAGAAGTTGAGAAATCTTGGTCTAAGATGAAAAAAATTAGTATAAACAGGAAGAGTGGGTTAAAATATAATATTAGGGGCAGCCCTGGTGGCAAAGCAGTTTTGCACCGCCTGCAGCCCAGGGTGTGATCCTGGGGACCCAGGATCAAGTCCCACATCAGGCTCCTTGCATGGAGCCTGCTTCTCCCTCTGCCTGTGTCTCAGCCTCTCTCTCTCTCTCTCTGTGTCTCTCATGAATAAATAAATAAAATCTTTAAAAAATATATATATAATATAATATTAACTCTAGTGGTTTTAACTTTTCACTTCTATAATAAGATACATATATATAGAGAGAGAGAGAGAGATCTATATAATATATTCTGAATTGATAGATGATTAATCCAGGTTTTGAACCAAATTCCTCATCAAAATATGTATGTCCTGATTTTGTGAAAAACATCTCTGGGACTTCTGCTTCCTGTGTGAGCATGATGCTTGTCAAACTAGAAGTGAGGTTTTTCTCAGTGTGAGCATGCAGAGACCAATTCTGGTAAAAGTTTTTTAAGTATTGCCACAAAAATGTTGTAAAGTGAGGTCAGATCCTTAAAGAAATAGCTGGTCACCTTGCTGTTTATACTCCAGTATGGTAAAATGAAAAATTAAGTTCTAATTAGTCTAGTCTAGACTAAAAAGTAGTCTAACACAAAAATGTTTACTTGCTTAAAACATATAAATACCCCCCCTACACAGAAAATAATTTATGTAAACTCATGAGAAATTACTTCCTATTGTGATGTCGAATTCAGGGAATGGTAACACAGCATAAGTACAAGGATCTGAGGAAATGAAGTTCCCTCCTCACTCTAAGTCATCACTGAGTAACAATTCACTTAATAAGAATTTATTTTATCGCACTTTAGGTGTGTGTGCATACGAGTATATTTGGTTATAATAAAGCACAAAAGAGCATTAGGGTGAGTAGATGAAATAAAGCAGTAAGGGTGTCAAGAAGTAGATGACAGGTGGAAGGCAAGAGAGCAGGAAAAAAGAGAACTGGAAATGAATCAAACAGGAATAATAAATTTTATAACTTATAATGAAAATGGGGGAAGAGAATAATATATTCAAGCAAAAATATGAAGAAAATGAGGGGAAATAAAGCACTAGGGAAATACAGCCAAAAAAGTTCCAAAGGAAAGGTGACATAGGGTTCATAACCCCCTGATTAAGACTAAATGAAAAATATTTTTCAAATCTTCAATCTCTGATATGATTTCAGTAACATTTGCTTAAATGGATTCTCCACGGCTCTTTTTTTTATTTTTTTAATTCAAAATGATTCTCTAAGGGAAATATATCCAATAACCTTCTGATCATGCAAAAATCATCCCATTCTTCTGCTTAAAGATCAGAAGAGGAGAGGAGGAATTCAATCGCTTTGTCACTTTGGGTAACTCATTCATGGTGGATATTGACTATTCTTTCCAATCAGCAACAGCTTTCAGCCACCCCACCAGGTCTGAGAACTATCAATCATGATGTTCTGCGTCTGCCTGGTCTCTGAGATGAGCATGACTTGACTGCCTACACAGCACAGTGAAAGGAGAGGGCACGTGACTCATAGCAAGGGCAACCAGAATTCTTTTACCAGACTCTCTTCCTCCAGGCCCAGAGCTAGAAGATCATGTGGTCTGCAGGTGCCACTGACCATCTTTTTCACCATGAAAAGAGCTGTCATGTGGACGAAACCAATGGCAGACAACACAATCTGACATGAGAGCCAGTGACAGCCTCAGAGACCACATTCTAGCCTTGAATCCATAAACCTGGACATTCAGGTCACAGGGGCAAATAAAATCCTTTTTAGTTTTGAGTTGTGTTTCTGTAACCTCCAACAAAAACAGCTCTGGCTGGCAAACTGTTTAACACTGTCAAAGAGATATTTGTTAAGTCGGTATCTCAGAACCATGGTGCATGAATTATCCAGACCCTTTTTATTTACAGTACATCTTAGCTGTCATCATAACTTGAGGTAATAAGTTTTATAAATGTAAATACGTAATGTTTAAAGTAGAAATTCATTTTATTTTTTTTAAAGGATGATTTTTTTTATTTTTTTTTTATTTTTTATTTATTTATTAGTCACACACACAGAGAGAGAGAGAGAGAGAGGCAGAGACACAGGCAGAGGGAGAAGCAGGCTCCATGCACCGGGAGCCCGATGTGGGATTCGATCCTGGGTCTCCAGGATCGCGCCCTGGGCCAAAGGCAGGCGCCAAACCGCTGCGCCACCCAAGAATCCCTAGAAATTCATTTTAAATGACACGTTCATGCCAAGATCTAACAAGTACCCCTACTAAACTGAGATTTGATATTACACACTTCTGTTATTCTTGATGTTAAATACTTCACCATTTTCCACCTTCACCTTTCTAAATTAGAGTCCTTTCTATCTTCTTTACTATCTGCTTAACTGCCACAATCATTTTATTTCTCCCAGTCTGAAATTCCTCTAGTTTCAGTGCATTTTTATCAAGAAGTAGAAACCCCAACCACACATACAGGATTCCTGGCCAGGAAAATGCAAGTTGTTTTTTGTTTTGTTTTGTTTAGTTTTTAAAGGAGATAGTTTATTGACTACACTGCAAGGGAGGTGGAGGCAGGATAGCAAAGGAGAGGCTGTCTGCCATGAGGCAGCTGGTGTGGAATAGCCCGCAAGGGAACAGCGGGCAGGACAGCAGACGAGAGGCTGGCCACTGGAAAATGCAAGGTTTTGTATGAGTGACTACAGGGAGATAAAACTTGTCTTTTCAGCATCCAATCTCTCTCCAGTTCAGCATTGTGCTCATGTTTTTGGCTACAACAGCACATCAGGCCAAAGGATGTAGACAGATGGTCCTCATGAACACTTAGAAGGGGATAATGTACTTCTCCCTTAATTACAACCAAGTTTGGAGCCATTATTTTGAAACCAAAACATCATCACACCATCCCTAAGTTCTACAATTGGCAAAAAGCCTCTGTTGTACAAGGAGATGTTTAATGCTGATGGCTACTGGTTTAGGGGACTTCCATCTGGGGAGGGCTTAGAAGCGAAATGGAGAAGGTCCAAGGCATGAAGAAGCCAGGGATGTTTCTGCAATTTCAAAATCTGGTATCACCACAAACCCAGACTGACATTACAACCAAGGTAGATGGAACAGGACAACTGTTAAAAAGCAAAATTGAGTGACGCCAGGGTGGCTCAGTGGTTAAGCATCTGCCTTCGGCTCAGGGCATGATCCTAGAGCCCCAGATTGAGTCCCACATCAGGCTCTCTGCATAAAGCCTGCTTCTCCCTCTGCCTATGTCTCTGCCTCTCTCTCTGTCTCTCATGAATAAATAAATAAAATCTTAAAAAAAAAAAAAAGCAAAATTGAGGGATGTCTGGGTGGCTCAGTGGTTGAGCATCTGCCTTTGGCTCAGGTAATGATCCTGGGGTCATGGGATCCAGTCCCGCATCGGGCTCCCCACCAAGGGAACCTGCTTCTCCCTCTGCCTATGTTTGTCTCTTTCTCTGTGTCTCTCAAGAATAAATGAATAAAATCTTTAAAAAAAAAAAAAAAAAGCAAAATTGATCAAAGGGCATTTTAACGCACTAAGGACCTAAGGACCCAAGGTATCAAAAGCAGACAGCGTCAACAAAGGTAAAGGGTAATGTGAAGGAAAAATTAAATAAACCACCTAAATTCCTCTGCCATCTACTCTCACCTCCTACTGTGAATGAAACTCCACAGGAGGGGCACATGGTGGCTCAGACGGTTAAGCTGCTGCCTTCAGCTTCCATTATGATCCCAAGATCCTGGGATATAGCCCCACATGGAGCTCTCTGCTCAGTGGGGACAAGGAAGGGGGTCTGCTTCCCCCCTCTACCCTTCCCCCTCTCGTTCTCTCTCTCTCAGATAAATAAAATCTTAAAAAAAAAAAAAAAAAAAAAAAACAGGGGACACCTGGGTGGCTCAGTGGTTGAGCATCTGCATTTGGCTCAGGTCATGATCCCGGGGTCATGGAATCCAGTTCTGCATCAGGCTACCCACAGGGAGCCTGCTTCTCCCTCTGCCTAAGTCTCTAACTCTCTGTGTGTCTCTCATGAACAAAAAAATAAAATCTTAAAAAACAAAAACAGAAAAGAAGAAATCCACAGGAGAAACACCCCAGCTCAGTCCTCTATATCAAGTATCTCTATTGCTTGGGCTAAAGTGAAACCATACTATACATTTTGAAAACAAACAACTCTTCCTGCTGTCCCAGTGGGCAAGCACAACTCTAGTAAACTGGCATTTATTTTTTAAATTATCATTTTAGCTACAAAAAATAAACTGCAGAAGAGAAGAAGCTTAGCACGAAGAACTCCTGAGGACGATGAAAATGTTCTGTATCTTGTTTGTGGTAGTAATTACATGACAGAATGTATTTGTCAAAACTCACTAAACTGTATACTTAAGATGAGTGAATTTTTTTTACATATAAATTTTACCTAAGTCGATTAGAGAGAGAGAGATGGAGCTAGAAGGAAAGAAGAGAAACTCCCCAGGGAAACAAATGCAAAAAGTCTGAGAAGACGCTGTGAGAAGACATGCCAGTAAGGGATGAAATGGGAGGAGTGTGGTTGCCCAAATGATGTTTTTACCCAGGGTCAGGCCTTATTCCATAGATCTTCCAGGAGTTTCTACTTCTGACAATTCCTTATACTTCACTAGGAATTGCCTGAAGTAGAGACAATAGATCAAAGTCTATCCTCCCAATGGGTAATGTGCCTCTAGATTCTTCCAATGGAGGCAAAATCCATTATAAAGTTAAAAACAAGCTAAATTACCTTCTAAGATAAGATGTAAGGTAAGAGGGTTTACTTCTCCTCTCCCACACTTCCTGTGTCCAACCGTTTGGACGTTGCAGTTAAATCCAGGAACCCCACTCACAGACCCTGCTCCAGAGTTCCCCTACTTTGAACAGCTAAAAGCACCATGAAGATTTAAACTGTTTATCTGGCAGTGGCAACTCTCATTAAAATTGGAACCTCTTTGTACTCTTTTAGCCACTGGGCAATACACCAGACATTCACACTTCAAGAAACAGTTAACAAATTTCAAGAGGAAATCATGAGCTTTCGGCTTTGCTCAAGCAGTCTGAAGAAGTATTTCTGAGTAGCTTACCAGTTCCACAGAGTCTGTAAATTCATGATATAATGGGAATTAACTTACAGTTTCCAAAGCTAGAGCTACTGCTGTTAACTTACACTGTTCCCTCTCCATCCCATCCTATATCTAATCTATCACAGAGACCTGTCTCTCGAGTTTGTCCTCTTTCCCACATCATCTGCTTGTGCCTCAGTCTCCCTGACCTGCATCATTTCACCATTTTGTTTCCTGCAACAGTTTCTTTGGCTTCCCTTGGCTCCCAGCTCCCCGCTCTATTACTCATCCTGTTCAACATGCCTGAAAATGTGCTTACTTGTTTAACCACTTCTTTATACCCTGCTTCATTCCTGCAAGTAGACTAATCATCCCAGACCATTATTTACAGGAGACAGACTGTTCAGGACATCAGGAGGAAATATAGATGGAAAAGATGTGACAGGATACTTGTGGAAATCAAATATACTTGCTAAACCCCAAATAAGGCACATGATCAGGGATGAGGTTTCCGTCCTGCTTTCAGATGTTGAAAGTAGTCTGAAAAATGTAATTTCAACACCAAAATGTTATAATTTCCAGGATTGATGGTAAAGGGGAAGAGGCATAGAACAAAAAACAGGAACTATCCTGGAAAAAGAATCTAGGCCATATGGCTTCAGTAGGTAGGAAGGAATACAGTAGGAAAGGAAGATTACAGACATATCACCTATTGGCCTAAATTACTGTCTCACCTAAGAAAGTTTACATGGCTTCTTGAGCAGGGGTTTTAGAAGTTTTTTATAGTTACAAAACTCAGCATCCTGATACACAATGGGACTCTTAATTAAACAACTTCAGGGAACCTTGACCATTCTACAGCATTTACAGTGTTCTCTGCCTTTGGGAAGCTCATGTGAGGACTACCATGCCATTTTATTGCTGCTGGTGATCCATCTAGGCCTAATTAATAAACTCTGCTCCACAAATGCTGAATCCTTTGAAGTTACTGAAAGCATCTATGGTGACATTATGATTCACATATCCACTGGCAAGTCAAGACTAGCAAATATTTTCAAAATCAGAAGCAATGAGATATCATAGCCATCTTCAATTCTTTTTGGAACAAGCCAGGTGGCTCTAAAAACAAATTGACCCACAACTCTGTGAATATACTAAAAACCACTGAATTGTAAACTTTAAATTGGGAATGACATGGTATGTAAATTACATCTCAACAAAGCCTTTATTTTTAAAACCAACAAACATATTTCAACCAAAATGTTAGTTTCCAGAAATGTTATATCCTAGGAACCTAGCTATTCCACTTAAAATGTTTATATTGTGGGAAAACCTTACAAAATGGCAGCCCTGGTAAATTTCTGTGACAAAACCATTATCATTTTAGATACAAAGAATAAACTGAAGGGTCTCTTTCCTTTCACCCTAATGGAAGCTGATCTATATCACACATCAAAATCTGCCTTTAAACTCTGAATGACATTTTTTTAAAGGGCACTTTTCAGATTTAACCACTTTGTTTAATACCATAATTATGACATGTCACTAACACATCTTTCCTTGTAATCTACTCCAGAATTTCCTTCCCTGTAATCCTCTGTGAGGAAAAAATTCTTCTGTTTATCCAATGTTTTAATTTCTAATGATTTCCCTCTTCCTCTAATAATCACTTCCCAAGCTTTTATCTCTAGAATCATTCCAACCTTCCCCATGTCCCGACCCATTTCCTAATTTCTACTTATAAATACCACACCAGCTGTCTGCCTGCTGTGGAGGTAACAACAGGTTATTTATGCTCCTAGATATTTAAAGTAGGTCAAGATTATAAGAAACAGACTGTGAGCCCTTTGAGGGAAAGGGCTACGGTGTCTTGTTCATTGTTAGAACCTCTCAATATTGTTACACCTGGGTGGCTCAGCAGTTGAGCTTGTCTGCCTTTGGCTCAGGGCGTGATCCTGGGGTTCTGGGATCAAGTCCTGCATCAGGCTCCTGCGAAGAGCCTGTCTCTCCCTCTCTCTGTCTCTCATGAATAAATAAATAAATCTTTAAAAGAGACAGAGAGAGAGAGAGAGAGAGAGAGAGAACCTCTCAATATTAAGCACAGTACCTGTACCTGGGAGGTTGTTCAATAAATATTTTGGCCCACCATTAAGCTAAGGCCCATTGACAAAAAGAATCAGTCAGCAACTAGCCAAGTGACCAGATTACACTTAGACATAAATATATTTAGAAGGGGATCCCTGGGTGGCGCAGCGGTTTGGCGCCTGCCTTTGGCCCAGGGCGCGATCCTGGAGACCCGGGATCAAATCCCACGTCGGGCTCCCGGTGCATGGAGCCTGCTTCTCTCTCTGCCTCTCTCTCTCTCTCTGTATGACTATCAAAAATAAATAATTAAAAAAATATATATATATATTTAGAAGGCAATTTAAGCTCAACTCACTCTTGATGTCTAAACTAGTCTGTTTTCACAATGACAGAAGGTGAATTTTAAGAATACATGATGAAGCTATGAACAAAACCCAAAACCCTGCAATTTAAAAATCACAATATTTTTAAAGTTTTTTCTAAAAAAAAAAAAAATTAGGGATCCCTGGGTGGCGCAGCGGTTTGGCGCCTGCCTTTGGCCCAGGGCGCGATCCTGGAGACCTGGGATCGAATCCCACGTCGGGCTCCTGGTGCATGGAGCCTGCTTCTCCCTCTGCCTCTGTCTCTGCCTCTCTCTCTCTCTCTGTGACTATCATAAATAAATAAAAATTAAAATAATAAAAATAAAAAAATAAAAATTATCTTGGGAGGAAAAAAAGCTGACCCAGACCAAGAGCAATTTATCATCCAGTCTTTAGTTAAGCAGCCTACAATTAGGCAGCTCAGGGATGGACTCCTCAAGCTGCACAGTGAAGAGTGGAGGGCTATACAAAGTAAGTAAAGAATGTTTACAGATCTGTATCTCATCATGGGAAAATGTTTCTTAGAGTACCTACTCCACGTGTTCATTATGAGGATTAAATGAGTTAGAGCAGTGCCTGGCACAGAGTTAACACTCTATCAATGTTTATTAATAGAGTAACCAAATCAGTTTCCCAGTGCATTCATTCATATATTAGAGACCAACAACGCCTAAGAAAATTACCAGGTTTAAAGAGAAATTCTAACAGTGCAGTCTTTAAATCTATGGCTGGAAAGAAAGGGGTCCTTGAGAATGTTATATGCAAACTCCTCTTCTCATGGTTGGATAAACTAATCATATACCTATTTCTTGAGAAATTCACAGGTTACAAAAGCTTTCCCATCTATTCCTAGATTTGATCCTCACAACAAACAGCCTTGTAAGAGATGCAGAGCGGGTATAATTAACTCCACTTGCAGATATGAGACAACTAAAGAAGAAGTTAAGTGACTTGCCCAAGGTCACACAGTAAGGGAAAAAAAGGCACCTGGGCTAGAAATCCATATCTTTTTCTCTGACGGTGGGTCCAACCATGCAGCAATTTAGGGTCACATTTGGAAACCATGATTCTTAAGATCCTAAATGGAGATTCTTTCTGCTGCCCATACGCACTTGAAGAGCTAAGCCAATTCTGTTAAGTGGAATGAAAGGAAATTAATAGTTGGCAAAACACCTACGTACGCTGGAGTTACAGTATAATAAAATGCCATGGCTACGACACGTTCACAAAGCATCACAACGCTGCCGGAGACACGTTTTCGGAGGTCTTCAAAGGGACGGTTCTCCAAAATATGCCATTCAGAAAATACTGACGTCGGCACAGGAGAGAAAGGACGCTTCCCGGGAACGGAATCCTCAAGGAGGAGGCTCGCCCCGGCGGATGCTGGAGGCACGGAGCCCAGCAGGGCTCTAGGGGTTGCACGCAGGTAGCGAGCTCCCGGGGACGAGGGAGCCGACCCCCCGCCCGTCCCCCCGAAGCCGCTCAAGGTGAGACTCGGCGCGCGCGAGGCCAGGACTGCAGGCCGGCGGGGAGGCGGCGGGGCGGACGGCGCCGCAGACCAGCGCCAGACCTTATTTTGAGCGCCGTCCCCGCGGGAGGGCCCATCTGATGTCGCCGACGCAGCCCCGCCCGCAGCCAGGATTCCTCCCAAGCCGGCGGGCCGGCAGGGCCCTCGCCACCCCGGCGCCCTCGGCCGCCCCCCGCCCCGCGCCCCCCGCCCCGCGCCCCGCGCCCGAGGGGAAGGCGGCTGCGCGGCAGGGCCCGGGGGCCTGGGGCGCGGGGCGCGCGGGGGTGCAGCCGCCCCGCCCGCCCGCCCGCCCGCGGCCCCCTCACCTTTGTGTAGAGCTCGGACGCGGCCATGGCGGGGCCCGGCGCGAGCCCCCCGCCCGAGCGGAGGCCGCACCTCGCCTGGGCGGCCGCCCGCGCCGACTAGGAAGCGCCCCGGCAGCCGGCGGCAGCGAGCGGGGCCGGGCCGGGCGGGGCGGGGCGGGGCGGGGCGGGGCGGGGCGGGGCCGGGCGCCTCTGGCGCGGGCGGCGCGCGGGGCCCTGCCCTTCACGCCCGGGCTCGCCGCCAGCAGGTGCACGCGCTCCGCGTGCTCGGGGTCCTCGGGGTCGCCGCCGCCGCAGCCCCCTGCGCGGCCGCCGATGCCGCCGATGCCGCCGCCGCCGCCGCCGCCGCCCTGTGCATTGTGGGAGCGGGAGGAGGCTGCGCTCCTGCGCTGCCACCGCGGCTGCTCCGGGCTCGCTCCGGCTGCGAGCATCCCCGGCCTGCCAGACTGCGCGGCCGCCGCCTCCTCCCAGAAGCCCGCCCGCCCCGCCCCGCCCCGCCCCCCCCCGGGGACGCGTCGCCCCGCGGTCGCCCCTCTCCCCTAAGCGGGTCCGGACCGTGCAGAACGCCCCGGCCACCGAGAGGGGCGGCGATACTGGGTGTCACTGCGTGTGTCCAGGTAAACAGTCTCTAGCTCTTTTCCTATCCTTCCAAGCATTTTTCTTTTTTCTTCTTTCTTTTTTTTTTTAAGATTGTATTTATTTGTTCATGAGAATCCGAGAGAGGCAGAGACCTAGGCAGAGGGAGAAGCAGGCTTCCTGCAAAGAGCCTGATACGGGACTCATCCCAGGACCCCGGCATCGCAACCTCTGCCAGAGGCAGACACTCAACCCCTGAGCCACCCAGGTGCCCCCCGTCCGAGCACTTCTAGGGAAAGGATCTGGGAGGAGGCTTCCTCGAAGTTTAGGCTTCCTCGAAGTCTAGGCTTCATAGAACAACCTAGAACTCCAGGAGAGTCCTGTTAGTAGCAGTGGGATGGGAGCTGAGCAGTGAGGACCAGTAATCTGCCACAGAAGATCACCAAGGTCATCCTGAACACCTAGACAGGTGCCTGGGTATCGTTTTTTAAAACAAGATGCCCCCGGGGGTAGCCCAGGCGCCCACCTCTCCTAGGCCTATGTTTTGCAGAGGTACCACTACTCTTCTGCCTCAGTCCTCTTCTTACACCCATTTGCCCTAGTGATTATCAGTTTCATGATGCCACTAAAAGCTCTCTGGAGGCTACCTGAAAATTGTGGGAGACTTTTGTGGAAAAGTCCGTACTGCAAATTAATTCTGTATCAAAAAAAAAATTAATTCTGTATCCAAAGGTCAAAGGTGGGGGACGCCTGAGTGGCTCAGTCGACTAAGCATCTGCCTTATACTCTGGTCATGATCTCGGGGTCCTGGGATGGAACCCCTAGTTGGGCTGCCTGCTAAGCCCCAGTCTACTCCCTCTTCCTCTCCCTGTCCCCCACCCCCAACTCATGCTCACTCTATCTTTCAAAATCTTGAAAGAAAAGGCAGTGTCAAAGGAGTCTCAGAAGTAGCTAGCATTCAATCTTGCTGACCATTATCCTTGCACATCAAGCACAAAATGTGGTCTTTCCACCCAGTCCTCATACTCTCTTCACCCTCCACCTGCTCGGCACCCACCCACACTTTCACTCCTGGTTGACTAATCTCATATTTGTTTTATTCCAGCCTCTTTTTAGTGTTCTCTTCTTTCTCATTTCTTTGAACTCCTAACTGCCTGTTCTGGCAATCTGGGATGGTTTCTATCTAGACCATGTCTCAAGGCTGGCCCCTTGGTTGTGTGTGTGTGTGTGTCCTGTACATGTATGTAAAGGAAGACCATTGCTGTGGGGGGTGGGGAGCACTTGGTACCAGTCCTTACCTGAAACTCAAGCCTATCCTTCCTTGCTCACCGCCCACAATCCCCTCAGAGAGGCCATAAGTAATGGCTACAGAGTACAAAGACCCACAGAATTCTCTGTTCCTTCCAATTCTACAGTCACGTCTCTTTCATGTTTCGGGGTCCCACTCATTCTTTATCCAGACATTAAGAGGAAAAATGGGGCAGCTATGACCAGTAAAACAAAAAGACACTGGACTGAGATTTAGAAGGCCTGAATTCTACCCCTTATAATTTCTTCATGCCTTGTGTAAGGGGGTAACCACTGCTTTCTCACCCTCAGATAATACCTCTCGGGACTGTTGGGAAATGCTGATGAAGGAGTTCAGGGCATACACCGGAGGGTATGCTGCTTTGGCATGGAGTTCAGAGGACTTGAAAAACAGCAAATACAAGAGGGGAAAAAAAATACCCTAATTTTCCTTTTTCTTAAAAGCAGGAAACGAAAATCCTATATGAAAGATGTCCTCCTTATACCAGAAGAAAAGTAATATTCTTATCATCAAGGAGAAGCTGAGACCAAGAGAATTCTGCACCAACAGACCTTTGTTAAAATCATTCTAATCAGGGAGACGATTATAAAGGTAGAAGGTAAAGAGGGCGAGTATTTATTTGCTGGGGCTGCCGTAATAAGGTACCACAAACTACGGCTTAAACTGTAATGTGCTGTATGATCTGGAGGTGCAAAATGTCAGATCAAAGTGTTGGCAGTGTTCGTTCCTTCTGGAAGCTGGGAGGGAGACTCTCTTCCAGGCCTCTCTCCTACATCCTAGTGGTTTGCTAACAGTCTTTGGCATTCATTGGATTCTGCTGCTCACCCCAATTTCAGTCTTCATCTTCCCATGGCATTCTTCCTGTGTGCATATGTATCTGTGTCTAAATTTCACGCTTTTATAAGGACTCAGTCATGTTGGGTTAGGGCCCACCCTAATGACCTCATCTTCACATGATCATCTCCAAAGACCCTATTTCTAATTAAGGTCTCATTCACAGGTACTGGGGGTCAGAAGGACTGATGCATCTTTTGGGGATGGAGAAGGGGGACACAATTCAATCCATAACTGTATGCAATGGACAAAAACTAAACAGAGAAGACAGAATGTGGGAGGCCAGCAATTTTATTTTTAAGATTTTATTTATTTATTCATGAGAGACAGAGAGAGGCAGAGACACAGGCAGAGGGAGAAGCAGGCTCCATGCAGGGAGCCTGATGTGGGACTCGATCCCAGGATTACACCCTGAGTCGAAGGCAGATGCTCAACCACTGAGCCACCCAGGTGTCCCAAGACCAGCGATTTTAGTAGGGTGGTCATGGCTTTATTCAAATTGAAAAAATAATTTTATGGAGGGACTATTAGATGCCAGCACTTAAGATAATAAAGATAGAAATGAATGAAATACGGTCCTTGACCTGGGAGAGCTCACTGTAGCGAGTAGCTGCAGGAGGCGGGGATGGGGCAGTCCATGCAGCATGGTCTGCATGGTCGTAGAAACCATCTTAATTCTTTAAGATTGGCCCAATTCTAGAGACAGAGGCAAAGCACTATGTTATCGGTTAACTAGTTGAATTTACATATGCTAATATTTAGTGTTTCAGAGAATAAGACACTGGGCAAGAGTGATGTTTGAGTGGGTGGGGAAGAATCCTAAACAGCTCACTGAAAGATCTAAATAATGATATGTATGGGAGGCCATTTATTATCAAAGGATGTATAAAGGAAACTAGGCTATGAAGCAGAAAAGGGAAAAGTTAAGACTAGATGAAGACTGGAGTACCTGGGTGGCCCAGGCAGGTAAGCGTCTAACTCTTTAGGCTCAGGTCATGATCTCTGGGTTTTTAGATCAAGGTCCACATCACGCTCTGTGCTGAGTGCAGATTCTACTAAAGTTTCTCTCCTTCTTCCCCTCTCTGCTTCTCTCTCTCAAATAAATAAATATTAAAAAAAAAAAAAAAAGGATAGCATAAGCCTGACCTACAAGACTTTCAAAAGATAGAAGGCAGGCATCAGGAACTACTGGCTCCCCACTCCTTTGCTTCAGTAATTCCAGCCAGTTTTTCTAGCTCCCACCCACCTGTGAATTTAGGCCTAGCCACATTTTAAGGCTCCCAGGGCAAGGAAGATTAAAAGTATAGTACTTAACTCAAAAGGTACAATTAATTTTATTCCCGGTAACTATTACTCTAATTCTAGATTCTAATCTTGTGTGTCCTAAAATATCAATGTAATCTCTGGCTCTTTGTTCCCAGTCTTCTGCCTCTGTCCTGACCACCAGCTATTTGGGCAGCTTTTGCATCCCTATGCCTGGTTGTTTGGTACCTGATTCCCCCATCAGTTGATTCTGCATCTTGAAATGTTTTCTGCTCATGTCCATAGCACTCACCTGCTTCATATTGCCCTGTTCTTCCTGAATTACTTGATTTTAAGGCCTTACTAGCCACTCTCATCCTGTACCTCCACCAACCAGATACACACCTACCTTCCATGGGTAGTGGTGGAAGGTCCTCATTGGTGAAAATGACTTAGATTCAGATGACTTTGATTCTTAACTCCAGTTCTTTTTTCTTTTTCTTTTCTCTTTTTTTTTTTTTTTTTTTTTTAAGATTTATTCATTCATGAGGAACACAGAGAGGAGAGAGAGAGAGAGAGAGAGAGAGAGGCAGAAACACAGGCAGGGGAGAAGCAGGCTCCATGCAGGGAACCTGACGTGGGACTAGATCCCCCGTCTCCAGGATCTCCCTCTGGGTACAAGGCGGCACTAAAGCACTGAGCCACCTGGGCTGCCTAAACCCAGTTCTCACTTGGGGTGAGCTACCTAGCCCATGTGACCTTCCTTTGTTCTTTAAATACACTTGTAGGGACGGCCCGGGTGGCTCAGCGGTTTAGCGCTGCCTTCAGCCCAGAGCCTGATCTTGGAGATCCGGGATTGAGTCCCGTGTTGGGCTCCCTGCATGAAGCCTGCTTCTCCCTCTGCCTGTGTCTCTGCCTCTCTCTCTCTCTCTCTCTCTCTGTCTCTCATGAATAAATAAATAAAATCTTAAAAAAATACACTTGTAAAGTATCAGAAGTTTTAGATTTATAGGAAAAAATTCAAAGATAACACAGCATTCATATGCCTTCGGCAGTGGACTGTTTATACTCCTGTCACTATGCCCCCATCTCCACCCCCTCACCCCAGCCTAATCCATCTGTAGAAATCCTAACTCCTAAGATAACATAGTAGGAGGTGGGGCTTTTGGAAGGTGATTAGGTCTGGAACTCTATCCCTGGACCCTGGGATCATGTAGATGCTCAATTGCTGAGCCACCCAGGAGTCCCTCCATTTGGTTCTTTTTTTTTTTTTTTAATAAATTTATTTTTTTATTGGTGTTCAATTTACCAACATACAGAATAACACCCAGTGCTCATCCTGTCAAGTGCCCCTCCCAGTGCCCATCACCCATTCACCCCCACCCCCTGCCCTCCCCTTCCACCACCCCTAGTTCGTTTCCCAGAGTTAGGAGTCTTTATGTTCTGTCTCCCTTTCTGATATTTCCCACACATTTCTTCTCCCTTCCCTTATATTCCCTTTCACTATTATTTATATTCCCCAAATGAATGAGAACATACAATGTTTGTCCTTCTCCGATTGACTTACTTCACTCAGCATAATACCCTCCAGTTCCATCCATGTTGAAGCAAATGGTGGGTATTTGTCATTTCTAATGGCTGAGTAATATTCCATTGTATACATAAACCACATCTTCTTTATCCATTCATCTTTTTTTTTAAATTTTTTAAATTTATTTATGATAGTCACAGAGAGAGAGAGAGAGAGAGAGAGAGAGGCAGAGACACAGGGAGAGGGAGAAGCAGGCTCCACGCACCAGGAGCCCGATGTGGGACTCGATCCCGGGTCTCTAGGATCACACCCTGGGCCAAAGGCAGGCGCCAAACTGCTGCGCCACCCAGGGATCCCCTCCATTCATCTTTCGGTGGACACCGAGGCTCCTTGCACAGTTTGGCTATTGTGGCCATTGCTGCTATAAACATCAGGGTGCAGGTGTCCTGGCATTTCATTGCATCTGTATCTTTGGGGTAAATCCCCAGCAGTGCAATTGCTGGGTCATAGGGCAGATCTATTTTTAACTCTTTGAGGAACCTCCCACACAGTTTTCCAGAGTGGCTGCACCAGTTCACATTCCCACCAACAGTGTAAGAGGGTTCCCTTTTCTCCGCATCCTCTCCAACATTTGTTGTCTCCTGCCTTGTTAATTTTCCCCATTCTCACTGATGTGAGGTGGTATCTCATTGTGGTTTTGATTTGTATTTCCCTGATGGCAAGTGATGCAGAGCATTTTCTCATGTGCATGTTGGCCATGTCTATGTCTTCCTCTGTGAGATTTCTCTTCATGTCTTTTGCCCATTTCATGATTGGATTGTTTGTTTCTTTGGTGTTAAGTTTAAGAAGTTCTTTATAGATCTTGGAAACTAGCCCTTTATCTGATATGTCATTTGCAAATATCTTCTCCCATTCTGTAGGTTGTCTTTTAGTTTTGTTGACTGTATCCTTTGCTATGCAAAAGCTTCTTATCTTGATGAAGTCCCAATAGTTCATTTTTGCTTTTGTTTCTTTTTTTATATAAACTTTTTTTTTTAAAGATTTTATTTATTTATTCATAGAGACACAAAGAGAGAGAGAGAGGGAGGCAGAGACACAGGCAGAGGGAGAAGCAGGCTCCATGCAGAGAGCCCGACGTGGGACTTGATCCAGGGTCTCCAGGATCACGCCCTGGGCTGCAGGCGGCGGAGCTAAACCCCTGTGCCACCGGGGCTGCCCTTTGCTTTTGTTTCTTTTGCCTTCGTGGATGTATCTTGCAAGAAGTTACTGTGGCTGAATTCAAAAAGGGTGTTGCCTGTGTTCTCCTCTAGGATTTTGATGGAATCTTGTCTCACATTTAGATCTTTCATCCATTTTGAGTTTATCTTTGTGTATGGTGCAAGAGAGTGGTCTAGTTTCATTCTTCTGCATGTGGATGTCCAATTTTCCCAGCATCATTTATTGAAGAGACAGTCTTTCTTCCAATGGATAGTCTTTCCTCCTTTATCGAATATTAGTTGACCATAAAGTTCAGGGTCCACCTCTCGGTTCTCTGTTCTGTTCCATTGATCTATGTGTCTGTTTTTGTGCCAGTACCACACTGTCTTGATGACCACAGCTTTGTAGTACAACCTGAAATCTGGCATTGTGATGCCCCCAGATATGGTTTTCTTTTTTAAAATTCCCCTGGCTATTCGGGGTCCTTTCTGGCAGAATTAATATTGTGAAAATATCAATGTCACCCAGGGCAATTTACATGTTTAATGCAATCCCTATCAAGATACCAGGGACTTTCTTCAGAGAGTTAGAACAAATTATTTTAAGATTTGTGTGGAACCTCCATTTGGTTCTTAAAGAAGTTTCAAATTGAAGCAATGATCCCAATGAAACCACTTTTAAATTTCTAGATCCTTTCTAGATCTCTGTTAATGTAGATACATGCTTTTACGAAGTTGTAAAGACCTTTCTGGATCTCAAAGTTACATCCTCTTCTCTTATACCCTCCAGAAAAAAAACCTCACCACTTCTTATGAAATGGGACTAAGGTCATTGGGAGCTCTCCCCTCTCATGTCCCTTTCTCCTCCTGAACTTTAGTCCTTCATTCTTTGACTCTGAAAATGACATGCCAAGGCTGATGTCTTCATACATCCTCTCCATCCTAGTTCTTGCCTTTTTGTCTCCCGCACATCTTTGATTTTTCTTCTCTACTTTTTGTTTTGCCTCCAACCAAACTCAAATCTTTCCTACATTTAAAAGCAAACCCCCCCAAAATAAATAAATAAATAAATAAATAAATAAATAAATAAATAAATAAACAAATAAATAGCAAACCCAAAAACTGTACTATCATTCATGTGCCTCAGTCTCTCAAAAAGAAACACACCCTTACCACTACTTCATCTTTGGTTATCATTGCTCTTCTGTTCCTCAGCCCCATACCCACACACACATACCTTTTTTTTTTTTTAAGATTTTATTTATTTATTCATGAGAGACACACACAGAGAGAGGCAGAGACACAGGCAAAGAGAGAAGCAGGCTCCATACAAGTAGCCTCCACACATAACTTCTCTATTGAAACTGTTGTTACATGACCAGGGATACAAAAATCCAAATCTAGCAGGCTTTCCTCAGGTCCCACTCTTCTCATTGCTCTGCTATACTCCACACTTTCTCTTCCTTTTATCGGAACTTTTTCCTCTTTGCTTCCGACACTTCCTTTGGAAACATGAATTCCTATCATCAGCTGGCAATGTTGTAACAAAACAGAGGAGTTACAAGATATGAAACAAGTACAGTGAATAGCTCTTTAAAGTTTACATGTAAACCTAACATATGAGAAAATAATGTGGCAGGAATAATACTACATATGACCATCTTAAATTACCCCAACTGGCTAACACTTGAGCCGTAGACCTAAGTTACATACAGGTATTCCAAGACATGTCTTACAAGACAGATATAGTAATTGTCAGTTAAAAAAAAAAAGCTAATATTTTGTCTTTTTAAAGATTTTTATTGTTATTTGACAAAGCGAGAAACAGAGACAGAAAGAGAACGCACATGCATGAGTGCACAAGCAGGCAGAGCTGCAGGCAGAGGCAGAGGGATAAGCGGGCTCCCCCCTGCCCCCCAAAGCACAGAACCCGATGCAGGGCTTAATCCCAGGACCTGAGATCATGACCGGAGCTGAAGGCAGATGCTGAACCAACTAAGTCACCCAGGCACCCCAATAATTTGTCTTCTTTTAGCAAGAACATTCATAGTAATTGGGGCTTCTCATAATATTGATATTAAAGTGGTTGAGAATAACTGAAAACATGAAAAGTGTGTGTTCTACTATATTTTTAAAGATTTTACTTGAGATTGTATGAGTGAGGATTGGGCAGAGTAGGAGAAAGAGAACCTCAAGCATACTGTATGCCAGATGCAGAGTCTACAGGGCAGGGGGCAGGCGGAGATTGGTCCCAGGACTCTGAGAGCACCATCTGGGCTGAAGTCAGATGCTTAACTGACTGCGTCACCCCGCACCACTTGTGTTCTCTAACAAACGTAGTCTGGCAGAAAGCTGCCCACTGGTGTGTCCCCCTTTGATCTTTATCCTTAAATCAAAAAATATGGCTGCTCTAAGTGATCATTTCTGTAGTAACCCTTACCCTTGAATACAGGTTTGAACTGCACAGGTTCACTTATATACATGTGAACTTTTTTCAAAACAGTACTGTAAATGCATTTTCCTTATGATTTTAATAACATTTTCTTTCCCTTCACTTTAAGAATACAGTATGGGGCAGCCCATGTGGCTCAGCGGTTTAGCACCGCCTTCAGCCCAGGGCCTGATCCTGGAGTCCCAGGATCGACTCCCACATCAGGCTCCCTGCATGGAGCCTGCTTATCCCTCTGCCTGTGTCTCTGCCTCTCTCTCTCACTCTGTCTCTTATGAATGAATAAATAAAAATCTTAAAAAAAAAAAAAAAAAGAATACAGTATGTAATACATGTAACATACAAAATGTTAGTCAACTGTTATCAGTAAGGTTTCCAGTCAAAAGGAGGCTTAACTTGGGGCACCTGGGTGGCTCAGTCAGTTGTGCAGCCTGCTCTTGATTTTGGGTTGGCTAGGTCATGGTCTCAGAGTCCTGGGATGGAGCTCTGCATGGGGCTTCCGGCTCTGCTTCAGGACTCTCTCTCCCTCTGCCCCTCCTCCGGCGCTCTCTCTCAAATAAATCTTTAAAAAACTTGTGAAACATAGTAATTAGTAGTTACATTTTGGAGTCAAAAATTTGTGGACTTTCTATTGTGCAGGGGGGCAAGTGCCTTAATCCTTGCGTTTTCAAAGGTTTCAACCCTTGCAATTTTCTATCTGTAGACAAAAATGTTCCACTGGAAACATTAGCTTGTATGTGAGTTTACAATGACAAGAGTCTAAAATACACTGATCAGCCTGTTATTGGTAGTAAGGCAGTAAAAAATCTTGGATATCACATGGAGAATGCTTGCAAGGTTATGATCACAAGCAAGGGCAGAGAAGCAGTGAACACTTAATCCATCCCTGCTATGGAAAATCAGGTATACCAGCAAGGTTTATGAAAACAAAGTTCTTTGACACTTCCTCATTCAGAGAAACAGAGTATGAAGACCTACCTCAGTGAAGGAAAGGCTTGCAGAGTTAGAAACACATTCGTTCCCTGCATCCAGTCCTTAACTTGGTTTCCCAATTACACGTCCAGCTCAAGTCAGTATTCCGTTTCACTTCGTTCAATAAGCATTTCAGTATGTATAAACTGCTAGGGATACAATAATGAATTAGATTTTCCTCTAAGTAAGCTAAAAGTTGAGCTGAGATCAGAATGAATTAGAGTCAAGCAAGCTATGAAATCAGGGGAAATGTCTAATGGAAAAGAAATATATCGGGCGGGGGGTGGGGGTGAATGGGTGACAGGCACTGAGGGGGGCACTTGACGGGATGAGCACTGGGTGTTATTCTGTATGTTGGTAAATTGAACACCAATAAAAAATAAATTTATTATTAAAAAAAATATATCAAATACAGGCAGAAAGAAGGTTGGGACATTTTTAAGTGATAAGAATAGAAACCGAGTAAGGGAGGGGGATGGATGGGAGCAGAACACAGACAAGGTAACAGGAGTGGAAAGTGATGTTAGGAACCAAGTATCCAGCTAAGAAATATTAGCAGTATGTGTATAGGGCTAGCAATGGAGAGAGATCGACAAATTCAGTATATTTTGGTGGCTGTTGGTCACAGCCTCTAAGGAATCAAATATGACTCCAAGGTTGGTTTGAGTACCTGAGTGGGTAAATGCATGGTGGTATCATTTACTGAATTGAAGGCTGGGAAGAAAAGGCAATGTTAAGGAGAAAAATCAAGAGTTCCTTCCTTCACATTGCTATGCTCTCCAATCAAACTTCCTTTTTCAGTCCACATTTTCCCAAGTCCTTGCCTATTTGAAAATAGTAATCCCTCTACTAAATCTTCTTGTCTCCCTTGCCCCCTACCCATGCCTGCTGCAACCCCCCTCTCCAAAGTCCCTCCTCTAACACTCCTCCCATTTATCCCCTAAATTGAATTACTTATTCCTCTAGACTGCCCATAACTTTATTTCTTCCTCTCCTAAGGAATGTAACACCTTCTACCTAGTGTTAAATGTTATATAATTTTTCAGAATGTAAGCTCCTTGTCTCATCCATCCTTTTATTTCCAACAGTATGATACTAGAAGTGCTTTGAAGAAGACTCCCAACATGAAGGCAAACAATGTTACCTTCATCACAAAGCCTTAACAAATGTAAGATTGTTAGGATGTCATTTTCATACTTTATTTTTAAAGATTTTATTTATGAGAGACAGAGAGAGGCAGACACAGGCAGATGGGAGAAGCAAGCTCCCTGCAGATAGCCCGATGTGGGACTCGATCCCCGGACCCCAGGATTATGACCTGAGCCGAAAGCAGATGTTCAACCACTGAGACACCCAGGCATCCCTATCATACATAATTTAAAACAGACTATAACAAAATTCTTTCCGCATGTAGTAGTAGCTGAAATCTAAAGATACCAACTTCAGTAAATATTCTGAAAAACAATGTAAATAAGACAAAAACTGCAAATTAAATGAATAGAAATTAAGTAGATCAATTTATTTTTTTGTATATTTCACAAGTATAATTTTGGGAGGGGTATTTGACAAATTTCAGCATTAACTGCCAACTCTATAGACATGTTCAACAAAAAAGGCATTTACTCTTGGCCCTTTTAATACAGGCAAAGTGTCCTATTGCATCACAAATGAGAGATGTGGTAACAGATCTGAGGGCTTATTAAAAGAAATCAGGTGTTTTTTCCAAACGTTATTTGGTTGATAACATAATACAAACAAAACATGAATGGTTTCATGACCACCAGCAATTTGCAGAATAAAACCCGTAAGTCTACCTACTTCAAAGGCCAAAACTAGTGAAACAGTATTAAAATTGGTTTTTAAATACTTAAATTAACAATCGTAGAATGAGATTTCTTTGATCTCAATTTTGTAAGGTGTGGTGGGGGATTAGGGGGAGAAAGGATATGAGGGGTGGTGAGAAGACTGGCAGTGCATGCTGAGTTGCAGAGTTGGGACAGCGGCTCAAATTAGTCATCCAGATTAGGATAGTGTTTTAGAAAATTAAACATGTGTCCTAAATGTGGCATACTGAGAAAGACATTCAAGGATGATAATTCATCAGCCCTAAATACCATTTAATGAAACCCATCTGGAGGCTTAAATGGGGCAGGGTGAAGTAAAATGAGGTGAAAAAGGAAAATGAAAAGTACAAGAAATGTGTTTAATGCTGGGGAGTGTGAAAAGGCCACCAGAGAAACTTCCTTTAGTTGACCCTCAAGTGTGCTCTTCCTATAGGCTACCTGCCTCTGGATCACCAAACACCAAATTCACAGCACAATTTAAGCAGAGATTACATTTCAGCTTTGATAAAACTTCACAAGTATGGTTCTGTTACATCAAGTAAAAAGAGCAACTATTTCCAACTTTTGAAGTAAGAACAAGTAGAGAGGCCTCACTCGGCCTGCCGTGATGAATAGTTAAGACTTATTTTTAGGTCAGCAGCACATGAGTATTGAATAACTTGTAAATAGACTGCAAACATGCTGCTGCCAGTTCATCAAAACATTCCAACAATTCTTACTATCCCAACATGCCAAGAACTGTAATTGTTTTAGTCAGATGTAGCCTCCAAAAATGAAATGTTTCTCAAAGTGTACCACCAAAGTAGGAGCTACTGGACACAAAACAGGTAATTTATTCCAGACATTAGCGAATTTTCATGAAATATGTTACCCTCAACTTCAGTACACTCCAATATTCATTTGTAATAAGACAATTAAAATTAGCAATTTTTCAAACCACAACTCTGAAATTAGAGAAATGGAGAATTAAACTCATCTAGTCAACATCTTCATTTAAGCAATGGTGAAACAGTCTGCAAATAATGTCAATAAACTGAGAGTTGAGGCAGAACAAAAAAATAGAAAAATTAAAAACCTCTCTATCCCAAGCACCAATAATGGAGGCTAAGCAATTATACCTACAAATTCTTGTTGACAGGCCTTTCCTAAGGAAAATCCTGAGATTTTAAGCACTGTGACTTTACAGAAGGCAGGTTGGTTTAATGAGGAAATTTTTAATAAAAAGACAATCAACAGTATTTTATTTTGGGCACTTACTCAGTATTTCACAGATCCTCAACAAGTTTTGAGGTAGGTTAAATATCAGCATTGTAATTTACAAAATAAAACTTAAGAGGTTATATCACTTGTTGTAAACTATAGCAGGAATCCTATCATGGTCAAGAATAACATGGTCTCTGTGATCTTTCAGATTAATCATCTCAGATGTGTAAATTTAATGTTGACAGCTTGCAAGTATTCACCAAAATTTTTTTTAAAAAGACAAGATATCACAGAAATTCTACTTTGGGGTATTGCCTACTCTTAAATGGATCCCACAACGATCATACATATTGTGGAATAATCTACTTGCTCCCATCATAAATATGTTTATATATAACTGATCTTTAAAATTACAAACTAGAACATTACTGATTTCATTGCTTTTCTGCCTTTTGGGGTGGGTGGAGCAGGAAGATAATCAGCAAGTCTTACTGAGAACACTAGGCAGCCTTTAAGCGCAGGTGCTATGCTCAAGGCACCATTTACAATGATTTGGGGTCATAGGAAAGCAAGTACACAGACGGAGCCAAGATCTAGAAAAGATGCCTGGATCCAAAAAGAGGCGAGGCCCTGTGCAAGTCAAAGACAAAGAAAAAAATACTATCATCTCAGGCTACTGATCTTCATTGTCATGCTATAGCATATCACCAATGGGAAGAACTCTTAAAAAAGCAGTAAATATATCCCAATGAAGTCTGTTAATTAAAATTCTTTACTAACTAGATAAACCACAAGTAAGATTAAATTGATTATTTTATTAAAGTGACATGTGTAGAAGCAAAATATCTAATATTTTAATGTATGTTCCACCTACCACATAAATGACTCTAAGTGTCACAAGTAGAATTCACTTAGCTTACTTATCAGCTCATCCTGACATGGGTTCCTGGGCCAATCTTCTCAAGTATTTGTTTCAGTATAAAATTCACTTTACTTAAACAAGTGTCAAATATTAGTAATTATACAGGATTAAGAGTGGTTAATTAACACTGAGAAACTATAAGAAAAACATTATTCTGTTATAAAATATAGAGCAAATTTTAAGAGTGAGGATATACACTTATGCTTCTGAATAGACTAAACAGCACAGCCGAACACGATCTGAGTCAAAGAGGCAAGAAAAAAAGGAGGGAAGGGCCACAGGAGGCAGAGTATCGAAGCCTTTTATTCTAGTGTCCCCCAAATTGACTGTGGAAGTAAAAAGTTTCTACATTAAAAAAGTTTATATAAATTACATGAATTGCAATTTTCATAAAAGTCAAAATGAAATGTTCTGCATAGGACAAAAGATATGCCTAAGCAACATATCATATCTGCACAAGGCCACTGAATGTCATGGATATTAGTAACAAATGAAAAAGCTTAAGTCTATGACAGACTAAGCAAAGATTTCAGTTTCGTATTCTATAAGCCCAAGGTTGTAAACTACTCTTACTATACAAAAGCTCTAATGACATACAGAGTTTTGTGTAGGAACTCTTGTGCTTCTGGTTGGCACATCATCTACTTTTTAGTATGTGAAATTAATACAGACATTTGTGAGAGGTTGTGCAAAACTATTGTATTTACAAAAATGGCACAAAAGTGAATTCAAAAGTTGATGCACATGCACACTTCATTCACATCTTCAACAAAAGATATTCTAACATTATAGAACTGAATAAGAATTCTAGCTTCAATGGCAGCTGTTAAGCACTAGAGTCACATTAAGTTACACCAGAATGGGCAAATATTGCCCAAGTAAAATTCTATTGTTAAAGCTGAAACAGGTTTAAGGCCATTCAAGTTCAAGCACAGAGATACAAATCTTTCAGAGCCCCATGTACTTTTGTTTAAAGAATGTGACCTTTCTTCCAACTTGTGGTCTTAAACTTCTGTTTTACAAAATCCAAAAGGAAAATACAGAAGAAATCAATACAATAGAGGTTATATTAAATAAGAGTAACATACAAAGCTATAATTAAGATGAATTAAAGAAAGCCAACACATTACAATTGAAAAACTTGCTTGTTACTTGTTGAACCAGTCCTACACTAGGAGTTAGGTAATATATACAATTATTTTCAAGTAGATTATGTTGCTCTAACATGTTCTTTTATCAGTGCACTGTTAAACTAATCAAAAATCTACACACACATATATTCCCTTACAATAGCAGCACACACTACCGCTACCTGCAAAGCTGTCATTCTCAAATGACTTAGTGAATGAAAGGAAATAAAAAGCAGAGAAGTAACATAATAAGGAGAAATAACGGGAATTAGAAGATTCATGCAGTTCAGCTCTTTTAATCAGCCAGCCAGCTTGCTAGCAACAAGGGATGGTTTCCGCTGAGGAAGGTCCTGTGGAGTGGGAATGTGGTCACCAGTGACCTCTGTCTTATCCGGAGTTGCAGTAGGAAGCTGCTTGTTCTTCATTTTTGCTTTAGCCATATTGTAATCTCCAGAATCAAAATATTTTTGCTACAAGAAAAAAGAAATTGAGACTGGAATTTAAAACTTTCATATGCAATCACACTGATTTAACATGTACACGTGACCCTATACTGTCAGTATAAAATAAGTTATTCTTAAAAAATTTAAACAAAACATTAATATAGATGAAATAGCAAAGCTTTCATTTACTACAGAAAAACCAAACTGAAATTCTTGCTTATTTTGAAAATAAAAACAGTCCACAACTTGCATCTAAGATGTGCCACGCACTTTCAATTACCTTAATTCAATAACCTTATGTTATTAAAACCATTATTTTATAGCTCCTGTCATCTAGAATGAACGTTTCTGCAAGGGCTTAAAATCATTTCTTTGAATTAGGACAGTTCACTAAAATCAAATTAAGGTTAAAATATAAATGCTAGAGTTAACAGAAGAGATAAACTCATTAGAAATTATCACTTAAAATGCACATCCCTATCCTACACTTCTATTTTTCACCCAAAACACTGAATAAGTGCAACTATCACTCTTTTTAGGCAGAAGGATGAATAAGGTAATGATACCTTTTATCACTAAAATAGAAATTGCAAAGACAGCGAAAGTTTAATCTTAACATAGCTAAACTACATGAGGTACCTGTTTCAGAGTAAAAACAATTTTGCCTAGTTTTTAATTCCCATCTATCCTGTTTAACCTACCTTTACTGAGTGCCTGTTATATATGAGGCACCATGTGAGACCTGGAGAGATATACAAAGATGCACAACAGTCAGAATCCCAACCATCACACTGTTGTAATGTGCACAAGGTGCTATGGGTGCCCAAAGGAAGGTAACCTAACATTTCTAGAGTAGGCAAGAGGAATAATCCAGAAATGAGAGGAGTGTCTCATGGACAAAAGGTGAGGGGGAAAAAAAAAATCTCTCTGAGACTTCAGGGATATCTCATGTGGTAAATAAAGTAGCTGGGAATTCACAGCTTAGTTTAAGATTATTGAGTGGCCTGGGAAAAGGTCTCAATGGCTGCCTCTCCCAAGGGACTATTCTTTTTAATAAGCCAAATCAGGCCTAAAGCCAAAGAGTCTAAAGCTAGAAAACGGTTTTTTATGTGTTGCTATATGTATGTAACACACCTAGTAGTAACAAGGAAACTTGGAGCATGTCCTTTTAAGGTTTACTGTAGCTTTTTTCGGCATGTTTTAAAATGCGTACAGTGAAAAATCTCAGGGGCGCCTAGGTGGCTCAGTTGGTTGGGTGTCTGCCTTTGCCTCAGGTCGTGATCCCAGACTCCTAGGATGGAGTCCCACATCTGGTTCCCTGTTCAGAGGGTAGCCTGCTATCCTTTCTGCCCCTTTCCTGCTCAATCTCTCAAATAAATAAAATCTTGAAAAGGAAAAGAAATCTCAGAACTCTGAGTGTCCTATTAGAAAGTTACTTCTGAAATGTAGTAGCTTCTAGAGGAAAACAAAGCAGACTGCCAAATTCTTTACTGAGTTAAAAAGCATAAAATGAGAAATCTAACACACAGTGCACATTTTAAGCATATTTTTCCCAAAGTGATAGAGTCAGTTTCTTATACCTATTGTATAGTAAGCAAAAATTCATCATAAGGGATTCTCACTTACTTGTTAGGCTACTCTGCTTGGGGAAAAGGAATTAAATTTATTTAATGTGGCTAGTGACAAAACTAAAATCAGTGCTAACGACTGAAACTGCTCTAGAGAGAGGAGTGAACTAAATCAGCATTTCTCACCATAGGACAGACATAGGCTAACAAGGCAATATTAAAAATTTTGAATTTTAAGTGAAAATCTTTAAAAATTAGCAAAACATGTTCTGGATCATCTGGTGACAAACTTATAAAAGCCTCCTCCTACCCAAATTTAGGAGCCACACTTACATCAGTATTTATAATTGCACTGACACTAAGTGGTCACCTAAAGTGACAAATTAACTTTTTAAGGCCATTTTACTTAAAACTGAATCCTTGGAGCATCTGGGTGGCTCAGATGGTTAAGTGTCTGACTCCTTATTTCAGCTCAGGTCATGATACCAGGGTCCTGAGATGGAGCCCTGAGTAGGGAGGGCTTTGTGCTCAGTGCAGAGTTTGCTTTTCCTTTCCCTCTGTTCCCCCTCCCCAACATGTGTTCTCTCTCATAAATACATTAAAAAAACTTAAACAAAAAAACTGAATTCTCAGTTTTTCTGGGGCTTCACAAATATGAAAAAATATGGGCCAGACTGTTTCTCGATATCCCTCCCAGTTTTAACAGTCTATATGTCAAAATGTACAAGCCACATTATGCAAAGCTTAAAATAGATGTAATAACATTAATGAGTACAGTAAAACAGAAAGGAACTATTAGATATAAATATCTAATCAACCTTCCCAAATGAAGAAACTATTTATAACTTAAAAACTAAAACCCAAGGGCACCTGGGTGGCTTAGTGGTTGAGCATCTGCCTTTGGCTCCTGTCGTGATCCCCAAGTCCTGGTGGGATCGAGTCCTGATCAGGCTCCCCACAGAAAGCCTGTTTCTCCTTCTGCCTATGTCTCTGCCTCTCTCTGCGTGTGTCTCATGAACAAATAAATAAAACCTTAAAAAAAAAAAAAAAAAAACCAGCCTCTAAAACCCAAGAACCCTGTGATCCAGACATCTAAAAAAAAAAAAAAAAAGAAACCCCCCCCCTTTTTAAAAAATATTTTCTTTATTTATTCATGAGAGACACACATAGAGAGAGAGGCAGAGACGCAGGCAGAGGGAGAAGCAGGCTCCATGCAGGGAGCCCGATGTGGGACTCGATCCCGGGACTCCAGGATCACACCCTGGACCGAAGGCAGACGCTAAACCTCTGAGCCACCCAGGGATCCCACGAAACCCTTTTAAAATAGTAAGAAATAATATAGTTGAATATAACTTTATTTCCCTAATATAAAAGTGCTTATTCATTGACGTTTTGGTATAATGCAATATAATTCAAGAGTTCCCTTCTCAAATTCTATGTAATTATTTCCTTTTCTTTTTTTAACCATTTCATTTTTTTTTAAGGTTTTATTTATTTATTCATGAGAATACACAGAAAGGAGAGAGAGGGAGAGACACAGGCAGAGGGAGAAGCAGGCTTCATGCAGGGAGCCTGACGTGGGACTCGATCCAGGGTCTCCAGGATCACACCCTGGGCTGCAGGCGCTAAACCGCTGAGCCACCGGGGCTGCCCCTATGTAATTATTTCTTGATTCAAGTAGCATTTTCTCTTTCCCAACTATTTACTCCAAGATATGTATTTATAAATTCTGACTTGAAGATACTTAAAAAGCCATAAATAGTTGAAGCTAGAGGAAAATTATAAAGACAACAGCCCAAATGATGGAAGAAAGCTTGTTCTTGTTGCTGTTTCTTTAAGATTTTATTTATTTATTCATGAAAAACAGAGAGAGGGGCAGAGACATAGGCAGATGGAAAAGCAGGCTCCATGCAGGGAGCCCGATGTGGGACTTGATCCCGGGTCTCCAGGATCACACCCTGAGCCAAAGGCAGACAGACACTCAAACACTGAGCCACCCAGGTGTCCCAGGAAGAAAGCTTGTTAACACAAATAAATTATGCTGGAGATTGGTAAAGGAAAAAAGTTTCCTAAACAGTTAATAATCAAATCCAAGTAACAATTTAATAGTCAGAGATGATTATATAATTTATTACATAAACCACACCTAACGGGACTATTTTAAAATTAGATTTGATACAAATATATTCTACGAAGCTGTATTTGTAATATAATGAACATCTTTCTCATTCTGCTTTTCTATTTATTCCCTACATTACATTATCTTTATGCTTTTAAATAACCACAAAATATTCTATTTTGTTGACATCACAATTTAACTATTCCTCTGCTGTTGAATACTTTTCTTCAAAGTAGCACTCTTGCTACTTCTAATTATAAAGCTATAAATAGGAGCAGCCCTGGTAGCTCAGCGGTTTAGCGCCGCCTTCAGCCCAGGGGCCTGATCCTGGAGACTAGGGATCAAGTCCTATGTTGGGCTCCCTCCAGGAAGCCTGCTTCTCCCTCTACCTGTGTCTCTGCCTCTCTCTCTCTGTGTCTCTCATGAATAAATAAATAAAAATCTTTTTAAAAAATAAAAAATAAAATAAAATAAAATAAAATAAAATAAAATAAAATAAAATAAAATAAAATAAAATAAAATAAAATAAAATAAAAATATAAAATAAAGCTATAAATAGGGGCGCCTGGGTGGCTCAGCGGTTGAGCATCTGCCTTTGGCTCAGGGTGTGATCCCGGAGTCCCAGGGTAGAGTCCCACATCAGGATCCTTGTATGCAGCCTGCTTCTCCCTCTGCCTGTGTCTCTGCTTCTCTCTCTCATGAATAAATAAAATTTTTAAAAATAAATAAAGCTATAAATATCTTCAAACTTGAAGACGTTTTCCTTATACTGAATCCCTCAAGGGATTATTCAAAGAATATGAACACCTTTATAAATCTTGATCCATATCCCTTCCCACAATGAGTAATAATTTTAAATGCTCCATACAACTAAGAGAATATTAACTATATTCAATTTCAACCTCACCAGTATTACTGTAAGTATTTTTCTAATTTTGTTGTATTGTACTATGGTGTATGATCTAATGTACATTTCACAGATTTCCATCGTGGATAAACATTTTTCTGCACCTGATATTTTTCCTGCTAAAATTCTTTATCTAGGAGCACCTTAATGTTTTTCTTGAATATCTGAAAAATCCTTTTATGTACTATAGTTATTAACTATCATTTTTGTAATAATTTTCCCACTGAATTACTTCTCATGAACACAAGTTTTACTTTTTTTTAAAATATTTTATTTATTTATGAGAGAGAACACGTAGGGCAGGGAGGAGAAGAGGTAGAGGGAGAAGCAAGCTTCCCACTGAGTAGGGAGCCTGACACAGGTCTCAATCTCAGGACCCTGAGATAATGACCTGAGCCCAAGGCAGACGCTTGCTTAACTGACTGAGCCACTAAGGTGCCCCCAGAAGCTTTACCTTTTTATATATTTGGTATAATTCCTACCTGCCTTTGAATTCCTAACTTTGAAATAATATTTCAAAGCTGTGAACATTATTCTTTCATATAAAACAAACAAAAAAAAAACCTGTACTTTTTACCACTTTTAAAATTAAGTTTTTATGTATTTATTTTGAATTGCTAGAATTTTTATTAGGCAAGCTCTTTTTTTTTTTTTAAAGTAACCTCTACCCTCAACATGGGGCTCAAACTCATGATCTGGAGATCAAGGGTCACATGCTGTACAGAATGAGCCAGCCAGGTGCCACATTTACCATACTCTCCCGGTATGAAAACAAAGAACGAATGATTTCACTTATATATGGAATCTAAAAACATTAAACGTGTGAAAACAGCAGGATGTGGTTGCCACAAGCTGAAGGGTGGGGGAAATAGGGAGATACTGGTCAGAAGGCACACACTTTCAATAATAAAACGAGTAGGTTCCAGGGACCTAATATACAGTAAGTTAACAATACTGCATTGTATACTTGACAGTTGCTAGGAGTAGAGCTTTAATGTTCTCACATAACAACAAAATGGTAATTATGTAAGGTAAGGGATGTGTTAACTAACCTAACTAGTAAACATTTCACAACATGTATGTTGTGAAATCATCACACTGTACACCTTAAACTTATACAATATATATGTCAACAGTATCTCAATAAAGCTGGAAAACAATATCCTTTTGCAATTTGAGAAAATAATCCATATATAGCTATGGCCAATACGTATACATATAAACATACACATACACATGGATAGGTGTTGGTTAACCAAAGAGCAGATACCAGTATGTTCAAGTGTTCAAGGTATTTACTTAAGGAAAAAACATGATTTGGCACCTGATTCAATTAATAATTCGCTTCATCTTTCCCTGTTCCCTGTGTGGTAAATAAAGTTACTTAAAAAAAAAAAAAAAAAAGATGGAATCCTTTGATTTTTCACAAAGGGGTCAGAAAAGAAAACCTAAGGACCTTGTTCAAGGTTTGAGAATTGGTTCAGAACCAGAACCAAACCTGAACCAGAACCTGGTTCAAGGTTTCAAGAATTGAAAGATGGAATCCTTTGATTTTTCACAAAAGGGTCAGAAAAGAAAACCTAAGGACCTTGTTCAAGGTTTGAGAATTGGTTCAGAACCAGAACCAAACCTGAACCAGAACCTGGTTCAAGGTTTCAAGAATTGACCTTGTTCAATTCTTTGTTCACAAAGAATTGGTAAGATTTTGAAAAAATGTTTTCAGTAATTTGAACTACTAAAATTACCATGTATAAACTGTATTATAGTAACTGTAAAATGTATTATGTAAAGGAGATAATAAGCTCTGCTTACATAAGTGATTTCATCCAAATAAAAAATATTTTTAGTTTGGCATGGAAATCATCTTTAAAACAGATAAAAGTTAAAAAAAATATATGAGTAGAAAGATAAATGTCAGCTTCTGGATAGTCCTAACTTTTGGAAAGAAGGATATTTACACACATGTGGTAGGTTTCAACTATATCTACAACATTTTCTTTCTTACAAAGATAAAACTAAAGTAAATATGGCAAAATATTAACATATTAAATCTGAGTGGTAGGTACATGGGTTCTGCTATATTATCTGCACTTTCCACATGTTTAAAATAGTTTATAGTTAAATAAGTGATGAGTTGTTCATTCTTATACGTATTTATACAATAAAAGGTATAAAATATGGGAAAATTATGTATCTATATATATCTGGTAAGATACAGAGTTATGTACACAGATACCCATTTTGTAATCACAATCAGCACACTGAATTCATAGGGTTTAAGCATCTGAAGATCATATAATGAGAACTTACCCCTTTCTGCAATCGTTTCCTTAAGAAGTCTGAACCTCCAGGCTTTTGTCCCAGATGAGGATACCTTGCTTTTAATTTTGCTTCTTCAGCTTTCTCTGGACTAGTCACTTTATCTTCCATTTCCTGAAATAATTTAAAATAACTTGTCTATTACAATTTACTTATTTAAAACAATTCACCTTTTAATATCTAGATCCGGACTTCAGTTGTCGAATGCCAAATACTGCAGCATCTGACTGAGAAATCAAGCACAGAAGCTTTTAAAACATCTCTGTCTTGTTTTTCAAATGATCCATGTGATAGCTCTATTATAGCTGTGATGCATGTGTACACCCCACACACTGGATAAAAATATCAAGATAACTCAGCTCTGAAGTCTTGCTTGCCATTACTTTCCAGTCATGTATAATACATTTATAGTTAGTCACCTTCCATGGAACTCATCAGTTCTTTGCCTGCATTTAGAGAACCATCTTAATACTCTTAAAACACAAAAAGATCTGTTAATCCAGATTCATGTATGATTGGAAGCACTGAGATTCTTTAATAGGAATTAACAACTTATTTACCAGAAGATTTTCCCTAACTCAATATAGAAGACCTTTTTGAAAAAAATTTTATTTCTCTTAAGTCATCTCTACACCTAACATGGGGCTCAAGTTCACAATCCCAAGATCAAGTGTTGTATGCTCCACCAACTGAGTCAGCCAGCCACCCAGCCTTGGTATTTTTAAAGAGAAACATCTTTGTTAATCTTCATATCAGTGTATATTATTCCCTAGTTTCCCCCTGTATTTAATGACAGACTGCTCATACCAAAGGTACCATTCTTCAATGTATCAAAAATGTGTTTTCTAACCAAATGTCAATATTTTAGAACTATTCACTTTTGTTCTTTTAAAAGATTTTATTTATTTGAGAGAGAGCACGAGCAGGGAGAGGGACAAGCAGACTCCCTGCTGAGCCTGACATGGGGCTCTATCCGGGGCCCCTGAGACCATGACCTGAGCTGAAGTCAGATGCTTAACTGAGGCATCCAGGTGCCTTTTTTTTTTTTTTTTTTTTTTTTTTTTTTTTGGTAAGTAAGCTCTACAACCAACATGGGGCTTGAACTCCTAACCCCCAGTTCAAGAGCTGCATGCTTTCCAAATAGGACAACCAAGTGCCCCAAAGCCTATTCACTCAATTTTTTTGAATAGCACATTTAATAAAAATTTTATGTGATACAGGAGGCTTCATAAACATGAAGACCAAAGATATGTTTAAACCTCATTTTTATACTAGGTTTAATCAAAAGTAGAGAGAAAATGAAAAAAATATGACAGGACAAAGAGGAACATGAGCTGAGAGTGGTAAATGGAGGAAAGGAGCAAGGCTTATTATTTGTTCAGTCTTCTTTGTGTCCCTCTATCTTTGAAGGTAGGTGAGTTCCTTTCCTCCAGCTATACAGAAGGCACCTCTCATTTGCAGAGCTTATTATCTGCTTCAGGGGAAAGCCAAAAGTCCTTTCTGCACATGCTATTTCTCAGATGCCTTCAGCTTATATCAAAATCCCAAAGTGCTGTACTTTGGGTAGCATTCTTCCATTTGAAAGTTTCCCAAGAAATTTCATGGTTCAGAAACTGAGGTCAATTATCCCATAACCCAGTGAATCAGTCTCAGTCCTGGGAATAGATCAGTCCTTTCAAATTCAAAATTTGAATAGATCTATTCAAATAGATCCTTCCTGTATCATTTCAGGACATGGTGGTTGTACCTATATTAGGTCTTTATACGGTATGATTGCTCATACTACTGGCATTTAAGAAGGAACATTTTTCTTGCACTGACTTTTGTCAGTTTTCCCAAGATCCCAGCTGCAGACCCTAGAGTGATTAGAGTGTCCTAGCCATCCCTTCATGGTCAAGAGAAACTACTTGTCAAGTTGAAAAAGGTCCTGTCTCTTCCCATTATTCTTTCTCTTCTTCTCAAGCTCTTCATTCCCCTTCCAAGTGGATCCAATCCCCATCCACAGGGTAGAGCCACAGGGCAGAAAGGCTGAGTCCACTAAATCACCCCCCCCCCCTTTTTTAAAGATTTTATCTATTTATTCATGAGACACACACAGAGAGAGAGAGAGAGAGGCAGACACATAGGCAGAGGAGAAGCAGGCTCCCTGTGGGGAGCCTGATGTGGGACTCGATACCAAGACTCTGGGATCAGGATCTAAGCCAAAGGCAGACAGACACTCAACCACTGAGCCACCCAGGTGCCCCAAACATACTTTTTTTTTAAAAAACATTTTATTTATTCATGAGAAACACAGAGAGAGAGGCAGAGACACAGGCAAAGGGAGAAACTGGGTCCTCATCGGGAGCCCGATATGGAACTCAATCCCTGGATCCCAGGATCAACGACCTGAGCCAAAGGCAGACGCTCAACCACTGAGCCACCCAGGAATCCCAAACCTACTCACTTTTAACACCAGTCTTGATATAGTCTACTTTTTTTCCCCAAGAACCATACTTTATAAGGGAGCAATGTTTATCACTTTGTGGTAAGTACTGAAGAAGAATCAATCAAGAAAAACAAAGCTGCCCTGATAGGCAATGCTGGGCAAAGACAAAATGCACCTTCCAGCTAATGGACTCATTTCTGTATGTCAGCCAGGCAAAATCACATACCTTTGCATATCTCAATTCTTCCAGGTTGGGTGGGGGTGACTGGATGACGGGCACTGAGGGGGGCACTTGATGGGATGAGCACTGGGTGTTATTCTAGATGTTGGCAAATTGAACACCAATAAAAAATAAATTTATATAAAAAAATTCTTCCAGGTTATTTATGAACGTCAAATGAATGAATATCCATAAATGCCAAGCCTTCTGTTCCTATACAGCAAGCAAATCATTTATGCCCAAAATAACTTACAATTTTTGCATCCATTTTCCTCAAAATTGTATTAATACATGCTTTATAATTAGCTTTGTTGACCTTATACATTGTCAGTATTTCCCTCATCTTGACCAGCTTCCTCATGTGTTACAACATCTCATTTTTAGTCTTGGAATATCTTGAGATTAATGCTGCTGCAGCTGCTGTCAAATATACTTTTTCTATGGGGCCTCCTTTATATTGTGTGCTCCCTTTTGCTTCAAGTGCTCTACCTTCCTCCTTTTATGCTACAGTCTCATGTATCTATTTAGATTTTCAGTCTCTTTAAGTGGTCATATCACTCTCTTGATATACACAAAATTCAACTCTGTGTGCTCTGCCAGAGACAGAGCCTCTAAATAGTATCAGTGACTCTGCCAGTCATTCCATTCAAGAAGAGTATGACCCCAAAGAGAGCTCAAGTGTGAGGTGTGTGATGCAAACCTGCCATTCCCATGATGATCTCAATCCTGGGTTTCTTTCAGAGTTGAAGTGTATCAGTGTTCTGTTTATTATTCTAGTGTTTAAGAACTCAGCCCCTAGAAATCTACTACCTCAGCTGTCGATTAACTGAAGAATCAGTCCAGGTATCTGTTCAACCACTAGATTAAAAAAAGTGACTTGTCCTATTGAGAACTGATAGGGCTATCTCCACTACGATTGGGACTTCACCGGTTCTTCAAGGGTATTTTAGTTATATACAATTTGTTTGATAACTTTAGAATCTAACCCCTATGTAAGGTAGGACTATACTGTATTCATCACCCAAGCTAAAGAAATAATATAAATTTAAGATTACCAATTTAGTGCAGGAAGGTGGGCTAGAGTTTCTCCTTGGTGGTTCAGCTTTCACTGTAGGCATCTGCCATAGGTCCAGCTATATTCACGGTGGTGCTTCTCAGAGGGAATTGGGAAAAGGAACTTATTCTTGGGACTCCTGATACAGTTGTTTTTTAAATTGGTTAATCTTAAATTTGGATGTTAGTTGAAAAGAACTATAACTTGATTATAGCCTTTGAGTCCTCACACATTCAAACTAAAGGGTATTAACAGTCCTACGTTTCCAATAAAACCATCCAGCTTTCTTGGGCCTGGTAAATAAAGGCTCTTCACTTCCTTTGAGTTGAATTATCAGTTCCCTATATCTAAGAGAAATTCCTTAAAATTTCTGGTATGTGGTAGCAACTTGCCCTCATTTCCTGTGTTTCTGCAGGTTTCCCTCATTTTCAATAAAAGAGGGGAAGAAAGTTGTACACATACTACTGTATCTGGCATTCCTGTATTTTCTAAATAAAGAATACATTCTTGTATATGTTTATACATAATACTAAGCATGTTCAATTAAATCAAAGTAGTTTATTTTTTTAAATAATTTTTTTAGTAATTTTTTTCAAGCCATTGGAGTTTATTTTTTTAATTTATTTTTAATTTATTTATGATAGTCACAGAGAGAGAGAGAGAGAGAGAGAGAGAGAGAGAGAGAGAGGGAGGCAAAGACATAGGCAGAGGGAGAAGCAGGCTCCATGCACCAGGAGCCCAACATGGGATTTGATCCCGGGTCTTCAGGATCGTGCCCTGGGCCAAAGACAGGCGCTAAACCGCTGCACCACCCAGGGATCCCAAAATAGTTTATTTTAAATACCATTTTGGGCAACAGCATCAACAGAAGAAAGTATCATTTAGGTTTGGAATGGATTTATGATATGTGTCCTAGAAAAACAATTTAATCCTTGAACTTTCTTTCCAAATACATAGATAAAAGGACAAGTGTCTGCTAGCTGCAACTCTGTAGCTGGATTCAGAATTTCAGCTGCATTTAATACCAAAAGGGGGAAAAATATGACCAAAGCAACATTTCTCAAACACAGTACATACCATCCAGACATCTAGTATACTTTTCATGGATCATACAGAAACTTTCTTAGCTTGTTGCAAATGTACAGTTATGTATTTTCAACTTATCAGTAAGTTGAAATGCTTGGGACTTTCAACCTAGAGTTAAATATAATTAACATGTCAGGTGGCAGACTGTGTCCACTGGCATTCAGCCCACACTCACCCTTCTTTAAAACACTCCCCTAAATCACTACAGTTAGACGTCTGAAACTATATTTCCCTGATTGAATTCCTACTAGGTTCTGCTAATGATAGTAAACCAGCTTAAAAGGCATAGGAGAAAGAATCCACTCTGTTTCCTGGTGATAGCCACCAACAACGTGAGGACAAGCAGTAGCCCAAGAGCTTTCACCTCCAGAATCATTTTCCCCCTTTATTCCTCCACCCTTCTAATAATTTGTACCCTAATTCCCTAAACACATCCCTTTCTGTTTAAAATACCAAAAGTGGTTCCTACTCTCCAGAGAGAACACTAGTTGATAAAATCAGGTAAAATAAGCAACTTATCCCTATAGTCATGTTAAAAAATGCAAAGGACACACAGAATTTGGTGTGATTCCATGTTTCTGTACATCCTTCAAAGTAATTCTAAACATTTATTTCAGCTAGAATGAAAATAAATCTTGAAAAAGGCTTGAGATACAGGAATAGCAAAGAAATTGGCATACATTAATGTATACTGACAAGTCACTTTGTAATTTCTCCCCAACTTTGCTGAGATATAATTGATGCATTAGCTTTTCAAATTTTAAAGTCTTAATATTGGAGGTTAAATACAAAACAAAAGGGGAGCCTAGCTGGCTCAGTCAGTATAGCATGGGACTCTTGATCTCAGGATTGTAGGTTCAAGCCCCATGCTGGGTATATAGATTTACTTAAAAATAGAATCTTGGGCAGCCGGGGTGGCTCAGCGGTTTAGCGCCACCTTCAGCCCAGGGCCTGATCCTGGAGACCTGGGATTGAGCCCCACATCGGGCTCCCTGCATGGAGTCTGCTTCTCCCTCTGCCTGTGTCTCTGCCTCTCTCTCTTTCTCTTTCTCTCTCTCTCAAATAAATAAATAAATAAATCTTAAAAAAAAAAATGGAATCTCAAAAAAAAAAGCCTCAAAATATATAAAGCAAAAGTTGACAGAATTACAGTAACAAGTGACAAGTCTATCAGCATAGGATATTTCAACACACCTTTCAGTAATTGATGGCTGAAAAAGAAATAGTCATGATACCAGACTGTATTTCTGCACCCAATAGTTAGGAAATATATGCTCTTCCCAAGCACAAATGGAAAAGTCTTAGCCATTTTCATCCAGACCACCACCTATGACTATAGTTAATAAGATTAAAAGTCAGTAATAAAAAATTTATATATCCCTACTATTTAGAAATTAAAATACATTATTAAAATGCTTATTAACTCATTAAAACTGCAATGTGTACAAACTTAAAAAAATACATTCCTGAAATAATTCACGGTTAAAAGAAATAACAAGAATAAAAAAACACATGGAACTCACTGATAATAAAAATTCTATACTTACCAAACTTGTGGGATATGACAAATGTCCCTTAGGGGCTTATATTAAAGAAGAAAATGAAAACTGAATGAGTTATGTATCCAACTTTAGTAAACAAAGAACAGAACCCAAACAGAATAGGAGAGAAAAAAAAGATACAAAAGAGAGGGTCAGCAAAATAGGGGAATGATAAGCTTAGCCAAGAAGTATTTTTAAAGATTCAAATCTGATTTCAAAATTTTATCCTCTAAGACGTTTTTGTATCATGCAGTAATTTTACTACTTTGTAGAATAGATGCTAGAATGTGAGTGGATTCACTCAGCTCAGCAGTTTCTATGCTGCTAAACCCTTTGGTGGGGAGAAGTATAGAAGGATCAATAGAATTCTGGAGTATTTACTATAGACTACAAACTGGGAACAGAGAAACCCAGGATTATCATAACAAAGATATACGCTTATCATTTACAAAAAAATGCTTAAGAACAGTACTTCAAATGAGGGTTACCCTTTTGACAAGCACATAAACTTTATCTTCAATATAGACTCTATACCTAGTACACAGCCTAATATTTATTGTTAGGCACCTACAGTTTTGTGAATTAATCTATTGAAATACATTAGATATCCTTTTTGTAAGTAGGTAGGGCATAAAGTATAAAAACATACAGAAAAAAAGACCAATCAGGGATTATGTAGTCTATCATGGATTGCTAATAAATCTGAATGACTGGTACTACTCTTCAGCCTTCAGCAGAAAAGTTACATAGCAACATCAACAATACAAATCTGATCACTCTAACCAAATTCTCATCTATCTGCTCAGCAATTATGCTCACTGATGCACTGACTGATGAATACACAGAAAAGATTAACGAAGGCCAACAAATCCTTTAGGATATTGCCAGGGAAGTATCAGTATGGTTATCAACCTCTAGGGGAAAACACTGTAGTCCAATTAAATCCTTACTACTTGCCCAGTACCTGGCACTTAACAGGTGTTCAACAAAAGCCTAATGAACAAACACACTGTTTTTAATAAAGCTAAGAAACTTCCTAAACACCTTACAGTTTTACGATTAGGTTATCTTTTAAGTATTTCATGTTATAGTAGCACAGGTTCAAGAATAAAAGACTAACAGAGGCAAGCTTAAACACTGTTGTATAGAAGCATACTTGCTAAGATAGCAAAGAGAAACATTTTTAAACTTTTCTGAGGTTTACCTCTAGATTGCTAAGAATTTTTTTTTTTTTTTTTTTTTTTAGATTGCTAAGAATTAATGGTTGCACAAACCAGACCACTAGGTTCTGGTTTAAAAATAAAAATTAGGGACACCCGGGTGGCTCAGCAGTTGAGTGGCTGCCTTAGGCCCAGGGTGTGGTCCAGGAGTCTCAGCATCGAGTCCCGCATCGGACTCCTAGTCTGACTCCCTGCATGGAGTCTGCATCTCTCTCATGAATAAAAAATAAAAAATAAAAAATAAAAAATAAAAAATAAAATAAAATAAATAAAATATAAAATAAAATAAAATAAAAAATAAAATAAAATAAAAAATAAAATAAAATAATAATATAATATAATATAAATAAAATTTAAAACACCCTTGAGCCTTTTAGTTACCAAAGGCAGTGGTGTAACAGCCCCAACAAATGTCAATATTAACTGCAATTCCTTAAAAACTGGGAAAATAGAAAAGCAATTTGTATACACTCTTCAACGGCGATATATGAAAGTAATTAACATAATAGTTTTCTTCCTTTTCCACTACTCACAAAAGTACCAAGTGTTATGTTTTAAACTGACAAAAATATTTTAGGTGAGAACCCTACTTGAGTTTTAGCTTCTTCCAAGACATCTTACTAATTTAATTTGATGAAACTTGTATTAAAATCTAAAAAACCTGCTATTATGATTTTTTTAAACTTAAAAACCAGGGTATATATGAAAAAATATATACAATCCTCTAATTTCATTCAGATTTCCAAAGTGGGTCTAAACAAAGGTTTTCGTATTACTATAGTCTATCCCTCCTCCTACTTTTTTTTTTTTTAAGACTTTATTTTTTCATGAGAGACAGAAAGAAAGGCAGAGACACAGGCAGAGGGAGAAGCAGGCTCCTTGCAGGGAGCCCGATGCGGAACTGAATCCAGGGACTCCAGGATCGTGCCCTGGGCCAAAGGCAGGAGCTAAGCCACTGAGCCACCCAGGTGTCCAAATCCCTCCCCTTTTTAAACTGCAGTACAACCACTGCCATCTATATTGAAATAGTACTTTTGCCAATGGTTTCATATGAAAAATTCTGAGAAAAATTCATTCAACCAATATTTTCTGAATAAAATGAATGGAATGAATCGAGTAAGTTAGATGCTATGTGAGAAAAGATAAAGGAGGGTCCCTGAACTTAACATGCTCACAATGAAAATAGATTTATGTATTTTAAGTCTCCACATGCCTCTTCTCACCCCAGAACTAGAGTGCACACCTGTCTGACTGAGCTTAGTGTTATTCAAAGTGGAACCACAGGTAACAGATCCAAGAAGTCTCTGCTTAATTTTTAATGTTTTGTTTTCACTTCAGTGATAATCTACAAGAAAAAATATAAGCATACACTAGCACATCTGAAATGCCATCTCATATTTAAGTGCCACATGAGTTCCATGTGAGCTTTCATTTATGACAGAGACTGAGCAGTACTACTCTAATTATCCAAGATAATGAGAAAAGAATAGAGCTCAATTTAAAATGTAATGATGCATTTTTGACCTTAGAGTTAAATGATCACATAGATTACACTTTAAAAAGAACTGAGTCATCATATCACTAGGGGACCATTAACCTGCCATACTGAAGAGTTCCCACACTTTAACAATTGATACCACATTCTCAATACATTGGAAATTTATTTTCGGCAAAATACCATGACACAATAATTTACACTAATTTTGTTCGTATTTTTTAATTTTTTAAAAAAATGTTTAAAGTAATCTCTACATCCAGTGTGGGGCTCAAACTCACCACTCTGAGATCAAAAGTTGCACGCTCCACCAACTGAGCCTTCCAGGTGCCCATTTTAATTTTAAAGCAGTATTAAAGAAACAGATGCTTATACTTATTTTCATGTTCATACATATTTAGTTAATATCCCAATAAAAAAAGTGGCCTATACAGTTTTCTTCTCTTAATAAGGGGCACTCAGAGAAACAGTGACTTAGCTCTACTCCATGCAGGCTCATCTCTTTAATTTTTCAGAGGCAATTGGCTAATGTACTATAAAACTATAAAGGTATTTTAGCTGAATACTTTGGCTTTAATTGAAAGGTCAACTGGGTACAGAGAGAATAATCCAATTTTTTAGGTCATCTAACTATTCTTCCAAATGGAAGAAACAGGTGATTTGGCCCATAGGAACACAGAAGTGACTCTGCACATTCTCCTCATGTTTAGGGATGGTATCCATGCTACGGGCACTTAACATCTACAGCCAATCCCTAATGCAAGAAGGGACACTATATTACCCCTACACTTTGGTATTAATGACAGCAGCCCTAAAACCACAGGACTTGAATTAAAATTTTAATGTAGATATTCATGAAAAGAAAACATTCAAGACATGTTTTATACTGTTAAGGGTCAGAACATTAGGCTGTTCCAGGTAAAAGCATTTACATTGTAGAAATCAACACTTTACACTTTGGCAACACACTAAGAAATCTCACAAAAGAAAATTACATAGCATACTCTTCTGTATCATAAGTCAAAACTGAGGTTGATTTTAGTGTTTAAGACAGAACAGTATAGAGACAATTTGTTGTTTTTTCCCGGAGTTCTTAAATCCCAAGCAATTATGAACACCACAATAAATATTTTTTAGTTAATAAATGACATTTCATGTTACTGTAACCTTTAAACTACGTTTGTATTTTTTTGTCCTAAAAGTTCATTTTTTTTTTTTTTTTGTTAAACATAAAAAATACCCAACACAGCCTTCATCGGAATATTCCCTAATAATATCCTAATTTGGCCTCTTATTTATACTATTGCTTTTTCTTTTTTAAAAATAATAACAATATAACAGATCCATCCAACTGAAGAAAACTTAACTTTTAAGAATATATGGAATGGGTTTAGAACACACTAATTAAATTTCCAACCTGATTAGGAGCATGGGTAGAACATTAAGCAGAAGCCCTTACAAAGTCCAAGCATTAGGCCAAATCCTATTTATGATAATGCCCTCTGATTTTTTTCAAGAAAAAGTGCTGGTAATTTTCCATCAACAATTTAGGAAACAAGGTATCCTGGGCTTTTGTAGGGCAGCCACAATTACCTAGGGGGGTAGGGCAACAGGAATAATGGTGGAACAGGCAAGAACTAGCATAGATCAAAAAAAAAAAAACCTTAATATTCATAATTTGAAGTATACGAATTTGTGGCGTATCCTCCTACCTCTGAAGGATATTACAGATTCCTGTCTCTACGAAAATCCAGGTCAACTGAGTTGGTAAAATTTTTTAAGTGCCAAGCCTTCGATTTCCAGACAAGTACCATATGCGGATCCCAGGGGCTTTACATTTCTGAGCACAGAAGTTACCTAGCTCGTTGAAGCCCCACAACAACCGCATGAAGTATCGCTATTCTTATTTTATGGATGAGGAGACTGAAAACTAAGGAGTTTAGCGACTGGTGAAGGTCACAGGGCCAACAAGGGTTGGAACCGAAATGCCAACCCAGGTCTGAACTCCCCGCCCAAACACGCGATGACCGCCTCAGGAGTTAAGGGCCTGCGGGCAATACCAGGAGTTGCAGAGTTAGTTCTTCACGGGAGAAATACAACTTCCTGCGCAAAGTGAAACTCACGGGGAAACTTAGGTTCCACGCATAAAACCCGCTCGCCTGTGTAGTCGAGGGCAAGGAACAACGCGACCGACCGAGGGGCGGCGCCGACGTGGACAAGGCTCCCACTCCCACCACGCTGGCGCTGAGCGGCGGGGCCTGCGGGCGGCGGACGCGCGAGAGCCGGGGCCGTGAGGGCCGGACCCGCCCTCCGCACCAGGCGCCGCCGCCCGACTCCCGGCGGGCGCGCCCCTCCGCACGCGGCCGCAGCAGGCCGCCCCGCAGGCCCGGCCCCCGGCACGCTCGCTTCTGGGCCTTCCGCGACCACACTCACCTTCTGCTCCTCCGCGGAGGCTGCCTCAGGGACTTCCGCGGACATACTGCTCCTTCTGCAACGACACGCCGGGGAAGATGCGATTACCGGGTGGCCGAGGCCGCCCGGCCGCCGCACCGCCTCAGGCCCACCCGCCCCTGCTCTCCCAGCGCCCGCTCGGGCCGCGTCCGCCCGCGAAAATGGCCGTGCCTTATGACGACACGGAGCCCAGCAGCGTTGGCGACCGCGACCCGCGGCGGCCCGGCCGCCCCTCCCGCGCCGCGCCCCTGCCTACCTTACCCCGCTGCTCCGGCTCTGCGACGCCGAAGCACTTCCTTTCTTCCTTCAAAGGTCGCGGCTCGCGCGTTACCTCACGTCCGCCGGCCAGATGCTTCCTGGGAATTGTAGTTTACAAGCGGAGCCGCCTCTCCTCCCTCCGCCCCGCCCCTTTCCTGCCTGTTCCAGGGACTTCATCCTAATTTCTGCTTTCCCGGACTCGCCTAGTCCGATTCTCGTACTTGTTCTCGCGCTGTAACCGTGCATATTTTCTTTTGGGCGCTCCAAAGCCCTGTGCTGCTCCGTTCCACAATCTCTCCTGGCTCCGCTTTGCCTTCTTAACTGTATTCATCTCTCACATCCCCCCCCCCCCCCCCATTCTACATCATCTCCTCAGGCTTTTCTTGAGCCCCTACACTAGGTCAGGTCCACTTCTTTAAATGCTATCACATCTCTGCATAGTTCTCCAGCAACATACACTGTATCATGAGACATTAATTGTTATTACTATTAATAGAGTAATAATAACAATTCACTGGCCCTTTTCCCGCCCAGATAAGCTACATTAGGACGGAGACCTCGTCCATATTTGCTTGTATTTCACTCCCAGAGGCCAGCATGTCCTAGATGTTCAACAAATATCCCACGAAGAAATTTATGTTCCATTCATTGGTCTACATCCCAGGTCCACTTCCACAACTTTACTGAAACCCCTGGCAACAAACTCATCCAATGGCCTTCTTAATTACCAAATCTGTTGGCTTTACCTCTAATCCTCATTCTAATAGGCATCTGAGTAGCTACTGGCAGTACTATAAAGGTCATTTCAATGAAGTGTCTCTCAGAAACTTGGAGATAAGATTGACCTCTAAGAGTTAAACTAGTAAAAAGCCATTCTGTGGGAGTTTGGAAACCATCAAAACATTCAGAGTTTCCTAGGAAGAATCTCAGACAGGAAGACTTGCGTTGGGATTGCAACTTGAAAAACCAAGTGTTATACTGCACTCCTTCAGGAGTAAAGAAGGAAGACGCTTGTCAGGCAACCACGTACTTAGAATTCAAGAATTCAAGAAGGCAACTCTTTGACCAAGATATCCTTTAGGAGTGCTTTAAGCTGGGTCAGCTGAGAAATTCATGAGCTCAGCTATTCTCATTCCATAATCACAAAGTAACTTACTGAAATTTTGCCTTTCCTTTCATACAGAACCATAGGGAGAAAGGAGAATGTGCTAGTTAGGCTAACAACCTTCTAACAGTTGTATTTTTGTTTTAAACACTTTATTTATTTGTTTATTTATTTATTTTTAAAGATTTTATTTATTTATTTTAGGGAGAGAGAGAGTGCACAAGCAAGGGGAATAGCAGAGGGAAAGGGAGAATCAAGCTCCTCTCTGAGCAGCGACCTCATTGCAGGGCTGGATCCCGAGAGTCTGGGATCATGACCTGAGCCAAAGGTAGACACTTAAGCAACTGAACCATCCAGGTGCCCCAAACAGTTGTATTTTTATTAATAAATTGGCATTCTGGTATATATCCTAAATGAATGTATTTGTGACCTCGAGTTAAAATCTGAGACCACATATATAAAAAATAAGTATATGTGATCTTGGATAAAAAGATTCTGTTCCTGAAAGATAGGACACTCACATGAGGGCAAGTTTGAATTTCTGGGAGGCAGACTTTGGCCAATGGGAAACTTACAAAAGTCAGTGCCCCATTGTGGGGGCCTGAGAAGTCATCCTTCCCCAGGTAACACTCCTCTGCATCATTAACCATGTACCTTAATATTTTAAATTGCACGCTGATCACCAACATCCTGTTTTTCAAAATTTACTTCTCTTGACTTCTAGGATACTACACTTTTATTCTTTCCTACTCCTCTGGCTGTTCCTTCTTAATCTCCTTTGTTGAATCATTACCTTACTCTTAATGGGAGGATTCTAACAATCTTGTCCTTGGATCTCCTTCAAGTTTTACACTCTCCAGATCACTTCCACCTCATAGCTTCAACTGCCATTTATATATTCCATATCAGTACTGTCCAACAGAACTTTCTGTGATGATGGAAATAATCTGTATCTGTGCTATCCAGTACAATTGTCACTAGTCAGGGGCACCTGGGTGGCTCAATCAGTTGAGCCTCTGACTCTTGATCTCAGGTCTTTTTTTTTTTTTTTTTCATTAAACTTTTGTTTTAATGGGTCTCAAAATTCTGTGACAGATTTTTGGTCAAGTTGTTTCCATTAAAAAGTACTGATTTTAAAAACTAATAACTTAAAACTGCCACACACGCACAAAAAAAAAAAAAAAACAAAAAACAAATGGTCCACAAAACATTCTCCTTTCCTTCTGAAGGTTTTACGATGCATTGTTATCATTAACCAGTCTTTTACTATTAAACTTAAATGGCCAATTGACACAAACAGTTCTGAGACTGTTCTTCCACCACTGATTAAGACTGGGATGGCAGGTATTGGGGATAATATTCATTTAGCCTTCTGAGCTTTCTGGGCAGACTTGGTGACTTTGCCAGCTCCAGCTGCCTTCTTGTCCACTGCTTTGATGACACCCACAGCAACCGTCTGTCTCATGTCACGAACAGCAAAACGACCCAGAGGAGGATAGTCAGAGAAGCTCTCAACACACATAGGTTTGCCAGGAACCATATCAACAATGGCAGCATCCTCAGATTTCAAGAACTTGGGACCATCTTCCAGCTTCTTTCCGGAACGACGATCTATCTTTTCCTTCAGCTCAGCAAACTTGCAAGCAATGTGAGCTGTGTGACAATCCAGCACAGGTGCATATCCAGCACTGATTTGGCCTGGATGGTTCAGGATAATCACCTGAGCTGTGAAGCCAGCTGCTTCCATTGGTGGGTCATTTTTGCTGTCACCAGCCACGTTGCCACGACGAACATCTTTGACAGATACGTTCTTGACATTGAAGCCCACATTGTCCCCAGGAAGAGCCTCACTCAAAGCTTTATGTGCATTTCAACAGACTTTACTTCAGTTGTAACATTGACTGGAGCAAAGGTGACCACCATACCAGGCTTAAGAACACCAGTCTCCACTCAACCCACTGGGACAGTACCAATACCACCAATTTTGTAGACGTCTTGGAGAGGCAGACACAGGGGCTTATCAGTTGGACGAGTTGGTGGCAGAATGCAATCCAGGGCTTCAAGCAGTGTGGTGCCGCTGGCATTCCCATCTTTACGGGTGACTTTCCATCCCTTGAACCAAGGCATGTTAGCACTTGGCTCCAGCATGTTGTCACCATTCCAACCAGAAATTGGCACAAATGCTACTGTGTCGGGGTTGTAGCCAATTTTCTTAATGTAGGTGCTGACTTCCTTAACGATTTCCTCGTATCTCTTCTGGCTGTAAGGTGGTTCAGTGGAATCCATTTTGTTAACACCAACAATTAGTTGTTTTACACCCAGTGTGTAAGCCTGAAGGGCATGCTCATGGGTCTGCCCATTCTTGGAGAGACCTGCTTCAAATTCACCAACACCAGCAGCAACAATCAGGACAGCACAGTCCGCCTGAGATGTGCCTGTAATCGTGTTTTTGATAAAGTCTCTGTGTCCTGGGGCATCAATGATGGTCACATAATACTTGCTGGTCTCGAATTTCCACAGGGAGATATCAATGGTGATACCACGTTCACGTTCAGCTTTCAGTTTATCCAAGACCCAGGCATACTTGAAGGAGCCTTTTCCCATCTCAGCAGCCTCCTTCTCAAATTTCTCGATAGTTCTTTTGTCGATTCCACCACATTTGTAGATCAGATGGCCAGTAGTGGTAGACTTGCCCGAATCTACGTGTCCAATGATGATGATGTTGATGTGAGTCTTCTCCTTTCCCACTTTGGTTTAGGTTTAGCGGTGGTTTTCACGACACCTGTGTTCTGGCGGCAAACCCGTTGCGAAAAAGCTGATCTCAGGTCTTGATCACAGGTTGGTGAGTATAAGCCCTGTGTTGGGCTCCAAACTGGGCATGGAGCCTACATTAAAACAACAACAACAACAAAACAAAACAAAATCACAAGAAAGAAACAGGCACACGTGGGTGGCTTTGGCAGTTAAAGTGTCCAACTCTTGATTTCTGCTCAGATCATGATGCCTATTTAAGGCTATCTCTCTTCCTCTGGCCCTCCCACCATTCCTCTCTAAAAAATAAAAAAATTAAAAAAATTAAAAAATTAAAAAAATAAAAAAAAAACCAATTGCCTCTAGTTGACCATCAGGCATTACTAATGCTTGATGACTAAAAAAACTAAGAAACTGAATTTTAAATTTTATTTATTTTTAATTAAATTGGCCCCAGGGATTAGAATCACTGAGAAACCCTATTAATAGAGATCCTTGTTAGGTGTGGGGCAAGGTTCAAGTATTTATGCTTAACGAAAGCTCCCCCTGGTGATTCTGATCCACACATGCACAAGATTTTTCAGGCTTGGAACTTGGTAGGTATATAAAAGCTTAAAAGAGATCAGCAGTATTTTAGAGATGTTGGTGCCCTAGCTCAAGAGTTTGTCAAAGTAAAGGAGATGATGTCCCACCCTATCCACTCCTCAAGCAGCTGAGAGAGGAAATCCACCTGCATCATTGCTGATATTATAACAAATATCAAGAAAAGAATACATTTTCCCTCTATGATGGCTTCAGCTTTTATGGTCCGCAGGGGAGGGGACCTCCTCCATGTCACCAAAGGTGCTCACAATTTCTTCAGTCAATCTAAGCTGGGGACCAGGGCATGTTGGGCATGTACCCATGGTCTCAGAGGGGCACTGGATAGTTGTAGGGTGTGGCCTGGTTGATCATGGTGGTGTATTTGGTGAGGGGGCTGATGGTGGGCAGAACTGCAGAGTGGCCCTCAATGGTGAAGGACACAACCAGCACTGGCTCCTTGGCCCAGGCATGCTTGAAGAAAGCAACCAGTCTCCTGGCCATCTTGGTTTCAGTGGTGGCACCAGTCCAATTTTGAAAAAGACTATTTTTAAGGAATCTCTACACCCAACTTGGGGCTCAAACTCACAACCCAAGATCAAAAGTTGCATGCTCCACTGACTGAGCCAACCAGGCAGCCCAAGAACCGAATACATTTATGAAATGAAGATATAGGAAGAGCCTGAAAGATCAACTCAGGAAGCCAAGTGACAAACGGAATGCCCAAAACCCTAAGTATAAATGATGAATTCTGTGAGCTAAGCCCTGGAAACAAACATTACCTGAATAAGCAAGTCAGCCAACTGTAAAGAGAGAGAGCTGTTTCAACAACTTGAGTTTTAGAAATGGAACTTAGAAGTTGGAGGATGCCATTCTCTAGAGACAGAGTAAAATGAAAGATCTTTATATAAACTGAAAATACAAATGGGGGTACCTGGGTGGCTCAGTGGTGGAGTGTCTGCCTTTGGCTCAGGTGGTGATCCCAGGGTTCTGGGATCAAGTCCCACATCAGGCTCCCCACAGGGAGTCTGCTTCTCCCTCTGCCTGTTGTGTCTCTGCCTCTCTCTGTCTCTCATGAGTAAATAAACATAATCTTAAAAAAAATACAAACAGGAAGATTTTGAATGAGTTAAAAAGAATAATGAACAGTGGGGTCTGAAAGAGACTCTACAAATTTTAAACTTTTAAAATTTCTTAAAATGAAGCACCTAGGTAACTCAGTTGGTGAGGCGTCTCTTGATTTTGGCTCAGGTGGTGATCTTGGGGTTGTGGGATTGAGCCCCACATCGGGCTCTGCACTACTCACTGAGCTTGGAGCCTGCTTGAGACACCCTCTCTCTCTCCCTTTGCCCCTCAACCCTCCCCTCACCCTGCTCTCTCAAAAATAAAATCTCTCAAAATATTTACCACAATGTGTTTCTAAACTTTTCATCAACATTATTTGCATGCCTCCTGACCAAATACTAAATTGAATGGCCTCTGAGCAGTTTTAGGACACTCCTTCCTAAAGTCTTTGTTTTTCTTAAGTCTTTTTTCCCCTAATGATTAACAGGCATTGCCTTATAAATCTCACTTATCACATGCAAATTATATTTTATTGGTGAGAATATTGATGAAAAGTATATCTTATGCCAGACCATAATACTAGTGGAACAAGAATGAAAAAGAGGCAAGATGCCTGTGTAGTAGACTGGAAAAGATATAAGCTTTAACTTATATTTTGAATCCTGAGTCTTCTACTGACAGTGAGACCTTGGACAAACTTTTCAAGCTTCTTTTTCTTTCATTATGGATCTACACTCTCTGCAGTATGGCTCTAAGTATTAAATAACAAATTGTTTACAGTGCATGGCATATTCATAGTAGGCACTCTCTTCCTCTCAGTATCCAAGTTTAAAATACATTCTTTCACCAACTATACCTTAATAAAAATTTTTAGAAAGGATATCTTTCCCATAGATGATCCATTATGGAGTGGAATGGGCTGATTCTGATGTATATATATACTTTTAGGAATTGAGAATGAATTCCTACCATGATGAAAGGCCTTCTTCCTCCCTAGACTGACACTGTATTCCTAGGTCTAGTAGACCACATAGTGTCAAATACAAAATTTTAATATTTACCACCTCTGTAAAGTAATAGCTAAAAGGGTGGACAGAGAAAAGGACTTTCACATTTACATAATTAGATAGTGTGAAAAAATGACGGTGAACACATATTGCATGAATTTTTTTTAAGATTTTGAGAGAGAAAGCACAGGAGTAATGGGAGGGAGAAGCAGACTCCCAATCGAGCAGGGAGCCAGATGGGGATTGATCCCAGGACCTAAGGATCATAACTGAGCCAAAGGCAGATGCCCAATGGACTGAGCCACTCAGGTGCCCCTGCATGAATATTTTAAAATTGAAAAAGAATCACTTTCATTCATGAAACTAATTAGGCAAGAGTGAGAATCCTTAGAATGAAGCTTTGAAAGAGAAATGTTTTCCTTTCATCCTGGGGGAAAACAGCAGAAGGGAATCTTCTTTTGAATGCCTTCCATTCAGTCCCTATTTCATCACTTACTCTTATCTGATAAGAAAATTTCCAAAGACTTCCTCAGTTTGTTTATGACTTGGAGTTCTTTAAAAAATAAAAAATAAATATAATTTATTTATTTTTGTGGGGAGGGACAGAGTGGAAGAGAGAATCTGAAGCAGACTCCCTGCTGAGTGTGGAGCCTGATGCGGGCCTCCACAGGGAACTTGATCCAACAATCCAGAGATCTTGACCTGAGCCAAAATCTAGAGTCGGTGGGTAAACTGACTGAGCCACCAAGGAGGCCCCGGAGTTCCTTTTTAAAGCAAGTTATCAGAATGGCTTCTTTTTTTTTTTTTTTTTTTTAAATTTTTATTTATTTATGATAGTCACAGAGAGAGAGAGAGAAAGGCAGAGACACAGGCAGAGGGAGAAGCAGGCTCCATGCACCGGGAGCCTGATGTGGGATTCGATCCTGGAGACCCGGGATCGGGTCCCTGAGCCAAAGGCAGGCGCTAAGCCGCTGCGCCACCCAGGGATCCCATCAGAATGGCTTCTTTTGTTAATCTGTGAAACTGCTCAGTGATCCTGCAATAAGGGAGGAGATCTCTATTATCTGCCACAGGTGAACCAGTTGTCTGTTAGTAGCTTTACCTACAGGCCAACACTCAATTTATGAATACAAAGAGGTGTGACATGGGAAGTGTGGTCAAGGGACGCCTGGGGGGCTCAATGGTTGAGCGTCTGCCTTGGGCTCAGGGCATGATCTCAGAGTCTTGGGATCAAGTCCTGCATCAGGCTCCCTGCATGGAGTCTGCTTCTCCCTCTGCCTATGTCTCTGCCTCTGTGTGTCTCTCATGAATAAATAAATAAAATCTTTTTTTTTTTTTTTTTTTTTTTTTTTTTAAGGAAGTGTGGTCAAGTCTCAGCTTGTGAAAAAAGAAGGGCAGGAAAAGAACTATTATGCTAGAATTAGAGCCAGGGCAAGTGAGAGCAGACAGGGACTGGGTGACATACCTCAATTGGAAAAAACCGTGTGTGCATAAGAGGTCCTAGGAAGAGGGATAAAATGTCAGTACATGTTTCCCTTAAACAAACTTGCCAGCAAGAGTACAGGATGCACCCAAATATTTCAATCATCTTCTTGAACTTTTCTTTAAAATACTCAGAAAGTGGCACCTGGGTGGCCCAGTCGGGTAAGTGCCTTTGGCTCAGGTTATGATCCCAGCAACCTGGGATTGAGCCCCACATTGAGCCCCTCCCTGTTTAGCCGGATGTCAGCTTCACCCTCTTCCTCTGTGGCTCCCCTTCACTACTGCACACAACTACCTCAAATAAAGATGCCTCCAAACATGGAAAACCATGGATTAGAAATAATTCTAGAAAGGTTATAGTGAGGTATCCACATGAAAAAGACACCTGCATGCAACATACATCACTAAATTTTGGATTACTGGAGAGATCAAAGAAACAATAACTTTTTAATTTAAAAAAGACATTTTGAGGGGTACCTGGGTGGCTCAGTGGTTGAGCATCTGCCTTTGGCTCAGGTAGTGGTTCCGGGGTCCTGAGATCAAGTCCCACATCCGGCTCCCCTCAGGGAGCCTGCTTCTCCCTCTGCCTGTGTCTCTGCCTCTCTTTCTAGGTCTTTTATGAATAAATAAAATCTTTTTATTTTTTGAAAAGACATCTTGATGATTTAACTGCTTGGTGTTTTCTAAGTTTTATATAGATTTATCAATATTTACTTTGGTCAAATGTGTAAGAAATCCAGATACATATATTGGAATGCTTATTCCAAGAATCAAATGACAGAATTTAAGAAGGCATATTATCAATATTATTACCCCATATTCTCAATCCACAGACCCAGAAAGATTATAGAATTCCTGGAGTCAGTCCTATCAGATACTATTAGAGCTAGGACTCAGTCCAAATGTTTGGGGTCCTAATTCCATGTTTCCACAGCTTGAAAATTAAGAATAAATCTTCATAAATTTGTGCCATCGATTTTTTTTTTTTTAGCTTTATGGAATATCAATAGCTTTCTCTTTTTTAGCTGGTCTTTTAAAGATTTGAGAGAGCAAGCAAGAACATGTGTGCAAGTGGGGGAAGTGGCAGAGGAAGAGAATCTTCAAGCAGACTTCCTGCTGAGCACAGAGCCTGATGAGGGGCTGGATCTCAGGAGGCATGAGATCATTACCTGAGCCTCATGAAACCATCACCTGAGCGGAAACCAAGACTCTGACGCTTAACCAGCTGAGCCACCCAGGCGCCCGGCTATCTTAAAAGAAATTTAAAAGAGGCTTCTTGCTGGCCATCCACAACCTACATCTACATACTCATCACTGGTCAGATTTCTCTTGAATAGTCTATCCATTAGCTGGGTCCCAAACTAAAGACCTTCCACCCTCCCAAATTCCAAAGCACTCACCTGGTCCTTGAGCCCCAGATCTCCTGGTGTGGCCTACTTGTGTGGTACATATTCTCTAACCTGCATTCACAAATTTGTACCAGCATTCCAGTATCTGTGCCTTATTATCTGATACCCACTGTCCCTGCACAAACATCTACAACCACTCTTTGCTCTAAGGGGAATGGAGGGAGGGCTTTTGATGCATTTAGTCAAGTTCCCTTGCTCAGTGGTTCTTCTCTTCGTTGTTGCCAAATGCCTTCTTTTCATTTTGACCCTGAGCAAGAAAGTGATACATTTCTTTGGAGAAGAAGCTCAAGACATCTTCTCTATTGTCTTGCGAGCTTTAAGGCTAGAATGGAAACTGTCTGATGGCTACCAGGAATTTACTCAATCACATGAATGTCTCATCTAAAAATAAAAGCCAAATACACATTTCTTTGGGTTTTTCCATATATTTACAATATAAATACTAATTTGCTTTCAAAGTACATATTCTTTTTAACAATTTGCAAAAGTTATCTAGCATGGGACAGCAATTTAATGTAAAGCCTCTGTAGTAGTAATTAAGGAAAAATAGAATTGTTTGGGGGATAAGAAGTTCTAGAAGGAATATGAATGGGCATAATGATTTGAACTTGCAAAGGGAATGTGAAGCAGTTTAGTCCATACTGGACTGCCCAAACAGTATGTTAAAGGACTAGCACGTGAGGCAGCAACCTGGGTGGCGTGTTGTAAAAACTAAACCTGGGAGATATAAAAGGTACACATGCTTGCATAGTGCGTTAATCTTAAAGAAGCTCAACATTTCATTCTCATTTCCAATAAATTAAATGAATAGTACTTAAAACACATCACACAAAATTAAAGACTTGTGCATATATTTTGGATTTCAACATTAATGTCAAAAATACATAGTATGATTTTACATAGGATTTGTGCTACATTAGAACACTAGAGACAAACATCACTTGAGTATTAAGGAAAACATTAAATATTAAATAACTGAGAAATAAAATGTGTAAACACTAATCTAACTGGGGGGATTTTTGCTATTGCAACACGTCCAATGAAGTGGTTTCAACAGTACAAAAAGGATTATTAGGACATGAGTGTTTCCAGTCTACTTGGAATATGTGATCTCATTCCAGGAATCCTTTAATAAAAACTGGTCCAGGATAACAGGAGAGGATCCACTCTCCTGGTTGTTAATTGGTACACTCCGTTCTACACTAATTTTTACTTTCAAACTTGGGTACTGAGCGAATACTTTAAATTGTCACTCCTTATCAACATCTTGGTGAAAACTGAGGGTTTGTTGGCGATTCAGTGTAAGATTTGAGTTCATATGCAGCACCGCTATCAACTTCCATGGACTTTCTTGAGAACAGGAGCCGTACATCTCTATGGAGGTAGATCTTTCCAGATTTAGAACTCTGGAACCTAAACAAACAAGCAAACAGAAAGATGCATCATTTCAGGGACTGAGTCTTTAAAACACACAAACTTGAGTAATTAAAATTTCAAAATAGGAAGAATTAGTATTGCTACAATATTAAGAGTAACTCTCTAAAAAGATATTTATTTAGTCTTTTTTTTTTAAATTTTTATTCATTTATGATAGGCACACAGTGAGAGAAAGAGAGAGGCAGAGACACAGGCAGAGGGAGAAGCAGGCTCCATGCACCGGGAGCCTGATGTAGGATTCGATCCCGGGTCTCCAGGATCGCGCCCCGGGCCAAAGGCAGGCGCTAAACCGCTGCGCCACCCAAGGATCCCTTTATTTAGTCTTCTATGGCCAAAGTATGTGCTGCTATTTAAGTGCTTCTTCCTTACTACTCTCTAAACATTGGAACTCCCTTTGCTTTTCATAGTATCAGAGATGTTTCTTTCTATAAGGCTTGCTTGTTTCACACACCATCCTACTTTTCATCCCTGATACCATATCCCGTGCACACTCCCTCATCTACAGTGTTAGGTTTCAGTTCACATCAGTCAATCATACTACATTTGGGCTTTGCAGACCTAGTATCCTCTGGTCACATCCAATTTCATATAATGTGCCCTCTTCCAATTGTGAGTACATTAAAAGGGATTCCATACTTGAAAAGTCATCACAGAAAATAATCAAGTACTGAGGAGAATTACTGCTATCATTGGTAATGGCTAGGTAAATAAACCCTAATCATCATTAAAAAGACAAAAGTTTGTAGTGAAATGAAAATGGTTATGAAAACTGTGTATTGAACTGTCTATCCTCCCCTAATATATATAACATAATACATATAAGTTTATCTGGAAGACGATCAAACATACAAATATACGCTTTAGTGCTAATCTCTCCGGTTTTCCCTTTGCAAAGCAGAAATACTCTTTGGGATTGCGAATTTTAATTTTACTTCTAAATTAGCTGAAAAATCTGGTGGTCAGTTATATGTGAGCTGAATGTCAGCTCACTCATTCTGAATTTTTTCACCTTCTCAATCTGAAGAAAACTGAGACCCTTAGGAAGTACAACATACTCGTACATATATGGTTTATTTCCCAAAGAGGTTTTTTTCCAGGATTTAAAGTATTTAATCACTATGTAGGGATTATAAAGGCTGGGGTAGTTGACGTTCGCTTTGGACAATGTTGGTTATGTATGGCTACAGTGGTTAAACTTCAAGAGGAATGGTATCAAATGAACGTTTAGAGAGAGTTGAATCTCATCCTAGATTGGGCTGGGAGCTATCCTTATAGTCTACTATTTCATATCATTTCTCTTTATAAAAGTCTTCCAAATCTGTTTTCAGATTTTCATTCCCACAATCTGTATAACATTTCCCATTAGGCTCATGACAGGTAGGGTAGAATTGGGTTTAAAAACACTGAATGAGTTGAACATGTCCTCAGGATGCAGAACCCCAGCAGAAGACCCCAAGGTAAGAGTACCAATTAAGCAGTACTATGTGAGAATCCATTTATGGGCTTTTCCAAACATGGGACTTGAGTGGACAGCTCATTCTTTATTCATTCCCGACACCACACAGCAGATCTACTGAAGGATAGCTGGTGGTCACCATCCACAGCAGATTAAAGAGGTCTGCTGCCTGCAGCCTTGATGAGAGGTGCCTCCTTCTTATGAATAGGGACTTTCAGAGTAAGGAGTTAGGCTAAAATGAATTACTCTCACTGATGTGATTGAGAACTTACTATGAACAGCATCAGAAAATTACTAAGAACAAAGTTATAAGCAAAACGCTGATACTCAGCTCTCTGTTAAACAATAGATTTGCTCATTGCCTGAGAGCTACACTATGATTTCAGGGCCGAAAACCTAACCCTAGAATACTGGCAATTTGGACCCCCAGGGCAAACAGTTTCCCACAACCTAGCGCTGTGATTTGGGTAGCAAAAGTTAGAGGAGAAAGTACTTCTGATGGAATTATTAGAATATAAACTCTTTGGGAACTGAGATTTTCACCTTGCTGTTTCCTTAATGCCCAGAAGCATATCTGACACATAAATATTTGTTAAATGAATGAAGGTTAAAAACTTCCTTGCCCAATACAGTAGCCACTAGCTACATGTAGCTATTGAGCACTTGAAATGTGGCTAGTTCAAATTGAGTTATGCTTGTTCATGTAAATCTATACTTGATTTCAAATAGTCTGATAAAAGTAAAATACCTCATTCATAATTTTTATGTTGATTATATACTCAAATTATAACATTTGGATATGTTGGGTTAAATAAAACACATTACTCTTTCCTTTTTCTTATTACTTTTTTTAAATATGCCTACTAGAAAATACGGAACCACGTATGTGGTTCATATTAAAATTCTATTGGTTTTGAAAATGTTTTGACCACCCTAGATATGTCAGCATTTGTTTTCATATAAAATATTTTACATTACATAGCTACAAATGAAAACTCTCCTGATTCAACAAGTAACAATGACTGCAGGAAGATATGCCATGTGTTTTCTGCATCTTGGCATATGAAGAGTTTCCAAATAAAGCAAATTCCAAAGGACACTGGTCTAGTTAGAGTGACAGGTGTTACATTAAAATTTTGGAGTTGTTCTTCTGAAGTAACGTATTTTCATATTTATCTGAAACATTACCTCAGATGTATGAGGTAGCGTAATAACCGTTCTTCTGTATGTCGGATGTTCTCTTTATTAACACTTCTCTTCATCTCTTGTTTAACAGGTACAGAAAAAGTTCTTTGTCGTAGGAATGTCTGATGATTGGCTGGCATATCTCGTAAGTCATATATCACAACAAACATCTTCACCACAGTCTTATTAGGATTAAATAAGGTCTAAAGAAACAACATAAAAATCATTCTTTAAAAAGTGACCTGTTGATTTGATGTAAGATGATTGTGACGATAATAAAATAGGTTTTTAAATAATAAGTTAATCCCAGTGGATATAATTCAATTTTGGGAACTAAAGTTAACATTTTGAAGTTGATGAAGTTATATTCAATATTTTTAAAAAATGGTTTAATTTTTATTTCCCATTATAAAATCCTGTAACAAATAAAAAATTTTAGTCACAAATTTCATATGAGACAACACATAGCTTTTACTTTTTATTCAGATTTTAGGAAATGCTTCCATTAAAGTAAGCAAAATATACTCTTACTGAACACCCAGTTCACTTATTTCAAACATTAGCTTTATTACAGTATATCAACTGCAAAGTGCTCAAAATGTTAATTTTCCTCAAATTTTGATAGTGAGTAAATAGAAAACATTTAAAGTAAAATAGCTAGGTAAAACTAGACTTTTTTGGTATATTAGGTATATATAGTTATATAAAATAAAAAATATGTTCTCAAAAAAGAGAAACTTTATTATTTGGAAATTTTTCCAGGTTTAGAAAATAAAGTTCATTATTTTTAGTTACTAAGGAGGCTGAAAAATACTTAATGTTCTCACAGTTGGATTCATTGCAAAAACTGTAGTGATTACTAAACTTTTAAAAAATCATCAATATCATAATAGACCAAAATATGTATCGTTGGTGAAGACTGAAGTAAATTCAATTGATACTTGGCTATCAATAATTGGAGGAATACTATTTTTAAAGTACTAATTTTTAAACAAGACCCCAAGCTGCTGATCTGACTTTAACCAAATTACCAACACATCAATAGGTAACTTGGTGCCCATGCTTTCAGAAGCTCATCCGTGGCACTGGACATCACTCACTGAATCAAAATGAGAAATATATCAATATTATGATCCAACTTTCGAAATCTCGTGAGTCTTAAGATTAAGGCTAATACAGTCAACAACCACAACAACTAGTAAGCCAAGAGTTCAAACCATGTTTATACATAATTAAACCATATAAGGAATGAAAGATAAACCTAAATTTCAGATTTAAAATTAATCATTAAAGTTGCAGTCCTCAAACAGACTCCTTGCTGTATTCAAACAAAGGTGATGAGTAAAAGTGGTCTGGTAAAGCATTGATCACATTGAGGCCAAAAGTCATAAAAAGGTTTATTAAATTAGACCAGATTCCGAGTGTAAGGAACTTAGCTAGACTTTATTTTTATTTATTATTATTTTTTTATTTTATTTTTATTTTTTAATTTTGGCTTTATTGAGGTATAACTGAGAAATATCAGATTCTTTTCAGTCTGCAAGAGCCAGCTTTGTAATAGACTTCTGGGCCTGCAGGATTATCCTGGATCTGATTTGGAGATGAACTTAATCGCAAACTGGCCTTGATATCAAATAACTCTTCTGAGAATCCAAGACCAATGATGATGAATGATTGCTCTGGGCTAGAGGAATTCTCCTGAGCCAAAACTAGATCAACACCTAGACCAAAAGGAAAGGATGCCTTCTCTGCCCACACATCTGTCAGACTACATTTCTACTTTGTGTAACCATCTTAGTAAATTAACTTAGAAATTATTACACAGGGATAATATAATTTTGTTCCTGACAAAACAATACTAATATTTGAGGTCTCCTTTTAAATAAGTCAATCTCAATCTGGCTAATTATATTAATAGAAGACACTAGTAATGTTAAGTTCTAATTACATTGAAAATAGCTCTATTTAAGTTATGTAAACTGTCATAAACTATTTTTCTAAAGTATTCACCTTCATTAGATTATTTATGCTTTCCTTTTATGAAGGTCCCCAACATGGCCATTCCTGGGGCAGAGCAGGGAAACTCCAAAGAAAGCTGCAGCCCCACTGTTACTTACCAAAGTTGTTGCAGCAGCAGTAGCAGGAGAAAGGGCTAAGTTCTATATGTATGTGAGAGAATGATTATTGCAATTGTAGGCTATAAAACACATACCACTTGTATCGTTCCTGAAGGAGGTACTCGATAACCCCTTTTACCAAGGGACTCTAAAGTAATCACACCCTTGAAAAAAAGAAGACAAATTGAGTACAAACTCAAGCAAATTTATATAAAAGACTAAGAATAATAAATCACATAATTACTAAAATTTTAGAATTCTACTTATATGAAAAAATATTCCCATCAATAGATATATTCAGAGTATGGAATAGTGAGGGTCCCACCCAAAAGAAAACAATTTACTGTTCTTCCTGGAGATGTTGTAATAAATAACATATCACAGTGCTTGCAATTTCTATTAAGATATACAATACAGAAGAAGCTCCTTAACTAAAAAGAAAATAAAGGGAGAAGATAGGATTATTCCCTTCTATATAACATGGGAAGAGGGAAATGAAGAAGCAATCAATTTATTGTTCTTTGGACATACAAAAAGTCAGGAATGCAGAAGGGCCTAGGTCTCAGCTAACAATGAAGTTAATTCTTCAGTCAGTAAGTTAAATTAAAATATGGATTTTTGACTAAAGACATACCAGCATCATCAGCATCACCTGTAAACTACTGAGAAACACACAATTTATGGCTTCTCCCTAGACCTATCAAATCAAAGCTGTATTTTAAGATCCCCCAGATAATATTATATATTTGAGAAGCACTACTGTACTATATAGTTTCTGAGAATAATATTCTAATCAGTACAGAAGCCCAAACAACGGGAAACAAGCATAAATTAAAATAAGGAAAGCTAGGATTTAATATGTGAAAGTTTCTAGGTAACCATGATGACCAAATGACTACAGATGGTAACTGTGATATTTAATTCTTAGATAGCTTTAAAAAAGGAAGGCTGATTCGTTTGTTTTAACTGGGGTAACAGTTTTAAGTAGTTAAGTTGAATATTGCATGTTCTATATTTCATATCCCATCATTTCATATTGTACATGCCAAAACATGACCTTAAGTAAACGTAAATATAAAATAGGACTGTCCCATCAAACATCTCTGTTGGATTTGTAAGACAGATGAAAGTTGAGGAAGGAATAAAGAGCACAAGGGTAAAAAGGAGGGCCAAACTCTGCTATGTGAATCAAGGGCCATCCTCAGACTATTAAATTAGCACATTAATATTACGAAATGTTCACGGAAAAGGGCACTGAAAGGACATAGGTCGTTCTTGTCTAATCTGATTTACCACATGGTTATTTAAAGCATGAGAAAAAGCTTTCAACAAACTGTATTCCTAAACAAAAAGAGTCACTGATGAAGCTTAAACAATTTCTCCCTAATAATCTGCTTCATCTGAAAAAAAGCTATGATATATAATGCCCCTCTACTTCCTAGTTCCAGAAAAAGTAAGTAAAATATACCCAAATAAAAGCTACTTTATAATCACATTGCTACGTGCAATACATTATTGTTCTTCCTTGCTACCTTCCAGTAAATACATATAAGAAAACTGGTGGGGCAAAACTTCTATAAAGCCTCTACTTATTTCCTTTAATACAACAATTTTAATAGTTTTCAGAACATGGTAATGGTAACTAAAATGAATTTATACAGACAGTATGCACATTTTAAAACCTTATATTTTATGCCAACACTTTACAATCGTCTAAGCAATATAAGATCAGTAGGGGTATTGGCAAATCAGGAATTTTAAACAGAAATTGAGAACTTACTTGGAATTTCATTAAGATTATTATTATAATTATTATTTATTGTATTTTAATAATTTATTTTAGTTGGGCAGCATATTAATGCATCTACCTATCATTTATTTTATTTTACATAAAGAAGAGAAATACATTTTCTTCTGGCATTGTAGAATGGAATAGAAGGTTAATATAAACTAAGGTGGGTCAAAATCTCACACAAAAATTCCTCAAATTACTCTGCTATAGAAAATATGAAATAAGTAAAACTGAACAAAGTGTATCTTAATTTGGTGAATTACAAATACAAAAAATAATATGTGATCCTGTTAATAATGATAACTGAAGTTACCACTGGCATATATTCTTTAGACCATTTTACTGGTTTCACCAATTCAATAATTTCTAAACAGTGAAATATTGCAATGTAGCAGTTGGAGAACTTTTTTACCACTGATATCGAAGCTGGACAAAGAGATTATGTGACTCTGAGCTAATTTTTAAGGAATTATTTAATGAAAAGTCCTGTACCACTTCTACACCACAAAGACAAAATTTTCTGTGCAAAATTTTACTTTTGTGAGCCATTTGTATTATTTGTGAAGAGAGGTCCCAAGGTAAAAAGTAGGAATTTGGTGTTTCAGTTCTGCTGGTCTATGATACACTATCTTATCAAAATGTGATCAGTCCTTTGAAAACATACCAAACTACCAAAATATAAATAAGATTCCCTGAAGAAACAAAATTAAGTTTATTAATTTATAGTAGGAAAGATTCGTGGTCTAAGATTTGAATTAGGTCATTTACAAAAGGAACCCATTCTTAATGAATAAACTAACCTAGAAAAATTTAATTACATAATGGAAAGTTTATTGAAGAATATTATCATAGAAAAGCAAGTCAGGGAATCTTAAAGGACAGATTAAGTCAACTCAATAACCTGATTTATACCCTTTCCAATATCAAAAGCTGTAATCATTTGTGAGTACTTTCTGGAGACAAAGTGACAAAACCCTTTATCTCTTAATCCTATGTTTTTAATTTAATTTAATTTTTTAAAAAAGATTTTATTTATTTATTCATAATAGACACACAGAGAGAGGTAGAGACATAGGCAGAGGGAGAAGCAGGCTCCCTGTGGGAAGCCTGATGTGGGACTTGATCCTTGAACTCTGGAATCATGTCCGGAGCCAAAGGCAGACACTCAACTGCTGAGCCAGGCATCCCAATCTTGTTTTTTAGATGTCAATCAAGGTCAAAGATTAATGCCTTTTAAAAGTGTAGTTCAGGGGATCCCTGGGTGGCTCAGCGGTTTAGCGCCTGCCTTTGGCCCAGGGTGTGATCCTGAAGTCCCGGGATCGAGTCCTACAGCAGGCTCCCTGCAGAATCCCTGCATGGAGCCTGCTTCTTCCTCTGACTGTGTCTCTGCCTCTCTCTCTCTCTCTCTCTCTCTCTCTGTCTCTCTCTGTTTCTCATGAATAAATAAAATCTTAAAAAGTGTAGTTCAAATTCTCTCTTACTTGTAAACTTCACTTAAAGATATTTATTTGAGCTGATTTCCAGCCATTTACTTTTATCTTGTTTCTAAGCCACCCTACTGGTCAATGGAGACTTTATACATTATGACAGATTACAATATGGTAGACCTTATATCTCCATTCTGTAATTATTAAGTGCCAATAGAATATGCGAAACTGATGAGACTTTTTATGTCCTGGTAAAGCAAAATGGATACCTTTATAGCTCTATTCTAATATCATAAGCATTTTAGCATAATACATTTATTCTGATACTGAACTTAAGTCAATTGTACATTCCATGTCACTAGTTATCCGATATTAGCTGTTATTTTTTCAAAATCATACTGGAAAAGTGAATATAGCTTTCCATGGAAAATTAATTAACAGGTGGCTCAATTATCACAATTGGACAGGTTTGTGAAGGGGTGGATCTGTTTTTGATAATGTTGTGCATCTTTAGGACTATGATCTATGATCCATAAATGTAAATATTACTGGGGAAAGAAAACTTGAGTAAATGAGCAGACAAAACTTTTTTCTTTTTTTTTTTAAACCGAAGTGTGAAACACTGATCAGGCTCTTAAGTAAAATTTTCAGGGGCACCTGGGTAGCTCAGTCAGTTGAGCGTCTGCCTTCGGATCAGCTCATGGTCCTGGGGTCCTGGGATGGAGCCCAGGATTATGGTGCTCCTTGCTCAGCGGGGAATCTCCTTCCCTCTCCCTTTCTACCTCCCCCTGCCTGTATTCACTCTCCCTCTCTCTCTGTCTCTCTCTCTCAAATAAATAAATAAAATCTAAAAAAAATTTTTTTCACCCTTAAAATGGAGTAAGGCTAAAATAACTTTTTTGAGCACACTGGGCCAATAATGAATAGGCTATATTTAGTCCCCCAAAATGTATAATTTCCTTTCCTTTGTTGTTTCTCAATTGCATAGAATCCCTTTTCACAACTTTTAGTCCTTGAAAATCAAGAAGGTTGAAGAGAAGGATCTTAGGAGACGAATCAATAGGACCATGTGGTAAGCTAGGAAAATTCAAGTAGCAAGGCCAGAACAGTATAGTTCTGAGACTATAGCAATTTGTGCTTCTCAAAGTAAGATCTAACATGAAAACACAGATCTGACTCTGTATTTGATATCATCACTGTAAACTTCTTATAGACTTGTATCATTAGTCTCTTTTTCCTTTCTGTCCTTTGCAAAGGGCTGATACTAAACACACAGTAGGATGCAGTATCATTTTTGCAGTTGAAGGCTTATTTTATCTTCAAGCGATCAGAATTTAAAAATGGGAAAGATGAAATCATAAGATCATAAAGTTCAGAACTGCTCTTACTCTCTCCATTAGAACATTAGTATGGAAACAGAAATAGCTAAGATTAGAAAAAAATCATCTCAAAACAAATAGGAAAAAGGCGGTGAAAGGATCTGACTGAAGATTTAATTCACCAAATCTTTACCTAGATCTTCCTGAGATGAGGATCACGTGTGAAGATGACACTTGGGGACCAGTGAGCACAGTAAGCACTTGAGAATTTGTGTAAACTCTCAGAGATATGAAATTATAGTGTCACTAATCAAAGTTTTATCATGTTTTCAAATCACATAGAAACAAGTAAATTTTCAGCAGATCCTCAAATGTGAAAGAGGAAATTTGTTGTTAGAGCTACCTGGAAAAGAAGTTATGAGGCAACATATTGATATTTTAGTCTCTACTCAGCCTTCAGTTTTGTTAGGAAATGCTTAATGTTTTCAAGCATTGCCAGAAAGCAGTCTTAAATCTCTTTGAATTTAAAGACATCTGTCATTAAATTGGTTGATTTTAGCCAACAAAGACAATTTTTAAAATACTTGCCATATAAGGAGAGGGAGCATTATCATCTGAAACACTGTAGAATGACACTTCGACTGGAAGAGTCAAATGTGTGGGGCAGAAAACACCACTTGCCCCTACCTCAGCAGTAAAACCATCAACAATGCCAAGAGGATCTAACCGATAGTTTAAGACAGATTCCTGGAAGACAAAATAATTTTTAAGAAATAAATTTTAGAAGTTGACATATATTCATTTTTTTTCATTTAAAGAAATACATTATTATCTTTTCTAGCACTAGAAAATGGTAGCTACTCAAACAGAATCCAACAATACATTAAAAAAAAAATCAGGGGCAGTCCTGGTGGCACAGCAGTTTAGCGCCACCTGCAGCCTGGGGCATCATCCTGGGGACCCTGGATGAGTTCCACGTCGGGCTCTCTGGGTGGAGCCTGCTTCTCCCTCTGCCTGTGTCTCGGCCTCTCATTCTCTCTCTGTGTCTCTATGAGTAGATAAATAAAATCTTTAAAAAATTTTTTAAAATAAAAAATAAAATAAAATAAATCATTCACCACAATCAAGTGGGATTTATTTCAGGGATGCAAGGGTGGGGTTCAATGTTTGCAAATCAATCAATGTGATATATAACTTCAATAAGAGAAAGGATAAAAATCATATGATCATTTCAATAGATACAGAAAAACCATTTGATAAAGTATAACACCCATTCATGATAAAAGCCCTCGACAAAGTAGGCTTAGAGGGAACACACCTCAACATAATAAAGGTTATCTATGAAAACCCCACAGTGAACACCATACTTAATGGGGAAAAACTGAGAACTTTTCTCCCCAAGGTCAGGAGCAAGACTATTTTGTTCAAAATAGTACTGGAAGTCTTAGCCACAGCAATTAGACAACCAAAAGCACCCAAACTAGTAAGAAAGAAGTAAAACCCTATTTGCAGATGACATGATACTATATATAGAAAACCCTAAAGACTGCATAAAAAAAAACCTACTAGAACTGATAAATGAATTCAGTGAAGTCTCAGCACACAAAATCAGTGTGCAGAAATCCACTGCATTTCTATACACTAATAATGAAGCAGGAGAAAGAGAAATTAAGAAAACAATCCCATTTACAACTGCACCAAAAATAGTAAGATACCTAGGAATAAGCCTAACCAAAGAGGTAAAAAAGACCATACCCTGAAAACTATAAAATACTGATGAAATTGAGGAGGACACAAATAAATAAATGGAAAGACTTCCACGCTCATGGAATAGAAGAACAAATATTGTTAAAATGTCTGTACTAGGGGATCCCTTGGTGGCTCAGCGGTTTAGCGCCTGCCTTCGGCCCAGAGCGTGATCCTAGAGTCCCGGGATGGAGTCCCACATCAGGCTCCCTGCATGAAGCCTGCTTCTCCCTCTGCCTGTGTCTCTGCCTCTCTCTCTCTCTCTCTCTCTCTCTCTCTCTCTCATGAATAAATAAAATCTTAAAAAAAAAAGTCTGTACTATCCAAAGCAATCTACATATTTAATGCAAATCAAAACACTAACAGCATTTTTCACCAGAACTAGAAAAAAACCCCCTAAAATTTATATGGAACCCAAAAAGACACCAAATAACCAAAGCAATATTGAAAAAGGAAAGCAAAGCTGGAGACCTCACAATTCTAGACTTCAAGTTATATTACAATGCCGTAGTAATCAAAACAACATGGTACTGGCAAAAAACAGATATAATACATCAATAGAACAGAATAGAAAAACCAGAAATCCACAACTATATGGTCAATTAATCTTCAACAAAGTAGGAAAGAATATCCAATGGGAAAAAGTTTCTTCAACAAATGGTGCTGGGAAAACTAGACAGCCACATGCAAAAGAATGAAACTGGATCACTTTCTTACACCATAAACAAAAATAAATTCAGGGGCACCTAGGTGGCTCAGTGGTTGAGCATCTTCCTTTGGCTCAGGTTGTGATCCCCAGGTCCTCGGACTGAGTCCCATATCAGGCACCCCACAGTGAGCCTGCTTCTTTCCCTCTGCCTATGTCTCTGCCTTTCTTCTGTATCTCTCATGAATAAATAAATAAAATGTTTATTAGAGAAAATAGATTTAAAAAGTAGATAAAAGACCTAAATGTGAGGTCTGAAGCCATAAAAATTCTAGAAGAGAGCACAGGCAGTAATGTCTCTGACATCAGCCATAATAACATTTTTCTACATATGTTGCCTGAGGCAAGGGAAATAAAAGCAAAAATGAACTATTGGGACTATATCAAAATAAAAAGCCTCTGCACAGCAAAGAAAACAATCAACAAAACTAAAAGGCAACCTACTGAATGAGAGAAGATATACGCAAACGACATACGTGATAAAGGGTTAGTATCCAAAAAAAATGTAAAGAACTTACACAACCCAACACCCAAAAACTGAATAATCCAATTTAAAAATGGGCAGAAGACATGAACAGTCATTTCTTCAAAGAAATGAAAATGGCCAACAGACAAATGAAAAAATGCTCAACATCATACATCATCAGGGAAATGCAAATTCAAATTACAATGAGAGATCACCTCAGACCTGTCGTAAGAGCTAAAATCAAAAACGTAAGTAACAACAAGTGTTGACAAAAAATGTGGAGAAAAAGGAACCCTTGTGCACTGTTGGTGAGAACACAAACTGGTGAAGCCACTAGAGAAAACAGTATGGACGTTCTTTACAAAGTTAAAAATAGAATTACCCTATGATCCAGTAATCAAACTACTGGGTATTTACACAAAAAAATACAAAAACATTAATTCAAAGGAATACATGCAGCATTTATAGCAGCACTATTTACAATAGCCAAATTATGGAAAGAGCCCAAGTGTCCATCAATAGATCAATGGATAAAGATGTTGGGTGTGAGGAATGCTGGGTGGCTCAGCCTGGTTAAGTGCCTGCCTTTGGCTCAGGTCATGATCAGGGGGTCCTGGGATTGAGCCCTGAGTGGGGCTCTTTGCTCCCATTAAAAATTGTATTACCACTTTGTAAAACAGTTTGGCAGTTTCTTAAAAAATTAAACATAGGGCAGCCCTGGTGACTCAGCAGTTTGGCACCACCTTTGTCCTGGGGTGTGATCTTGGAGACCCGGGATGGAGTCCCGCATCGGGCTCCCTGCATGGAGCCTGCTTCTCCCTCTGCCTAGGTCTCTGCCTCTCTCTCTCTTTCTCTCTGTGTCTCTCATGAATGAATAAATAAAATCTTTAAAAAAAAAGTTAAACATATACCTATTATATTACCCAGACATTCCATTCTGGGTAAGTTACCCAAGCAAAATGAAAACTTATGTCCACACAAAAATGCATATATGAATATTCACAGCAGGTGTTTTTGTTTGTTTTATTTTTTTTTTAGAGAGTACACAATTGACGGAGGGGAGAGGGAATAGAAAAGAATCTTAAGTGGGTTCCACAAGGCTCAATCTCATGACCCTGAGATCGTGATCTGAGCTGAAATCAAGAATCAAATGCTTAACCAACTGAACTACCCAGGCACCCCTTACAACAGCTTTATTTGTAATAGACCAAAACTGGAAACAACCCAAAGGTCCAAAATCAGGTGAATGAATAAACAAATTGTGGCATATCCATATGGCTACAATAAAAAGAAATAAACTCTTGATACAAAGGACAGGTATAAATTAAAAAGGATCTATAAGTTGGACAGTCTCAGAACTTCTCTGTACCTTTTTCTACTGAAGTCGAATGAAAATGTATGTATAACTGTACAAATGTACAAATACATTCCAGTGTACTAATCTTGTAACCATCTTCCTTTTCCTAAGGTTTTTACATGTCAGATGTTCTTTTTTCCCTTCACAAATTTTCTTATAATACAAAGGTTGCAGAACATCTGACACTCAGTGGCCTTATGCAATTTTAAAATACTGTCAGAGAATAGAGAGAGTTCAACATCTCTGAAGTGATATCTTGATCCCAAGTAGGACTATTCTTATTAAATAAAATGGCACATTATTGGAGACCTTTACCCATTCAATTTTTAAAAAATAGTCTTATTTTAGAATAGATTTAGATTTGAAACAAAGTTACAAATATAGTTTAAAGAACTATTTGATTTTGAATATCAACCTTCTTGATCATGAAGGGGGTGTTATGAGCCCACTATTCTCATTCCTGGGTATCAGAGTCAGTACTACCATGTAAGGTGTGGTTAACTCCCTCCTTTAGCCAGAGTAATGGACACCTTACTCCACTTTATGTAAGTCCTCTATCTTCCTCACAAGGTACCCAATTTGAGGATGTCACTGCCAACAATTCTAACTTTACTTCTTACAAAAAGTAAAGGCAAAAGGAAATGAAAAGGAAAGAAGGTGATTTCAAAGCTTTGAAAAATACAATCCATTTATTTACTTCCTTTTCACAAACAAATGACATAAATAGCACCCTGGATCTAGGATAAGAAATGTCAACTCTTTAAAATTCTTAAAAACATTACCTCAAAATTTCCTAAGAGACTAAGACTTGTAATAGGTGGAGCACTAGAACTCAGAAATGGTTTTTCATGAATATCTGGATCATCTTCAATGTTTAAACATGGTCGAGGACTATTAAAAAGAAAATTAACAAACAAACATATTAAACACAACATTTTCTAATTTACCTTTTGTACAAAATTAAATTAGGAGAATTTGATCAATTTCAAATTTACTTAAACTACATGATAAAAAATTAATCCTAAAAAAAAAAAATTAATCCTACCAAATTTTAAGATAGGAAATATCTAGTTTAAAATCCTGATTTGATTTTGTAGTCTGTGTTATAATATTTGACAAAAAATATAAGTAAAACTCTGGAAGGTTCCAGGATTGAATGTATAATTTATCATATAGTGGCATTTACTAGAAATATACAATGCAGCCTTCTTTCAGTCTTCATTTTCAGTGAAAAATGAGAATACAAAGGCAAAATTATGTGACTAAAGAAAATAATGAGAGTATTTACTTGTCAACATGGAACACATTTCTAAGGCTTTTTTGCAAAGAAGCATAAGGCAAAGGAGAAGGTGATTGACCAGAAATACTCAAGCCCACTAAGTGTTAAAACCAAAGTGTTTATGATGACCAATATAGCTACTCATTGTCTTACTTTCTCCCTTCTTCACCCTTAATAACTGTGTGTGAAATAATATTGAAAATGACAGCTAGAAAATAATATTCCTGTTAAAATTGTGATTTTTGTAGAAAATATTTATTCCCCAAGACTAGAAATGAGTGTAGTAGTATTTCACATACACAAACGAGTTTTAGAATAAATACCTTCTAGACGATAAGCTTTTCAGATGCAGTAATGAAGAATCCAAATCAAAACAACCTGATTGTGTCTTTCTTTGAGGAACCTAAGATCAAAATATTCATTTGTGATATTTAAAAACACTGTAATTTTTTTCTTGAATTGATAGAACACTTTTCAAAAGAAAGCTAAGCATATCTGACAAATAATAAAACTTCTCCCAAAACACCTTACTTACAATCATGCTCTGTATTACATATTGTTCTTATGTTCTCATTTTATTAACTGATAGGAGAAAACAGATAATTAATAAAAGCACTTTTACCAGGTTTTGACTTTTTAAGAAGCAGAATTTGTTTTTTTCTAAAACCAAATCTTACATGGGATCCTAATATATAAAAAAAAGACTTTTTTTTTTTTACTTTATTATATACAGTTGACCCTTGAACAACACAAGGATTATGAGGGATCCCTGGGTGGCGCAGCATTTTGGCGCCTGCCTTTGGCCCAGGGCATGATCCTGGAGACCCGGGATCGAATCCCACGTCGGGCTACCGGTGCATGGAGCCTGCTTCTCTCTCTGCCTGTGTCTCTGCCTCTCTCTCTCTCTCTGTGTGACTATCATAAATAAATAAAAATAAAAAAAAAAAAAACACAAGGTTTATGAGACACTGACCCTCTGCCCAGGGCAGTTGAAAATTACCATATAAGTTTTGGCTCAGCTACGGTTGACTGGAAGCCTTACCAGTAACATAAATAGCTGATTAACACACATTTTGTATATTGTTATATACTGTGTCATATTCTTAAAGCTAAAGAACATGTTATTAAGAAAATTAGAAGAGAAAATACGTTTACAGAAACAAAACAAAACCCACATATAAGTGGACCCGTCCAGTTCAAATCTGTGTTGTTCAAGGGTCTACTACACTTCTGTATTTTGTTGGGGGGAATAAAAGATTGATAGCTTTAAAATAAAAAGAAAGAATAATTAAATAGTGACGGGAGCCTGGAGTTCTGCCCAGCTCTACCACCATCGCACTGTACATTTCCAAGAACCCTGGAGTTTCACAGAGAATAGGTCTGAAAAATACTACCCTGGATGTTCAACCACCATTGTATACCATATTACATTTAAGACACCAATCACACCACCGTCTAGCTAAAAATATCCTAAAAAATGAAAGATCCAGATATCAAAGGTAAAATCACATGCAACATGCAAATTAGAAAGACTCGTTTTCTAGAATATCATATATGTATCCATGCTATTTTTTGTAGTCAGAGCTCAATGTGAAGTTTTCTATCTAAACTCTCATGTCTTCACCTGGGTGGCTCAGCGGTTGAATGTCTGCCTTGGCTCAGGGTGTGATCTCGGTCCCAGGATCAAGTGCCGCATCGGGCTCTCTGCCAGAAGCCTACCTCTCCTTCTGTCTATGTCTCTGCCTCTCTTTCTGTGTCTCTCATGAATAAATAAATAAAATCTTAGGGAAAAAAAAAAAACTCTCATGTCTTCAATTCTGAAAAGTTCTTTTCCTTAATTTCTTGACACTGCATTTTCCTTCTTCCATCTACTTTTTTGGAATTTGTACTAGACTTACACTAAACATCTCATTTTATCTTCCGTGGCTCTTTTACCTTTTACCATCTCTTTTCCCTTCTGTACTTCATTCTAAGTGCTTTCTTAATATGTCTCCCATTCACTCAATTGCTCTTCAGCTGGTTCTAGGCCACTGTTAATCCATCTGTATTTGTATGCACACGTGTGTATATACAGCAATTAAAATGTTTTTTCATATTTAGAATTTTGATTTAGTTGTTTTAGGTAGGTCAAATGTTTGGCATTATTTTAAATTGTTTAGAATTTAGCTTCTCTAAAATAAATTATAAATTAAAGTTATAAATTTAAATTCTAGATTTCTTATTCAGTAATTATTTTTTAATATAGGCCAGATATTGTATGCTTTGAGTTTACTTAAAAAATACAGATAAAACAGCAAAAATTATCTTATGTTTGTAGCAAAATATACGTGTTTTTACTTCTGCTATGATACTGATCACTTGCCTCACGTTTAACTGAAACGGCAGGTAGAGCAACTAACTACTGACAGCTTACTATGTGTTAGAAATGATACTACTCATCCTCACAACACTAAAGGAGACATTTTCACCCCTTTTTTAATGATGAAGAGACTGAGGCTCAGATTATATTACTCAAATAAGGTCACAAATGTCACACAGGTAGGGTGAAGTCTTTGTGACTCCAAAGCAACACTCTTTTTTTTTTTTTTTTTCCTAAAGCAACACTCTTAACCTTAGCACTCTGACCTACAAATCTATTTGTAAATGTAGAGTGGGGAAATTTATATGTCTTAAAATAAGATGTTGCATGGGTTCCACATCAAAGACAACTACAAATTTGATTGTCAAATGATCCAGCTATTGATGTCAACTAGCTTCAGTGCAAAGATAAAAATCTACTTACAAACCCGTTTGACACTAAATATTTCCTTTATATGTAATAATAATTAAAATATTAGACAAAAGACTTTCAGAGAAATTTTATAATCCTAATATTTTTATTCATAGTTTTAGCCTTTGCCCATATTAACACATAGTTATTAGATACATCAAAAAATAAAATGTTTTGTAACTGGAAATTTCTGTTAAAGGTATTTAAATTTTTTCAAATACAATTTGGATAAAATGATCTGTAAACATTTTAGATGTTTTCAATGTTAAATATGGAATAAGAGGAAAAAAACCTTACAGGACTTGAAAGAAGAGGCAATCCAGTTCGAGGATGAAAGGCTCTCGTTGAGATTCCATCTAAGGAATGAAAATTATGTTTCCGCCAGACACTTGAATGTTTCAGTGGTATAGTCTTCTGCTAGGAAAATAATTAGATTTTAATGTTAATATTTAAGTAATTTTTGGTTTTAGTATTATTCTAATATGTAGTGAGGTATTACATCCTTGGTGGTGAAGATTTAATCAGAAAACAATTTCTAAATTTTTTCTAGGATACTGAATAAATTCAAATATTCTAAAGAAAGTATGTCCAAATATAATTGCCTTATCAATATATGGTCATATTTATAAATAATCTAATATCTGGTAAGCTAACATTTGATATTTTTAATTTGTTAACTAAACAACTACTCACAGGTAGAAAAAATAGAATATTCTAAAATATAAAACTATGTTGATATTAAGAGCCATTCTCAGAGCATATAATTTGGTGGAGCATAACAGAGAAATACAGTAAATGCAAACTTAAAAATATATCTAATGCAGCTGCAGTACCGTGTTTTTGAAGTGATACAGGAAACAAGCTAATCCTTAACAATTAGGCAAGTTTAAACGCAAACACCGGAAACTCATGAAAATCCTGGGACGCCTGGGTGGCTCAGTGGTTGAGTGTCTGCCTTCAGCTCAGAGCATGATTCCAGAGTCCCGGGATCAAGTCCCACATCAGACTCCCTGCATGGAGCCTGCTTCTCCCTCTCCCTATAGCTCTGCCTCTCTCTGTGTTTCTCATGAATAAATAAATAAAATCTTAAAAAAAAAAAAGAAATTCATAAAAATCCAGAAAGACTTATCTACCATTTACTAGCTTTGTGACCTTGGGCAAGATACTTAACTTCTCCAAGCTAAGGGTCCTCTTTTTTAAATTGGAGTTAGTAATAACACCTAACCTCATAGTTTAGTGGAAGGATTAAGTATGCCAACATGTGTAAAATATTCAGAAAAGGGCTTGGGTACTTAGGAAATTTAAGCATAACAATAATTTTCTAAAGTTAAAAATAGTTTGGTAGAAAGGTAAATCAAATGGAAATGACTGAAGTATCTCTTATTTACATAGTGCATCTAAGGTTTACAAAACTTTTTATTTATTTTTTATTTATTTTTAAAGACTTTATTTATTTATTCATGAGAAACACAGAGAGAGAAACAGAGACACAGGCAGAGGGAGAAGCAGGCTCCATGCAGGGAGCCCGATGCGGGACCCAATCCCGGAACTCCTGGGATCACGCCCTGAGCCAAAGGCAGACACTCAACCGCTGAGCCACCCAGGGGTCCCTACAAAATATTTAAAATTTGTTATTTGACTATCACAACTGAGATAGGCACAAGAGATTTATCATTCTTATTTTAAAGCTGAGGAAACTGAAGTTTTTAAAAGTTACATGACTTAGTCAGTGTGACTTAGGGACCAAATTGTGAAGTCAGGACTGGAACCCAACTATTCTGACCAACAGCCTAGTGATTTCACCATAGATATTCCTAAAATCCTTAGCTGAGCAGTGGCATAGCACAATGAGGACACTGTTTTAGGCCAGAGCTGCTAACAAACAATACATTAAGTTAATACGAATTTCATTTCTGACGCCTATTTACTCTCCAGCAATTGTTCAGAATATTGAAACAACCAAAAATGGCAACAGGAAGAATTTACCTAACATTTGCTATTAAGATGATTATTTTCAAAGGATGTTAATACTACTTTTATTGCAGGTTCATTTTAATAGACTGTGTGTATTATAATTAGTGGGCACCTTGGGCCTTCATAACTAAATTTCCTGTAAAACAGAAAACTATAATAAATGAGAATTATATTTGAAATATTAGATGCTACCTACCAACGCCTCTGTACTTTTTAATCGTTCACATGTAGACAAACAGTTTTTTATATTCTTTCTCTGAGAACAGTTTTGAGATTTTTCATCAATTGTCTCTTCTTTCTTATCCTGTTCATTTTTCAATTGGTCTGGCTTTTTGCATTTGAAAACTTCATTATTACTGAGATAATTTTCTATACTATTAAGTTGATTATTTTGCTCACATGTTTTGGGCCTTTTAAAGTCTTTATTTGAGCACTTGTTTTCATGTTTGTTCAAATATCCAGACATTTCCAACATAGCAGTTTTTATTTTTGAGTCATTTTTCTTAGAATCCTCAAATTGATAATTGTTAAAAGATTCTGGATTACAATTTTCATTTTTTATTTTTTCTTTATATTTAGTTGTACAAGTTTGTTTTTCAATATTGTTGCAATTTGAATACTGTTTATCAGTTTCATTGCTAATTTCTTGCTCCTTAAATTGACACTCAGAAAGTGTATTTTCCAATCTAACTGTCAAATCTAAGTTATTTTTTTTGCAGTGAGGCATATTCGAGGGAGTCAATATACCAGCGGTTTTGTTCTGTCTCTCTTGAAATGTATTTTGGATGATTTCACTAAGATTGTCCTGATACAGATTTCTTATTTGAGGTTTCAAAGAGGACTTGACTTTACTTTCGCATTTAAAAGAACTCAATGATTTTTTGGGTATTAAGTTTGTCCCTTCACTGCTATCTTCCAAAAAGGAAAATTTTGTATTAGAAATGGAAATGGAAGTGTCATCCTTGTTTTTCTTCAACAAATTTTTATCTTCATACAAACTCCTAAACACCTTAGAAGAAACCGAACTGGAGTCATGCATGTTGAATGACTGCCGGGATAAATGTGATGCTGTTGGATCGATATGCTCCAAGTGTTGAGCAATCCTTGCGATAACATCTTGCCGCTCTTGGAGTAAGGAGCCTATCAAAGGATTAGTCTCACCAACAGACTGACGAGAATAAAGACCATCAGAAATGCCAGTTGCACTTCGAAGAGTTTCTGGTTTTACTTGAATTTTTCCCTCGCTGGTATCTTCTGAGGAGGAAAGCTCCGGACTACCAAAAGAAATGGAGAAAGGTTCTTTACATTTTCTCACGTTTTCATTTTCTTGTGCAACCCGGAAAAGTTTTGAATTAAGTGAACTAGACTCTTGCATATTAAATGGATGTCCAGGAACATGTGAAGTGCTTGGATCACAATGAATCAAATGCTGAGCAATTCTTGCAATAACTTCTTGTCGGTCCTGAATTAAAGAGCCTATTAAAGGATTAGTCTCACCAACTGATTGCCAGGAACTCTGGTGGCTAGACACACTGGAATCAATCATTGAAAATGATTTTAATGTTCTCACTGGTGTTTCGTGTGACTTTCTATCTCCTCTACCACTGAAGCCCAGAATATTAGCTTGACATGTTCCATAGTCAGATTTATTGCCAGTGCCCGGATACAGTTTGACATTTTTGACAGCTGCATTATACTCTGAAGTTGTGCCATTTTTTGCATGCAATACGTTTTCGGGTGCCAGGGCCCAAGATTGTTTGCTACACAGACGCTGTGAGCTATTTGTACTACATTGTTCAGCTTCATTAGAATTGCGGTGCTGATGGGCTTTAAGTTCATGTTCTTGAATTCTTTTCTCATAAAGGCCAATATTAGTGTGAATACTACAGGTCAACACTGGGTAATTAGATTGTCTGGGCAAGGACTGAACGCTGACTTTCAAGGCCACATTGTGAGAAACATTAGGAACAGGAAACACATGTTCAATTGGAGTCTGTGAAAAATTCCACTGCAGGTCTACATCAGCAGCACTGATTCTAGAATCATACAGAAAAATAGAGAATCAATGGATTATACAATTCATAACATTATAGTATATTATAAAAAATTTTAAGTAGTCATAGACTGATCTTTGTTTGCATTAATTACTATCAAGGCTTTACTTTCAGCTACTTTACCATGCATGCCATTCTGATAAAACCAAATAAAATACAATAGTTTAGAACAGAGAGTATCTCTTTTTAAGATTTTATTTATTTATTCATGAGAGACACAGAGAGAGAGAGACAGAGATATAGGTCGAGGGAGAAGCAGGCTCCCCATGGGAAGCTTGATGCAGCACTTGATTCTGGGACCCCTGGATCGTGATCTGAGTTGAAGACAGATGCTTGACCACTGAGCCACCCAGATGCAATACATTTTGAGAGATGTATTTTTTTAAGAATACTAGCCCACATAAGCATTAAAGCTTAAGAATGTTTTTATTATTATTTAAGATTTTATTTATTTATTCATGAGACACAGAGAGAGAGAGAGAGTAGAGACTTATGCAGAGAGAGAAGCAGGGTCCATGCAGGGAGCCCGATGTGGGACTCAATCCCGGGACTCCAGGATCATGCCCTCGGCCAAAGGCAGATGCTCAACGCTGAGCCACCCAGGTGTCCCTAAAGCTTAAGAATATTATGAGTTACTTGTCAAAAGAGAAAAAACGGACTTTGTATTTACTACTAAATAAATAGAGTCAGCTAATTCTTTTATACAAGGTGATTAAGAAATGCTCTTCATCTCATGGCCACCTGCCTACAGAGACAATTAGATAGCTGTTCAGCAGCCTGTAAATTTATAGTTTTCAAGATACAAAAATTAAGTAAGTATACCATTATGGAAACTCAGCAGCCCAGAAAGTTTTCTACTGTGTATACACTGGCAGCATTATATCCACTATTGGTTTTGAAAGCTAAAAAATGTTCTGAAAACTATTCTATGCCAAATTTAACCCAAAAAGCAAAACTCCTACTGATTCCTATTTAAATTTCTCTAACTTTTGAGAAAAACTTCAGTAAATTTTATCTACTTACATTTAGGAATGAAGGAAATAAACTACTTAAAAGGTAAAATATTCAGTATCTAACCAACATAATTGAATATGCACTGTTCTTATTTTGCCCTAGACATACCTGTAAAGAATATTTCGTGGAATAGCACCATGAGAAACACTCAGCCAAGCACTTAATTGAGAAAAAAACACAAATGAGCGGACAGCCAATAGAAGAGTCTTTTCTTCAATAAATCGATCACCACTCCTAAGGGAAGTAAAAAGCATCATATAAATGTCAGCAAGTACAAAATGACTGAATTTTAGAAAGACTGAAGCTAAAACATTTAGGACGTGTGCTTTCAAGAGTATAGAAGTGCACTTACTAGTGTCACTTCAAGTCACACAAGTACGAAATGTTTAAATTTTACTACATAAATAGAAGAATTCAATGACATGATATATTATTAAAATAATTTATAGAAAGCAATGAAAAACCTGATTTACCAACAACTTATAACTCTGTGCAACTTACTGTCGAGGAACTGGCTCCAATATCCATCTTTCTAATAATAATGCATCTTGCTTAATTGCAGGATCATTAAGATCAATCCCTTCTGTGGTGGGTCCATCATCACTGTAGCAGCAGTCTGGTAGTAGCATCACTTCCACCATGATTGGAAGGTTGTTCTTCCACAACAATGAGACCTCAGACCTAGTTCTTCTGGCTTGGCGACACTTGAGAGAAAATGAATATAAGCAAAATGTCTTGATGGGCCAAAAATTTCATGTTTAAATTTTAAAATTATAATTGTAAAACAGACAACTCTATGAGAAATGAGTTATCAATTGCAGAACTTTGCTTAGGCTTGTCTATTTAGATTTCATCATTAAATAATGGGTTAACACTAGTGAGTTCTAGAGTGTGAGATGTAGCACTAAACATTTGTGATGCAAATTTTCTTGGAGGGATATTCTTGCTCTATTTTGCAGAAAAATAACTGCCACAACACAAATCTGACAGGCCTTGAGATGGCCCAGCCTAGTATGTAAATTATATCATCATTACAGAAGAAAGATTCATTCTAAGTGGAAAGCAAAATATTAAAAATTCATTTTCATTAAATGATCAAAATAGACAAGATTTAAAAAGTGTAAAATTTGAGGCACCTGGGTGGCTCAGTGATTGAGCATCTGCCTTTGACTCAAGTCATGATCCTGGGGTTCTGGGACCAAGCCTGCATTGGGCTCCCTGCTCAGCAGGGAGTCTGCTTCTTTGTCTCCCTCTGCTCCTCCCCTTCTCTCATGCTCACTCTCTCTCAAATAAATAAAGAAAATCTTAAAAAAAAAAAAAAAAAAAAAAAAGAAGAAGTGTAAAGGGATGCCTGGGTGGCTCAGCAGTTGAGCCATCTGCCTTTGGCCCAGGGCGTGATCCTGGAGTCCCAGGATCAAATCCATATCAGGCTCCCTGCTCTCTCTGTGTCTCTCATGAATGAATAAAATCACACACACACAAAAAAAAAAAAAAAAAAAGGTATAAAATTTAAGACTATATTTAAGAAACAAACTATTGAGAAAAATTCTTATAACAAATTTTACTACCTACCAAAATAAATATTTTTAAACATTATATGATAGTAAAAAATATCTTGACATAGGAAAAAAGAAAGGACTATCAGAGAGAAATTGGCTAATATGAGGAAAATAATCATGAAGATAATTCTACTAAATAAACACAAAGTCAATAGTTTTAAATCTGGCATGGGAGAAGGCAGGTATGAAATTGGTTGTCAACCTGCAAGCTGATCTACAAAGGCACCTGCTGTGCTTTCAAGAGCATTAAGATCAAGATTATTAGCCATGGTCCAGAATTAGGATTTTTTTTCATTATAGTTTTAACCGATTTTATATTTAAATGTCAACATTATAATTATCACGTACCAAAGATGACCGAATTTAAACCAGTTGACATAAAAGATAAATAAAAAATACTCAACACATAATTCTTACCTGAGCCAGCTTGTCACTGCATTCATGTTTGGTAGTTGCTGGGTAACAGGACTGTGCTGGAGGGCAATGGAAACTTTCTGTGCGACCTTTTACAGAACATTCTGGTGTTCGTCCTTCTGTTATTAACAAGGCCAAAGAGACCAAGAACTCCTCTGCATCATATTCAAAATATTCATCTAGAGTATCTGGTATGTAAAAAAAGAAAAAGAGTCTCCAATGTAATGTATTCTTGATAAGAGCTCACCTTTTACGTCAAAAATACCTAATATCACAATCCATATTCAAGTATATTTACTAACAAAGAGGGAAAGGGAAATAAAAATGAGGCAATTAAAATACAGTAAACTCTTGATTCACAAGTTATACAGGGTAAGGAGAGGATGGATTATTCCAAATTTCAGTTAAGACAAAGATGGTTTCTATGTGAAACTTGCACAAAATTGTTTCTATGTGAACTTCAATTCAAATGTCTAAGAATTCAGGAATACACTTATAATCCTATAGATATTTAGATTTTTGGATGTCAAGTGCAACAGTTTTCATATGTAAAGTCCCACCAATAACCAAAAGATTAAAAAGTCTTGTGTCACATTTTTAGCTAAGATGCTTTATTATTATTGTCAAACATTGAAGATGTAAATTCAAATGCATGTTTCTCCCCTCTCCCTTGCTCCTTTCTTATCTATCTAGTTCCTTGTTCTCACAACCCCAGTTCTGTGCTGTGGACATTCAGAGTTATGGAGTCCTTCTCTGCCTATGCTATACCACAGTATTAATTTCAAAAAGAGTAATGCTGTAATTATCCACCAGGCGATGCAGACACAGATTACAACACATACAGTGTGTTGTTTTTTGGTTACTGTACAGTTCAGAACAATTTAATCTGTAGCTGTTTTTACTTACTTGCAGTAACTTTTAAATTTCTCATAAATGCTCCAAGTTTGCAAACAAAACACAGTTAAATTTCAAAAGTGTTAACCTGCTACACAGGTTGAACATGTGTGCAAATGCACAAACACAAAATTCAATTTGTTGTGCAATCCAAGTAAACAACATATAACTTAAGTACTTACTACACTTATTAGGTGACGGGGATACAGAGTTGTACTGCATATAGCTCCTGGTTGCAAAAGGTTTTTGATTCACAAATGAGTTAAAAGTCAATAGGAGGGCAGCCCAGGTGGCTCAACAGTGTAGTGCGGCCTTCACCCCAGGGCGTGAGCCTGGAGACTGGGGATGGAGTCCCACTTCGGGCTTCCTGCATGGAGCCTGCTTCTCCCTCTGCCTGTGTCTCTGCCTTTCTCTCTCTCTCTCTCTCTCTCTCTCTCTCTCATGAATAAATAAATAAAATCTAAAAAAACAAAAAACAAAAAACAAAAACAAAAAATAAAAGCAAATAGGATACTACAGCATGTGATAAATTCCAATGTTGTTTGGATAACAGTGGTAAAATTTTGCAAAAGAGGTTGTCATTGAAATAAACAAAAAGCAGAATCAGACCTATAAATACAGAGAACAAATTGACTGTTCTCAGAAGGGGTTGGGGGATTGGCAAAATGGGTGAAGGGGAGTAGGGATACAGGCTTCCAGTTATGGAGTAAGTCACAGGAATAAAAGTCTCAACATAGGGAATATAGTCAATAATACTGTAATAGTGTTGTATGGTGACAGATGGTAGCTATACTTGTGGTAAGCATAGCATAAACTGAATTGCTATGTTGTACACATGAAACTAATATAACATTGTATGTCAACTATACTAAAAAAAAAAAGAGGTAGGCACTGAGCAGAAGCAGCAGTTAGAAAATGGAGCTTGAGTAGAAAATTTATATAGAGAAGGCAAGGAAAAGAAACTGGAGTCAGATGTGAATAGCCTTGAAGGGTATGATGAAGAATGCTTATTTCTAGCTTTAGGAAGGCTTTAAGGAAAAGAAGCAGCCTTAAAAGCCAACTTTATTGAGCTGGTATTTCAAAACCATTCAGAAAAATGTCCCTAAAATGTCCATGTGCAACACATAAAACAACAGCCAACACTTAGTAATATTGTCAGGCATTGCTAGTTCTAAGTACTTTCTATACATTAACTAATTTAATCCACAGAACAGCTCCAAAGGTGAGAAATGTTAGCACCATTTTGCAGATAACTAACTGAAGCATAGAAAAGTAACTTTCTCAAGATCATCCAGCTAGTAAGTAGCAAAGTTGGAATTTGAATCTACAGAGTCTAGCTCCAGAATCTAGGTCCTTAACCACCCCATACTTGCTTTCTTTCATTGCAACTATAAATATTGCTATGATATACCTTAACATATGTTTGTAAAATAATATATATGCTATATTTTAGTAACACATTTTAGAACATTTATTGTATAGAATTACAGACAATCCTTGATCAACTTATGATTTTTTGACTTGACAATGGTGTGAAAGTGATATGTATTCAGTAGAAACCTTACTCTGAATTTTGAACTTTTCCCAGGCTAGCAATGTGGTAGGATATTCTCTTGTGATGCTGGGCAGCTGCAGTGAGCTCCAGCTCCCAGTCAGCCATATGATGGAGGGGGTAAACAACCAATACACTTACAACCATTCTGTACCCGTACAACCATCCTATTTCTCACTTTTAGTACAGTATTCAATAAATTTAACAACATATTCAACACTTTATTATAAAATAGGCTTCGTGTTAGATGATTTTCCCCAGATGCAGGCTAATGTCCTAAGCACATTCAAAGCAGGCTAGGCTAAGCTATTTTGTTTGCTAGCTAAGGAGTAATAAGTGCTTTTTTCACTTAAGATATTTTCAATTTACAATAGGTTTATCAGGACATAACCATTGGAAGTCAAGGAAGATCTGTAGTTTTCAGGAATAGGACTCTAATTTACAATAATGTGCAAACAAGAGAGTAGTGTTAGCTTTCAACTTTCCTCAAGAAATCAATTAGATGGGGGATCCCTGGGTGGCTCAGAGGTTTGGCACCTGCCTTTGGCCCAGGGTGTGATCCTGGAGTCTCAGGATTGAGACCCACGTTGGGCTCCCTGCATGGAGCCTGCTTCTCTCTCTCTCTCTCCCTCTCTCCCTCTCTGTCATGAATAAATAAGTAAAAATCTTTAAATAAATAAAAAAAAAGAAACCAATTAAGATTAAAAATCAAGGATCTCCTGTGGTATCCTTCAGATGGAAGCAAAAGATGTCAAAGATTCTACTCAATCCCCTTCTCTGTTGGTTCTGTGGATTTTCGAGGCTATTTAAGACTTGTCATGGGCTACATGGCATGATTTTGGCTCCTGGGAGATTTCTCTGGGCTCATCCTGTTTCTTCCCCTAAACTTGTCAGGTAAGCCTGGAAAGCTAAGAATTGTGGTAGAGCAATGGCTTCTAATCTATGGAATGCCGAGTGATGCCAAGATGACAGCTACTCCATGTGAATAACAAGGATGGCAGACAACCTAAGTAGTAAGTCTCATCTTTATGTGCTACTACTTAAAAAAAAGATCTGTAGTTCATCTGACCTGCTAAGTTTTTTCTTAAGAAAGGGGAAAGGGTGTGGATCCCTGCGTGGCTCAGTGGTTTAGCGCCTGCCTTTGGCCCAGGGCATGATCCTGGAGTCCCAGGATTGAGTCCCATGTCAGGCTCCCTGCATGGAGCCTGCTTCTCCCTCTGCCTGTGTCTCTGCCCCTCCCTCTCTCTCTCTCTTTCTCTCTCTCTCTCTCTCTGTGTCTCTCATGAATAAGTAAATAAAATCTTAAAAAAAAAAGAAAAGAAAGAAAAGGGAAAGGGCACAAGAGTAGGGAGTATAAGAGTATTATCCTTATGCCTGCAAAACTATATTTATCGCTACAGTCCCAGCAGAGAATGGCTTACACAGTAGGAATCATCAAGTTGATAAAAACTAAACTATTGTGAAAAGTACTTTTGAATAACACAGCATTTGCTAAAACTTGGTTGAGTTAGTCATCATCTCCTCAGATGGTAAGCTAAAAAATTTCCAGGGGCGCCTGGCTGGCACAATTGGTAGAGCATATAACTCTTGATCTTGGGGGCATGAGTTCAAGCCCCACATTGGGGGTAGAGCTTACTTTAAAAAAAACCATAAAAAGCAAAAAAAAAAAAAGCTCTCCAAAATCATGACTGGAGTCTATAATCCTTTGGATGACTAACTGAGCTAGCCAGAGTATTAAATATTTAAATGAAAAATTTGAAACAAAGATTAGAGATGACAGTAGTTACCTATTAGTTATCTATACAAATATTACATAAGAATTACAAGGGGGCAGCCCAAGTGGCTCAGCAGTTTAGGGCCGCCTTCAGCCCAGGGCATGATCCTGGAGACCTGAGATGGAGTCTCATGTCAGGCTCCCTGCATGGAGCCTGCTTCTCCCTCTGCCTGTGTATCTGTCTCTCTCTCTCTCTCTCTCTCTCTCTCTCTCTCTGTGTGTCTCTCATGAATAAATAAGTAAATAAATCTTAAAAAAAAAAATTACAAGGAATAGCAGGGATTATACAGTGGTATTATAAAAACTAAAATACTACCTAAATGCATGTGGACTATGTGATGACAGTCTTTAGGAATTTCTCAGGAAAAATTTATGGGTGTCTGAATTTTAAGAAATGAGAATACTAAATCATGGTAGCCATTAGAAAAGTTGTATAGTTAAAATTTCTATAATGTCAACCTCTAAAACACCAGACAGCAGAGTTTACCATAAGGAATATGAATAGTAAATGAGAAATTTGATATGCTAATGAAAATTCAATAGATATAACCTGATATTTTGAGGACACAGATTATTCCAGATACAAATTATTATCTTAGGGCTTCTGAAAACAATTTGCTTTTAAAAAAAGTATTTCATATCTAGACAAAGATGGACTGTTGGGGCTTACTAGTAGTTAGTTTTAGAAGAAACAATTTTAGAAGAAATAATTTATTTGATGTAAAGCATAACATTGAAGAAAACAAAGCATTTATAAATTTTCAAGGTTATAAAGGATGTATCTTTGAAGACTGGTGATTAATGACTCAAAACATAGTTGTAGAGTCCTACCTCTAAAACTTCAATAAGGATTATGACTACATCCCAGTCTGTCTGGGAGCTATGCTGCTCTTGTAGTGGCCTGCATGCACTTCTGGCTCTGGAGTTTAACCATGTTTTTTAAAGTTCCCCATCTGTTCAACAAAAGAGGTAAACAATTTGGCCATTGGGAAAACTCTGATCAGAGTGATCCATAGATAAAATGGACTAACTCACATGAGAAGTAAATTCTTTATCATCACCGGCGGTATTCAAGGACAGACTCATAGACACATGCGGGGGGGGGGGGGGTTGGAGGGATTTAGATTATCAAGTGGTAGCTCAGTTAGATTTGCAAGAGTTCGTTCCATTCAGAGAGTCTATGAATCTCTGTTATTCAGAAGTTGCTCAAAGAAAACAAAACAAAACAAAACAAACAAACAAAAAACCCAGGAGAGAGGCCAAAACCACTATCTCCTTTTCAAGAGACCCTAAACTAGGAGCCCATCTGAACCAGTACTCATCATATAGTCATTTAGAACAAAAACCCAGTATGGCTCAAAGCTACTTCAAGACTCTGTCTAGATGTAATGGAAGAAGAATGTCTTACACATCACTGGGCTGTTGTATATGCTGTTCAGTTTACTTTGAAAGCCTGACAAGGTAGTAGAAAGATTCCATGTTTTTCATGGCATGGAATACAATAACAAGAGAAGTAGAACAACCTGGGAGGTGCTGTAAAAATAATGTCCCTGGGGCGCCTGGGTGGCTCAGTCGGTTAAGTGTCTGCCTTCGGCTCAGGTTGTGATCTCAGAGTCCTGGGACTGAGCTCAGCATGGAGCTCCTTGCTCAGCGGGGAGCCTGCTTCTCCCTCTGCCCCTCAACCCACTTATCCTCACTCTCTCTTTCTCAAATAAATAAAAATAAATAATAAAACATAAAATTTTATTGGATTTAAACTTCCTTTTTAACCTCAAGACAGTTACCTAAGTTAGGCTCTTATATTTTTTTTAATATTTTATTTATTTATTTTATACCTGAATTACTACAATAGTATCCTAGCTATGGTTTAGGACTCTAAGTCCCTTCTTACTCACTTTGTACCCTAGTCCAATTAATCTTCCTGAAAAGCCATTCTATTACATGCTTCTCAGCTCAAAGCTTTCTGTGTTTATTTTACTGGCTACCCAACTGTCTGTTGATCCCAAAGTGAATTCTTTAAGTTTGACATTAGGGCCAGAACCACCATACCTGGCTGTGCCCCGCCAGATTCTGAAGTAAATGCTGCCCCTTGGGAGATATACAGTGAGGTGACCCTACTTCAGACTCCACCTATGGAGTCTTCATTGTCTCCACTTTTGCTTGTTCATCTCTTTTACTGCTCCTCACATAGTCTCTGTTCCAGCCAAATTGCTCCCTATACCATATTCTACTCATTTCCCTCCTTGTGCCACTGTTGCTTTTTTTTAACCTATAAAACATGGCTTCTTTCTCTCATTTCCAACAAGTCTGAGATTTCTGAAGAGTTTCCCGATTCCCAATTTTTGTCCACAAAAGAGTCCTTCCTAACTCACTTTCACACTGATCTTTCACAGATTTTATACTCTTCCCTAGAATTTACATCTAGGCTATGAATGGTTACTTCAGAGTGCTAGAGCACAGTCCCAAGCTCATGAATTTTACCTCCACATGGCTAAGTTTCACTGTGTTCTATGAATAGACTGTACTGCTAACTTCAGCCAACCTTTGCCCAGACATGGGGCACTTATCACAAATGTGGTCATGAAAAAGGAAAGGATAGTTTAGTGCAAATCAACTTTCAGGAATAACTCAGCATTATATTAGCCCAGCTATTTCTTTATAATAATATTTTTAATATTTCATGGATGAATATCTCCTAATGGATTAAAATCTATATACACCAAAAAGGTTTTGGTATCTCATCTATATGTTCTAATCTCAAAGGTATGTGTTGTATGGCTCTGTTTTGAGTGAGAATTGTAAAGGTTCTTAGAAATCATGTAGCCTAATCTACCTTACTTCCAGATGAAGAAAATAAGACACAAAGATGCCATCTTTCTTGTTCAGAGCTGTATACTATTGGAAATTAGAATCCAGTTTTCTTCATTTCAAGTGCAACTTGATTTACAAACCATAAGAAGTCTTTAAGCAGAGAATAAAAAGCAAAGCTGACTTTAGCGACTAGAGCAAAGAATAGCGGCTGTCACGATAAACAAGCAATTTCCCATGTGCACTATTATTTTATTAATATTATTTACACATAAATATTTTCACTTACAGAATAATTTCTTCACATACAAAAATATTGTTATTAAGCAACAATAAAACATAAAATGAATTTTTAAAAGTCCTCAGTACTCTATTAATAAAAAGGCAAGTGATCTATAAAGAAACTTATAATGGACTTACTTTTAAAAGCAACTTTCTGGACCTGTGTGTGGCTTGATTTCAACCAAATATTTTTGCTATACATCTACATAATACAATAATCACCATAGAGCAAAATTATAATTAAAGCATTGCAACCCTCTTACACTGTTGGTGGGAATGTCAACTGGTGCAGCCACTCTGGAAAACTGTGTGGAGGTTCCTCAAAGAGTTAAAAATAGACCTGCCCTACGACCCAGCAATTGCACTGTTGGGGATTTACCCCAAAGATTCAGATGCAACGAAACGTCGGGACACCTGCACCCCGATGTTTCTATCAGCAATGGCCACAATAGCCAAACTGTGGAAGGAGCCTCGGTGTCCATCGAAAGATGAATGGATAAAGAAGATGTGGTTTATGTATACAATGGAATATTACTCAGCGATTAGAAACGACAAATACCCACCATTTGCTTCAACGTGGATGGAACTGGAGGGTATTATGCTGAGTGAAATAAGTCAATCGGAGAAGGACAAGCAGTGTATGTTCTCATTCATTTGGGGAATATAAATAATAGTGAAAGGGAATATAAAGGAAGGGAGAAGAAATGTTGGGAAATATCAGGAAGGGAGACAGAACATAAAGACTCCTAACTCGGGGAAACGAACTAGGGGTGGTGGAAGGGGGGAGGAGGGCGGGTGTTGGAGGGGAATGGGTGACGGGCACTGAGGTGGACACTTGACGGGATGAGCACTGGGTGTTTTTCTGTATGTTGGTAAATTGAACACCAATAAAAATTAATTAAAAAAAAAAAAAAGCATTGCAATATTCTGAAGTGTCATCTGGAAAACTAAGTCATATATATGTTTTTATAATAATCTATCTTTTCAAAAGTTGGCCATACGTTTTGTCACATAATCCAAGCATCAAATTAAACAAAGATGATTACCAACATCTTGAGTTGTGAAGTATTTTATCAAGTGCTTCTTCCTTTTAATTCTTATGATAAAGCATAGACTAATAGTTAAGAGCATGAACTCTGAGGTCAAGCAACTAGTTCTACTACTTGCTAGTTGTTTGGCTTTCTACAAGTTATATAGCCCCTCTTTGCCTCAGTTTTTCTATTAAATGGGGATGATGATAGTAGCAACCTTCAGAAAGTAGTTATAAGAAATAAGTAATTTGTTATAATTGCTAAATTTAAGATAAATACAAATACAATGACACAGGGCTTCCTTTCATTTTAAAGATGTGAAAACTAATTTTGTAAAATAATTTGCCCAAAGTCACACATATATTATCACAAAGTAGAAAATTATCTCTAAAAATCTGCTTACTGCTACCAATAGTTCTTAATTCTCAGTTACAGAAGTTCATATTTTTCATTTCACACAAAAATGACTGAATAGTCTAACCTACCAACTCAGACAGACATATCTTGAATGATTCCTGGTACTAAATAAATTTGGACTACTCCTTTCCTGACTTGTGTCTTCCCTGTTTAAAGTTCTTTCAATTTAGATATTATGGAAAGGTCTAGATTATGCACTTCTAGAAAGAGCAAGAAGATATCCCACCTAGAAACATTATTCTTATACTGTTTAGCAAAATTGTTCAATTACATCTGCTTATAAATAAAGTGTCTCAATGTACTATTGTCTGCATTTAAAAACAGACAAAGGCATCCTGAAAAGACCATTCTGGGAAGAATGCAGAGTAGTAGCCATGTAAAATGGTTAAGTCATGTTAGAATTCACAGGAAGGCAATGGGACGCCTAGGTGGCTCAGCGGATGAGCGTGACGCCTTTGGCTCAGGGCATGATCCCAGAGTCCTCCCCTCGAGGAGCCTGCTTCTCCCTCTGCCTTTAAAAAAAAAAAGATTTTATTTATTTATTCATGAGAGACAGACACAGAGAGAGAGGCAGAGACACAGATGGAGAAGCAGGCTCCATGCTGGGAGCTCCATGGCTGGGAGCCTGACGTGGGACTCGATCCAGGGGCTCCAGGATCAGGCCCTGGGCTGAAGGCAGCACTAAACTGCTGAGCCACCCGGGCTGCCCAAATAAAATCTTTAAAAGAAAAAAAAAAAAAGAATGGTATGTATCTCTTCCCATGAAAACACTCTGAATCCTATTTTTTTGCCACTGATACATAAGGGGCTTCCACCCAGGTATATTTCCTCTATATTTATTATATGATACGAGTTGCTACATGCGATGGTCACCCAAACTAAACCTGACACTTTCACAGTTGCAAAAGAAAAACTCTGAATGAGTTAGAAAGCACCAAAGAGGGAAGAGAAGCAGGAATTAAAAGGCTTAACAAAAAAATACACTGTTACAAGCAGCATATTCTCTAATGGAGAAGTTGAAAATCTACCAACTTCTTTCTAGTTCCTGATTTCAGTTCAATTTCAACTTAGGTGGGAAGCAAATACAGAAAAAAATCCTCTTATAAGCTTCATGCATTCCCACTGCAATTCTCACACTACTACAATGGCTGTATATCTCTAGACCATAAGCTCTACATCTGTAGGAGCCAAATATAATATAGTCATTATTCTATTACCAGTGCCTAGGACAGTGCCTGCCATATAGGAGATGCTCAATAAATCTATAAGCAAAATTAAAAAGTGTTTAAGTGTAGCTATTAGCATTTGTAGATCAACAAGATCTATGTTGAAGTATGACAAGCTCTGAAGAATTCAGATATTATAGGAAAGGTAAACTCAAATGATGAGCCCTACAACAAATGGCAGGTTGAAGGTAGTTAGGAATATCAAGCAATGTATGAGAAGTTCTTTCAGTTCTATTTTAACTTCAATTTACGTTTTTTGAAAATCTAACTTATTCACACTAAAATTATAATAAAGAGTTGTTAATTGTCTCTCCCACCACTAAAATTATTATACTCATGATGTTCCTGGACCTTAGTAGTCACTTTTCAAGATAATTTATTTAATTAATTACAACTTGATACCCATTTCTACTATCTGATAGTGTCCTCTCTAAAATACTGAGAGCAGGTAACTTTGAGGGGCAGGTCTCACAGACTTCACACTAAATCTCACAGAAACCAAAGGAAAGGCCGTGGTTCTCTAATCATAAATCGTCTACACTTAATAATTAGCACAACCAGTATAACCAATGGAAATGAACAAAAGGTAGGCTTAGGGATTTGACATGTGAAAATTAGGGTATTTCAATTATTTTCAATGCTTTAAAATGTTTTTCAAATTTTTCTAATGCTACTGCTCATGTCTGTAGACATTTGACTTACAGGAACTAGTATTTTGCAAATTTTATATACATACAAAAACTTAAGATAATTGTGAACAAATCCAACATAAGATATTCACTTAATCATTCTTAGGTATTTTAAGTTTAATAGTATTTTTTTTTAAGATTTTAATTTATTTATTTAATAGAGAGAGGGAGAGCACAAGCAGGGGCAGCAGCAGAGTGAGCACCAGAGGGAGAGGGAGAAGCAGACTCCTAGCTCAGCAGGGAGCCCAATGCAGGGCTCGATCCAGGGCCTCTGGGGATCATGATCTGAACTGAAGGTAGACACTTAACCGGCTGAGCCAGCCAGGTACCCCAAGTTTAATAGTATTTTATAAAGCACTTTGAACTTTTTGAAACAGAATCTAAGTAGTGTTTTTTTTAAAAAGTATTTATTTATTTGATACAGAGACAAAGAGAGCACAATTAGGGACAGAAGGAGAGGAAGAAGCAGGTTGCCTGCTGAGGAGCAGGGAGCCTGATGTGGGACTTGATTCCAGGAGGCTGGCTTGATCATGACCTGAGCCTATGCTTAACCGACTAAGCTACTCAGGCACCCCAGGATCTAAATAATGTTAAAAGCTGAATATTTCTAGTTTCTAGACTAAAAATTACCTTTAAAAATTCTGAAATGTGAGGTATGACAGGCCTTGTGTACTCAGAACTCAGGCCACACTTAGTTTCAATGTTCTCTAAGTTAATTACAGCCAAGTAATAAAATAAGTAGTAACCTTTTTTCCATCTTTGCAAATATTGCATGATACAAAACAGCAATAACTTACCATATTGAATTTACCATAAAGTCATTTACTGTAGCAATTAAAAATAAAATGTTTTATAGTTTTTAAAAACACTATGATACATTATAACAAAACCTTAAAAAGGCATACATTTTATATCATTTAAACTGCTCAGATTATATTAAATAGATTAAAAGCCTGTATGACCAAAAAATATGGCCTTTATTAGCATTTACATATCTTCCATTAAAATAAAAATTTTTAAAGATTTTATTTATTTATTCATGAGAGACAGAGAGAGAGAGAGAGAGAGAGAGAGAGAGAGAGAGAGAGGCAGAGACACAGGCAGGAGAAGCAGGCTCCATGAAGGGAGCCCGACGTGGGACTCGATCCCAGGACTCCAGGATCACACCCTGGGCTGAAGGCGGCGCTAAACTGCTGAGCCACCCGGGCTGCCCTCCATTAAAATAATTTTAACTGAAAATGTTACAAAGGCATAAAATAAAATAAACAACTTTTTATAGTAATAAAACAATTAGCAAATTCATAAAAAGCTCAATCTAATTTGTACAACTTTGTGTTGGCTTTTCCCCTCCAATTGTTAATAAAGATATTTTCTAGGCCACAAAAGAGTAGAGTTCATCAGAGGCTAAGGAAGGTAAAACTTGTATACTATACAACTCTGAAAGGCAATTCTCTTCCCTGAGGACTATAATGGGCAGTCATAACAGATATTTCCTTTCCTTCTTCAATTGCAATTTCCAATTACACAAAGCCTCTAGCTTATAAGTGCCATCCATATTCCCCTCCTGGCTCCTTACTAACTTCTCTGTAGTCATTTGTGAGGAGATAAGGGTATTTTTAAGAAACAAACAGAGTAAGATAATTAAGATTTGGAATCAAAAATACAGAGGAAAAAATAAGAGGAAAGGAATAAAAAGAAACAAATATATGAAGCAGAAATAACAAGAAAAATAAGAAGGGAGAAAATCTAAAAGAAGAATAAGGAAAACAGTAAGAATAGAGCTAGAGGAAATTGAACAAATAAAGGGGGAGAAAACTTCTAAGGAAAGCCAATACTCTGTTTCCTAATTTTTTCTCAGACTCTTTTCACAAACTCCCATCTTTCAAATACTCCAAAGTGGATAAATTGTGGTATATGCATAACAGGACACAATATAACAGTGGACATAAAGTCAAGAACAAGTGACAGCTACCAAGTTATAGACGACTATAACTAGGATGAGTCTATTTACATGAAAGTTTAAAATACAAGTAAAATTAAACAAGATACCTGGCGATTACATACAAATGTGATAAAAGTATAAAGAAGTACAAAGGAATAATTAACACAAAATTCAAAACAGTGGATATTTCAAGTATGAATGGTGGAGCTATAGATGAAGCAAGGCACACAGGAATCATCACATAAAAGACTGATGAGCTTGTATAGTCACTATGTGAGAAATTGTAACATACATATTCTTTATGTACTCTTTGTACTTAGAAGCAAGCTCCTCGCAGGGAGCCCGATGTAGAACTCAATCCCGGATCCCGGGATCATGCCCTGAGCCAAAGGCAGATGCCCAACCACTGAGCCACCCAGGTGTCCCAAAAAATTTCTAATTTTATATGGAAAACTGACATGTGGGAATTCTGCACTATTGTGAGACAGCACTATGTAGTAAAAACTAAGCTGGGATTGGGGTGCCTGGGTGGCTCAGTCAGTTAAGCATCTGACTCTTATAATATCAGCTCAGGTCTTGATCTTAGGGTCGTGAGTTCAAGCCCCACATTGGCCTCCATGATGGGTGTGGAACCTACTTTAAAGAAAAAACAAAAACTGGGACTCATATTATCTACATTCTCCGATTATTAACTTCTTTTGTTCTAGGTTTCTTTGACTTTTGTCAGACTACACTACTTCTAAAAAACTCTGCCAGCTTCAGGATTCTTGATGAAAATATTAAGGTGAAGAATCACAGTATAAAAGAAAGGGGAAAAATACTCAATTTCTAGTACTGTTTAACTTTCTATACTATAAAAAGCTGATAAATGCAAATGATAGGACAAATATTTAAACCTAAATTTTGATATATATTATTTCTAGAATAAATTTTACCTCTTTCATGTAACAACCATGCTTTCAAGCAAGACTTATTTTGCATTGAACACCAAAACTGAAAGCTATAACTAATGAAAAGTTCAAAGATTTCCTTGTCATTTGGACAAGTAACTAAAATGTTCTAAAATATAATGCCATCCCAAGTAATTGCATGGCTCACATTTTCTTATGAAACTGAAGAGGCAGCCCTTTGCTTTCAAATTAGCACAATATTTACTTTTGGGGTAAGTAAACATCACTAACTATACAATAGAGCTAGTCTATGCTACAACGAAGTTGTACAACTGCCACTCACTTCCTTAGGGTGTTGTTTGCATCTTGTGAGGTGTCTTCTAGAAGTCACGGGTCTTTATGTTTGTGACAGAACTTAAATCACTTTTATTAGCCAAGCTGATTCTCCTTACAAATCATATCATTTAGTGTTTTATATTGTTACCACCTGTCTACCTCCACAATGGCAGGGATTTTGATCAGTTCTGTTGACTGATATAGACTCAATACCCAAGGACTATGACTAGCACATAAAAGGCACTAAAAAATATTTGTAAATATATTATTTAATTCTCACTTTGAATAAGCTAATTATAAAAATCAATACCATACCCAGCCAAGGACCATGTTAGTATTTCTTAAATAACATTCCCTTAATTATAAGAAGTTAGCAGTATGGGCAGCCCCGGTGGCGCAGTGGTTTAGCGCCACCTGCAGCCCAGGGCGTGATCTGGAGACCCTGGATCGAGTCCCATGTCAGGCTCTCTGCATGGAGCCTGCTTTTCCCTCTGCCTGTGTCTCTGCCTCTCTCTTTGCATCTCTATGAATAAATAAATAAAATCTTAAAAAAAAAAAAAAGAAGTTAGCTGTATATCCATTGGTTAAAAATTTTTAAAGCAAAAAGACCAACTTGATCTGAATTTTAGTTCACAAAGTGCTCAAAAGGTACAGTGCTTCAATTTAGTAAGCATAAAACACTGACTGTAACTTAAGCAAGTAGTTTTCATAATTTTTTTTTTAAGAATTTATTTATTCATGAGAGACAGAGAGAGAGGCAGAGACACAGGCAAAGGGAGAAGCAGGCTCCATGCAGGGAGCCCAATGTGGGACTCGATCCCGGGACTCCAGGATCATGCCTTGAGCTGAAGGCAGATGCTCAACCACTGAGCCACCCAGGCATCCCTCTTAATTATTTCTCTAGTATCTAAGAGAGGATGTATTATTTGGTAACTATATTGCTCATATAATTTCTTCTGTTAGTTTTACATAAATGATCTTAAAGATTAATTCTGCTAAGGGTTAAATAAGATGCCAAAATTATAACTCATTTTATTTTTAATGATTGTGAGTGTGAGAGAGAGAGAGAGAGTTTGTGTGTGTGTACGCGCACGCATGTGAGGGGAGGAGCAGAGGGAGAGGAGGAAAATCCCACCTCCACACTGAGCATGTAGCCTGATGCAGGACTTGATCCCACAACCCTGAGACCACGACCTGAGCTGAAATCAAGAGTTGCACACTCAACGGACTGAGCTACCCAGGTGCCCATATAACTCATTTTCAACCTGAAATATTAAAATTTGATATTCTTTCAATAGCACTGTGATGGTCCTGTAACTGTGGCCTAACTGGAAGAAAAAAATAAGCTTTATGTTCAAGTAGATGCAAGTTCAAATACTGAGTGACTGTAGGCAAGCTGAACTAATAATTCTAATTTCTAGGAAAAAAAAAAAGAGAAAGAGAGACTGCCCTTGATTTGGCATACTTTGCTATGGCAGGAACTGAGATTACATTTCAATTATTATTTAACATTAAACAGCAAACTCAGTGTTAGTTGACAAATATTTAAAAACCCACTATAGGGGCACCTGGGTAGCTCAGTCAGTTAGGCATCTGCCTTTCAGCTCGGGTCATGATCCCAGGGTCCTGGGATTGAGCCCCACATTGTGCTTCCTGCTCCACAGGAAGCCTGCTTCTGCCTCTTCCTCTGCCATTCCCCCTGCTGATGCTCTCTGGCTCTATCTCCATGTCAAATAAATAAATAAAATCTTTTTTAAAAAATTAATAAAATAAAACCCCACTACAAATGAATGCATTCCTCCTTAAAGTCAGAAGACATATCTGGTGAAGTTTTCATATAAAGGATCAGAATATAAATCAAGAAATCATTTAAAAGAAAGAAAGAAAAATTATTGGTTTCATGGGGGTATTTCCTTTATAACATATTTGATTCAATGAAACAAACTCCTCCTAACTTCAGAAATGAAATTATATACAACACAACTGATGGTCAAAGTAAAAATTAAAATTCATGTAAAGGTTTAAAAACAAAATTGACTTTTTTTTTTTTTAAGAGTTTATTTATTTGAGACAGAGAGAGAGAGCACAGAAGCAGGAGGGAGGGGCAGAGGAGGAGGGTGAGAAGCAGGCTCCTCACTGAGCAGGGACCCTGCTGTGGGACTTAATCCCAGGACCCTGGGATCATGACCTGAGCCGAAGACAGATGCTTACCCAACTGAGCCAGCCACCCAGGTGCCCCCCAAATTGATCTTTAATAAAATAACTATTCCATAACCGTAGTAGGTAAAACATTCACTGTAAAATTTGAAATTCAAAATTTTACCATTTTCACAAAGATAGCAAGATCCAGTGAGTCCAATCCTGGGCAAATTCAGGCATGTTACTTAATTTCTTCTTTTATAAAATGGTAAGCCTAAGTGTTAGGGGAAAAAGAACTTTTTACTAGGTTGGGCCTCTGTACACAAGGAAAGCAGGACTTTAGTACAAATCTGATCTTCCCACCAGTGGATATACTGAAAGGGAAACAGCTAATGTCTATCCACCCATTTTAAAAATTCTTTCACCAGGCAGATGAGGTGGGTAGGCTGACTGGTTTGATTTTGGTAGTCATTGGGCTATTTCCAATCACAATGGAGTAATAGGGACCTGATTTACCCATACACCCTGAATCACACAAAATACACAATTGTTTTCAGACCCTAGACAAAAGACAGTATAGGACAGTGTTCTCTGAGAGAGAAATAAACAGGTGAGCCCTACAACTGCCCATCCTTACTGTCTCAAGTAAGGTTTCAAGCTGAAGTTAGGAGAAGGGAAGCCAGACAGAGCCTAAGAGTCTCCTTGAAGAGAGGACAAAAAAATTAGGGGGAAGGGAAGTCCCCTTAGCAATTACAGTAACTATCCTACCACTTTATACAATTGTGATGATCTGAAGTGAGGTATGTCAAACACTGAATCATTAAATTCCTCTCACTCAAAATGAAAAAACAGAAAACTGTTCTATGGTATAACTACTTAATAAAGTCAAGGGAAAGGCAAATGGAGAAAATTAAGAGAAGAGTGAGAAATAAAGGGAAAACAAAAATAAAGATGATAAAAACATTTAGAATTCACTAAGTCCAATATTATATCCTACTCCTCCCTACCTACCACTCATGCTCCTCCAATGCCAAATTTGCTCCTCCTTCTTGAGTTCTCCATATAGTCTAACATTACCCATATTTAATTGGCCAAGCAAAAAACTTGGTAATTGAGTCCTATAAGTTATACTTCCTAAAGTAGCTCTAGCCACTTTCTTCCTCCATCTATGACCTCTGTCAAAATTATTAAGGCCATGCATGATCTCTTATATGGATATTACAACACCTCTGTGACTGATCTCCCTGCATCTAGTCTCTTACCTTTCCCATCCAGCCCCATCTCCCTTGTTAGAATTCTATCTGAAATATAAATGTGATTATGTTGGCCTAAATCTCTGTAATGGTTCTGTTATTTACAATTTAAAGCCCAAACTATATTAAGTAAGAACCAGTTTAAAAACTACATAATAGGGATCCCTGGGTGGCGCAGCAGTTTGGCGCCTGCCTTTGGCCCAGGGCGCGATCCTGGAGACCCGGGATCGAATCCCACGTCGGGCTCCCGGTGCATGGAGCCTGCTTCTCCCTCTGCCTGTGTCTCTGCCTCTCTCTCTCTCTCTATTATAAATAAATAAAAATTAAAAAAAAAAAAACTACATAATAGAGGCACAGGTGAAACATCCTAACTTCCTCAGGCAGATATTTCTTATGATATGTATTGGTATTAAAACTACTAAGCAGTGATACTCTTGAATAGCTCATTCATTTCTGTACCTTTTATATCAGGATTTTCTATATAAACAATTATGTCACTACAAATAGAATTTTGCTTCTTTCTTTCCAGGCTTTATGCCAATTTCTTTTTCTTTCATTATGACAAAGGCTAGGTAAACAATATGGTATAGAAGTGAGGGGCACTAGGTGGCTCAGTCAGTTGAGCATCTGACTCTTGATTTTTGCCTCAGGTCATGATCGCAGGGTTGTGAGACTGAGCCCTGAATTGGGCTCTGTGCTCAGTGGGGAATCTGCTTGAGGATTTTTTTTCTCTCTCTCTCTCCCCTTCTCCCTCTGCCCATCCTCACCCCCATCCCATGGGTGCACGCTCTCTCTCCCTAAAATAAATAAATCTTTTTTAAAAAAATAATAAAAGAAGTGGCTAGAGTGCATATCTTCTTTCTGATGTTAGCAAAAAAGTATTCAATATTTCACCACTAAATGTGATATTAGGTATAGATTTTTCATAGATGTCCTTTATCAGGTTGAGAAGGCTTATAATAAAGTCATTTTAATTTTATAAATAAGCATGTAAAAAAAATCCCTCAAAGAAATGCCATCTTTTACTTAATTTAGAATGCCCCATGAATGCAAAAGAAATTTTTTATGAAGCAAACAACTATTTGGACAAGAACTGCCAAAAAATATCATTTTTCAATGTATATTACTTACTTTTAGTTAAAAAAAAATAACCATGTTAAAAAATATTTACCTCCTATAAAATGCCAGCAAAAAATATATTCTTATTCACCAAGAGTGAACTCTAATGTAAACTATGGACTTTGGGTGATGATAATGTCAATATAGGTTCATCAATTATAATAAATACACCACTGTGGCATGTGGCATGAAATGTGGATAGTGGGAGAGCTTGTATATCTGTGGGGACAGGGCATATATGGGAACTTTGTATTTTGTGCTGTTTTATTGTAAAACTAAAACTATTCTAATCAAATAAAGTTTATTAATTAAAAAAATTACCCATTATAAAATGCTAGAAAAATATTCTTATTTTTTACTTTTTTGTTAAGAAAATAAAAATGAGAAATGAAAATAATACATTCACTTATCCCAAAATTGTACTTAAGATGTTTCCCTCTGGAAGCATGAATTACGAAGAATAAAAACAAAAATTATAGAGGGCAACTTCACAAGCAGAAATGATAAGTATCAAAGTTCAGATGAATCTTTACTGTCCTAGAACAACAAAATAGCCTCTACACAGACTTATATTAACATAGTTTATATTTACATTAAACATTTTAATGCCTGGTAGGTATACACATACTTAAGAAGTCTTCAGGGCCTGGATAAAAGAGGTTACTGGAGGAAGGGAGAAATGTTGCCTCGGTAACATTGATATTGGATTTGCATCACAAGTAAAAAGTTGTTATGTGACTGAAGGAAGCATAGTTCTTATAATAACTGACATTCTGAAGTCTACTGACAATAACCTTGTTACTCATATAATCTCTAGTGCTGAGTTTCTTGGACAAAATTGCCCTGGATTAGGCTATTTAGTATCTATATTAAATTCTATATTTTGAGAATATGCCACAATAAGAGTCCCCGAGGAGTACAATATGCTGTACAATTATTGCTTTCAACATTCTGTAAATATAGGAGTCTGACAAAGGCTAGGTAAACAATATGGTAAAGATTTAATGCCAGCTGGATTTCTGTTTATAAAAGCACTTGTCTATAGAAAATAGCTGGAAAACAGTTTATTCCATTTATACTGAAGGAAAGATTGCTGTACACTGCTCTCTGGTCTGTGGTAGGGGATCTACCACGCAGTTTTAACACCAATAGTTATAATTACACCTGATAGTTCTTAAGCTCTTACCACGGTACCTAAATACTATGATGAATGTTTTACCTTACTTTATTTTTACAACAATACTAATAATACATTGTTTTACCTCCAAAAATGGGCTGATAATATATTGGTCATCTTGGGTAACAATCACTATTGTCAATTTATCAAACCTAAAATATCAATTTTTTAAGATACCAATTTTAAGACAGAACTATTTTATCTTTCACTAAAAAAGAAAAAAATTTGCTAATTAATCTACAATGCACCATCAGGTACAAGAAACAAACTGATTCAAAGATTTTGAATGTAGAAAGTGTGCACACTTAAAATCAACCAAATAACTAAAATTACCAGTTTTATCAGATTGATTTAAATGCAATATATATACTTTTTAAGATTTTATTTATTTATTCATGAGAGAGAGAGAGAGAGAGAGAGAGAGGCAGAGACACAGGCAGAGGGAGAAACAGGCTCCATGCAGGGAGCCCGACATGGGACTCGATCCCAGGACCCCAGGACCAGGCCCTGGGCTGAAGGTGGCACTAAACTGCTGAGCCAACCGGGCTGCCCTAAATGCAATATATTTTAATAACCCTGAAAACAAATAACTAATTGAATGCTTTCTTAGCCTCTTTCGAAAAGAAATCCAGTCTTTTAAGACAGAAATAATTTATCCAACAAACTTCAATTTGTTCAATTTCAGTTTTTTCCCCCTCAATTCAGAAGGGGGAAAAAAGACACAGCTATTGTGCAGGTGTTCATACAAACTGCATTCATACTTTATGCTTACTTAAAAAAAATTTTTTTTTATTATTTTAGAGAGAGTATGTGCACACACAAGAGGCAGAGGGAGAGAGAATCTCAGGCAGACTCCAAGCTTAGTGAAGAACTCAACAGGGGCCTTGATCCTACAACCCTGAGATCATGACCTATGCAAAAATGCAGTGTCAGATGCTTAACTAACTGAGCCACTCAGGCACCCCAATGTTTATATATTTCTTTGGGTTTTTTTTTTGGCTTATATATTTCTAATCAAAATAAAAATACTTCCATCAAAATATGTGTTTAATAATGATTGGTTAGGGATCCCCGGGTGGCGCAGCGGTTTGGCGGCTGCCTCTGGCTCAGGATGTGATCCTGGAGACCCGGGATTGAGTCCCATGTCGGGCTCCCGGTGCATGGAGCCTGCTTCTCCCTCTGCCTGTGTCTCTGCCTCTCTCTCTCTCTCTGTGTAACTATCGTAAAAAATAAATAAATAAATAAATAAATAAATAAATAAATAATAATAATAATGATTGGTTAAAGTAAATCTTTAGTGTAATAATGGGGTAAAAAAACTGGATAGTTCTAGTTTTATGGTTAACAGACAATTTGAGTCCTGGTTCTGCTGTTAATAACTATGTAGTCAAGGAAACCTATTTAGTCTTTCTAAACTTCACTATCCTGAAAAAATGGAGGTAATATCTATCTTACAGTATCACCAATTTCCTGAGGTAACAGTATGTTCTTTAGAATACAGTATCTAGCACACAATAAAACAGTCTAGAATCTTGTGGTTTTGAATCCTAGCAGCACATTGAACAAACTGGAGAGTTTTAAAACCAAACAACAGTAACAATAATAAAACAGAAACAAAACTCATGTATCCATTCAATACTAGGTGTTATATTATTTTAAAAGCTCCCTAGGCAATTCTAATGTGCAATGAGGACTGAGAACTACTGCTCTAGTTGGAAGCTTAATATCACACAAAGGAAGGAAATGAAGATATTAGTCAAGGGGGCCCAAATAGAGAAAGTCGTGGTGGTACTAGCAAAGCAGAGACACACTTTAATTTATGAACACTGGAGTTGTGTTTTCAGTTATAACCATGAATTTGCATATATCCATCTGTAATAACTGAGGTAGAGGTGGTTCTCATATGGGATTCTGTGGACATTCTGGGCACCTGACAGCTCTCTCCAAGTTTAACATGTGATTTAGTTTCAGTGAAAACCTCCAAAAATAAGCACAAACTTATTCTGAATCATCTGAGTGGCTAATGATAATTAAAGATTGCCTTATAATTTCAGTTTTTAATTTTTTTTAATTTTTAAAGATTTTATTTATTTATTCATGAGAGACACAGAGAGAAAGGCAGAGATATAGGCAGAGGGAGAAGCAGGCTCCCTGAAGGGAACTGATGTGGGACTCGATCCCAGGACCAGAGGATCATGGTATGGGCCAAAGGCAAGATGCTCAACCTCTGAGCCACCCAGGTGTCCCAATTTCAGTTTCACATTCATATTTACAACTATAACTTACATTTACAGTTTTGCTAGTCTTTAAATATCATGACTTTAATAGCTTTGGGCTCATTAATAATAATAAAAACAGATGATGCTTTTATATTGTGAGCACAATGTCTCTGTGGCCTGTGGTAACAACAAAAATTGACAGAGGGTTATACAACAAGCAGATAGCAAGGTACATACCCAACTCAAAAAGATTTGGCCTATAATACCAAGTACTATATCCACATTTTGACTTAAGTTTGTAATATATCATAATCATTTAAAGTGTACTGGTTCTACAGGTTTGCTTTTAGTTTAGTTGTTTTTCTTTGTAGGATTTTATTTATTTGACAGAGAGAGAAAGAGCACAAGTAGGGGTAGTGGCAGACAGAGAGAGAGGTAGTAGCCAGCTCCATACTGAGCAAGGAGCCCCATGTGGGGCTGCATCCCAGCACCCCGGGATCATGACCCTAGCAGAAGGCAGACACTTAACTGAATGAGCCACCCAGGGATCCCCCTGCTTTTAAGATTTTATTTATTTATTTATTCATGAGAGACACACAGTAGAGAGAGAGACACACACAGGCAGAGGGAGAAGCAGGCTCCTCATGGGGAGCTCCTCCATGGGGAGCCCAATGTGGGACTCAATCCCATGACTCTGGGATCATGCCCACATCAGGCTCCTTGCAGGAAGCCTGCTTCTCCCTCTGCCTGTGTCTCTGCCTCTCTCTGTCTCTCTTGAATAAATAAATAAAATCTTAAAAAATTAATAAAAATAAATAAACTGCTTTTGTTTTATAGTTGTATGAGAGCTAGAAGAATAAGGAAGTTGTACCAAGTTCATTTTTTTACATTGTAATAAAAAATAACATGTCAGCTGACTCAAAAAAATTTTTTTTTACCCAAACATTTGTGGGGAGTCTTGGGAGAGAAACTAAATGTATTCAAATTTCAATTCCATTTTGTAATGGGGAGCCTTTAAACTTTTTATAACAAATCCTTTTTTTTTATAACAAATCTTTAAGGTCTCTATTATCTTGAGGTTAGCAAAAAATCACAAATGTCCTTTCTTAAACACATGAAAGAGATCCTAAAACTGAGAAAAGTTTCATCACTAAAGTGATTTTTCTTTACCTGCATCTTAAATTCCATCTCAAAGTCAAGTTTACATAGATTTTTAATATTGTAGGCCTAAGAGTTTTAGAATCCTTTTAATTGAAGTCAATACAGCACATTGTTTACATTGTAATTTTTCTGAGTCATTAGTACTTTCATGTAGCTCATCTCAATTATTTTCACAAATTCTCTGATGAAACATTAAAGAGTGATCAGAAAAAGTCTAGACAGATTATGTGACCATCACAAAATATACAAAAAATCTCTAGAAATAACATATCTTAGTACTTACTTCCCTAGTCTTCGCTCATTGCCAGTACTGGGTCAAATGTAGATCTAACCACCAATTTTTTTTCAACTCTTTTTGGTTAACAATAGAAACAAAGTTCTCACGACACCGGGGTGACTCAGTGATTGAGTGTCTGCTTCATCTCAGGGCATGATCCTGGAGTCCTTGGATGGAGTCCCACAACAGGCTCCCCTCAAGGGGCCACCTTCTCTCTCTGCCTCTCTCTCTGTGTCCCTCATGAATAAATAAATAAAATCTTAAAAACAAAAAAACCCCACAAAGTTCTCCCAGGTAAAGTCTCTGTAATGTCTTTAAGATCTAGAAATGGGCTAATCCTAAATGTCATTATTATATTTGATTATAATTTGAAACCATTAAAAATAGTGTAGTACTTAAAAAACAAAAAAGTCTACTTTTTCACAATTTTACTACTTTTAATAAGAAAATTTTAAGTGATTATACTACTAAATGTGATAAACTTTTAAACATTGCTGATATGAACACAAAAAGCTGTTACGATGTAGCAAGTAAAAAAAAGGTTGTTGCAGAACACTGCATATAAAAATGCATAACACTGATATACAGCTGATCTTATTTACAGAAAACCCCAAAACATACCAAACTACTTTTTATAGTTAATTCTGGGGGTGTGAGACAGAATTATGGAAAGTCATTTACTTTCTATGATTATGGTTGCCCAATTTAGCAAATAAAAATACAGGATGCTGGTTAAAATGGAATTTCAATATAGAACATATTTACAAAAAAAATATCCATTTATCTGAAATTCAAATTTAACTGGGCATCCCATATTTGTTAGAAATGTGACTGAATAAGTCTGTTATAGATGGGTACTGTCTGAATTTATATGCTTATAATGTTGCAGGAGGTCAGAAAGGAAAGAATATCCACATTACTAGCTCTGGAGATGGAAGAAGAGACCATGAGCCAAGGAACATGGGAGGCCCTGAGAAGCTCCAAGAGTTAAGGAGACAGATTTTCTGCTAGGGCCTCCAAAAGGAACACAGTTCTTTGGACTCATTTTCAACTTCCAAACTACAGACTTGCAAGACTAGAAATTTGTGTTAAGACATAAAGGTGTAAATTACAGCAGCAATATGATTCTAATACAAGTATCATCTCATGTATATTTCAAGGTCTTATTCCCAGATTGTGGCTCAGGTAGCTTGCATATTTAACAAGAAAGCTCTATATGCCTCTGATGCAGGTGATCTCTGAAACACACCTTGAAAAACAGCACATCAGATCATACATCAAAATAAATACCTTGCAAAAAGAGGCACATGTAAAGTATGAAGGCACACTTCGGACATAGTGCAGGTTTAGTTCCAGACCATCACAATAAGGCAAATATCACAATAAAGTAAGTCAACTAAACTTTTGGGCTTCTCAGAAGTTATGTTTATACCATACTGTAGTCTGTTAAGTGTGTAACAGGTTTACATCTAAAAAAGCAGTGTATACACCTTAATTTAAGAATACTTTATTAAGATATCTGGGTGGCTCAGTTGGTTAAGCATTTGCCTTTGGCTCAGGTCATGATCCCGGGGTACTGGAATGCAGCCCCTCCATTGGGCTCCCTGCTCAGCAAGGAATCTGATTCTCCCTCTCCTTTTGCCCCTCCCTCTCCACTCATGCTCTGTTTCTCACTTTCTCTCAAATAAATAAATAAAATCTTTTAAAATGAATAAATAAGGGTGTCTGGGGCACTCAGTCAGTTAAGCATCTGCCTTCAGCTCATGTCACGATCCCAGGGCCTTGTGATCCAGTCCTGCATTGGGCTCTCTGCTCCACAGGGAGCCTGCTTCTCCCTCTCCCTCTGCCTGCTGTTCCCCCACTTGTGCTTTCTCTACCTGTCAAATAAATAAATACAATCTTTAAAAATACATAAATGAATGAATGAATGAATGAATGAATAAAATAAAAAATACTTTATTGGTAAAAAGTGCTAACCATCATCTGAGTTTTTAGGGAGTTCATCTTTTTTATACTGGAGGGTCTTGCCTCGATGTTAGTGACTGTTGACCGACTGGGGTGTAACTGATGTTGGAGGGCTGTGGCAATTTCTTAAAAATAAGACAATGAACTTTGCCACATCAATTGACTCTTTCCTTTATGAGCAATTTCTCTATAGCACATGATTCTGTTTGATAACATTTTACCCATAGTACTTCTTTTTAAATGAGAGTCAATCTTTTACTAAGCTCATGTTGTATTCTAAATCTTCTGTTGTCATTTCAACAATCTTCCAAAAAAATAGATTCCATCTCAAGAAACTACTTTGCTCATCCATAGGAAGCAACTCTTCATGAAAGTTTTATCACGAGATTATAGCAATTTAAATATGATAATAATGAAAAAGTTTGATATATTGCAGGAAAATTACCAAAATATGACAGAAATGAAGTGAATAAATACTATTGGAAAAAATGGCACCAAGAGACTTGCTCAATGCAAGATTGCCACAAACCTTCAGTTTGTAAAAAACACAATTATCTGCAAAGCTCATTAAAGTGAAGCACAATGAGGTATGCCTATAATTTTAATATGGAAACTAGTAGAATACTCAACATGTACTTATTTGACCTGTGGAATGGGAACTTTCTCAGCTTGGAAATAGAAAAATATACACAAATGAAAGCAATGTCATATTAAACTGTACAAAACCCAAATAATCTTGAAAAAAAATACAAGTGGAAATGTTTCTCTAGTATGTTTACAAAGTGTTCTTATTTCTGTTGCATTATTCTATATGCTATTTTAATTAAGCTATTGTTATTTCAAAAATTAAATGAAAAGAGAAAAAGAATTCACATGTGAAATAAAAAGAATAAACACAAAGAATGTTTAATCTCTCCAGAGAGGAAGTTTAATTAAAAAAATAAAAATTAAAATCATACTGAAAATCCATGTTATAGTTGCGATAATAGGAAACTTTAGAGGCACCTGGGTGGCTCAGTCAGTTGAGCATCTGACTTTGACTCAGGTTGTGATCTCAGGGTCATGGGACAGAGCCTGGTATGGGGCTCCTTGCTCAGCAGGGAGTCTGCTTGTCCCTCTGCCCCTCCCCCTACTTGTGGCTCACCCTCCCAGGTAAATAAAATATATATTTTTTTTAAATAGGAAAGTTAGGGATGCCTGGGTGGCTCAGTGGTTTAGCGCCTGCCTTTGGCCCGGGGCGTGATCCTGGAGTTCTGGGATCGAGTTCTGGAGTTCTGGGATCCCTGCATGGAGCCTGCTTCTCTCTCTGTCTGTGTTTCTACCTCCCTTTGTGTGTGTCTCTCATGAATAAATAAATAAAATCTTTAAGAAAAAAATAAAAATATAAATAAAGTTTTAAAAAAATTTTTAATGTGCCTATAGAAAATAGTGTGAGTGATGTCAACGTGATAAAATATCCTATAGCTATTAAAATAATTGTATGATATAGGAAAATGTATAAAGTCCATTAAGTTTAATAGCAACATATAAAATTTTATATTTATAATTTTTAATAATGTATAAACTTATATAAAGATGATCCGTATCGATGACAATATAAACAATTTTAAAAACTAAAATTTTTTAATTTTAATATTTTACTTCTTAAATAAGAGCAATTTAGAAAAAGAGTATCACCTATCTTTTACTTTCACTATCATTTTGGAAAAGAAAAGGCATTTAATAATAAAAGTTGGAAAGCATAGGGGCACCTGTGTGGCTCAGTGGTTGAGCATCTGCATTTGGGTCAGGTCATCATCCTGGGGTCCTGGGATCAAGTCCTGCACTGGGCTCCCCAGAAGGAGCCTGCTTCTCCCCCTGCCTATGTCTCTGCCTCTCTTCTGTGTCTCTCATGAATAAATAAAATTTTTAAAAACAAATTGGAAAGCATAATCACAGAAAAGGACAGTCCCCTTGAGAAAGGCTGTCATATTGCCACAGACAAAGGAAAAGCTAATGCTAGACCAGCATGGGTCTAAGGACAGTCTTTGGGAACCCCCATCATAAGGTACTAAGCTGAAAGCTATCTGACTTCAGTGCCTGTGTGAATAGTAACCAAGAGCCCAGCTAATGGGGTCCTTCCCCTCCCTCTCCACTGCTTCTACCTACCTCAATCAGTCCCAGAAGCTTATCTATTATTTGAGGGAACAATGATGGAAAGGGTAGAGACGAGGTTTCACAAAAGTGGAAAATGGCCAATTCTTAAAAGGGGAGCAAGAGACCAGAAGTCTATGAGAAGGATAGTTTGCCAGAAAAAAAAAAAAAAAGAGGTGATGTAATAGCACCAAGAAAGAATACCCACCAGCTCTTCTAGTGATTCAACCAGTTGAAGCAGGCAGACAATGCCACCCTTGTAACCATTTATTTGTTCAAGTGGATTCATTCATTAACCTCTGCGCAAATGTGGGGAGATCAGTTATTTAGAATGGATATTTACAGTTTAATTGTAAATGTCTTTTGTAAGGATATCACCTCAGTATAAGGTTTGTGAGAAACAATACTCTCTTCTAATTTTTTTCCTCAAAGGCAGTTTCATATTGTTCTATTTCCTCTTTAAAATGGTTAACTCTGCCAAAGGCACTATTCTTTGATAAAGATAATGATCAAGCAGTAGGATTTAATGCTAATGTAATGCTTTTAATTAATGTTTTATTGGATGACTCTGTGGTCATTATCATCAACTTCAGTCAGGCAAGTATAGAATATTTCCTAGAATCAGATTAAACTGTTTTTAGTTCCGCCAATTCACATGCAATTAGAACTATAATCAATTGAACATAGCTATTATGATCAGGCAATTATTTGTTGTTGTATTTTTCCAAAATCATCTGTTTTGAAAATAAACTTACTAATCTCCTTGCACTCCACATTTAACTTATATCTTTCCCCTAAATTTTGGCATCTAAATAACAGAGCTTAATAACATTTATACTTGTAAAGGATCTTGAAATTCACAGATCTCTCAGTAAAACAAAAATCTAATTAAAAAAAAGTATTACAGCAACTTGCAGAAAGCATGAAAAAAATCCATGTACTAGATGCCAGAAGACCTGGATTCTAATTTCAGCTTTGTAATAAACTAGCTCCAAGACCCTGGAAAAGGTCAATTAAACTCTGTGACCCTCAGCAAACTATAAAATCAAGGTGTGTGAAACTAGGGGTCTCCTTCCAACTTAAACAATATCTGACCCTACTTGTGTCCATTTTTCAAATTATAAAACACTATCTCATTTATTGTTAGTACCACTTTGGCCACAAGCACAAACTGATCCTGGTACATATACTCAACCACAAACTAAAAACAGTCATGGGGTTGCTAGTGAGATCACAAATCTTGTCCCAAGGCCAGCTATTTTTGCCTTTTGTGACTTGAAATCTTAGAATCATCTACACCTTTGTCTTGTTCACAATAAACAGTCAGTGATAAGGCATCACTTCTTCTATTAACAATCTCCCATAACTGATACCTCACCATTCCCAGTTTGGTTGGTGCATCGGATGCATAAAGGAGAGTAATGAGAGATGAGGTGAAAAAGAACCCTATCTACGTTTTTTCATTTCTCTCATTACTACCTTTATGCATCCAATGCCCTGGCCAAACTGATCTACTCATTCTCTCTTAGAGTCACCACAAGATATCCCACCCTCTGCATTTCAATGGATCACTTAGAATTCCTCCTGTTTCTAGCACTGCCCCCTCATGCAGGCCTCACAGCCCTACCTCAGTTATTTTAATCCTTCCCTCCAGCAGTGCACCAATATTCTTAAAGCCACATCATAGAAAAACCTTATGGTAAAGAGGTGATGCATCTGTCTGTGCATCAGGAGAGCACTCCAACTCTCTTAACATTCCTACTGTTTCCTGATCTTCAGACACCTAATTATCAATAATTCTCCCAAATTATAACTAGTGCCTCAAAAATCACAATTTTTTTTTGAAAACTGCATATTAAAGATTAAAATCTCACCATTTATGTAAGCCTTTTAAAACACTCTTTGGCAGACTTAAAATTTTCTTCATAAAAGTCTTAGATTTCTCTATTGAGTTCATCCAAGATTAGATTTGTTTGTAGTTCTTATGCATGGGATTTTTCTCATTACATTTTTTCCCACTGATTATATTTTCTAACATAATTTCTACTCATATGGGGTAAAAAGTTTAACTTTACCACTTAATCAAAATTCTACAGATTAGGGTGCCTGGCTGGCTCAGCTGGCAGAGCATGTGACTCTTAATCTCAAGGTAGTAAATTCAAGCCCCACTCACAGAAAAAGTTCTACAGGTAAAAATTTAGGACAAAAGGTGGAGAGATGAGTTAAATAGGTGAAGAGCTTATGGTAATGTCCAGAATTTTTGAATCACATATTATATACTTGAAACTAATATAACACTGTATGTTAATTATATGGGAATAATAATGAAAGAAAGAATGAGGGGCTCCTGGGTGACTTTAATAGGTTAAGCATCTGACTCTTGATTTCAACTCAGGTCCTGGAATCAAGCCCCAGGTCAGGCTCAGGGCTCACTGGAGAATCTGAAGATTGTTTCTTGGTATACCTGGGTGGCTCAAGTTGGGGGCCTGCCTTCAGCTCAGGGCCTGATCCTGCAGTCCTGGGATCAAGTCCCACATGGGGCTTCCTGCATGGAGCCTGGTTCTCCCTCTGTCTATGTCTCTGCCTCTCTCTCTGTGTGTCTCTCATGAACAAATAAAATCTTAAAAAAAAAAAAAAAAAAAAAAAGATTCTCTCCTTTTCCCTCTGCTCTTCCCCCTGCTCGTACTGCCTTTCATATAAATAATCTTTAAAAATAAATAAATATGGTAAAAAATAATGAGATTATCTCTATTTAAGTTTAAACACATAAGTCATCATTGGGTCTTACCCATCTCATTTGATTCCATTATACTTTTCCAGGGCTTTTTATTCTTTTGGTAAGAGTTCATTGCACCTTACACTTTTCCCTTCCTAAAACTTAACACAAATAAAATTAAGTCAGAATTTGTGTCTCTCCTCTAACCCATTAAGCTCCACAAGAACAAGTTGGTCCTGTTGCCCAGCCTAGCTGTTTGGCATGAACAAGCACTAGAACATTTGTTCTATTATATGGTCAATGTTCCATTATATCTTGTTTTCTTCTTATTTCAGCTTATTTCTGATTAAAGTGATAAAAGCTTGCTATTACCTTTCAGATAATTATTTTATTCTCTTGGGTTTAATATTTTAATTGCCAACTGGTTTTCTATTTTTTTCAAATTTGAAAATTCAAAGTTGGAAATAAAATTCTACAAATATATCACCTGAAACATTGTGCTAAACCTAGTTAGACTCTCCTTAACTTTGCTTCCTAAAGCAGGTCTTAATTTAGTCAAGAGGGACTAAATTTTGTACTGAAAAAGTTTTGTACTGAAAATGTTTTGTTGGTTTTCATGCCTTTTATGGGTATAATTCTTTTTAAATTTTTTAAAGTAAAAATTTTTAGGTAAACTCTATTCCCAACATGGGACTCAAAATCATGACCCCCAAGATTAAGAGTTGCTCTACCTACTGAGTTGGCCAGGCACCCCAATTTAATTCTCTTAACTGAACAAGGAAACATTTGCTTTCAAAATAATGAAGTTAGATTAGGTAATCACTAAATCTCTAGGGCAAAAACATTTAAACTGTCAAAAATAAGGAAGGAGAGAGAGAGAGCACTTTCTGAGTTCTAATTCCCTGATTATTGGAATTTTGTCCCTTTTCCAGGAATTAATAGAATTCATCATAATAATCTACTGGCTGCTTATATGATAAACTGGGGGCAGCTAAAGCTCTAGAAAAGAAAGTTAAATTTTAAGAAATTTTGAAGACTGGCTAGAAGAATTGAAAAAGAAGTATCTACCTCTCAAAAACATCAGTGAAATCTAGTTTTTCTCTCAAAGGCAATGGGGAGCTCAAGTTGTTGTGCTACCCTAAGAAGAGGATAGTCTGATAGAGATGCTAGGTATGTCTAATTCATGGTGATGTGATAAATAATAACAGGAGTAGAGTAGGGTACCATGAGAGTACTTAGGAAGAAACTCAATCTTGGAAATCAGAGAAAGCTCCCAGAAGACTTGATATTTAAAGTGTAAGAATTACAACTAGTTGGTGTTATTGAGGAAATTTCCATTTGTCTTGCTTCTTTTAAGTCCAGGTTGCCAGAATTGTGCTTTAAGCCATGCCATCATGGATGCACAGGCACAAACTTAGAGTTATACAAATTGTATTCATTTCCTTTAACTGCACTAACCCTATTTAATGTCTCTGTGTTCTGCATAAACTGTTAGACCTAATTCTTCATCACTGTTTCAGAGCCCAAAAAAATCCTCAACTGGCAAATATTGTCCTCTTCCATGTCCTTTGTGGCAATATTTCTAATTATATGGTATTATCACTCCATACCTCAGAAAAGAATCATGGGAAAAAAGCTGAGAAAACGGTGTCAGAGAAGGAAACAAAGTACCATCTCTCAGAACCACAAATTCCAGATTTCCCTGTACACTCAGATGACCCTGTGCTACAAAAGCAAAAAAAAAAAAAAATTTTAAATTAACACCTTTATTCTCTAAAACCAAGGTATGTTCAACAGCTTTATTAATCTAAGAGAATTTATGAACTTTATTTTCCTCAAAATCAAATGTGTATATGCATAGATGTGGAGTTTTTTCCTAGTAAGGGGATTCACAGTTTTCAGCAGATTCGCAAAAGTCAGTACCCCAAACTGAGAAACACTGACATAGAGCAATCTCTCTTTTGTTCTTTTTTCTGATTTCTGTGTGGGTTTTTCTGAGAAAAGCAATTAAGGTAAGTATGTTTTACACCCCTCCCACACACAGCCAAATACACCAATGCAATGGAATTAGGTATCCTTTTTGTCAGTTGCAAAATAATCTCTGGACCCAAAGCAGAAGCTAGCTAGTTGGGTAGTACTACTGAACATATTAACAGTGATAAAATGCAATACATTTGGAAAATATGGTCTTTTCTTTACACTTGTTTATTTTCTAATTCTCCATAAGCTAAACAGTATCTTCAGCAAGTTGGAGAGCTAATCAAGAGAAGTTTATATAGGGATGCCTGGGTGGCTCAGCAGTTGAGCGTCTGCCTTTGTTTCATGGGGTGACCCCGAGGTCCCGGGATCGAGTCCTACATTGGGCTCCTTGCATGGAGCCCGCTTCTCCTCTGCCTATATCTCTGCCTCTCTCTCTCTCTCTCATGAGTAAACAAATAAAATCTTAAAAACAAAAACACACGTTTGTATAGGAATCACAAAATCTTAGCACTTGATGAAAATATGAAAACCAGGATGGGAATTCAGATTATATCTCTCTCCTAAAAGAATGTTAAATTATGACCATCCAAAGCAATGAAAAATCTGTAGTCAGTTGAAATTTTGTGTACTTATTAAAATGACTAAAGACCATTTTCTGAACATATTGTCTTGGAAATTTGAGTTTACAAGGTCACCCTTAGCCTAATTCTAGCTGAGGGATTCAAAAGAAAAATCAGAAACAAGTTACTTCCCAGGAAACAAATCCCTAATGGATTTAGCAACTCTAGTCAGTCAGCTCAGCATTTGTGGATACTTATGTGCACATGCATGCACATATACACACACACACACACAAGTTAACACTACATCAAACAGAATACTTTTTTGGTCTTTCCTTCTTTACTTACCTTTCTATTTTACCCATTATTTCCTTCTATTATCTTTCCCCAAAAATGTAGTCATGTACTTCTCTATGAACCCAATGCCCTTTCTTCTGCCCAAATTCCATTTATTTCTATGACTCCCTAGATCATGAAGTATTAGAAAACTGAGAAACCTAGAATTCTATCAACATATGTGAAATTCAGGGGGAAGTCTGAAAAACTACACTTAAAATTCTCAGAACTCAAAAATGTACAATAATTTAAAAGACTTTATTATAACATCTCACGTTTTTGAATGTTAACTCAGTGCCACTAACCTAAGTAGTTTCCTTACATTGTTTCATTTAAATTCCACAATTAGATCTCTTTATGTTAATTGAAACTACTGCTCAAAGAGATGAAATCATGCCCTATATTGCTAACTAATAATAAATCAGGGGTGCCTGGGTGGTTCAGTAGGTTAAGTGTCTGACTCTTTATTTTGGCTCAGGTCATATTCTCAGGGTTGTGGGATGTAGTCCCTTAACAGGCTCTACAATCACCGTCAAGTCTGCTTATCTTTCTCCCTCTAATCCTTCCCCTGCTCTCTCTCTCCCCTTTAAGTAAACAAACAAGCAAACAAATAAATAAAGCTTTTAAAAAATAAATCACACAGAATAGATAAGCCACCCCAAATTTGAACTCTCCGCAAAAAATCTCAAAATATTAAGAAATTAGAAATCAATATTTAGCAATAAAATGTTAAATAACAGAGACATATATAACCGATTGGGAGTTCCCTTTCATACTCAGGATGACAAGAAGCTTCAAGCAAAATCTCAGGCCCAACTATGTATAAACCTTATTTTTTCGAAGCCATTTCGACAAGTTTATCATAAAGCTTATAATTCAAATCCTTTGATGTTCAGAAGTCTTTGAATAAAATTGAGAAGACTAGCAAAGAGGAACAAGAAGCTATCTCTAGTTTCTCAATTAATGGTCATCATGCTACCACTTTTAGCCTCATCACAAAGGATTATATAATCAGACTCAAGCAATATTGCAAATGACTAAATTTTTAAAACCTAGATCTTTGATTTTAGATATAGCAATATCTGAAGATCAAAAATATTAATAAGATTTACTATATTCTTGCAAAAGTAACAGAGTATATGCAACAGCATGTCACTAAATGAAAATGCCTGACAAAAACGTTGTCATGACTAAACGTCCCTACTCAGCTATGACATCAAACCTTTTTGGGATTCAGAATATGAAAAAATAATGGAATCTGCAAGGAGGAGGCAAAAAAGGGGGGGGGGACAATAAACAAAATTGTATCATATAGCATTCAAGCACACATATTGGAATCAAACATTTGGAATATTACTTAAAGTAAGAATGATTTAACAAAAAAAAAAAAAAAGATTTCACAGATTTGGAGAAAAAAGAAAAACTCAGATTTTCACCCCTTCCTGAGGTTTTAAGTTACAGAATTTTTTTGAACTGCACATGAAACACTATTTACATATTATTGCTTGGTGATTCCAAAATAAACAAAAATAACTTTATTTAAAATAAAATCAAGGGATCCCTGGGTGGCTCAGTGGTTTGGTGCCTGCCTTTGGCCTAGGGTGTGATCCTGGAGTCCTGGGATCGAGTCCGACATTGGGCTCCCTGCATGGAACCTGCTTCTCCCTCTGCCTGTCTCTCTCTCTCTCTCTCTCATTAATAAATAAAATCTTAAAATAAAATAAAATCAGTTATATCAGTTATTGCATCTGATAAATTTAGTAAGTGGACAAGACAAAAAAGAAATCACTATTTTCGGGAACTGAACTATTTTTCTACCTTACAACTACATAAAAGTATAACCAATTTAAAGATCTGAAATAGAGTAAGACAATAAAAATTATATTGTCAAATAATAAATTCAAAAAGTTGAATGTTACTATATTTGACCAGACAATAAACATCAACTATTACCCTGAGGTTTTGATACTAGACAGGAACTTTCAGATGTTCCAGTATAAAAAACATCTTTAGGTACTGAGCCCAAGAACAAAAACTGAAATTCTGCCAAGACTATTCCTCCTGCAACACAATGGCAAAGCTTTTATGTGACACACCAGTAGACTAAACTTTCTTGCCAATATCATGTTCCTTTATCTTTTGCAGCATATGAATAAAACCAGCCTGCTCTTGGGAAGCCTATTAATTCTCAAGAAGATCAAGAGGAAAATATAGCAAATCAATTAAAGCAAAATTTCAGTTTTTGTGGTTCCATATTTCAAAATAAAATTAAAGACTGATGAGAAAGATAGCTCAAGAAAACAGAAACACCTACAATGGCTCCCATGTGGTTAGAGTTATATTTAATGAACTTGAGTCCTATCATCCTCTGCCTCTCAACCCCTGTCCTCTCACAGATCTTTTGCACATGAGTTCTTTATATTGGGGACGCCATCAAGGTCAAAGAATATAATAGCTCCCTTTATTTTGCTATATAATTTTTCTTAAGGTTTTATTTTAAGTAATCTCTACACCTAACGTGGGGCTCAAACTCATGACTCTGAGATCAAGAGTCACATGTTCTTCTAACTGAGCCAGCCAGGTGTCCCTATTATGCTACAATTTTTTATGATAACTCCTATCAAGTTCATGTTTTTGGCTAAACCTAACACACTGAAAAAACTAAGAAATGCCAGAGTCTTATTTTAAAGTTTAGTAACAAGCATGTTCATGTGAAATACTATTAATGTTTATGGACAATTTATTTTATAAATTTGCATCTACTATCTGAAGTCTTTAACTTAACACAAATACATGTATCAATAAAAATGATTAGTGATGGGCACCAAAGCATGAGATATCTTTTGAGTTCTCTCCAAAGAAAAGAAATATCCCTCCTCAAATCATGCTAACATTGACTGCTAAGCCTACTTAATGACAGGTACTTCTTGAAAAGAACAAAACAAATCCCTATAGAAATGAGAAATAAAGCTCTAATTTTAATTTTAAATGTATATTATTCATCAGACATAAATCACTGAGTGAATTAAAAAGCCATTTACAACCAGGTGAAAATGAATAAGCAAAAGAAAATTATTCATCAATAGCAATATGCTATTAGCCTTCTGTCCTGCTTTAATTAATTTAAAAGAATCATTAGCTAAATCAATTATGTAAACTCTATGTGAGACTATGTAAAAAACTTTTAAGATATTTTAAAACTTTTGTATCAGTTGGATAAACTGGTTTTTCCAGGTCCCATAAAACCAAATTGTAACCCATATTCTGTTCAATTATTAAAAAATATTTAATTACTGAGGTTCAATTTAGTAAGATTTTACTATATTTGCAGTTTAAAGTATAGAATTCTTACATTTAAGAGGCTTACTCTAATTTTATAATACTATCTTAACTATTTGTGGTAATGTTGTCTTAAATATCCTTTATTTTTCCACTTTCCATTTGCAGATTTAATAGAACATGACACTGACTTTGCGGTTAAACTACCATCCTTTATCTGAACTGCACAGAACTAGTCTACAGATCAAATAATTACAGACTGTACAATCTGAAGTAGCATCTTCAGAAATCCTTTATAAAAAGATAGCACATAAATGTCTTAAACTATGCCAAAATTCTAAGCTAAATTCTGACAATGTCAAATTCAGAAACAATGAAATCAATTAAAAATATGTAACTTATTTTATAAATACATTCTCTTTAACAGCTTTCATTTTAAAAAATACCCCCTGCTCCCAAATAACGATTAATGCTTCTGGCTAACCCCCATTCTCTTCCCTGTATTCTCATTTTTACCACATTTTCCCTCTATCATTGTATTTTGGCTTCTTTTCTTCCTACTCATTGTTCAGAGCAGCATTTTAATAATCTTTTTAAGCAAGGCTGTTCAAAGACAATATGAAGCTAAAGAAAATTCCCTAAGTTCAAGGTTTTTCAGTGAGATCATTTTTCTAGACCTATTTATTAAAAAAATCTATGCAAAGCAAACACCACCACTGGTAAACAGCTACAGAAAATTGCAAGTTTAAAAATAAAGCCGTTAAAAACACTTCATTACACACCTTCTCTGTGAAGCCCTTTGTTTCCACTGAAAACCATACTGGAATCCTTGTATAAAAGAAGTTGCCTTCTGGCTGTCAATAGCTACACAGTCACTAACTGAGGGATCCAGATGTCTGCAGTGGTTAAAACAAATGTTCAGCGGTGGGTGCTGATTCCGCTTCCCTCTGTGTAAGGTTTTCCACAAAGGCAGCAGAGTAAGAGCGCACATAGCAACAGCACTCACAGCTGATTGGATGGAGTGTGTGCTCGGCCGCCCCTGCTTGCCGGGTCCGCTACAGCTTCCTGTCTACTTGGCAGCACTATCATGTTGTCTTCGCTCTTCTTACCAACTCAGCTGTGTTTAGGCAACTTGAAAGAACAGTAGAACGAGAATGACAGGAGTATTCTAGCAGAAGCCCCTAAAAAGCGAGTCTCTGGATGTTTTTAGAAGAGAGAAATTCAAAAGGCAAACATTTACTTCAGGCAGTATTTCACAGAAAACAGGACAAAGGGGTGGTAGAGGAAATCAACTTATTATTTCACCTTTCAAGTAAATCAGATTCTACCAAGAGAAACCCTCTGAAACCACAGAAATCTAAAAATGTACAATTAGAATAAAACATCAATCTCCATCTACCTATAACAAAGAATTACTTTACAACAGACTTCACAAATTCCTAGAAAAGGACAACCTGTTAGATAGTTAAAATGGAATTGGGCATCAAATAGCCCCTCTCAAATTTACACAGTGCCTTTTAAGGAGTAAGAAAAATTGAGGTTAACAGATTAGAAAAAGACCTAAAAAGGGAAAACAGTTTCGTAACAAAGTCTCAGAACAATAAAAATTTAACTAGGTATTTGCATCAAAACATCTTTTTACATAAAATGACATTCAGCCTGAATTCATCTATTTTATCATAAAATTATCTGGAGATATTGAAGGCACAGGAGATTTTCTTCAGGTTTCCAATCCCAGGCTTCAATGTACCAGTCTATACTATTTCCTAAGCTTTAAGAACAACAACCTACAAAGATGTTTTGGGGGAGATAATGTCAGTGTTAAGAGAAAAACAGATACAAAGGATCAGAAAAATTCCCTTTTAGGGAATATTTCCTCTGAACATCACATAAACTAGGATAGTGTTTCTTAAGCTTTTAAGGCAATTAAACTCTTTTTATTGACATTTTTCCAATAAAATGCATTATTCGCAGTGGCTTTAGGATTTCAGTATGACAGAGGTTTGCAGGCATAGGCAGAGGCTACAGGAGCAGCACTACTGTTTATTACTCAGATCTTTGTTTATCTGGAGTGTCTTGGGGGTAGGGAGCAGAGGCTGATGGAAATTTTGGCTCTATTAAGGCACCCCATGAGCAACATGAGGCTATTTTTAAATGAGAGGCCACAAACCCTGCAGTTTCAAATCAGCCCGAGTCCACAAGATTCCTACCCCTGAAAAAGCTTCTAGGATCCCTGCGGTTTTACAGTATACAAGTAAGAGTACAAAGTACAGAACCTGTAAGAGTTAAACGTCATTATTACCGTAAAGAAAGAATCGGATCATTGGCTCCACAATTAGCCAGACGGAGAGCTGCTAAGCCCTCTGAGAAATAACAGGAGGGAAGATGTGTTTGGGAGCACAAGAAGCCTGTGAGGTAAGTGACACAGAGAAGAATGGCACAGTGGAGAGAACATTAGTTTGGAGTCAGGCCAACCAACCTGGGTTCAAAACCTGAAACTGAGGGCCGCCTGGGTGGCTCATTGGTTTAGCGCCGCCTTCAGCCCAGAGTGTGATCCTGGAGACCCAGGATTGAGTCCCACATCGGGCTCCCTGTATGGAGCCTGCTTCTCCCTCTGCCTGTGTCTCTGCCTCTGCCTCTCTCTCTCTCTCTCTCTGTTTCTCATGAATAAATAAAATATTTAATTAAAAAAACAACCTGAAACTGCCATTTACAAACAATAATACCCAATATGATTTACTAAACTACTTTGAGCTTCTGTTTTCTTATCTGTAAAATAGTCAACTCACAGGTCTATTGTGAAGGCTGAAAGGTGCTGTCTGCCAGACTGGACTTTTGGTTACTAAAGATCCTAAGCTTCTTCAAAACTTGAGAGTTTTTGCAAGTACTATTCCTCTTCTACTAGGAGTAGTCTCCCACAATCCCTTCAATTGATAAGTGCCAGCTTAAATTTCTCTTTCCCAGGGCAGCTTTCCTTGATCCAAGACTAGTCTTAGACTCCCTGTACCTCCTTAGTACTTAATTCATAGAAGTTAAATAATTATTTGCGAAATGACTGGGTTAATGACATTCTCCTCCAATACCTGTAAGTGCTTTAAAGAGAAGTACTAGTTTGTTCACATTATTGCTTACCTAGCACCGTATCTGATTTATATCCCAAATAATAGTTGATTTGATTTCAAAATCATGGGAGGTAAACAGAACAAGTATTATTTTTTTTTTAAGATTTATTTATTTATGATAGACATAGAGACAGAGAGAGGCAGAGACACAGGAGGAGGGAGAAGCAGGCCCATGCCAAAAGCCTGATGTGGGACTCGATCCTGGGACTCCAGGATCGCGCCCTGAGCCAAAGGCAGACGCTAAACCACTGAGCCACCCAGGGATCCCCCAGAACAAGTATTATTATCTGCATTGTTCAAATAAGAGAATCAGCGCTGAGTTTATTTACTCAAGTCATACATCTAGAAGTCAAAGGAAATAAAAATTTTTTACTAAAGATTTTATTCATTTATTAGAGAGAGAGAGAGAATGAGTGATGGGGAGAGGGAGAGGGAGAGAGAGAAGCAGACTCCAGGTGGAGCAGGAAGCCTGATGTGGCGCTGGATCCCAGGACCCATGAGAGAGCATGACCTGAGCCAAAGGCAGACGCTTAACGGAGCCACCCAGGGACCCTGAAAATTTTTTTAAATTTTTTGATGAATAAGTTTGTAATTCAAAACTAATCTCTTCTACTCTCAAAAACATAAAATTAATATATAATATAAATATATTTAATACCTAAATTAAATATTATATATTAATTTATATATTAAATTACATAATTATATAAATATTATAAATTATATAATTTATATAAATATAGATATATTTAGTACCTAAATTATTTTGGAATATTTCCTTTCAGTTATAACCTTCAAACTTTCTAATTAAAGGCTAATGATAGCCTCTATCCATAATCTAAAACTACTGATTAACATACAAAAAGAGGGATCCCTGGGTGGCGCAGCGGTTTGGCGCCTGCCTTTGGCCCAGGGCGCGATCCTGGAGACGCGGGATCGAATCCCACGTCGGGCTCCTGGTGCATGGAGCCTGCTTCTCCCTCTGCCTGTGTCTCTGCCTCTCTCTCTTTCTCTCTCTGTGACTATCATAAATAAAGAAAAATTTAAAAAATATATTAAAAAAAACATACAAAAAGAACTTATAAAAATTAAATTTAGTCAGGGGCACCTGGGTGGCTCAGTCGGTAGGTGACTATTGATTTCTGCTCAGGTCATGATCTCAGGGTCATAGATTGAGCCCTCCATCAGGCTCCGTGCTAAGTATGGAAATTGCTTAAGATTCTTACCCTCTCCTCCTGCCCTCCCTCCTTAAAAAAATTAAATTTAGTTGAAAACATGTCATTATAAATGAATAAAACATAAATAAATAAATAAAATAAAACATAAGACATGCCACCTTAAAAACTAAAATCCAACAAAGAGATTTAGTTAAGTGTTTCTTCTGGGCTGGCAGTTTTCCAGTTTTCCAATAAATTTCAAAATGGCACTTTACTTAATTCTGAAGAATGCTTGCTTTTCCCTGCTTTTGTTTATCTTAGTACACAAAGCTATAAATGGGTATGTTGTAAAAGAATGGCATATTATCTACTTTGTAGGTCTCAAAAGTCTACATGTTAAGAATCTGAATAATATGAAATTCTATACTCAGTGTTAATCCTAGGTTCTCAATTCTCAAACCCCCAATCATGAAAAGCCCTGTTTTTCCCCTGCAACACATATAGATAGCATGGTCATAACCGTGCTCTCCAAATAGATAGCTCAGGAAATAGAAGTTACTTATAATATCCTAATATAAGGAAATAAATTAAAAAGGAGACCTTCCGGGCAGCCCTGGTGGCTCAGCGGTTTAGCACCGCCTTCAGCCCAGGGCATGATCCTGGAGACCCAGGATCCAGTCCCGTCAGGCTCCCTGCATGGACCCTGCTTCTCCGCCTGCCTGTGTCTCTGCCTCTCTCTCTGTCTCTCATGAATAAATAAATAAATAAATATTTTTTTAAAAAATTAAAATAAAATAAATATAAAATGAAAAATCTCAAACATTAAATGCTTCAGATCATCTGTGCCCTACGTTAGCAGAAATAATTGGGAACAATTTGCTTTTAAGATACTTCAGAGATGGGCAGCCCCGGTGGCGCAGCGGTTTAGCACCACCTGCAGCCCAGGGCATGATCCTGGAGAACCTGGATCGAGTCCCATGTTGGGCTCTCTGCATGGAGCCTGCTTCTCTCTCTGCCTCTCTCTCTGTGTGTGTCTCTATGAATAAATAAATAAAATCTTTAAAAAAAAAAAAGATACTTCAGAGATAATCATGCTAGCTTGGATATATGCTAAACAAAACAATATATAACTATTAGAAAAGATAAAAGAAGGTAATGATTCAACAGTTTTTATATAGGTAGGCCCCTGGCTCAGGCAGGTGTTAGTCTCTTTATATATCTTCTGTGACCCAGCAGCAGTTACTATCCCCAAAGAGGAGGAAACTGGCTTGTTACTTGCCCAAGTAACTAGAAGTGGGCAAAGCCAGCATTCAAGTTTAGGTCTTCCTGAATCTAACATGCATGCTCTTAACCAATCCTTCCCTTAACATCTCCTTTCTTTTTCTTTCTTTCCTTTCTTTTTTTTTTTTTTTTTTAAGATTTTATTTATTTATTCATGAGAAACACAGAGACAGAGAAAGAGGCAGAGACACAGGCAGGGGGAGAAGCAGGCTCCATGCTGGGAGCCCGACATGGGACTCAATCCTGGGTCTCCAGGATCATGCCCTGGGCTGAAGGCAGTGCTAAACCGCTGAGCCAACCGGGCTGCCCCATCTCCTTTCTAATATACATTTCCATAAGGCAAATATGGCATCATACAAGAATAAAATTTAATTATAGAAATCTCAACATTTTCCATTTATTACTCAATAAGTACTCTTACAGCCCCATTATACCTCAGATCTGTCACTGATACATTACCCATAGTACAGGAAAACAGGATTCTGATTGCTAAGGTGGAAGCTAGGCCATAGGTATGGTGTGATCACTACTACATGAAGACGCAATAAAAGATTCAATCTGTGAAACTTCACTACTTCATGATCATAGATCATATACATCATCCAGAGAAAATAAAAGGAGAAAGAACACTGACCAGGAACCACAGATCTGGGTTCTAATTTAAACTCCACTTCTAATCAATTTTATAATCTTACGTACTTCTCTGAAATTGCTCATTTCTAAGTTAGGAATCCTTTTTTCTTTTCCTTTTTGCCTGCAATGTTGGTTTGTTGTTAGGATCAAATAGCATAGGATAAAATGACTTTGAAAACAGCAATGTTCTACACACATAGAATATCACCTTCCCTGGTGGTCTTCTAAGGCATAGCAGTGTAAACACGCTTGCACAAAAATCAACCTCATTACTGGAATGACTCTTTAAAACAGCAAAACAAAATGAGGGAAAGCCAGAGTCTAGGAGTTCAAGATCTTTCTACTTAATAAGCTGTGCAAATTGAATTATGTAACCTGACTCTATTTCTTTCTCTGTAAAAGTGGGAATAATAATTTCTCTAAGACTTATAAATCACCTAACCCAGGACTTGGCTCTCAAGCAATTCAAGTCTCCTCTTTTCCTATACAAACATTAGGCCTACAGAATGTTAGTAAATGGCAAATATGCACATATATACACACATACACACACAGATAAAGGGCAATTACTATTAATGAATAGTATACTATATTAATAACAAAATGATAAAATTTAAATCTTCACTACTAAAGATTTATGACACTATTTTTTTTTTAAAATATTTTATTTATTCATGAGAGCCACACACAGAGAGAGGCACAGACACAGGCAGAAGCAGGCTCCATGCAGGGAGCCGGACACGGGACTTGATCCCAGGTCTCCAGGATTACGCCCTGGGCTGAAGGTGGCGCTAAACCGCTGAGCCACCTGGGCTGTCCAACACTGCTATTTTTAAAGCTTCTTAAGTAATGCCACCTTTAACACCACATTTCACAGTTCAATAATTTCCAGTAAAGACTAAATAACTAAAATTTAACATTGTTAATAGTTTTAGAAATTAGGAAACTTATGGTTTTTCTCATTAAATCACTTTTTATTCAAAAACAAAATGTTATACTGTTAGGTCAGTACTGGGATAAATTAAGCCATAATAAGTTAATTAATTTCCACTCACACAAAGATTTCTAGCCACCATTATAGCCGAAATAATTACCCAGTGATTTCTATTCATTATGAAATGGTACAAATTAGCTAAGTGGCAAAACAGCAATCCAAAAATACTGTTTTTAAGAACTAAAATATTTCTTAAAATTAAAATATTAAAAAGGACCTAAGAGACTTAATTGAGTTTCTCATCCTTCAAAAGATTTTGGGTTATGATGACCTAGATTAGCTCCAGGAGCAGAGCCTTGTTTACAAAATCTCAGATCTTGGAGAGAAGAAAATGTTCTAGCCTGTTTTTTGGCATCATTCCTACTACATTGTTTAAAATGAGCTAGAACAGGGGTTATTTATAATCTAAGCTATTGGACAAACACTTTGTCTAATAATATCTTGTACACATACTAGTCTGACTTAATAAGTATGAATATCAGATATAACAATTCACTTTAATATCCTATAATTCTCTTTATAAGTGATTATCATTACATAAAACATGTGCCCAGATGCACGTGGGTTCCTCTTTACCTATACCCATTATTTCTTTAAATACAAGTTCTAAGATGCTGTTAATCTCCTGCTGTTATATTGTAAAGAATGGTATGTTTAATTCAGTCTTAAAATCTAGAGCAATCATGAATTTTTTATTCTGCTAAAAACCATGTTTTACTAAAATTATCTCAATGGAAATTAATGTTACCTTACACTCATCTGTCCCTTTGACAATCGAACTTTGTGAAATAAGAATGCTTTATAGATAAAGAAACTGAACCTTAAAGATTAAGGCAGCTGATAGATTACCTAGTTCAATCACCTAAGCCAGGTTTCATTCATAGTCCTATGTTTTTCTTTTTCCACAACTACCTATCACTGGTACTTTACCTCTACTACTTATGCCAAGTCATACAAATGACAGATTCTATATTATAAATTTTGGACAATGTCAGCAGAAAGCTAGTAAAGTGAAACAGTTATATAGAATTAAATAAACCTCATGTAGCTTTAAGAAAGACAATTGTTAAGTCTGCAAAGTTTGCTTGCATTTTTAAAAATTTGCTAATTTCAAACTATTTCATATAGTCTTATTTCCAAATAATATGACTAAACTCTCTGGCTACCTTTAACACCTTGAATGCTAACACATCTAAAACTGAGTTAATTTTCCTCTGAACAGGATTCACCATTATTATCATTCCCAACTCCCTAAGCTTACAAACTTTGGAAACAATTGAAAATAGCCATTAATTATGTGCTTATTAAATGCCTGGCACAACCACTTTATTCAGGTTGTGTCATTCTAACAAAATCAGGTTATGTCATTATGAGAAACCTATGAAATGAAATTACCTCAATTCCCACCAATGAGGAAACTGAAGCTCAGAGAAGGTAGGTAATTTGATGAAGGTTATACAGAGCAGGTGACAAAATCAGAACCTGAATCCAAGTCTTTCTAGTTCTAAATGTGAAAACAATCCATAGGATTAAAAGTGCTGTCAAATTAATTTAAAGGATTGGAACTATCACTTTCTTTTTAAATAAAATGGGAAAAACAAAATATCAGCTACTACCACAGAACAAGACTAGAACAAGACTAAATAATGACTTCTGTTTAGGGGGACAGAGTGTTAGGTTGGAGCAGCCATCCCAACACTCTGTAACAGTGGGTTGATAAAAGAATGTTAAAGCCACTTCTCCATGTGATACTCTTAATTACCACAATCCCCTGCCATGTCCCAAAAGGTATTTGGTTCAACCTTATCACATTCAACCAACATGGACTTTGGAAGTACACGTTAAAGGCTGATATTAAGTTTGAGGGGCACCTAGGTGGCTCAGGGGTTGAGCATTTGTCTTTGGCTCAGGTCGTGATCCTGGGGTCCTGGGATCGAGTCCCACACCAGGTTCCTCATAGGAAGCCTGCCTTTCCCTCCCTCTGCCTATGTCTCTGCCTTTCTGTGTCTCTCATGAATGAATAATAAAATCCTTCAAAAATAAATAAAATAAAATAAAATAAAATAAAATAAAATAAAATAAAATAAAATAAAATAAAATAAAATAAAATAATAAAATAAAATAAAGGCTGATATTAAGTTTCATTTTACTAAATAGAGTTTTAAAAAGAAGTAGTTGCTGGAGATTTACAATCAAAACTCATACACCTCACATGCTGCCAGTTCTATAAATCCTTCTTTATTAGGAAATGACACTACATTACCAGAGACACAAATGCTTAGAGATATTTAAAGATTCAGAATGTACAAATTCTGTAATTTATTGCGTATAGCTTTTTGTGGAGAGGTAGACAGTTGTTTTTTTCCCTCATTTAAATGCTACAATCTTTTTAAGATTGTATTTATTTATTCATGACAGACACACACACACACACACACACACAGAGAGGCAGAGACACAGGCAGAGGGAGAAGCAGGCTCCATGCAGGAAGCCTGACGTGGGACTGGATCCCAGGACCCCAGGAACAGGTGCTGGGCTGAAGGTGGTGCTAAACCACTGGGCCACTGAGGCTGCCCACAATCAATCTTTCAAAGCTGTTCATTTTCAACATTATTTTAGTTAATACAATGATGTCACCCAGAAAGCTGGTGAAAAGTACTTATCATTGACTGCCTCAGTAGTTTCTAACCTTTTGGACAAGGAAGGTTTTAGTTATTACACTGACTAGGGGGCAAAATCAAGAAAGCCTCATGAACTGAGCACTTCAACTAAAACTTGTAATTACTGAGAAATAAATTTCCATTCCACATTCTCTAAAACAAATATCTAACACACACACACACACACACACACACACACACACTCTATATTCAAACCAAATTTGAGATCACTACAAATAAGAGAGGGTAGTGGGATGTAGGGGTTCTACAGATCTGTGCAGGTATCTGATGTGTTCTTCCTCTCGGCCACGTCCCCTACTCCCCCACCTAAGCCTCTTTCAACACAGCACTGGTATGGTAACTAACCCTCCAGTCTTGATCTGTCTGTTGACTCAGGAAACAAGTCAGAAAAGACCACAACCAGAGGCCTTTCCAGAGGCCAAGTTAGTTCTTACTCATCATTGCATTTCCAGCACAGCATTCAATGCATATTTGTTTCAGAGAAGGAAAAGGATCCAAATGTCTATAAAGTTTTACTATATTTAACAATAAATTCTAAAAACGATGTTATTTTACCAATGTTATGTAATCATTAATTTATCACAGAAGGCATTTTTCTTAAGAATTCAGATGACTTTGAATAAAAACATTTTGTCAAAATATGTATTTTGATAAAAACATCTCAGAAATCAAGCATTTCTGAAACAAAGTTCAAGTGTTTTGTACTAAATCCAAGTGAGCATTCCATGTTGTTAATTCCTTGATTTAAACAAGAGTCCACACAAATTATAAAATATTATATGTAATATCCTACAGAACACAGTTGGGGCAAATGATCTACCTCAAGCTATACTTAAGCTATTTTAAAACAGAAAGAAATAGGAGTTACAGAGTGCGCTAGTAGAACACCAAAATGGCTAGTAATTAGGGTGACCATAAAATTCTTTGTATAAACAATGACACATTTAGAGTGAAAGAAGACAATTGTGAAATAGGATTAGACAGAGGTAACAGGTATAAACCAGGACCATCCCAGGGAGCATTTTCATCTGATCCACCAGGAAAATATGAATTTTGTGGTAAAACGGTTAAATTACTTGATTTTTCAAATTACTTTAAATAAAAATGTTTTTATTCCCTGAAACTATTTCAAAATATAAAATTTATATTTTATATTTGAAATAATTTATACTTGTCAGTTATTCAAATGCTCTTTTAAAAAAAAGTCTGCTATGTACAATTCACTTCATCCTACCACACTTCTGTCTGAAAGGAGAAAGGAAAATCCAGTCCTCATCACAAGGCACTGATGGTGATTAAGCATACAATAGGCACTTAAATGTTTTTTCAAGTGTCTGATACATGCCAACTCCCTACCAACTACTGTCACAGGTGTGAGGGAAGAAGTCAGATATGTCCCAACTGTTGGAGAACAAATATTCTAGTAAAGAAGACTATCTAAAATAAGCAAATGAAGGAAATACAAATTATGGTATATGGGGGATCCCTGGGTGGCTCAGTGGTTTGGTGCCTGCCTTCAGCCCAGGGGGTGATCCTGGAGTCCCGGGATCGAGTCCCACGTTGGGCTCCTTGCATGAAGCCTGCTTCTCCCTCTGCCTGTGTCCCTGCCTCTCTCTCTCTCTCTCTCTGTGTGTGTCTTTCATGAATAAATGAATAAAATCTTTTTTAAAAAATTAAGGTATATGTTCTTTCAGCTCCTAAAGCATGCCAGGTTCTTTCTAAATTCAAGATCGTTGCACATACTACTCCTCTGGCCTAGAATGTTCTTTCCCTCAATCCTTACATAATTGCCTCTTTCACATCCTTGCCTTACTTTCCAAGAGGCCTTATTTAATCATCCTAACCAAAGATACTTTTCCTGGCCCTTGGTTAGTCACCCTCTTAGCCCTTGTAGGTTCCTTTGTAGAACATTTACAATATATACCTATTAGGGTGCTTGGGTGGCTCAGTCAGTTAAGCATCTGACTCTTGGTTTCGGCTCAGGTCCTGATCTCAGGGTGGTTGAAATCGAGCGCTGAGTTGAGCTCTGCACTCAGTGCAGAGTCTGTTTGATGATTCTACCCACCCTGAGCCCCTACCTACCTCACACTATCCTCTCTCTCAAATAAATAAATACATCTTTCTAAAAACTGTACTTATCTTATTTTTGAAGAAATGTTAATACATTAATAATAAGTAACATTTTACCATTTCTTCATAATCAAATACTATTCTAAGCACTTTACATGGATTACTTCATTTAATCACTATGATAGCCCTTTAAGTACTATAGCTAGCCCTGTTTTTCATATGATAAAATTAAAGACAGATTTTTCTCTGTATTTCTAAATAATAAGCTTATACTGCTAATTCTTGATGTTTAAATTTGACATTATCTCTAATTTCTAATTTCATTATACTCTTTTTACCATCCCATTTCAAGGATGAAAGGTCTTTCACTTTGAGTCTATTACGGTTGACTTTCTTCTATTCTATTTGGAGAATAATATTAATATATAATCACCTAGTCTTTGTTTCTTCCAAGTTCCTTGAGGAAGGCTGATTGATCATTATGTCATTTCTGGTGCAGAACCTAGAGGCAGTTGTGCTCTTGCTAAAGGTAGAAGTGTAGACACACTAGACTGACTAGCAGGAAATCTGAGTTTTACTTTCATAGTTGGATAGGTTACTTCCTTTTCTCTGGGTCTTGTTTTCCTACTGTAAAAATGAAAGAGACTCACACTTTGTAATGACCTTTCCAACTCTGATTTCTAGCAACAGCATGATTTTCAAAGTAATTTCAGAATAACAAAAGGATTTTAGTGTCCTGAGCTCTTGGTAATGGAATTTAATCTGTACCACTGTGTAACCTGAGGATTTTTTTTCACTGTTCGCTATTCAGAGTTCCCTGGCAGATACCTGAACTCTGTAACAGAAGCTAAAAGAAAAAGCACAGGTCACAGTTGTTATATACTGGACTGTAGAACTATGCCTCCAGGACCAGCATTTAATGGACAAAATAATTACTGAGATTTGAATACACTTCCTCAAAGGCATAGGTATATTCCTTATCCCAACTTCTAAATGAGTTTTCTAACTTAAGAACACACATTTCAGACAATTTTGAAGGAGTTATGAATGACGGGATCTAAGATTTCCTGCTTTGTGCTTTCTACTAGTAATACATTGAACAAATCCCTCCTATGGCCAAAAAAAATTTTTTTCCTTGAAGCTTTGGTGTGAAAATGTTTATTTTGTTGGGTAGCAGGGAGGAGACATATCCATTCCCTCCTTAACAAAGGTAGGAAAGCTTATTCAGTATTGGGGGGGGGAGGGGGATCTCCTTACTCCCATAGTTCACATGTGGTTGGAAGGTACAAAGGCCTCTAATCCCAGAGTTTATGACGTTTCTGCCAGCAAATGTCTGAAATGAGAGAAAAATTTCCAAATTTATCCTGTTTTTCTCCTATTTGTTATAACACAGAGCTGCTTTAAAATAATGTAGTTTAACTATTGACAAAAGAGGATCATAAAACAATAGCTATGACATTGTAATATTATGTACATGTTAATACTCCCAAGAATTTTCATAAAAGGGAACACTAATCCCTCATATATTACAAAGAATGGTGGCAAAGGAAAAAGAAAAAATTAGCCAACAGTAGAGATGAGTGTCAGGTAATTTTTAGAATACCAGGTCATAATATAACTTTGAGAGCTAAAAACTGATTTAAGACTGCCAGATACTCAATAGTAATTCTTTGCTTGCTTACAATGAAATTAAACAATACAAATATACTCTCAAGGGCACCTGGCTGGCTCAAAGGACTCTTAATCTCAGGGTTGTGAGTTTGAGCCCCATATGGGGTATACAGAGGTTAAATAAATAAAACTTAAAAAAAAAGAAATATACTGCCAAATTATTCTTCCAAAAAGTTCTCTTCAATCAGACCAAACTACTTAATTGTGCCCCTCTATCAAGCGAACCCCTTAGTGTGACATTCAAAACCCTAATTTTCCTCATTTGTAAGTAAGCCCTACAATTCATGTTAGTCTACCTGCTATCCCTTAAACATCTTAATTGCTCAGATTGTCCTTTCTTCCAGTCCTCCCTGCCTAAATCTCTTCCACCTATCTCAAACTCCCACCTATCTATCCCAAACATAACTGTCTTATGTCTTTTAAGGCTCAACACAGCTGTTGCCTCTGATGGATCTGTGCCATGAAATTAATCACTCCAGCTGAAATTCATTATTTCCTACAAAGTCTGATGGTATGCATTTTTACCAGTCAATTATCAAGTGTCTTATGTTTATGTAGTTATTTCATTTGATTCTCTAGTAACTTTGAGAAGTGGATATAAATATTCCCAATTAGAAACAAAAGCTGATACTGGAAAATTAATCTGTAGAGTTACAAAACTAACAAGTTCCAGGGGGAAAAATGAATAAAATTTTCCAGTGATAAACACTTTTATGGGGACGCCTGGGTGGCTCAGCAGTTTAGCGTCTGCCTTCAGCTCAGGGCATAATCCTGGGAGCCGGGATGGAGTTCCGCATTGGGCTCCTTGCAAGAAGCCTGCTTCTCCCTCTGCCTGTGTCTCTGCCTCCCTCTCTCTCTCTCTGCGTCTCTCATGAGTAAATAAATAAAAATCTTAAAAAAAAAAAAAAAAAAAGACTTTTATGGTATATTACAAAGATACTAAAATTCATGCAACATTCACTTAATAATAAGTATTTATTGAGCAGCTACTAAATGTCAAGCATCAGTCCACATGTGGGGAAACACAGCAGTGAATAAACATCATTAAGTCCCTACGTTCATGAAGCTTACATTCCTACTAGGGAGAAAAACAAAAAAGTAAATAAATAAATACAGAACATCCAGTCAAGCAGCGATATGAAGAAGAGTAATGCAGTGTACAGAAAAAATAAAAGAGCTGTGCTTTTCATAGGATGGCTGGGAAGGCTTCTTTGAGGAGGTGACAACTGAGCACAAAGTCAAATGGAATAAAGGACAGGGTCATGAGACTTCTATTTCATAAGGGGACAGCAAATGTAAAGGCCCCACAATGTCAATATGCTTATGGTGACTGAAGAAAAAGACCACCAATGTGCCAAGACTACAGGGATATTAGAATACTAAAAAAAAAAAAAAAAATCAGATCAGAGAGGTAGCCTGAGGCTTTAGAGTAAAAACATAATTCCTCTCAATTCAAATAATTCTTTTCAATCAGAAAAAATCTTGGAATTTCATCAATACTCATTATTCTCTTAAATCTATTTTGTCCAAGTAACTTTTTGTTTAAAGCTAAATAAAGAAAAAAAAATCTGCATCTTAATTGTCCTATATACATGACCTGATTTTTTCCCCCAAACAGCAGTACTTCTATGCACTTCTACCTTTACATATTCTCATGATATGCTCTAAAACCTTTCTAAATGTTGTTCAACATCAGGGTTTAACTTCGTTTCTGTAATAGAAAGCAATTTGACTGAAGACTATATTGGGACAACTTGGGAAATGTGAATCTAAACTGTATATTAGATATTAGCATTATGCCAGTGTTTGATTTCTTGAGTATGATAAATGTACAGCAGGTATGTGGAAGAATGTTCTTACTTTTAGGAGGTACATGCAGTGGTGTGATGGCAAATGTCTAACAACTGGCTCTGGAGAGAGCAAAAAAAACCTGGTTTGTAGTATTGCCAATTTCCATGTTGTAAATGGCCACTAATGAGGATTACAACCAACTAAATTGATACAGAAATGGGAAGAAATGTACATAGTCAGCTTTCACATACTGATACTAGTCAGTTCTATGTTGAAGTACTCAGGGTTGAAGTGTCATGTCTACAACTTACTCTCAAATTATAAAAACAAAAAATAAAAATGAAAACCCCCCTGTGCCTACCTATCTAATCCACCCACTTACCTATTGAAAGATAAAACAAAGGTGGTAAGGTGTTCATAATTAACCTATGAGAAGGTATTTGATTAATTGTATGATTCAACCTTTCTGTGGGTTTAAATTTTTTAAAAATTAGGTATAGGGGCAGCCCAGGTGGCTCAACTGTTTGGCACCGCCTTCAGCCCAGGACGTGATCCTGGAGACTTGGGATCGAGTCCCATGTCAGGTTCCCTGCATGGAGCCTGCTTCTCCCTCTGCCTGTGTATCTGCCTCTCTCATGAATTAAAAATAAAATAAAATAGGTATAAATTATAGAGCAACAATGTAGGAAGTTTAAAGAAATCCTACAGTCAATTCTCTCATGAAATGATTAAGAGTTTTATGCATCAGTATCCTTTCATCAAGTACACCAAATATGATATAGAGCTTTAACCTGAAGTTGTTTTTAAGTATAACATCTCTTGGGACTCCGGGGTGGCTCAGCAGTTGAGTGCCTGCCTTTGGCTCAGGGAGTGATCCTGCAGTTCTGGGATTGAATCCGGCATTGGGCTCCCTGCATGGGGCTGCTGCTCCCTCTGCCTAAGTCTCTACCCCTCTCTCTCTCTCACGAATAAATAAAATCTTAAAAAAAAAAAAAATAACATCTCTTAAGGAAGATACTTGTTATGATGAGCACTGGGTGTTATACTATAAGTACTGGATCGCTAAATTCTATTCCTGAAACCAACATTACACTATATGTTAACTAATTAGAAATAAATAAAAATTTGAAGGGAAAAAAAGGACAACAATGGACATCTAATTCAATAAATATAATAGCAGCTAACATTAATTGAACACTTTAGATAGAGTAGTCAGAGAAAGCCTCTGTGAAAAGTGACATTTAAGCCAAGATCAGAAGGATGACAAGGAGCCATCAATTTGATGCATGTAGCAAAAGGCTTTTTAGGCAGAAGGAATAGTCCATATAAGGCCCTGAATGGTAGTCAAAAACCTACAAGGTAACCTATAGGGCTGGGCATGGTGGACAAGGAGAAAAAAATGCAAAGGCCTAATTACAGTCTTATGGGAGGAGTATCTTTTATATGAAAAGGAAAATATGAAAAAAAAAAACCCTTAAATTATATTATAGCAAAGTATCATTAGTATTACACATCAATTGTCTAATATTTTGACTTAATACTGGCATTGTGACCCAGTCTATACTGTTTCAGTTTATTATGAAAAATCTGATAAGATGAATGAACTATTCTGATTTTTCATCCATTTGAGCAAAGACAGAATTAACTATTGACAAATTGACTTTGGTTTACATACTGAAAAAGTACTGTTTCCAGGTACAACAATTCTGCTTTTACACTACAAAAAAAAGATCAATATTAAGTTAGAATTCCAAGTTTGATATTACCGCGGTTTTTTAATATTACCTCAGTGTTTTTAATATCCTCAGCCTCAAATGGGAAAAAAACATTCCCATAACTAGATACTAGACTGAAAAGAGAAAAAAAAGTAAATATGTAAAATTTTCTTCATTTAATCCCTTTTTTCTATACTTACTTACAATGTAGCATGCTCAGTTTGCATGGGTTTCTTCACTTTTTCAAAAGAAAATCACCTTTTAAGTCATGCTCCCTATACACTCAAGTCTACCTTCCAATTTTTTTTTCTCATGCTTCAAAGAAATGACAGTGTTCCATCCACTGAATCATTTCCTTCTTATTAGATGACTAGCAAAAACAGACAGGGAATGGCTATATCAATCCTGGTAGTATCTAATTTCAGAAGTTCTATCAAGCCAGCAATTATTTAATAGCTACTGACGTATCAAGACCCAAAAGTGTAAATGGATGATAGACCAACTGTAACTTTTGACTTGAAATCACAGTAAGTATATGTGCAGTTGAATTAACTCCTTTCTTTTGTCCTCCCCATCTTTCTCTAAATAACTGACTTTTTAAAGTATGTCTCATAATAACAAAAGCAGTTCAGGTTTGATGTTTACTATGTACCAGCCACAGTTCTAAGCACCTTAAATACAGTTATTTTAATACTAAAAATAACCCTAAGCAAGGTACTACTACTTCCCCATTGTAAAGATGAAGAGAGTGAGGCAAAGAGGTAAGTTTTCCGAGATCACAACGCTTAACCAGATTTAGTGTTTCCTGGAGGCCAGTTTGGTCCCAGTATCTTATAACAATTTAACATTACTCACTGCTACCAGTCAGAGGATTAAGAGTATATACTTGAGCCTGCTTCAAAGCTGGTAAGCCCTCTTGTTAGCTGTGTAACCTCGGGTAACTTACCAAATCTCTCTGACTCAGTCTCATTGATTTATAAAATGGTGGTGACAAAAGCATCTACTTCCCTGAGCAACTGTGAAGATTAAATAAATTATACATGTAAACTACTTGGAACAGTGCCTGGCACATAGTATACACAAGAGTTAGCGGTTATTACTAATATTACCACCACCACCTCCACTTGGGAATTTAATAAAAGGCTGCTCTACTTAATCTAGTCAACATTTCTTTTCCTCAGACATGTCATTTCTGGCTAACAATGAATTATTTTAAGCAAATAAACAAGGCAACTAATTCCCTTGCTACTTTTTTTTCTAGGTCTTACCACGTCTTTCCTCCTATTTCAGTTACCTAGGAAGCAATTGCTTGAGGTTAACAGGGTTGCCTTAAACCCTAGGTAAATTCATAAACTGCTGTAATACTAACTCTAAAGTGCAATTTATAATACAATAAAAAGGAGAAGAGGGGAGTCTCTTAGTTCATTAGGCTGTAACAAAATACCATAAAGTAAGTGGCTTATAAACAACAGAAACTTATTTCTCACAGTTCTGGAGCCTGGAAGATCCACAAGGCACCAGCAGATTCAGAGTCTGGTGAGAGCTGGCATCCTCATTGATGCCTCTCTTTTCACTATAACTTCAGATGGTGGAAGAGCTTTCTTGGGCCACTTTTATAAGGGCACTAATGCTATTCATTAGGTCCCCACCCTCATGACCTAATCACCTTTCAAAGGCTCCACCTCCAACCATCATCATTTCATGGGGTTAGGATTTCAACACATGAATTTGGTGGGGGGAGGAGACACAAATATTCAATCTATTATAATAGGAAAAAACTAAGACAGTACTCCTCTCAGTTTTAACTGTAAAAAAACATTTAATCAAAAAAAATAATAAAAAATAAAATAAAATAAAAAACATTTAATTGGTATTTTGTTTGTGGAACAGGTTTTACACTAGTGTTTAAGAATCATAAATGCTATACTATGAATTCAAATATAAATTGAAAGATATGCTTATTAATTTATTGATGATACTAGATTTTATAAACCTTAGTCTTTTGTAACTGTTGGATAAGCTCAGATAACATTCTTAGAAATGTCTGATGAAAAAATTGTTTCTAACCAAAGCACAAAGCATTGCAAGCTGACATTTATCTTTTAAATTAAAGAGATTTTTATTCTACTTAGGTTTTCATACAATACCATAAATTTAGGACTTCAGGATTCCACACATTTATAACACAAATAATTATTAAATGTTAAAAACATAAAACATTGCCATTGTTTCCATGCAAAAGCCACACTTCAGACTTCTTATACCGGGCATTCAATATCTATCTGGGACCACGTCCAAACTTTGCATCCTTAGGTATAAGATAGACTAACATTGTTGAACCTCCCAGCTGCCCAGCTCTGGTCAACAGTTAATGCATTTAATAGATTTTTAAAAATCTATTCCCAGAAAGATTAGTCCACTCATTCCACCACTTACATTTTAAGCTAATAAATGATAGCATAAAGAAATTATACATATATGTAAAGCATCCTTTCATAGCTTTTATATTTTATCAGATGACTATATATTAAGAGCCAATGAAATGTGCTTGAGCCTTAACAGATTGAACTATGAATGCTAAACAAAAGAGTATGAGGTTATTGTACATGATTATTTCCTTTCCTCTGTTGAACATTATTTTCTAACTGGCCAACCATTAGGCATCTAAAATGTCTTAACATGATAAAAGGTACCACTGATTTAAAACCTACTATGTGCTAACCGCTGTCATATTTCATTCTAACAACTATGAGAAATTAGAATTATTCCCATTGTACACAGAACCTGGGACTCTCAGGATTAAGTAATTTGATGAAGATTACCTAGCTAGCAAGTAATGGAACAAGGATACAAACATAGGTCTGATCCCAAAGCCTGTGCTCATGATAACATCAAACACTCATCTTTGGCTGCATTGCCCAAGTAATGTTATGTAACTATGTGAAAATAGTTTGTTTTTTTTTTTTTTAATTTTAACAGACCCAGGTGGCTCAGTCTGTTAAACATCTGACTCTTGATTTCAGCTCAGGGTTGTGAGATTCAGCCCCCCGTGGGGCCTGGTGCTGGGATGCTTGGCCTGGGGCGTATTTAAGATTCTCTCTGCCCCTCCCCCATGATTTTTTTTTTAACCTCAGACTATGGTAAAATACTATTAACTACTGTGAAATGTAGCCATTGTCCTACATAATAACATCTTAATTATCTGAAAGTACAGTAGGATATCTCCTGACTTCCCCCTCATCAGTCAGCAAGATCCATGAGTGCTTTCCACAGCCTCCAAAAAAGCAAACTGGAAGACAACAGCAGCGAATAAGGTACTTTCTAGTTGTCTGCACATTTCTATTTCTACTAGGAGTTGCATGTTTAGACTCTGGTGTTTGTTCTCAAAAGTTGTTTATGCCACCCTATTTATAATTATTTTTTTTAATTTTTATTTATTTATGATAGTCACACAAAGAGAGAGAGAGAGGCAGAGACACAGGCAGAGGGAGAAGCAGGCTCCATGCACCGGGAGCCTGACGTGGGATTCGATCCCGGGTCTCCAGGATCACGCCCTGGGCCAAAGGCAGGCGCCAAACCGCTGCGCCACCCAGGGATCCCCCTATTTATAATTAATTCATTTAAATATCATATGAACCTAAATAAATAAATAAATAAATAAATAAATAAATAAATATCATATAAACCAATGAAATGAGTACAAAAGAATTATTTCTGTGAAAACTGCTAAATGCCTTGGAAAGAACACATTTGATGAGCATATATATTTACCTCTCCTTCCAAAACAAATTCCCTGTTGACTTCTGTGTACATAAGACACATAAAATTGTGTGAAATTTAACAAATAATTGTAAAATATTTTTAAAATGTAAAAGATACCATCCTCAGATTGCTCTGCAAAGTCTTATTCCACTTTTAAGAAGTCAAAACTAGAAATCTTAGGTATATATTACTGGTGTGATTTATACAAGAAAGATCATAGGTAACTGAAAAACAAACTCCACTTCACCTCCAAGAAGAACCTGGAGCATGGATAAAAGGACAGGGCAAATAATTAAACCAGTTATTTTTATGGTTCCTCACTTAAACCAGACTTTTTAAACTAGCCAACCAGCTGCTTATTTAGAATAAACTCTCTGGGAACATAGCTGTACCCCATTAAGCAAATATCTCAGAGTTTCTCTCTACAGTGGAATTCACATACTTTACTCAGAGTTCTGAAAGAAGTCTAAAGGGTTCTCCTATTTACTCTTATTTTATAGAGAACTCAGTGTTAAGTGTGGTTACTGAGTAAGTTCTCTAGCCCAGAGACTAAAAGCATTTAAATTAAAAGGATGAAGGAATAAACATTTTAACAAAGACTGTTGACAGCATGAGAATTTATAATCAGATCTTACCAAAAAAAAAAAAAAAAAAAGTTCATAAATTTAAATACCTCTGCAGGGCATTTCTAGCACTATTTTAGAGGTCTATCCACATAATATGGTAACAATTGGAAAATATATTTTTGGCACTTAAAAAGTAAAGTTTTAATTATTCAGAAAATTCATGGTTTCTTAATCACCAATGTAGAAAAAAAATGAGATATTACTGTCATCTAGCTAAGTATTGCCCATCACTGTGCCTTTCCAACTGCAGTCAAGAAATCAATTCAGTGGGTTGTGACAGCAAATTTTAAAACAGAAAACAGAACAAGACCACACTCACATAAAAGAGTTAAATATGTTTTGTGAAAAGTTCATTTCGGTTTACCTATGCTATTTTGCAAAGTAAAAAATATTACTTAAAGGCTACGGGCCTAAAAACCCATATTATTATTATGAAATATAGTCTCAATACCAAACTTGCAATTCCATCATTTTTACATCATAATGCTAAGGAAAGCTATAATTTTAAGGAGAAAAAAGTCACTTCCTTATGAGTCTTCATGAATAAATGTATTTATTTTTCTTAGTAATCACTATGTATGTGTAAATATATATACATATATATGTTTTATTGTGTTTGGTACTAGTTTTGGCTAAAATAGAGACGTGTACAAATATTATTTTTTAAGCTGCTTACAACCTTAAAGCAAATTTTAACAACAAAAAACCCAAAACAAATAGCAACTTTGATTTATTTGCTTGTTTATTCTGACATGCAATTTACTGATCTTGGGGCCATTTTTCGAAAGTCACTAATGTAATCTCAAAGTCTCAACTTGGCATTTTACACAAGCAACCTCCTTAGTAACATTACACTTGATAGTATTTCATGCATATGTAGCCGATTTTAAGAAACAGCCAAACACTTAAAACTAATTTAAACCATTAACTTAAGAAGGAAGTATGGCTTTCTCCACTTCTTTCTAGGGCAATTTAAATGTATTACCAAAGACGTATTTTAACTAGAGAAGAAAATTTGTCTTTTAATACACTTTTTAAAAAGTATGGAAATATTAACCAGTTTATTATATATTTTTTAAAAAGAGCAATTTAATTCATAGGAGGATAAATTAACATTTCCAATCCTAAAGCCTCAACTCTGTCATTTAGTCGAGCTCTCTACCAAATACAATAATCCTCTTCAAATAATGTTCCTTGGAATCAAACCTCCATCTGACTGAAAAGCCTTCACGCCTAACTACTTCTATATTAATAATCTTCTAAACTTGGTCCTTGCCACTAATCAAAGGAAGGTTGATAAATTAGTCTTTATTCCTTTGAAGTCCTTGCAAAACACAGAGTACACATTATTCCCATAAATCCTGAAAATACAAGTTTGGAAAGGAAATGGCACACTTACTTATACTGATATTTACATAAGGCCCTGAAGTACTTTGCCAACTTTTGGTCTGCCTAAAGCACAAAAATCAGCTTAAAAAAAAAAAGGCAATAATCATAATAACATATGTCAACTCTGTCTTCAATTTTCTAAATTTATCAAGTTCGGAATCTCAAGTTGAAAAAGTCTGTAAACTCTAACGCTGCGGTTAGATTGACTAAAAATAAGTAAATCTCAAATGATGTCAACTACTGTGGCAAAAGATACAAATGCTGTTCCTGATCATCTCATTTTGAGTTACACTAGAGTATCCCTTGAAACTACTACTTTACAAACATTTTTGAAGAATAAATCCTCCCATCTAGATCCTAACTCTCCTTCCGTGCGCCCCTGTCTATCTCACCAGCTGGAACCTGTAACAGAAACAAGTAGCCATATGTAATAGGCAAAGAATTGATCCTGCCCCAGAATTAGGTTAAAACTTCTAAAATGGAGCACAGGGAAAAAAAAAAAAAAAAAATCCTGCTTAAGGAAGTCATTTACCTCGGTCTGGCTTCATTTTCACATTCAATTTCCACCCAGGGTGCTGTGAAATACACTTGTGGGTTCTTTCAACAGGCTTGCCGCTGATGCTGTGGCTACTGCTCCGTTTTCAAAACGCTAAAAGAGACCAAAATAAAATTAATCGAGTCCCGCTCTGACACCCGGACCTTGCAAGTAAACCTCCCGTTAACAGGCCTCTTCCTGGCACTAACTGCGGTGACAGCACCATCGGCAGCTCTAAAAAAAAAAGAGAGAGAGAGAGAGAGAGAGAGAGAGAGAGAGAGAAAGGAAAAAAAAAAGCAAAACTCTGTGCACCGCCTCCCCCATCTCCCCGGGACCGAGCAACCCTCTTCCCCGCCCCAGCGCTCTCCAGGCCAAAGTGTCCTTCCTTGACACAGAGTCTCCGAACCAAAGAAAGGTCTATTTATAACCTGGAGAGGTACAGGCAAGCGGAGGGGGGGAGGAGGTGGGGGGGAGGTTCAAACAACACAAGCTAACTAACCCCTTTGTAAAAAAAAAAACCACCGCTGGGAACAGCGGCCCCTCCGCAGTGGCTGGTACGGAGATCCTCGGTCCGGGTGCCCGGGCGCAGGAAGCTCTTCGGGACCCCGGCGCCGCGCCGGGAGCTCCGCCCGCCCCGCGGGGCCTCACCTGCGCGATCACCCTCGGGCTAGCCTTCCTGCGGCCGCCGCGGCCGAGTTTACACAATAAAAGGGTCAGAAGGAAACGCGAGTCATCTCCTCGCGCCCAGCCCCCAGCCCCAAACGAACTCTACCGGGCTGTCCCGGGGCCCCCCGCCAGGCGCCCAGCCCGGCGCGGCCAGGCCGGAGCTCGGCCCCGGGAGCGGGGTTTACCGCCGGGCGCTCGCCCCCGCCCGCGCAGCCTGCCCCCCGCGGCCCCCGCCGACCCCCGGGGCCCCGGGTTCCCTTCAGCTCCGCCGCGCCGAGCGCAGCGCCGGCCCCTCTCCCCGCCGGAGAGCTGTTTTCATGGCTCCCTCCGCCGACCTCTGCTGACTAACTCGCTCCCGTCTCCCGTGCCCAAGCCTCCTCCTCTCGGCACTTCCCTCCGCCGCTCGCCCGGCGGCTCACATCACACCCCCGCCGCAGACCCGAGGCTCCGAGAGGCGCAGGCCGGCGAGAGCGGAGCGTGGCGCGCAGCGGCCCCCCGGGCTGCGTTAGAGGACCACGGGGGCCCGAGGGCACAAGCCCCCGTGGCCATCCACCCCCGCCTCGGCCGCCGCCTCGCTCCGCTCCCAGCGCCCAGCCCGCCCCCCTGCCCGACTCGCACCCGAGCCCCGCGGCCCCCGGGCTTCGCCCGCCCGTCGCCCCGGCCGGCCCGCTTGCCCCGCGCCTCGGCCAGCTCCTCGCCCGCCCGCTGTCGCTAGCTCTGGCGCCCCAGCTCCCGGTCCCCCTCGCTCGCCCAGTTCTTTCTCTGCTGTTTGCCCTGTCAAAACACTGCCCGGGTCACGTGGCCCAACAACAGCCAACCCACCGCTCGTCACTTCCTCCCCGGCGGCCTCCGCGGCTGGCGCCCGGTTGTTATGGTAACGGCCCGCGCGCCGCTGGGCCCTAGCCCCGGGCCGGGCTCTGGGTGCAGGTGCGGGCGGCGGCGGGGGCGCGGCGGGGGCGCGGCGGGGGGGCCCGCGGAGCCCCGGAGGCCCGGGAGGCCCGAGACGCTGCGGGCGCGGCGACCCTGCTCCGGGCCCTGCCCGCCCTGGGAGCCCGCTGCGGCGCGACTGGAACCGGGAATCGGCGCTGCGCTATTAGAGCACAGGGTAACTGGGGAGATGTCATCCTGGGCCTGCCCCAGCCGGGGAGGATAATTATAGTCCCCTCCTCCTCCTCCTCCTCCTCCTCCTCCTCCTCCTCCTCCTCCACGGGACGTTGGCTCCCGGCTGCGGCCGAGCCCAAGTGGATTGCAGCACATGGTGGAACCCGGGTCTAAGGTGGCGGAGACAGGGGAGTGGGCAGCCATGCGTCAGCGAGTGAGGAGGCAAAGAACAAGAAGCCCCTGTCACCCTACATTTCCCCCAAAATCACTGGAGATTTTAGTAGGATTCGGAACCCAAGCTCCCGAGGTACTCGCTGGGCTAAAAATAACTTTTATAACGTCTAAAACACTGACTCATGGCAGGAGGACACTTTTGACACCGTGTTATTGTTGAGGAGCTGTAATTTTGTTGTCCTATAACAATGTGACATGATGACATTTCGTGTTGTGATTCGTGTCATCGCTTAAACAGATGACAAGGATCTGCTGTAATTAAAAAAAAAAAAAGGCAGTCTTAACGAGGGGCTGAAGCTATTAGCTACCCAGTTTAGAGACAAAGTACAGAGGGGGGTTGTGAGCTTAAAACTGAGACAGAGGAGTACAAAATTTGCAAGGCTCTTTGGTTTCATCTGAAAAAGTGGGGTGGTTTTTTTTTTTTTAGAAATGATTTTGCATACAAGAATCAAAACAGGAAAGTATTAGCATAGGTTTAAAGATGATTTACTTAAGTCTTTGTACTATTCCATAGTTCCCAAAATCTTACAGTATTACTTTTACATCAGAGAAGTTTTTTGTAAGTACAGGATTGGAAATTGCAAAATTTTTTTGCCTCCTGTTTATCAAAAACATGAAATTTCAATGATGAAAAATACTAGTTTTCTAAATGTTTTGATATGTATGGTAAAATTACATGGACAACTGCAGTGATTAATTTTAAGATTGTATCTAACCCAAACAGGGCAGACCATTCAGGAGGGTAACATTTCATTTTCAGGGAAATGTTCTGGTATCATGAAGATAAAACTTCTGTCAAACGGCAACAGTTCCATAATCTATGTAATGGCTACAAATATTAACTCCCAGTGGATCTGACTTTGATATTATTGAATACTGGATTATGTAGTTTCCTTTATGAAATTTTACTTGTTCTACAGTCACTTCTCAATTAACCTTGGTAATGGGAGACAGAAAGAACACTTCCAGATAATCCAAAATCCTAAATTTAGCACAACAGCTGAGACCAGATAACAGCTATTGTAAAAGGCTTAGTGGGTGAACAGATCTGGGAGCTAGATCTGTGATTTAGCTCCTCTTCCTCTGCCTAATTTGCAAAAAGTATAAAGACCAGAAAAATGTTGAGAGCAGAAGCTGAGAATATTGGATAATATGGAGCACAAAGAATAATCATTTTAAATAATTAAGTTTCTATAGCACATGGATAAATGATGATGTCCGAACATTTGTTAGACTAACTTGAAGCTTTTTATTAGGAATCTTAAATCTGTTTAAAAATTGGAGATCATTAGGGCAAATCATTATTCCAATTGTTTCATTCACTTAGCGCACACCTACTGAGCACTCACTATTTGCTAGGCACATGCTAGTCTCTCCTTCTTTTTCTTTTTTCAAAGATTTTATTTATTCAGGAGAGACACAGAGAGAAAGGCAGAGACATAGGCAGAGGGAGAAGCAGGCTACCTGTGGGGATCCCGATGCAGGACTCCATCCCCAGACCCCCATGCCCTGAGCCAAAGGCAGACACTCAACCACTGAGCCACCAAAGCATCCCTACATGCTAGTCTCAATATAAGGTGTTGAAAAACAAGGTCACTTCTCTTATGGAGGTTGAAGTACTGACTACTATGGTTGCACAGCTTGGGTCAAGTCACATTTTTCGCCTATGAAAAACAAGTGTTTTGACTCTAACAAAACGTAATTTCTTTCCTTTCTAATTCTAAAGCAATTCTATAATTGTATAAAACATATCCAGAGTGGGTTGGAAATAAGGACCTTTCCACAATGGCAACTCTTTAAGTGTTAGTGATAAATGTGTTTGCACTTTGGGGGCACCCAAGCAAAGCAAACATCAATGGTTCCTACTTGGTGAGAGGTTAAGGGTCGGTGAAGCAAGGAAGTCAAAACAGTTGACAGGAACCTTACCCTTTTCCGTCTGATTTGCTCTCCATTTTGCTTTCCCCTAGCGTTAGAAGACTTATAATTAACTTCAAAAAAGTTAATTCATCTCAGACTTTTTTTTTTTTTTTTTTTTTTTTTTTTAGAGCCATAGTTCCATTTATTATCCAGCAAACAGTGGGAGGACCCAAGGAGGGGCCCAGCCTGCACACCCTCCCATTATTGCCATGGATTCCAGTTTGCTTCCCCAACCTCAAGGGCCTGGAGGCAATTGGCCTAGGGAGAGGTGGACCCAGTCCCTGGCCCTCGGTATGGAGCAGAGTCGAGATGGCCCTGGCCCTAGCACCAACTCATGAACCCCCACCCCAGGCCTGTCTACTAAGGGCCACTGGAGCCCCTCGTGGAGCCAGACTGGCTAGACTCTGGGCTGCTAGGTCCAGCTCCAGACAGGCTGGACTCTGGGTTCTGGACCCCAGACTGGCTAGACCCTGGGATCCTGATCCCAGGCTCTGGGTGGGGCAGACTTAGGCCCCAGACTCCAGGCAAGGAGCTTGCTTCTCTCTCTCTCTCTCTCTCTCTCTCTGTGTGTGTGTGTGTGTGTGTGTGTGTCGTGAATAAATAAATAAAACCTTTAAAAAATGAAATAGGCAGCATATAACAAAACTGTGTATTTAATGGAGGTCTTTCTAAGTTCTTTTACTGGCTGAGGTGTTGACAATAACTGGTTTGCTCACTTTATTAATACAAGGCTGTTACTATTACCAAGGTCATGGAGCAAGTCCAGCTACCAAACTGAGGTCCACCAAGCAGAGATGGGTACCTTTTTCTGCTGTTATGTCTAGCACCAAGCAAAGGACCTGGCACAGAGTAGGAGTTCAATACATGTCAAACTTTATATTGACCAATAAAGTTTTCTTGTACCTGTCTGTAAACTATACCCCTAATGCTAATTGGCATTTTCTCCTTACTGGGTCAAAGCTAGGGAGTTGGGAAATCAGTGAGTAGCATTGATTCGTATGTGAAGGATACGTTTTCACTGTCCTTGGGCTGAAGTCTCATAATAGTTAGGAACGTGTTGTGGGTTAACTGTGCCCCCCAGAATATTATGTTGAATTCCTATTTCCTGTACTTGTGAATATGACCTTATTTGGAAATGGGGTCTTTGGAGATATAGTTAAGATAAAGTCATGCTGGATTGAAGTAGGCCCCTAAATCCAACTTCTAGTTTCTTTATAAAGTGAGAGCAATTTGAAGACAGAGGAGACACAGGGAAGAGGGCCGTGTGACAGAGACTGGAATGATGCAGCTGCAAGCCAAAAGAATACAAAAGATTGCCAGGAGCCACCAGAATCTAGTTAGAGGCAAGTAAGGATCTGCCCTCCCTCCCCCAGAGACTTCATGGAGAGCGTGGCTCTGCCAATGCCTTGATTTCACCCTTTTCACTTTCAGAACTATAAGGGAATAAATTTCAGTTGTCCAAAGCCCCTCAAGTTTGCTGTATTTTGTTACTTGAGCCTTAGGAAACTAATACAGAACTCTAGCAAAGACTATTGCCATACTTTTTTCTTGGCCCGTAAATTGTATTGCTGATATTGCAAGTTTTCTAAAGTTCCAGGTTCTGAATGGTCACCTAAACATGGAAATCTTTTTTTTATTTTTTTATTTTATTTTATTCATGAGAGACACACAGAGGCAGAGACATAGGCAGAGGGAGAAGCAGGCACCTCACAGGGAGCCTGATGAGGGACTCAATCCAAGGGCTCTGGGATAGTGACCTGAACCAAAGGCAAACAATCACTGAGCCACCCAGGTGCCCCAACATAGGAATCTTTAATTCGGTAAAAACCACAGTAAATCAGTTGCAAATGTGAAAGAAATTGCTCAAGTACCACAAAAGAACAACTTTGTGTTCTCTCAGCTAAAGGATGATCATGAATAAGTAATTGAGAATCATCAAATGAAAATACACTATTTTAAATATGATGATTGGTAAATCTATTTCATCATCAAGTTTTGTGGAAATAAAGAACGGGTAGAATTAATTAAAATGTGGAGATAAAGCTAGTCTTGCATAGTGAGTAAAAAAAAAATAAAGAATTTGTGTACTTTTAGTTCTTGAAGCAACAAGAGGAAAGGCAAGCTATCTTTTCCAAAGCTAACTTGTTTCCAATGATTCATTAAATTCATTACAGTTCATTTGTTTCTAAGGGAGAAAGATTGGAGCTGTTGCTAAGGTACTGTTTACTAGAAACAATCTTCCACCTTCCCTTAAATTGATTGGCTGGTCTTTTTTTTTTTTTTTTTTGAGGCTCCTGTTTGTCTACCTTCTATAACCACAGGTATAAGGAAATGAAAAGTGATTCTTTCTGGTTCCTGTCTGCGAAGTGACTATAGTACTTAGAATACAAAAGCCTCTAAACTTCCAGCCATGGAAACCCTTAATCAGATATGCTGAGTTGCTAGAGGTCTCTGAGTCATCAAGATTTAAACCTTTACAAAAGTTAATAATTGTTCATTTCTGTAGCAGTAACTGTGCTCAGCACTTCACACATATTATACATTTGATCCTGATACCACCTTCTTATCTTGTGGATTAGGAAATTGAGGCTTAGAGGGGTAACTTTCCTTTTTTTTTTTTTTTTTTTTAGAGGGGTAACTTTCCTAAGGCTACTGTTAGTAACTGGAAGAAGTCTGCTTCCTTGATGGGGTCACTTAATGTCTATAACATTATGAAATAGATTAAATTATTCCAAAATTTTCAAATGGGGAAAACGAAGGCTCAGAAACATTGAAAATGGTTGTACATTTAGATTGTAAATTAGTTTATATAAACTTGGGCTCACTGCTTTGAGATACAAGTTCCAAATAGAATGGTTCTGGTTGTTTTATTATATATAAACTCCGAAAGCAAGCAAATAGCCACACAGTTAATAACAGTAGCTAATATTTCTTGAATACTTAAGTGGTAAGTACTATTCTGAATAACTGTGTTGAGATTAATTTGTTTAATCCTCACACATCCCTGTGAAGTATTATTATCCCTATTTTATAATTAAATGAACAGAAAGGAGGCACCTGGGTGGCTCAATTCGGTTAAGTGTCTGCCTTCGGGTGTGGTCATGATCCCAGGGTCCTGGGATCTAGTACCACCTTTGGCTCCTGGCTCAGCAGGAAGTCCGCTTCTCCTTCTGCCCCTCCCCCTGCTCATGGTTTCTCTCAAAAATAAATAAGTAAAATCATTAAAAAAAAAAAAAAAAAAAAACAGAAAAAGAGAAGTTAAATGACCTGCCCAAGGTCAAGCAATTAGGAAGTGTCAGACCAGGATTCACACTCAAGAAGCATGACTTTGGGGATACCTGGGTGGCTCAGCAATTGAGCTTCTGCCTTTGGCTCAGGGCGTGATCCCAAAATGCCAGGATCGAGTCCCACATCGGGTTCCCTGCATGGAGCCTGCTTCTCCCTCTGCCTATGCCTCCGCCTCCCTCTCTCTCTCTCTCTCTCTCTCTCTGTCTCTCATTAATAAATAAATAGAATCTTAAAAAAAAAAAAAAGCATGACTTTGGTGCATAAGTTTTTTTGGTTTTGTTTTGTTTTGTTTATAAATTTATTTTTTATTGGTGTTCAATTTACCAACATACAGAATAACACCCAGTGCTCATCCCATCAAGTGCCCCCCTCAGTGCCCGTCACCCATTCACCCCCACCCCCCACCCTCCTCCCCTTCCAACGAACTTCCCCTAGTTCGTTTCCCAGAGTTAGGAGTCTTTATGTTCTGTCTCCCTTTCTGATATTTCCCACACATTTCTTCTCCCTTCCCTTCTATTCCCTTTCACTATTATTTATATTCCCCAAATGAATGAGAACACATAATGTTTGTCCTTCTCCGATTGACTTACTTCACTCAGCATAATACCCTCCAGTTCCATCCACGTTGAAGCAAATGGTGGGTATTTGTCATTTCTAATGGCTGAGTAATATTCCATTGTATACATAAACCACATCTTCTTTATCCATTCATCTTTCGATGGACACCGAGGCTCCTTCCACAGTCTGGCTATTGTGGACATTGCTGCTATAAACATCGGGGTGCAGGTGTCCAGGCGTTTCATTGCATCTGTACCTTTGGGGTAAATCCCCAACAGTGCAATTGCTGGGTCATAGGGCAGGTCTATTTTTAACTCTTTGAGGAACCTCCACACAGTTTTCCAGAGTGGCTGCACCAGTTCACATTCCCACCAACAGTGTAAGAGGGTTCCCTTTTCTCCGCATCCTCTCCAACATTTGTGGTTTCTTGCCTTGTTAATTTTCCCCATTCTCACTGGTGTGAGGTGGTATCTCATTGTGGTTTTGATTTGTATTTCCCTGATGGCAAGGGACGCGGAGCATTTTCTCATGTGCTTGTTGGCCATGTCTATGTCTTCCTCTGTGAGATTTCTGTTCATGTCTTTTGCCCATTTCATGATTGGATTGTTTGTTTCTTTGCTGTTGAGTTTAATAAGTTCCTTATAGATCTTGGAAACTAGCAAGATCTGATACGTCATTTGCAAATATCTTCTCCCATTCTGTACGTGTTGTCTTTTAGTTTTGTTGACTGTATCCTTTGCTGTGCAAAAACTTCTTATCTTGATGAAGTCCCAATAGTTCCTTTTTTGCTTTTGTTTCTTTTGCCTTCGTGGATGTATCTTGCAAGAAGTTACTGTGGCCAAGTTCAAAAAGGGTGTTGCCTGTGTTCTCCTCTAGGATTTTGATGGAATCTTGTCTCACATTTAGATCTTTCATCCATTTTGAGTTTATCTTTGTGTATGGTGAAAGAGAGTGGTCTAGGTGCATAAGTTCTTAATCACTACCTCATATTGGTCCCATTTAGTTTGGCTTTCCACTCAAACCCTGTACTTTCCTGCCTCTGGGCTTTTTCCATGTCCCCCAGCATTGATTCCCTCCCCAAACCTAAACCTTTCTGGACTTTTAGAGCCCAAAGTCTTACCTTACCATGTGTTCTAGAGCCACACTTGGTCTTTTGTCTGAATACATATTTATGATCTTTTTTTTTAAAGATTTTATTTATTTATTCATGAGAGACACAGAGAGAGAGAGGCAGAGACACAGGCAGAGGGAGAAGCAGGCTCCATGCAGGGAGCCCGACATGGGACTCCATCCCAGGTCTGCAGGATCACGCCCTCGACTGAAGGCAGCGCTTAAACCGCTGAGCCACCAGGGCTGCCCCCATATTTATGATCTTAAAACCACATATTCACTTTATCTTTTTAAAGGGCAAAGATGAACTATGACCTCAAGTTCCTTGTAGTTCTTATGTTGAGCCGTACCAGACTCAGCACAAAGATTCAAGTAATTACTGAAGAATACCTGAAGCCATCACTGTTCTCCAGAACTGCTCCAGCCAGTCAGTAGCCACTAGTCCCATGTGTCTACTGAGCAAATGAAATGTGGCTGGTGAAACTGAGAAACTGAATTTTTAATTTTAATTAATTAATTTAATGATAGGTTCTTGGTTTCATTATTAGAAAATGAAGCATGGTTGGAACAACTTGAGTATGTGAATCTACTTTTTCCAACTGCAAATTTAAGGAAATTTATATATCAACTATTTCTAATGAAAATGTAGCACACAAATAGAAATGTGCTGTAAGCATAACACCAGATATCAAAGACTTAGTAGTAAAAAATATAAACCAGGTCGCCTGCATGGCTCAGTGGTTGAGCATCTGCCTTTGGCAGTGTGATCCCAGAGTCCTGGGATGGACTCCCTTCCAGGAGCCTGCTTCTCCCTGTGCCTATGTCTCTGCTTCTCTCTCATGAATAAATAAATATATAAAAAAAAAAAACACCACACATCTCTATTAATACTTTTAAAAGTACTGATTATAGGGGCTCCTGGGTGGCTCAATTGGTTAAGCATCTACCTTCAGCTCCTGGGATCAAGTCCTGCATTGGGGTCCAAGCTCCCAGGGGAACCTGCTTCTCCCTCTGTTTCTGCCTTTCCCCCACCCCTGCCGCTTTCTCTCCTGAATAAATAGAAATCTTAACCAGAAAGAAAAAAAGAAGGAAAGACTGATTACATATTGAAATGATCATGTTTTAAATACGATATTTAGATATTTTAACAATGTAAAGTTACATATATAGCTCACATAATATTTCTATTAGAGAGGACTGCTTTAGAATTTGGTGGCTTAGGGACTACTGGGTGGCTCAGTGGTTGAGCATCTGCCTTTAGCAGCTCAGGGCACGATCCTGGGGTCTGGGGATCGAGTCCCACATTGGGCTTCCTGTGAGAAGTCTGCTTCTCCCTCTGCTTGTGTCTCTGCCTCTTCTCTCTCTGTGTGTCTCTCATGAATAAATAAATAAAATCTTTTAAAAAAATAGAATTTGGGGGCTTAGCAATAACAACAACACAAAAGACATTTGAAATCCTCTATTCTCAACCAAGTGGGGCCTTTGAGCAGCGAATTTTCAGATAAGGGAACTTGCCGCTTGCTCTGGTCCCATCAAAAGTTCCACACATCCTAATGAGAGTGCACCTTAGAGCATAGCAGTGTATGACCCTTCAAAACACACATTTGATTTAGTAATTTTCACAGAGGTTATTTTTCTTCAAGCCTGTTAAAGGATCACACTCAGAGCTACCTACCTTATCCCAAACAGTGTAAGCTATTTTGAGAAGTAGTAATGGGTGAACTTGACTAAACAGTTAAACTCTCCATGAGCTGGTCGAGCCATTAAGTCTACTATAAATCAAATTATAGATTCTTTACATCTATTCATCAGAATATATTAGTTCATTGCATTTTTTTTTTTTTTAGATTTATTAGAAAGAGAGTGGGAGGAGAAACAGACGGAGAGAATCCTCAAGCAGACCCTTCCTGAGTGCAGAGCCTGACATAGGGCTCCGTCCCACCCACCCTAGGGTCATGCCCCCAGCCAAAACCAAGAGGCAGCCGCCCAACCGACTAAGCCACCCAGCTGCCCCACCACTACCCGGTTTATTGCATTCTAAGGAGAATTCTACTATATTCATTTTCATGGTTAAAAAAAAAAAAGGATCCATACTATTTGACTTGAAAAGTAGATGTAAAGAATAGCAATAATCTCCATTTCAAAATGTGCATGGTAAACTAAATGATCAGGTATTTCAAGAAATAAAATTTGGAAGCAGAGTGTTATCCTTCAAAAAAGTTTGTAAGAAAAAATCTTTTCTTAGGTTGTATTATCATCTTAGGTTTTTCAGAAACAAAAGGTTGTAAGACTGCACAAAAATAATGCAGAAAATCCCAACTCCTTTTTACAAATGGTAAAACACATAACTGAAACTAAAGTCTTCACAGATACTGGATAGAGCATGATAGAGTAATCTGTTATGTATTTTTAATAAATCAAACTTCTGCTGCTTCTGTTGGAACCCAAAAGCTCAGTTCAGCACTAAGAGAATTCTACTAGTTTTCTTTTTCTTTTACAAGCATAAAGAGAGTTCCAGAAGTGATTCCTTTATTTGACTTTTGTGTATATCTCAGTAATTTCATACTGCCATGCTTCAGAGAGAAGGGAACATTAGCTGCCTCTTTATTCTAAATTGCACAGGCAAAATTCTGTACTTGCAACTCAGTGTAATTGGTCTTTATTTCCAAAATGTCATTTCTGTCTAACATAAGTCTAATTCAATTCAGCGCTCATTGAGCTTTGTATGCCAAATACATTGCTGAGCCCAAGAGAGACAAAGGCCAGAAAAGCTAGTAATTACCATCAAATAATTTTATTAATCTAAAAAGGAGTTACACATGTAAATAAATAACTACAACTTAGTTTTATTACAAGAAAAAAAAAATTTCATGCAGAAGGGAAATAGCCCAAAAAGGAAAAATCTCTTCTCTCTAGGACAAGGAGTTGCTAAAGAAGGAAAGGCGAACATATTAGCTATGTTTTGGAGGATGAAGAGGAGCTCACTGGACAGGCGAAATTGGGTGGGATGGCGATGGGGAAGTTGTTCCTAACAGATAAAACAGCTTGTTGCTGAAGCATGATAGAACATACTTTGTTCAAGATGCCATATTAGAAAGTCAGATTTAGGGGCTCCTGGTGGCTCAGTTGGTTAAGCATCTGTCTTTGGGTCATGATTTCAGGGGCCTGGGATTGAGCCCTGCCTCAGGCTCCCAGCTCAGTGGGGAATCTGCTTCTCCCTCTCCCTTTCCCCTTGCTTGTGCTCTCTGGCTCTATCTCTCCATCAAATAAATAAAATCTCTTAAAAATATAGAGAAAGTCAGATTTAAGGAAGTTAAATGTAAATGATAGGTACAGCATTAGACAAAGGCCTTTGTTTGTTTGTCTTTTGCCATCGGCCCCAATTCTTCATCCTCCACCACAACCCCAATCTCCCTGCTTTTCCCATAAAAGTGTAGTCTCTCTCTCAAAAAAAGGGCAGTCTTTCTCAATAATAAGTCAGAATAAATTTCCCAGCTCCTGGCTCAGTCACACGACTTGCTCTGAAGAAGAGAATGAGACTAAAGTGATAGTTTTGAGCTAGACCTTAAGAGAACTTGGCTGTTTGCTCTCCTGTACCTCTGCCATTAACATAAAAAACACTTGCTAGGGCTAACATGGTGTTCCCCAGAGGACGAGAAACAAGTGGAAAGAACTAACCACCTTTCCTGACCCACAGATCAACTCAGCTTTGATTAGTAGAACCACCACAGCCAACTCATATGTCCATTACTGTAAATTTTATTTTATGTCAGCATGTTTTGGAGATGTTTGTTATGCCACATTTTTGCAGCAATAGCAAACCAATACAGACCTAGCAGTGAATTTGGATTTTATCATGTGGAAAACTCTAAAAAATTTTAATAAATAATTACATTATTTCAGAAACAATTGGCTTCTGCAACAAAGTGGAAGATGGTGATGGAAAAAGGATGGTGGGAGAGGTGGTAGCAAGAAAGCTATCTCAATGGGCCAACCCCAAGAATATGCAGACCTCAACCAAGGCAATAACAGTGGGAATGGAGTAAAGAAGATACACTGGAGAGAGATTGGGGGGCAGAAAGGATAGAAATTGGGTAATTGTCTATAGGCAAAAAAAGAAGACAACATTCTTGCCTCCACCACTCCACCCCAACCTGGCTTGGAATAGTTGGTAGATCACCATGTACTAGTAGGAAATACAAAAGAAACATCAGATTGGCTACTGAAGGCTGGGATAAGGGTAGGGAATAGAGTACTGAGTTTTAGACACACTAAGTTTGAAAAACCTGTATCTAGACAAACATTCTGAAGGTAAAGAAAGATTCTGCTCTGGAGCTTGGGGGATGAGGTCTAATCTAGATACATATTACTCTGAAACCATTAGCATACAAATGGTGGCCACTCCATGGCAGTAGATGAAGATACCATGGCAAGAAGGAAAGGTACTCAGCAATGTTGGCTGTTGCAGAGAAGTAAAAAAATAAATAAAGTAAGGACTGAGAAATACTCTTTTGATTTGGCAATCGTGTCATCCATAAGAGAGGAAACAACTTCAAAACTCTTTATAAATGAACAGAGGTAGCCTGGGCCCAATTGAACTCACTGTGTATTCAGAAAGTACCTCACAATTGGGAATTTCACGGTGTGGTTGCGTTGAATCAGATCACTACTTTGCACCAGGTCAGTGTAGCATAATTCTGAGAATAGTCGATAGATTTACCCTGAACACCTATTTTGGGAATTCAACACCATTTGTACTATATCCCAGAAAGGCCATTACCCATGACTTCATGAAGTGTACCAGCAAAATCCAACATGCAGAGATCGCACCAAAATTGTTTTTCTGAGAGTAATGTACTTCAGAAATGTTTTATGATTTATAGGAATGTCACATATGAAAAACAAAACAAAACAAAAAACCCAACAAAACAAAATCCTCTCCAGCTCTTACTCATAAGTGCCTGTGTATTGAATTTCTCTTCAATGTGCTCTACATGACATTTTTCCTCTCAGTAAATTATGGCTTATTTCTGTCTCTTCATCAGGATACACTGTGATGATTCTAGGAAACATGACAGGAATTGATGGCTTGTCTAGCAAATGAAATCCACACAGCAAAGATGTGGCAGCATTAAAATAAAATAAAACCAGTATGGCCATTTGGATGGTTAGATATTGATACAAGACAGACCTTGGTTACTGCTTTTAATAGTACTGTAAGACTAGGCCGTACAAGATGACTTAGGGTACCTGTCTCTTCTGTAGTCTTTTTTTTTTTCTTTTTTGCCATGTAACCCTACTCCCCTGGCCACAAGTGATTGAATTAAGGATCAATACATGACCTGAAGGCAACTGTCTCTAGGCTGGCAAGTGGCCTGTGAAGTTGTTTATCACTAGAGAACTCAGCCCAGGAGTAATACATTATATTGGCTAGTTGACTAGCTAATCATACTCTTTATGATGGTGGTGGTAGAAGGGTAGTGATGTGCTTCAGACATAGAGATTTACAGCTGGAACAGACACAGAGGCCTCCCTAATGGTGAGCAATGGAAAAATGAATAACAGACTTCCGGTTCTGAAAGAGCATTAAGTGCTCTTAAACCAAGAACTGCAAGTAGGCTGCTGGAGGTGTTGCCAGTCTTAAATAATGGAAATGATGGTCCATTTTTCTGTGAACCCTTTTTTGAGGCTTTTCTGAGATTTTTTGTTACTGTTATTTTCATGGTTCCATGAATCCTTCCAATAAACCCCTATAACAAAGACAACTCAAACAACTTTGATAGTTACAACTTGAAAGTATCTAATGCAATTTTATATTACTTTCAAATCATGAGTGAAAATGTCAAGATACATCAATGAATTCAATTCCCTACAGATGTTAATTCATTATTCAACTAATAATATGTACTGATTACCTGCTATGTGCTAGACATGTACTAGCATTAGGAAATTAGTAGTGCATAAGAGTGACATGACTCCTGCCTGTATGGTGCTATGGTCTAGTCTGAAATACTTAGACCATTCAGGTCTTAATATGTATTATAGGGATGAACCTAAACTTAGTATGTCTCAGAAACTTGTGATCTATAGTTTGCTTTAAATATTCATGGTTTTCCAAATATATTACATTGATAAGGGTATGGCATGTGTTCACACATTAATCTAGAAATACCTACATTTAGAACAAAGTTTAGTTCAGAGTTTTCTAAGATTTACTGTATCTGGAAACAAAGCAAATGATAGAAAACAGGATTAACAGAACTATAAATTATTAAGTAGGACATGGCCACTGAGTAGAGCCAGAAGCATAGTAACAAGATGAGGCTTGCAGAAGTCAATGGAAAAGAATAAAGTGATGACATCTATATGCCAGCATTTTACAATAGTGCCACCTACAAATGAAAGGGAGTTCTGATGTAAAAAGGCCATTTTTCTTCATCCTCAGGAAAAGATAAACTGAAAATTAATGGCATGGATTGCCCAAGATAACAAGGCTGAAAATAAAGATATAGGTGATTCATTAAGCCAGATTGAAGAAAAATGGAGAAGATGGAATCTGGTGCTTGGTGAAATTGAAATGTCAAGGAATTGACATTGATGTATCCTGCTGGTAACTCAATAGTCAAACAAAAAAATTTAATGCTATAATTCTTAGATCAACTAAAATTAAGAGTGAATGTGTTTCCCGTGAAAGTAAGATGGTCCAGTGAGAGTAGAGAGTTTCAGGAACACTGTTAAACTCTTCAAAGTTGCTCAGACTCTCTAAGCTATTGTTTTAGTCAGAGCATCAAGGGATTGATACTCTTATTTATATTCTACCATTCAAATTTTTTATCGGGCTTTTCTTTCCAAGATTCTCAAAGCTCTAAGCACCTGAATTTCTAATTGCAGTATGAGATAGTCTGATTTCTAGAGGACCACTATAGAAATTATTTCTTGTCTTCAGTTCAATATGTTGCAGTTTAAATATCTGCAGCTCTTTAAGCAACAATTAGAAATTAGAAAGAGGACATAACTATAGCTACAGAAGATAGTTTTAATTACGTCAAAATTTTATTCACATGATTTTTTGCAAATTTGAAAATTACTCTGAAATGGATTGTCTTATGGAAAATATAAACCATAAAGTGGATCAAGAACAGGTAGGTAGAGAACCAGACTAGACTTAATCATCATCTAAGAAATAGAAGAGCCAAAGATCTGTCCTAGAGAGAGATATCAGGCCCAGAAGACTTCAGGAGTTGACATGAGAATTCCACCAAACCATCAAAGAACAGAGGGTTTCTTTGTTATACATACTGCCCACAGCAAAAACAAAAGGAAACAAAAAGATAAAGATAAGAAGCTTCCCATTTCATTCTGAGACCAACAATAATCCTGATAACAAGCCAAATGGAAAGCATTCCCCCTCCATCAAAAACAAAACAAAAACCCACAAGAAACAAATCATATTTATGAACATAGGAAGTAAAAAGCCTCAAATGCATACAGTATTAGCACAGAACATGGTGGTATAGTAAAGGATTATTACATCATGACTAAGAGTTTATTGTGGGAATACAGAACAGCTTCAACATTATGATGTCTATGAATACAAATCACCATCCTTTCCATTTATAGGAAATATAAACCAAATGATTATGTGAGGCTGAAAAGTACACTTAACAAAATTTAATTCCATTTCTATTAAAATGCCTTAGAAGGACACCTGGGTGGCTCAGCAGTTGAATGTCTGCCTTTGGCTCAGGGCGTGATCCTGGAGTCCAGGTATTGAGTCCCATATTGGGCTCCCTGTGAGGAGCCTGTCCCTCCCTCTGCCTGTGTCTCTGCCTCTGTCTCTCTCTGTGTGTCTCTCATGAATAAATAAAATCTTAAAAAAAATTAAAAAATAAAAGCACCCAAAACCTAATCCACAAATATAATGCAAAAGAAACAATTAATGCAATTTACCAAAAGAAAAAAAAATCTAGATTTCATCTATGGTAAAAATCTGTGAATAGTAAAGGTTTTCTGAAAAAGAAAGAAAAAAGATAGTAATTGAGAGAAATGCAGAGATTAGTGCCAACACACTTTAATTCCTTCTCTCTGACACCTAACACTCCTTTCTTTTGTTCAGCAACTATAAGTGAGTTCTCTCAATGAAGTGCACTCACTATATGATGTGACTATTTTGTATTTTGATACATTTCCTTCAAACGTAGGTCCTAAATTTTGCAGCTTTTCCCATCAGTCCCTGCACTTCATACTTAGTCTTCTGAGTACATTTTAATATATGATTACTTAGAATTAAAGCAGATAATTACCCTGTCTCCTTTGACACTCAAGAATTCATAGAATTTGACCTGGTGCCTTTGTGTCAGCTAGAAAATACAAAAACACGAATAATGCTGAAACAAAGCATTTATAACACTCACAAAACCCCACTGTTTTACAGGAGCACGGTTGCCAAAATTAGAAAAATCCATTGTCTTACCAGTTTCCCTGAACACATATATTTTTCCACTTTTAAGTTTAATAATTTCTGTGTGTACAAAAGAAATAAAGGAGAGTAGAAAAAGCTATCACCCCAAATAACAAATAATCCAATCAAAAAACAGGCAGAAGACATGAACAGACATTTCTCCAAAGAGAATGGCCAACAGACATGAAAAAATGCTTACATCACTTGGCATCAGGGAAATACAAATCAAAACCACAGTAGGTATCACCTCACACCAGTCAGAATGGCTAAAATTAACAAGTCAGGAAACAACAGATGTTGGCAAGGATGCAGAGAAAGGGGAACCCTCTTGTACTGTTGGTGGGAATACAAGCTGTTACACCCACTCTGGAAAACAGTATGGAGGTTCCTCAAAAAGTTGAAAATAGAGCTGCCCTACGACCCAGCAATTGCACTACTGGGTATTTACCCCAAAGATACAGATGTAGTGAAATGCTGGGACACCTGCACCCCAATGTTTATAGCAGCAATATCCACAATAACAAAACTATGGAAATAGCTCAGATGTCCATCAACAGATGAATGGATAAAGATGTGGTATATATGTACAATGGAATACTACTCAGTCATCAAAGAAAATGAAATCTTGATATTTGCAACGACGTGGATGGAACTAGAGGGTATTATGCTAAGCAAAATAAGTCAATCAGAAAATTATCATCTCACTCATTTGTGGAATTTAAGAAAAAAACAGAGGCTCATGGGGGAGGAGAGGAAAAAATAAGATGGAATCAGAGAGGGAGACAAACCTTAAGAGGCTCTTAATCATGGGAAACAAAGTGAGGGTCACTGGAGGGAGATGGGTGGGGGATGGGCTAACTGAGTGATGGGCATTAAGGAGGGCATGTGATATGAGTACTGAGTGTTATATAAGACTGATGAATCACTTCTACCTCTAAACCTAAGAATACACTATATGTTAATTGAATTTAAATAAAGTTTTAAAAAGCTTCTAACAATAGTTAAAAAACAAAACAAAAAAAACCTTAAGTTCAAAAAAACAAAAAGAAGAAAAAAACTAATCACTTCTTTTTAAACTACTTTTTAAACATTAGTTTTCCTCCTAAATATGTCAGTTTCTTCTTTCATCAGTCTACAGGTACTCTCTGGATGGGCTCCAGCTTCAAGTATTTCTCACAAACAGCTTTCAAATCTACAATTCTGTACAAATCACCCTTTCTCCTGAATTCCAGACCACCTAGCTATCTGCATCCACCAGCACAACCCACAGGTTGATTAAATCAATAAAATTCTGCTTCATTCCCTAAAATCTTCTGCTCCTCTCCTGCCCTTCCTTTCCTGGAGATGCACCGTAATCCCCTATTCACTCAAACAATATTTGCTGAGCACCTGCTGAGCCCCAATCACAGTTCTAGAGGTTTGGCACAACAGGAACCAAAACAAAGGTCCCTGTCTGCAACAGGCTTCTATTCTACTGAAAACAGGTAGGTAACAAACAGAGTAAGTGATCTGGTATGTCTGAAGGCAGGAACAAATAGAACAGAATAAGTGAGACTTGAGGAAGCCTTGCTTGCTTGCATGCTTGCTTGCTTATTCATTCATTTATAGAGCTAGCACAAGTAGGGGGCAGAGGGAGAGGGAGAAGCAGGCTCCTGGCTGAGCAGGGAGCCCAATGTGGGTCTCGATCCCAGGACCCCCCAATCATGACCAGAGCCAAAGGCAGATGCTTAACCAACTGAGCCACCCAGGTGCCTAAGGAGAGGCTATTTTAAAGAGGGTTGTCAGATACATCTCACTGGCGTAACTTGAAGAAGGTTAAGGAAGTTAGTATGTGGCTGTCTAAAGAAAGACTGTCTCAGATGAAGGAAGAGTAAGTGCAGATGCCCAAGGCAAGAACATTCTTTTGCACACTTGAGAAGAGCAACTGGCTGCATCATAGTAAATGGGGGAGGCCAGGGAGTTCATGGGGGTGAGAGTAGTAAGAGATGAGAGAGAAGATGGAGGTCCAGGTCACATGGGGCCCTAAGGGCTATTGGGAGGACTTTGACCATTGCATGGCTTTGAACAGAGACATTATGTAATCTTACTTATCTTTGAAAAGTTCACTGACTGCTCTGTTGAAATTAGACCTTAGTGAGGCAAGAACAGACCTCACTAGCTAGTTAGTACACAAGTACTACAATCCAGCTAAAAGCTAGTGTAGTTTGGGATGCCATCATCTCTCTTAGCCAAGCTGGGAACCTGAGGGAGTTTCCTCTTGAGCATTCCCTTCTCCCACTTTCCAAACCATCTCCCCACCTGCTTCCAACACACACACCTGGATTTGATTCCAAATATGAGCCACTGCCCTCCGCCTGTTACCTCAGCCTCCATTCAGGCCCATCTGGACCACTGAAATGGCCTAACTGTCCTACCTCTGTCTTATCCTCAGGGTGTCCTTCTAATCACAGGGATCTTAGTCTGAGATGCATACCCAGACTTCACTAGATCTGTGACATTGAGAAAAGTACATTTCTATTTGCACTAAAACATCTGACTGAAATTTAGCATTTCCTTTGATTATGAATGTAAGAAACAAACCATAGTATTAGAGGAACTCATGATAGTCATTAATAGAAATTACAGATATTTTCATATCACATTACAGTTGAAACATGTACCTCATCATCTATAATCATTACTTTGAAATTATGATAATTACTAGGTCTTCCGCTATATCTTTTAAAAATGTACTAATAGAATATCATAATTAAGAAATACTTGTAATTCAACCTGACTGGATTCCTTTTAATTCCTATGTATTCCCAACCCCCACTGCTCCTGGCACTTGGCCTTTTCATTCCTCTGGGCATTTTGCTCCTTACAGTCCCTTTTCCTTTTTTTTTTTTTTTTTAAAGTAGTCTCCACACCCAACACGGGGCTTGAACTCAGGACCCTGACATCAAGAGTCACATATTCTACTGACTGAGCCAGCCAGGGGCTCTTGTTCCTGTTTCCTGCAAGGCCTACCCACCCATGGAAAATTCCTGTCACATCTTCAAAACTCATCCTTTTCCAGTATTGCCTCCTCTCAAGGCCAAATTAGTTTTCCCTTCATTCACATTTCCAATGCACATTATACATGTCTTTTCACATTCTATGGCAGTTTTGGTTGACTTGCTTGCCTCTCTTGCTCAACAGTAATACCTCATGGGAAGAGACCATCTTAATTACTCTGGAATCTCTAGAAGCCTTTAACAGATACTTCATAAAAATGGCTAGTTGAACAAAATACCTTTTAAGAAAATTGATCTGAGATCAGGACTTACTTCTTTAATTTATGAGAACATGATGAAATAGGCCAAGATTTTCCCCTCAGTTTTCCGATAGTCCTCAGCTTAAGATCATGAAATTCCATTTACTTATAGATAAATCTGCTTGCAAGTCCCCCACTAGAAGATATTTGTAATATATACATATCTGACAAAGGATTCCGAACCACTAAAAAAAGACTCCTACAAATCAATAAGAAAAAGCCAACCAAACTTTTGGGCAAAAAGCTTTAACAGAAACTTGGAAAAGGAGGATAAACACAAGGGGAATAAACAGGAGGCAAACTCCAACCAGCCCTTATAGGACTCATCAGGGAAATGTAAATTAAGACCACAACAGGAGGGACACCTGGGTGGCTCAGTGGTTGAGCATCTGCCTTTGGCTCAGGTTACCATCCCAGGGTCCTGGAATGGAGTCCCTCACTGGGCTTCCTGCAGGGAACCTGCTTTTCCCTCTGCCTCTCTCTGTGTCTCTCATGAATAAATAAGATTGAAAAAAAATATTTTTTCTATACCCACAATATAGAGAAATTTACCCATGTTTTCTTTAGTATTACTGTGGTTTGACCTTTTTACATTTAGATTCCTGGTGCATTTAAACTTTAAAGGAAGTTCTGCGAAGAAAGGATCTAATTCATCTTTTTCTAAAGGGCTATCCAGTAGTATTGTGGTATCAACCCACCCTCATTAAAAAAAATTTTTTTTTACCTCATGATTTGAAAAATCATCTTTATCATATATTTGACTTCCTTACATACTTAGGACTATTCTGGATTTCCCATTCCATTGATCACTTTAATTCCTGTTCCAGTGGCACATGGTTTTTAGAATAAAAGCTTTTTGTATGTTTTACTTATCTAATAGGACTAGTCCCTTCCCCTTATCCCATCACAGGTCTTCCTCTTCAAGCCTTCTAGCTCTTGTTGTGTACTTATTTTCCTACATGAATTCTGGTAGTAACTTATTTAGCTCCAGGGAGAAGAAAAAAACCCCAAACCTTGTTAGTAATTTTACTGGGATCACATTAAATTTATAGAAAGAACTGATATTTTGATGACAATTAGATGTTCTAACCACAAGCAAGGATAATCTTTCCTTTTATTAGAGTTTTCTTTTGTTAAAGAAATAATTATATGAGGTAAGTATATTAAAAAACTGAACCAGGAACGCCTGGGTGGCTCAGTGGTTGAGCATCTCACTTCGGCCTAGGGAGTGATTCTGGAATCCGAGGAATGAGTCCCACACCAGGCTCCCTGCATGGAGCCCACTTCTTTCTCTGTGTGTCTCTCATGAACGAATATATAAAATCTTTAAAAATAATAAAAAATAAAAATTAAATAATAAAAAATTAAATAAAATAATAAAAATTAAAAATTAAATAATAAAAAAGAAATAAATAACTGAACCAGAGATAATTTCCATGGGACAGGTAAAACAAGCCAAAAGTCTGTCTTGCTTTCTTCCCAATAAAGGAGAGAAGCAATTCTAAAACAACAATATTATCAATTATCTTTGTGCTCAGGAATTGTAAGCATCTTGGTCTATAGCATTCAATCAGCTAGATGTCACTTCTTTGCATGTGCTCTGGGTAAATATGAAGAGTAGATGCTTCTAGGTATAAATAATAAGCCTAATCACTGTAAGACTTATTTTTGTCGGTTTTTAAAGAGGTCCTGGATCCCCTTGAGAATCTAAAAGCTAGACTCCCTTTCTCCCCCAATACATAAACTCACAACATTTTTCATGTCAAGGAGTGGTTAGAGACTCCCTGAAGCTAAGTCTTGAATGATCGTTTTGAACCTTTGCACTGTGGATTATGTATTACAGGCTTACAAACCTAGTGCTGCATAGGAAATATCCAAGTTTGGGCATTTTACACACTGACTTTATTTACTTTTTAAAAAATTATATTTATTTTTTTGACAGAGAGATAAAGTTAGAGAGCACAAGCAGAGGGAATGGCAGAGGAAGCCTCCATTAGCAAGCAGGCTCTCTGATGAGCAGGGAGCCTGATGCGGGGCTTGATCCCAGGACCCTGAGATAATGACCTGAGCCAATGGCAGATGCCTAACTGACCGAACCACCCAGGCGCCCCTACACAATGACTTTAATACATGTTTTCATTCTTCCCTATTTCTTCTGAGAGATTTTTAGTTTAACATAATCTGGTTCTGAGCAAGTTTTAATTTGGCACGTATATAGCCCTTCCAAGAAGATTGTAGTGTTATACCTATGAAAGTAGGAGGAAAAATAGGTATCTACCCTCCTCCCCTGGTAGTTGATCTGATTTCATACCAAAGATCTAAACTTCAGATTCTGAAGGATTTCTATGTTGAGAATAAAGTACTTGATGCCACACTCATACATATTCTGAACACTACAGAAGAGGAAGCTGTGTTTGGGGAAGGCCCATGTCTAGTGTTTAATGTCCTTTAGGTTTGGAAATCTAGAAACTGTAGAGCTCACAATTCAGGGAGACAAAGGCAGGAAGGAAAATGACAGAATTGCTGCTGACATCACTAGTATCCTTCAGAATCTCGAACCCAAAATTCAGATGCAACAGTAGGGGGCAAGAATAAGACACCCTTAGAGGGAGGAGGGTAGGGACATGGGGTGACTGAGTGACAGGTCCTAAGGAAGGCACTTGATGGGATGAGCACTAGGTGTTATAGTATATGTTGGCAAATTGAATTTAAATTTTAAAAATATACAAATGATCAACCATAAAAAAAAAAAGACACCCTTAGAATTCTCAGCCAGGTGATCGTAACCTGGGGACATTTCCACTTGATATCACATTCTGAGAACTTGTGTAGTGTGCCTGTGGGGGAGATAAGGCTGTTTACCACCAGTTTGGAATTTTATTCTGAGACAAAGGGAAGCACTTCAGTGGAGCTGCTTTTTGGGTAAGTCATTCTGACTGCTGGACAGTGGAATCTGGGTGGAGAGATCTAAAACAAGAAGACGAATTAGGAGACAGGAGACTGTATCAGAGCAACACTGAGGGCCTTACAAGCCAGTGGAGGTAGGTGGAGGTAGGGATTTAAGGTTGCATTGGGGGAACCTATCTGGGATGACAAGAATGTGGGCCTTAGAGATGGCACCCTGTGAATCCCTCTCTCTCTTGCCAAATGATCTCCTTCAAAGATATTTTTCCATCCCCTGCAGAAAGGAACAAGATGTTCTTCAGTCCCAAGTGCTAAGGGTGTGAAGACACATGTGATAAAGAAGAGAGAACATAGGAAATAGACATGACAGAGGTGTTTGCTAGTGTTCAGGTGGTAATTATATTGGAATATATAAATATATTAAATCAACATGTTGGGGACGCCTTGGTGGCTCAGCAGTTAAGCGTCTGCCTTCAGCTCAGGGCATGATCCTGGAGTCCTGGGATCGGGTCCCACATGGGGCTGTCTGCATGGAGCCCTGCTTCTCCCTCTGCCTGTGTCTCTGCCTGTGTGTGTGTGTGTTTGTGTGTGTGTGTGTGTGTATGTCTCATGAATACATAAATAAAATCTTTAAAAAAATAAATCAGCATGTTGTACACCTTATACAATGTTATATAACAACTATATTTGAATAAAAATAAACTTTAAAAAATGTACTGAGGCCAATGTTATAACTGTGTTCAGTGATTCTTGAGACACAGGCTTAACTCAGGTTTTCATTGGTCCAAGGCTGGACATGCTTGTGCTAACACTGTGCATTTGTGCAGTGTGTTTTTACTTTCAAAATACTTCAATTTTCATTCTTTTACTCTCCCAAAATAACTTTATTCTTCCCACTGGGTCCACTGTTTGGGACCATATTAAAACAATTTGCCAAATGGTTATGCCATAGTTTGTTTCCCAAAGTACTACCACTTCTGAGGATCTGACCAAGTTTATTATACTTAGTAATAATACATACAGGAAAGTGCATAAAGTCCCTAATCTTAAGCGTATAGTTTGAATTTTTACATATGTATAGATAACCACCATTGAGATAAAACTATAGAATATTTCCTGTATCCCATGAGATTCTCTTATGTGCTTCTCATTCTATTTCCTGAAGCATTAATCACTATTTTGATTTTCATAAACACCTTTTACTTTCGCTTGTTCTTAAACTTTATATAAACGGAATTATATGCTACAACTGTTTTGTGTCAGGCTTTCATAAACACAGTATCTGACATTTCTGCATCTTGTTGCTAGAGCCAATTATTTCTTTTTTTTAATTGATGGGTAGTATTCCATGATATAAATGTGTCACAATTTATTTATCGATAAACATTTGGGTTGTTCCGTCATTTGGATATTATGAATAAAGCTGCTTTGAATATAATGTACAACTGATAGAACATTTGCATTCATTTCTGTTAGAAATAACAATAGAATTGCTGTTTCATAAGCAAATGCACATTTAACCCTAGTAGAAACGAACAAATGATTTTCCAAAGAGTTTATGTCGTTTTGCACCCTCCATTAGCAATATGGAGATCTACATCCTTAAAAATACTCAATATTTTCAGTATTCTAAATTTTAGTCTTTCTGGGATGAGAATAGTAGTGTCCTGTTGTGTTTTTTTTTTTTTGTTTCTTTTTTTTAAGATTTTTAAATCTCTCCTCCCGGAAGCCTGCTGTGGGACTCACTCCCAGGGCCCCAGGATCACAACCTAAGCCAAAGGCAGACACTTAACCACTGAGCCACCCAGGTGCCCCAGATATCTAAATTTTTCAATCTTTTGAGACTTACATTGTGATCTATATAGTCGTCCTGGAAAGTGTCCTGTGTGCGCTTGAGAAGAATGTGTCTTCCATTGTTTTTGGGTAGAGTGTTCTGTATGTGTCTGTTAGGGCTAGTTGGTTCATTGTGTTGAGTCCTTTATTTCCTTGAAGAGGAGAGGGGGGTTGTAATGGATGAAGAGTTGGAGATGGAGGAGAGATGGAAGCAATAGGACTAGGGGGAGGACGGATTGAGGGAGCATGATTGGGGGTGGAGGATTTAAAGAAAAGCAAGCAACCTCATGGCTTGTCAGGATTCATTTTTTATTTGATGTTGTTACTACTACTACTACTAATCACCACTATTAATAATAATAATGCAGAGCACAAGCTCGGTCCAAAGAAGAAACTTGATATACAATATTTAGTATTTTCTTTTAAATTGACGTGATGATTTCTTTACACAGAGAATGTGCTCATTCACTGGTTTAACCATTTGTCACACTGTGCTGGGTGATGCTTGAGGACACGGTAGTGACCATGACAGCCCACGTCCCTCATGGGGTTCACCATTCAGTCAATGGAACCTCCCTGACAGACCTATCCCCAGACAGTAACAACCCAGAGTTGGCAGGGCTGGGATGGGGGAGCATAGTAGGATGGGACAGAAAAAACAAAAACAAAAAAACATACACGAAGATAGAGAGAATAGCACAATGGATACTCATTTACCCATCAGCCCTAGATTCAGGACTTGCATGATTTTGCTACCCTTGCTTCATCCAATGGGGCAGTACTTATCATCTTTAACATCAAACACAAAAATCAACACAAAATGGACCAAGGACCTAAATGTAAGACACCATGTAAAAAAACTCCTAGGAAAAAAATAGACAAAACTTCACGAAACTGGATTTGACAGTGATTTCTCAGATATGACATTAAGGCATAGGGAAACAAAGAAAAAATAGAAAAACTGGGTTTCATGAAAATTAAGACACTGTGTGCATTAAAAGATACTATTCACACAGTGAAAAGATAACCCAGAGAATGGAAGAAAATATTTGCAAATCATATATCTAATAAGAGATTAATATCCAAAATATATAGAGAACTCCTAAAATTCAACAAGAAAAAAACAAAAAACCCAATTCAAAGACTGGGCAAAATACCTGAATAGACATTTCTCATCTTTATGTACAAATGGCCAATAAGCACGTGAAAAGACGCTCAGCATCACTAATCATTAGGGAAAGGCAAATCAAAACTATAATAAGATATCGCCTCACAGCCATTAGACTGGCTACTATCAAAAAAAAGATACTTCGTGAAGCGCTGGTCAGGATGTGGAGAAACAGGAACCCTTGTGTACTGTTGGTAAGAAAGTAAAATAGCATAGCTGTTATGGAAAACAGTATAGCAATTCCTGAAAACATTAAAAATAGAATTACCTTATGATCTAGCAATTCCACTTCAGGATATATAGTCAGAGGAATTGAAAGCAGGGTCTTGGAGAGATCTTTGTACACCTATGTTCTTAGCAATATTCACAATAGCTAATGTGCAAGCAAACCGCGTGCCCATTAATAGATGAATAAACAAAATGTGGCATATCCATACAATGGAATATTATTTCACCTTAAAAGGAAGGAAATTCTGCAACATACTACAACAGGGATGAACTTTGAGGACATCATGCTGAATGAAGGAAGGCATAAATAAAAAGACAAATACTGTATGATTCCACTGAGGTACTTGGAGTTGTCAACACCATAGACACAGACAGTATAGTGGTAGATGCCAGGGGCTGGTTGCTGGGGACCTGGGGGACAACGTGCTACTGTTTAATGAGTACAGAATCTCAGTTTTATAAGATGAAAGAGTTATTAAAATGGATGATAGTGATGGTTGTGATGGTTGCACAGTTCAAATATATTTAATACCACTGAACTGTATACTGAAAAATGGTTAAGATGGTAAATTACATACTATATATATTTTACCATAATAAAAAAACCCACTGAATTGTAGATTTTTTTTGAATTGTAGATTTTAAAGGGTGGAGTATATGATATGTGAATTTTATCAAGACAGCTGTAAATACACTTAAAATGGCCCAGAAGGGAAGACTCTTCCTCACAGCTGATCTTGCTTAATTAAATGTGGAGGCAGTGGTGTAAAATTGGAAAATGACCATTTTGCAACCATCATGGAAAAGATCAGTTTGAACAATCTTAGATTAACGAGAATGGATGCTAAATGTAGGAGAGAAAGCTTGATGAGGAGCAGGGTATTTGGATGAATTAACTGTCTTTCCAAAGACTGTTTATTGATTCCAAGTGTACAAGTAATAAATATACAGGGAAGAAATAAACAATGACTGGGTGGTTAAAATCATTATCACCTAGTAGATGCAGACAAATACCATATGACTCCAGATGTGAATCTGGAGAGAACACAAAATCATCAATCTAATAATCCAGCCAGAGATGTATAATTTGAATTTAATCATGAGGAAATACCAGATGAACCAATTAAAGAACGTATAAAATAAATAATCTACATTCTTAAAAAATGTCAAAGTCGTGACAGACTAAGGAATTATTCAAGATTAAAGAAGACTAAAGAGACAGGATATAATTTTACGGGGAGAGTAGAATATTATTTGGACAACTGACAAAATTGGAATCAGATTGTTGATTATTTTAACAAGATTAAATTTCTGGAATTTGTTAATTTTATTGTGATTATTTAAAAGAATGTCTTTGTTCTTAGGAAATATACACTGAAAGAGCATGATACTTGCTACATACTCTCAAATGATCCAGAAAAAAATGAAATAGCACGAAGGGGTGTGAGGCAGAGAGAATGATAAAGCAAATGTGGCAAATGTTGAAAAACTGGTGTATCTGGGTACCAGATATACAGAAGTTCTCTGTCCTATTCTTACAATGTTTCAGTAAATAAAAGTTTAATAACAGAATGTTTGTAAGAAGTGCTCATTAAAGACACAAAATCGCATTGTTAAATTCATTTGCCTTTCACATGTGAGTCCCAGAGCAGTTTTGTTTAGGATAAACTTTGCCAGGAAAATCTTAGTTGCAACTCACACTATCTCTGTGCCACAGAAACCTTATCAGCAGACAGTGGAAACACCAGGAGGTTTACAGATGTTTTCTGGGACTTCAAGAAAGGAGTGGAGTTACCCTGGGAAAATCACAGTGACTATCAAATTAGAACAGTAGTAAATAGGACAAAGAAAAATGAACAAATGAAGGGTAGGCTAATCCCTCTGAGCGAAGCTGGGGTCAGTCCCACTTTCCGAAGCTTGGGGACTGTGATTCTACAACCATAACATCCTACTCCTTCTGGAACCTTCTCCTTTCACTGACAGGTGAGGGAATTCAAATTCCTGCTTCCTCAACAGAAAAGAGGGTGGGGAAAAGGAGAAGGACTTTCTTTCAGGTTCCAAACGGTAAATCAAGTATATTTTCTATCCAGCCTCAAGAGTCAAGGCTATCAGATTCCTACCCCCTACCCAAAATAAACTTCTCACCTGAATCTTAATCCTTTGGACAGCAAAGCTTTTCATTTGTGACAAAATCTTCAAATGTGAATAATTGGCCAGGGTAACACAAACATGCAAATGTATTTATGCTAAAGTGTGATCAGTTAACTTATCAGTATAACCCATAATTGTAAAGGACAAACAAAACCAAAACCAAACCAGAAAGGAATTGGGTTTTCTTGTTTTGGAAAAAAGAGGAATTGAGAAAAAGAAAGGGAGACATTCCTGAGATGTAAAGACTGGGAAGAAAGAGGAAAGGAGTAATCCCCACAACCATTATCATTTGCTAGAAAGTTTATCTTCAGATTCCTGGTGAACCACAGCACTTGAGAGGATGGTTGTTGTTAACCAGCAGGGCACACCTGCTTGCAGTGCATGATTTGTGATGTCTGTGGGCAACCCTCTCGGGTTCCCTCCCTCCTCAGGAGCTTTGACTAGCATTTTGCTATTGTTCAAAAAACCTTGCTTTGCTGTCCACAAAAAAAAAAAAAAAAAAGATTTGTGACGTTTGCTTATCCTACTAATTTCATAACAGAGGTCAGGATTTGGAGGATTTTTCTGAATCAAAGTATGGGTGTTGAAGTTGCCTCCGTTTCTCAGTCTTTGAAGAGGAAATAATTTTATTTTGTAAAATCTACCCCACAAAATTGTTGGGATTGAAGACAGTTTCTGTTAAACTCTTTAAGGAAAGAAATAATATAGCACCGATTCAAAATGATATATTTTTTCTATTCCAGGGCCCTGAGCAAATTCGGCTTTAGCGTTTCACTTTAAACCTTGTGTCACTCACCCCAGTATTATCCAATTGTTTGCAGATAAGTAATGTTTTTATTAACACATCATACAAGTCTTCTCCCTTTCTACCTAGCAAAATGGGGTTTCTTGGTTGACTAGTGGTCACAATGTCAAGTTCTATGGGGCGTAGCCATGTAACACAATTCCGTGGCATTGGCTGACAGGAGGTGAGCGTTAGGGACTGGTGACAACTGAGTCAGTGGAGGTAGCATGCTCTGCCAGTTGGCCTTCATGATACAAAACATGTCTAGGCAAGTGGGTCAGTCTTGCCTCCTCCAGCTTGGAGGATGTCTAAATTCCCTTTTAGTTCCCAAACCCTGTGATCGATTATTTTGAAATTTTACATTTGGCATGGTAGCTAGCTTGGAGCTCCTTTGTCAGTATTTATTAACCTGCACGGCTCTTGCTGATCATCTATCATTGCAAAATCATTGGACTTTACGTAGTAAAGTGGTTACTACTGAATTGAAAAGTTCACATAACATCTTTCATGTATTTGCAGAACTTTGCCCCAAAGCTTGAATTCTGCTGTCTCTCTTAAAGGACCAAGCTACTGGTTACAAAATGTCAAGTTATAGATTATTTTTTCACAGTGACCTTTTAACATAACAATGTATACAGGCCTGGTTCACCTCTCCCAAGGTTGCACCAAATCTCTGCTTTATCTCCCTGGAATATTCCAGATCTCTCTTACCTCATCCCATTACAAAGCTGAGCCCTCCATCCAGCTTAATCTCTTCAACCTCTTCACCCCACCACATACCCCCATCCACCCTCATCCCCCTTTCACTCCTCCGCTTCTCTGGACACATACCTCCTAAGTCCCTTCTACCAAGGCCAGAAGCATTCTCTGCCACAGAAGACAAAACCGGGGTCTGGAGACAACAGCTAGGCCCATCTAGATTGCTGCTTCTGGTGTAAATAGGCAGAGGGCGGGGTCTGTGGTAGGAGCAGCCCAGAAGGAAGTCCCTAAAGGGGGAGGCCTGGGGCCCTGGCTTACTGGAAGAGGGGGCCCTTGGACTGTGACAGCCTGGCCCACCCCAAATAGTTTTGTTGTTAAGGCCTGGTTCCTGATGATACTGCAGTCTGATTCCTTCAACCTACAGTAAAGGATTTGAGGCTGTTTTTTAATGAGATAATGATAATGATCATGATGTTGAATCAGGTTGATATCTGCCGCACAAGAACTCAGAACTCCAAGTTTCTAGAGCGAGTGGCCGACCAGCCCCCAGGGTGCTATATTGCTGGCAGCTGATCCCAAAGAAAGGCAGCAGGTGTCCTTAAGTTCAGAATCCTGGTCTGAGAATAGCACCTGAAAGATTGCAGCTATAACTAGTGAGGTTTCTGTTCCTCATATATGCGCATTTATATGTTATTTTAGGTCCACGACGATGGACAGGCTCCTTTGACTCCTGTTACAGCTTGCTGCTCTGCAGCCCTGGAATCCCACTGTGTTGTGGCTTCCAAGGCCTTTCCTGTTCTGCCCCTGCCAGCATCTCAACTTTATCCCCAGTCACATGACCTCTTCCACTGTGGTCCAGCTACTCTGTGTTCTCAACATATCATATCCTCTAAATAAGCCAAATCCTGCCCTGGGACTTTTGCACTGGTTATACCTGCTGCTGGAACACTCATCTCACTGTTAACTGCTCTTCCCTTATATAGATATCTGGCTCCTCATCATTCATTAGCTTAGTGATAAGAGTCTTTCTAAGGAATAGCCCTGATTTTCCCCTCAATCACCAGACACTGCTTTGTTTTCTTCAGAGCTATTAGCACTACCTGAAATTATTGAGTGTATTTGTTTACTTGGGTATTTCTCTCCAGGCCTCTCCCCTCACTAAATTTTAAGTGCCCCAAGGCAGAGTTGGGCCTCTATGTATTGGCCCAGAGTTGGGCCAAAGTATTGCTCATAACGTTATCCTACCACCAAGACTTTTTTTTTTTTTGAGATTTTATTTATTTATTTATTCATGAGAGACACAGAGAGAGGCAGAGACACAGGCAGAGGGAGAAGCAGGTTTCATGCAGGGAGCCCAATGTGGGACTCAATCCTGGGGCCCCAGGATCATGCCCTGGGCTGAAGGCAGGCACTAAACTGCTGAGCCAACCAGGCATCCCCCCTCCACCTCCAAGATCAATACCTGACATACAGTAGGTGTTTACTGTATGTGCATGGACTAAATGAGTGGGATACAGTTCATTCATTGACTAAGTATTATTGTAAGTATACTTAATATGTGCCAGGCACTGTGTTGAATGCAGGGGATACAAGAACAAACAAGACAGGCAAAGCCTCCCCCAAGGAAGCTTCCCATCTAAAAGGGAAGACAATCATTAAGATAATAATCTATTGATTGAAAATATATCTTAAAAAACAATAAACAAGGAATTGCTTGTTTTTTCACAGGTTACTATGAATGTACATTTCTGAAGTGTTGGTGGGAGAGACAAACTGTTGCTCACAGAGCCCAGAATTCTCAGGAATCCAAACCAAATTTATGAAATTGATAAAAGGATTTATTCCTGGAAACTTGATGGGATCCCATAGAGCAAATGACCTATTTCTCGTTCTCAGACTAATTTTTTGCTGAGGAGTCTAATCAAGACTACCCTGTGGCACCAGCATATTTGTCAGGCTCAGTGAGTTTAATTTGAGAATGACCTTTGAATCTATGTTTCAACATCAAAAGAATTCAGATTCTGGGGATGTCCCAGGGCTCTAAGTGTCCTTTGGAGCTTGTAAAAGAGATCTGGTGCAAGGCAGGGATTGCAATGGGCCAATAGGGCTTCCTCAAAAGTTTCAGAAGGGAAGTTGGGACCATGTGACTTTCCCATGGAAGTCATGCACTAGTAATTTGGTTGAAAAGCTCCTGTTTTCCCTAGGCCACATCTCTTCTTCACTCGTTTTATCTCTTAGGCTCCTCAAAGCATTTGTTTTCATGAGCTCTGCTTCTAAACGTTGAGTTGCACATGCTGATCGTTTTAGGATTCTAAAATCCCTGGACATTTTCTGTTTAACAATAACTTATGATTTGGAGAAATTCAAATGCTAAATGCTGGTGATTTGGGTACCAAATCTAAACATCTCTAATACAAAGAGGTCCAAGATGCAAGGATGATAAATCTCAAATTCTAAACATTCACGAAATAAAACTTTTGGCACATTCTTTTGAATTTCCTCAGCAGGAACACATTTTATCCATTGCTGATTGTTTAGTTACTATGACTGCCTAATAAACCACCCTGAACTTTTTTTTAAGAGTTTTTTTTTTTAAAGATTCTATTTATTTATTGAGACACACAGAGAGAGAGAGGCAGAGACACAGGCAGAGGGAGAAGCAGGCTCCATGGAGAGAGCCTGAGGTGGGACTCGATCCAGGGTCTCCAGGATCACACCCTGGGCTGCAGGCGGCGCTAAACCGCTGCGCCACTGGGGCTGCCCCCACCCTGAATTTAAGGTCATAAAATAATCATTGTATTATGATCACGGATTCTGTGCATTAGGAATTTTGACCCAGCAGAGAGGGGACAGGTTGCCTCTGCTCTGTGATTCTAGGTTTGCAGCTGGGAAGAAGGGTGGAGTGATTCAATGGTTGAAGTTTGGAATATGATGGAGACATCTTTACTCATTTTTTTAAAGATTCTATTTATTTGTTTATGAGAGACACAGAGAAAGAGGCAGAGACACAGGCAGAGGGAGAAGCAGGCTCCATGCAGGGAGCCCAATGTGGGACTCAATCCCAGGACTCCAGGTTCACACCCTGGGGCAAAGGCAGCACTCAACTGCTGAGCCACCCTGGTGTCCCAAGAGACATCTTTACTCATATGTCTGGCAATTGATGTGGGTGATTGACTAGGCACCTACACATGGTCTCTCGATGTGGTCTCTCTGCACATGCTTGTTTGGACCTCCTCATATCATGGTAGCTGGATTCCAAGAATGAGGGTCACAAGAGAGTAAGACACAACAATAGAGCAAGGGTACACAACATAGGATGCCTGGCTGGCTCAGATGGTTGAGTGTCTGCCTTCAGCTCAGGTCAGGATCTCAGGATCCTGATATCAAGCCCCTTGTCGGGCTCCTGGCTCAGCAAGGAGTCAGCTTCTCCCTCTCCTTCTGCCTTTCTCCCCTGCTCATGCTCTCTCTATCTCTGTCTGAAGCAAATTAAAAAAAAAAAATCTTAAAAAAAAAAGAGTGCCTGACATCTTTATAATCTGGCTCAAGCTTTCATTGTAGGAAGAATTTGTGGGATGGAATTATTGCAGGCATCTTCACAAAATACAGTCTGCCACAGGGATAGATTTGACTTTCAAAAATAGCTAAAAGTCATTGGAGTTAAGTTTGATGAAAAATGTTAATGAGAAAAAAAAATGTTAATGAGAGGTGCCTGGCTGCCTAGATCAATAGAACATGTGACTCTTGATCTCAGGGTTGTGAGGTCAAGCCCCATGCTGGGTTAGATTTTAAAAAATGAGGAGTAAATAATAAGAATATTAAATAATAATAAGACTTCCTTCCGTGGATTACATCCAGTCCAGAATTTTATTTCAACAGACATCTTGGGGAACCTTTATTTTTTATTTTTATTTATTTTTTAAAGATTTTATTTATCTATTCATGAGAGACACAGAGAGAGAGAGGCAGAGACACAGGCAGAGGGAGAAGCAGGCTCCATGCAGGGAGCCTGACGTGGGACTCAATCCCGGGTCTCCAGGATCACACCCTGGGCCGAAGGCAGGCACTAAACTGCCAAGCCACCTGGGGCTGCCCTTGGGGAACTTTTAAAACAACCAGTATCATTCCCCCCAATTACCATGCCAGATCTGATTAGGCATTGCATTAAGTATATTATCTCCTAGGGGGAGTATCTGAAGACCTGACATGCAGGCAGGTAAATTCTTGCACTTGGGTTTATGAGGGAACAAACAAATAACCTCATCATCTTATATCTCATTTAGCCATCACCAAAAGCTACATTTTGATTTGGGTATAAATTCTGAGGTGCTAGCAACAATCAGTGCATCCCAAATGTTTCCCCAAATGTCTTCCAAAGCTATGTTGCAAGCATTAATTCTTAAGAGGTGAGAAATATTCTTCCTGGAGATTAATAATTAATAATCTCTATAAGTATTAAAGGGTTCTCTACAAAGGAAACTAATTTGATATTGTTTAGCCAAGTGACAAAAACAAAACAAAAAAAACCCTCCCTTTTCAAGAAGATCCTGTTAATATCCCTTGGAACAGGAATACTATGGAAAATATTGCCTGTGGCCTTGCCCCTAAAAATGTTTGGAAATAGCAAAAAAAAAGTACTGTTGATTTGCCATTTTTCTCCCCAGCATTCACATTTAACTTCTGATTAAACCGGTGCCACTTGATCTGATTAACCTACGAGGATGGAGGACACCCAGGGCGATTTGATAAAGACTCATTAATATAACACAGTGGTACTGCCCAGGTTTGAGGGCCACTTTCACAAGTGTGGAATGCAATCTGGGGTATAGACTGTAAAAGAACCACAGGGCTGGAAGAAGCCCTAGAGATCATCTACTTTAACTCCTTTATCTTAAAGATGAAAACTGAGGCTTACCTTTATTGGACGACTTCCCCCAAGAAACATTCGTCAGTGCCAACCCGGAGCTGGAAGCCAAATGTACTTTCCTAGAGTGGGTTTTGCAAGTATAAAAAAGCACATGTATGAGTCTTAGAGTAAGCCTGGATCATGTACCTCCTAGAAGCAAAAATTTGGAGTCAGAGCTTAGGATTCTCCACCATTTATGAGCTAATTTTACGCAACTAACTCCCCTGCTCCAAGCATGTTATCTCATCTATAACTGTGAACGATGTTGCACCTAGTTGCCTTACCAGCGTAGTTGTAAGGGTCAAGTGAGGTAATGTACTGCATGAGGCTTATGCAAATATCGGTGGCAGATTGGTTTGCTTGGTCTCTGCTCATATGTAGTTCTCTGTGTTCCTAGAAATGTGACTCTGGACTCCTCAGTAATTTGATTGGTTTGAGATGTTGATAGACTCACCAATGCAGTTAGTCATTTAAATTCACTGCTCTCTTTTTTAGCTCTTTGTGAATGACACAAAATAAATAATTGAGGGCAGAACACAGAAGCACATTTCCAAAGATTCTTAGAGATGAAACCCAAGATACCACTGATGTGTCCCCACTGTGCTTTAGGAGCAGGAGACTCTAAGGCTCATCTTGAAAAATTTGGGGCATAGGGAGGCCAGTAAGACAGGCCTTTTGCTAATGCTAATAGGGCTCAGGCAAGAGTAAAAACAGAGGCCCATATACCATATGTCCCTGAATTCTATAGTATTATCGCTTTGTGGGGAAGGGCACAGCAAGAAGAGGGCCAAGGCAGGGACCTTCTTGCCTGGGTCTGACAGTACTATGATTAGAAGTCTCTTACAAAAATGCCAGTGAAGGATGACAAAGCTGTGACCAAAGGAATGAAAAGGAGACAGCAATGGGGAAGGTCACATAAAAAAGATTTTGTGATACTTAGAAACTACCAATATATGGGAGAACAAAAAAGAAAGGAGGCAACAGAAGATGCCAAATGTTTCAGTCCTGGGTTATTGGTGGGGCCAGGAAGAACCTTCTGACACAGTTAATCTCAGATTTCTGTTAGCATGTACATTTTCATTAGCATGTTTGCATGTACATGCAAAATTCTTTCTCAAATATTTTCAGACAGAATTGTCATGCATTCATATGTGTTCAGAATAGTGCAGGTACTTAAGTATTTGCTCTAAGCACCAGATATAAGAACATGTTTGCTCAGAATTTTTTTTTCTTTTTCAGAAATTTTAATAGTAATATCTTAGAGCAACATAGCTCAGAAAAATATGTAGTTTCTATTTAAATATCATGTTACCTCAAGTCATGCAAATAAATGTTGGCATAAATGCCTTTATGGTGAAGAATTTGGTCAGCTGCAAAATGGGACTATTAAAATTGTTTTATCATCAATTTTTAGAATACACTTCTATAGTGGAATGGAGTGAGATTTTACTAAGTCTGAGACCTCAAAACTCTGAGATATGACCTTTCCTATTACAGATCAGTCCAGCTGCATCATAGGTAGAAATATATAGATGGAATATAATTATTCTAATTGGAATATGGCCATGATACCAGCTAGCCAATATTCTGATCATAAAAACAATGGTTATTTTTTGTCTCATTGCTTTTTATGAGACATTGCAATAATAGTTTGTGCCAAATAACTCTGACAATGTAATAGAATTCTAGAGTTACTGTTCTAAACTTGTAATATAAGAAACACTTGTAATGTAAGAATGTCTTTCTTTAAAGGTATTCCATCAAACATTTGCTTGAAAGATAAAAATATTTACTCTTATGAAACATCCTATTGATAAATAATAAGTTACAGAAGTCACATTGGTTTTTTTCCTAAAGAAGAGGGAATAACAAATGGTATATTTTTTAAATGGTCCAGTCTTTCTTAATATTGATAACTATGAAAGGAAACCACGTAAGTGGTTTTAAGTGTATCTTGGGATGAGGGCCCTTAGAGCATTGCAAATACCCTGGTAATCCACAGTGTGCCCCAAATCAGAGCCCGAGGAACAGGGAGCAGAACAGGCTGTAATTTGAGGGTGATTGGGTCCTCCTTTAGGTGTTCTCTAGGCCACGGAACACTTTTGACAAACCCCAGATCTCAAATGGGGATGGGGGGTGGTGAAGACTAGGGTAGAGGTGAAAATGGTGGCTTGATCTCTAAGAACATATATCTGAATAGGTTCTTGCTCTTCAAAGGGCACTGAGAAGCAAGGGGATAGAAGGCTAAGCAATTCTCCCTAAAACACCACTGAAATCTTAGGGACCCAGTCCATCATGTGCTTCCCCCACTCTTGTTCTGAATCAGTTGAGAAATAGGCATGCAAAACTGGTAGGAATAAAATTACATTTTTTTCATTAATGATAAAGCTGGACTAGAGAACCCTGCTTGTACCTGGGACCAGGTAGGCCTTCAGTTCTACCTGTAGGTAGGGAAAGCTGTTCTGTAGAGCATACTTGACCTGCCTCTGCAGGAAAGGATTTCTACCCTTACTCCCTATCAGACTCAGAGAGAGGCCCAGAGAGACAGCCTCCGGAAGGTAGGCCTGCACCCCCATCCAGGTCCACTTGCTTCACAGGAACAAAATCAGAGAGGAGGTGCAGGCAGGTCTCAGCTGGAGAGAATGAGCAAGCAGTGTGACCTTTACCCTTCTCCCTGGCCATTTCAGTCACTCCTCCCCAAAAGGCAGAGCTAGAAGCTACTTTCTCACTTTCCTGGAGAGGACAAAGTGTAGGCAGAAGTCACTATTTTAGAGGTCAATGATGGAACATGAGAAGAAGGAGAGAAGGGTTTCCTCAGCTGCCATGTGATTCAGTCTTATCCTAGCAGAAGAACATTCTAGAACAGGTGGGTCCTGGAAGTTATATTTTTACATAAACCCAAGTTTTAATCAGGCCAGAGCTAGGTAACACTCACTCCCTGTGGCTCACGGGTGGGTGAGTCGGGGGAGGCAGATGTAATTTGCAGTTAAACATTTGCAACTGAAACTCTGAGATCAGTCCTGAAAAGGAGCCAAGGATTGCCTTCTGAGAGCCCTGCGGACTTGTTTGGAGGGAAATAAAGAATGTGTATTTATTCTTATTTGAAGCTGCTCTGAGGAATGAAAGGTATCTCCCTTCTGGTGCTGTCAGTCAGGGGAAGAACAGCCTGGGGTGGATGTAGGGGTAGGAGGGGGAAACCTAGATATGTGTACGACTTGGATAAGGTTGAGTTCTGGCCAAAGTCTGAAAATTAGGTTCGTCTCTGGTATCCTCGTTCTGCTTTTCATTTGACCAAAGCCCTCCTGCATGAGTCGCTCATCTTCCCAATGACCACTTAACTTTAACTTCCGCTTAAACTTGTCAAGCAAGCATTTCTTCATCCCTTCCAGGGCAGCTCGAAGGTAGATGGTAGGAGAAAAATTAATTAAAATCATGAACAGTGAAGTGTGAGTCTTGGCCTTCCTTAGCCACCTTGGATGTATTTGTATTTTGAAAGAAAAGACTGATGTACAGGTATCAATATCTCAGTGGTTTAAATTTCAGGCAGAATTATGAAGCTATTTCCCTGGGAATCAGGGGTGGAATTGTTCCCAGCACTGAGTGGACAATACAGCCTTCTGTGAAAACATGGCATGAGTAAGGACCAGGCACAGACTCAGCAGAAGTCAAGAAGGATGAAGACAAATGACCATTGGTTGGCATAGAATGAGGTCATTGGGAGCAGAAAGGATTTGGGGAACAGTGGTAGCAGTGATAACAGACAATGATCAGGTAGTATGGATTCAGTTCATCCAGTAATGTCCAGAATTAAATGTTTTAATTCTCTGGACATCTGCTCTGGTAAGTATACTTTGCCTTTTCTAAGCAAATCACTAGTCTTTTTTTTTTTTTTTTTCCCCCAAACCACTAGTCTTGAACAAAGGAAATGCCAATGTATCCCTTTCTAGCTGCGGGACCCATGCTCTACCATGATGGTGAGATCTGCCCTGGGTCAGCCTCCTCATTCACCCAAATATGTGTTCTATTTATACCCTAAGCAGTCCTTATGCTCAGCCTAACAGGCACCTGACTGATGCCTCCTATCCTTGACACTTCCTTCCTTGCCTCTGGACACACTGTTCTCCCCACCACCCCTTCAAGCCTGTTTGTGCCCCTTCCGAATCCTGCTCATCCTTCAGAGCTGGCTCAGGTTTCCAGACTTTCTTCTCTGGGCAGGTTTCCCTGAGTACCAGTATCCCTTCCCCTTTCTGAGCTTCAAGTAGTATATTAATAATCATAATGGCAATAATTACAGTAATAATAATGATGTCCTACGTTTAAGAATTTTTTAAAGTGCTGCCACATTCTTTTTGTTACATGTGTGCATCACAGAATCATTCAACAGATAGTAAGGGGTTAATATTATTCCTACCTAAAAACAAAAATCAGGGGAGCCCAGGTGGCTTAGTCAGTTAAGCGTCTGCCTTCAGCTCAGGTCATGATCTCAGGATCCTGGGATCAAGTGTTGGGGCTCCCTGCTTGGCATGGAGTCTGCTTCTCCTTCTCCCTCGGCCCCTCCCCTCTGCTATGTGAGCTCTCTCTCTCTCAAATAAAGAAATAAAACATTTTAAAAAATCAATAAGGAAATCGAGGTCCAGAGAGAGTAACTGCATCTTTTAAGGCCACATACCCCAGGGTGCATTGTATCTGCCATTTTGGTCTCTCTCATTTAAGTTACAATTTCTGATTAAATGCTATCTTGCACCGTTTTCAAAATGTTTCCTGTTGCTAGTCTTAGCTCTGTAATGAGATTACACTTTGTTCAAGGCAGGAAAAATATCTTGTGCATTTTGAAATCTTCAGCACCCAGAATTATATGAAGTACACAATTTTGGCTTAAAAAATGATGTATTGATGATGTGGAGGGTTACATATTTGTATTTCTGCACATTGTGAGTGTGGACATTTGAGTTTGCTGGAAGGTATCATGGCTCTGTGATTCCACTGGACCTGATTTCAGGTATTGGAGATCCTGGGACACACACACACACACACACACACACACACACACACACACACACACTGAGGAGAACACTCTACTACTATTAGTACTGGTAGCTACCATTACTGATCTAAAAGATTTCAGTGTTGGTATCAAGATGGGAATGAATAAAGTATCTTTGTTTAATGTGTCACTTCCCTATGATATTAATTGGGAAATATGTGCCCTGCCTCTATCTGCTTTGAAATTCCTTGCTTCCCTCTCTCCCATCAATAGTGGCCTCTGACCTGTGCCAGCTTCAATGGGGAAGACCGAAAGCACTTGACCTGCTGACTGACACAGCGATAATGCTGGTGAAGAGGGTGAGCAATTGTGCTGGTGACTTTGGCCATCTGAGAAGGAAACCAGGGAAGGCACGAATGCTGTCTCTTTCTCCTGGGGCTTTGCAGAGAAGGATGGTCTATGGGTTACTGTTCTGGCTCAGTGACTGACCCTGGAGAGAGACGAAAGAGAAGAGAGCTGCACAAGCTCCAAACCAGATTCCTTGAAGGTGAAGCTATGGAAGATCATTGCATTGATAGGAGCAGGAGAATTTGGGGTTCAATTCAAAGATAGGCTGATCCCATGTCCCAAGAGTGACGGATCCATTGGTTAATGTAACCACTGGGTTGTTGCCATGTAGATTATGTCTCACAATTAGGGTGTACAATCTCAAAATACAATGACATCATGAAAATTTGCTTAAATGTACATCTGTAAATAGAGTGGAACATTGCAGTTTCAAAACTTGAAACAAATCCTACCAACTACTGATCATTGTGTAAAAGATTCATCTGAGCCAGCATTCAAGTTCAAGTATACAGACATGCCAGTAAGATTACTGATTCAAAAAATATCAATGCATGCCTCCTGGTTTCTGAATCAATCTTGTGTAGCACTTTTAATAAACATGTAGTATCTACTTCATCTCTAAATGATGGCATCAAATGTTCCAGGGAACTTGACCTTCTCCAGAGGGAAATGAATCAAACTATGATAATATAACAAATATCTTGAAACAAAAATAAGAAGAGAAAGATTTCAAAGTATTTATTATAAAAGAATTATTTCCTTTCCCAGAATTTTGACCCTCTCATTATCAGAGAGATAAGTCCTAGAATTGGCTGTGCAATAAAAACAAAGAGTAGTTTTAAAATTCTGAGTAAGGAATTTATTTTACACATATTAAAGTATAAAATCTTATTAGAGAGCCAAGACTAGCAACAGAAAATAATTAGAAAACAGTGCAAGATAATATTTAATCAGAGGCCAAACTCAAAAATCAAGAGATTAAAGTGGCAGATATAATGCATGGATGGGGGTAATGTAGTTGCAATCTAATTCATGATTGAAAATAAAATGGCAAATATTCATATAGTGACAATTACATGCCAGGCACTGCTTAAGTGATTTAAATATATTAATTGATTTGATTCTTATAATCTGCCAATAAGGCTTCATCATACACATTTTACAGAAGACAAAAGTGTCACACAGATCAGTTAGGTAATTTGAGCAAGGTCACACAGACAATAAGTGACAGTGCTGAGGATATGACCTCAGGCAGTCTAGTTCTAAGGTCTAAGGTCTTAACCTCATGATAACTCATACTTCTGCTCCTATTAGTAATAATAGTAAATTTTAAATTCTTATTTCCTATGTTATACCTAAAGTAGAGCTTCAAGTGTTAAGTGAAATATACACATGCATGTCACTGGTTTTAGTTTCATAATAAGCCACATCCAGAATATCCCATCTTCCTGTCTCCCAAGCTATAATGGACTGACTATATCAGCACCCGACTCAGTACCCATCTCATGTATATGCCAAACCTCAGCTTCTTTGTAAATCCGCAGCCTATTTGTAGGTCCTCTGCTGCTTCATCAGAAACGTAGGTTGCAGGTGGCCCTGGATGGCGCAGCGGTTTAGCGCCACCTTCGGCCCAGGGCGTGATCCTGGAGACCCTGGATCAAGTCCCACATTGGGCTCCCTGCATGGAGCCTGCTTCTCCTTCTGCCTGTGTCTCTGCCTCTCTCTCTTTCATGAATAAATAAACAAAATCCTTAAAAAATAAAAGAGGTTGCATAGGTGGCTTTAATTTGTGCCAGGGAGACATGACCCACCAACCCAGGCGAACACCTGCTGGGAGGCAGCCATCTAAAGGCTGGCTGAGACCTTTGGCCAACACTGTGGTGATTGGGCCAGTCAGATTATCTCCCCTTGAGACTTTAACTGTGAGACAGAGAGGGGATGCTGAATGAGTGGATTGGTGTTGAATTAGAGAGAGAAATGGAGAAAGTAGTGAAGAAGAGTCATGAGGCAATAGAAACCATGAAGAAGCAGGATTTGTGAGGTGGACAGGGAAAGGAGTGAAGTCAGTCCACGGAGGGTGGGAGGGAAAAACCAAGAGACAGCAGGCTCTATGGAAATGAATCACAAATCTGGCCCCTGAGGAGAACTGCAGCCAAGCCCTGAGAGGATACTGGATGACCAGAGCCACGTTTGAAATGTTGAGTGACATTTTCATGAGGCCTGAAATGCAGTTCAGAGCTGGTTCCCAGTCCTCTTTAGGTTTCCATGTATCCTTATAATCTAATCCCGTTCATGGAGATATTTGGATTAATTTCTTGCATTTTGCAACCTGAAAGAATCTCACTAATTCAAGGATTTATAATCCCAGACTTTTTCTCTTTGTTCCCTTTCCTTCCATATGCTATCACCAAATCCTGTCAAATTTGTTCTCAGATCCCTCTTTCTTTTTTTAAAAATTTTTTTATTTATTTATGATAGTCACAGAGAGAGAGAGAGAGAGAGAGAGAGGCAGAGACATAGGCAGAGGGAGAAGCAGGCTCCATGCACCGGGAGCCCGATGTGGGACTCGATCCTGGGTCTCCAGGATCGCGCCCTGGGCCAAAGGCAGGCGCCAAACCGCTGCACCACCCAGGGATCCCCAGATCCCTCTTTCTATACCTACCTCTTGACTGGAGGACCTTAACCCTCCTACCCATATGGCTCCTGACATAGCCTGCTTAAAGCTTCAGAAACATAGTTTTCTAATTTGTTTAAATATTATTCTGATGAACAACTTCAGTGGGGTTTGCACTCGTTTGTTTAAAAAAAAAAAAAAAAGCCCTGTAAATCAGCCCCTTCTGATTAGTATGCTATCACCACTGATTGAAATCAGAGAACATGGAAATTTCCTAGGTGAATTTCAATAAAAATCCTTGCATAATGAGTATGTGGGATTGAAGAAATAATGCTTATCACGATTTATAAGCATACTTCTTCCTCTGGGTCTGCTTTACTTCGGTAAAGTATCTTTTATCAGCCATGATAGCTAAACAAAATCTTTAAAAAATAAAAATAGTTCTTAATATCTGTTCTTAAAAGCAATAATTTAAAGAAACAATAATTTATATATGAGCAATAAGGTGGGCTATGATTCATTATTTTGGAAATCTTGACTTACAAAAGACATTTTTAAAATATTTTATTTATTTATTTGACAGGGAGCACACGTGAGTGAGGGAAGGGACAGAGGGAGAGGGAAAAGCAGGCTCCCTGCTGAGCCAAGGATCCCAGGGTCATGAGCCAAAGGCAGATAGATGCTTAACCAACTGAGCCACCCAGGCACCCCAGTTCCTAACTTTTAATTTCTCACCCATAATAGTGATGTAGACCCTAAAATATACTGGTTGCCAATATTTTAGTTCTGTTTTGTGTTGGACTATAAAGTAGATGCTAACATTCTCATTCTATACCGACAGTTTAGATGTATCTACATGATTGTAGTCACTAATTATTCTTAATACCTTCCCTTGCACAATCGTTTCGCAGTTTTTCTGCAGTCTGTGGGTAGTAGGCTTTGCCAGTGGCCCTTCCACATCACCTCAGCACTTAACCATCTCCAAGCTCAGCCAGTTCTGCTTCCAACTCTTAGCATCTGCCTCTCTGCAAGCATCCCCTTTGCTCCTACCAGGTGTAGGCAGGACTGTGGAGGAGTAAGACCTCCTGGGAGCAGCACACATCTGAGTTCTGAAGGGGGTGGTGTATATCCCAGCGCTCCTGCCCTTTGGGTAAGAGAACTCTGACTCCACCCTACACCAGCCCCAGGCTCCAGAGTTCCTCAGTCGGATGAAACTTCAGTTGCTCCTGGTAGTGACTTGCTTGACAATGCATCTCTTCTGGCTTCCTTTACTTTTCTGTCTCACATCCCTACTTACTTGCCTGCAAGTGTTTCCTGGGGTCACTTCTCAAATAAACTTTCATTTAGTCAATTTACTTTGGAGGGAACCCCAGAGAAGATAAGATCATTTTGAAATTCCCTTATTGCAGGCTTACTGGTGGCAAATTCAGTTTTCATTTATCTGAAAACATCTTCATTTCATTCTTATACTTGCAAAATGTGTTTTTTTTTTTTTTTCTTTTTAGAAAGAGAGAGAGGCGGAGACACACAGGCAGAGGGAAAAGCAGGCTCCATGCAGAGAGCCCGATGTGGGACTCGATCCTGGAACTCCAGGATCATGCCCTGAGCCGAAGGCAGATGCTCAACCGCTCAGCCACCCAAGCGTCCCTGCAAAATGGTTTTGTTGGATACACAGTTCTAGGCTGTTCGCTGTTTTGTCTCCAAGCTTTGAAAGTGTTAATCCACCGTCTACTGCCATTCTGATTACTCTTCCTTTGTAGATGATCTGCCTTTTTCTGCATGAGAAAAGATGTTTTCTTTGTCTCTGGTGTTCTGCAGGTTTCACTACAAAGTAACTAGGTTTAGATATTTAAGAAATTATCTTCCTCGGCATAGGTCGTTTTTTGCTATATCTTTAAATTCTTGTCTTTCACCCTTCTGGAAAATCCTCAGCAACGATCTCTTTGAATATTGCTTATCTTGCATTCTCTCTAATCTCTCCTTCTGAGACTGTAATTAGACTTATGCTAAACATTTTCCTTTTTTTCTATCTTACCTTCTTTATGCTACATTCTGGTTAATTTCTGAAGCTCTCTTTTTCAGTTAGCCAATTTTTGCTTCAATTGTTTCTAATCTGCTATTTAATCTTTATTGAGTTTTAATTTTTTTCTGTATTTATATTTTTTGTTTTAAAAATTCTACGTGTATCTTTTTTTTTCCAGTTAGCCCTATCATTTTTAAAAGATTTATTTATTTATTTATTTATTTATTTATTCATGAGAGACACAGAGAGAGGTAGAGAGGCACAGGGAGGGGAACAAGCTCCATGCAGGAAGCCTGCCGTAGGCCTTGATCCCAGGACTCCAGGATCATGCCCTGAGCCAAAGGCAGATGCTCAAGCACTAAGCCCCCGAGGCACCCCTAATATCTCTCCTTAAAAAAAAAAAAGATTTTTAAAGGCATCCCAATAAATAAAATCTTTAAAAAAATAAATATAAAAGTTGAAATCACAAAAATGAAAAAAAAAAGTTGAAAAATGCTGGGGCTGGAACACCTGCCTGGGTGGCTCAGTGGTTGAGTGGGAGCCTGTTCTCCCTCGGCCTATGTCTCTGATTTTATTTATTCATGAGAGATACAGAGAGAGGCAGAGAGGGAGGGGGCGTGTGAGGACCCTGCTTCAGGACTGAATCCTAGACCCTGAGATCATGACCTGAGCTGAAGGCATCCCCCAACTTTTATTTATTTATGATGAAAGACAGTTGAAAGAAAGGCAGGCAGGGACAAGGGAAACCACCCTTAAGAGGACTTTACACCACCCTGGAAGGTGTAAAGTAAAGCCCTCCATTCTTTCCCACATGATGGATAGATGACGAAAACCTGATTGGATGACAGGCACAGAGAGGGTTAATCAGATTAAAACAACCTTCCAACAGGCCCATAAAAACTCCTAGACGTAGAAACTCCAGTGGCAGCCCTCTTGGGTTCCCTCCCTCTTCAGGACCTTCGTATCTATCACTCAATAAGCTTTGTGCTATCACTCAATAAACTTTGCTTTGCTGCCCACCACTCTTCCTTCGTCTGGCTTACTGCTTCATTCTTTGAAGCAGTGGGATCAAGAAGGAAAAAGAAATCCTGAAACACTTAGACATTTTATTATTATTATTATTTTATAGTTTTTATTTGGTAATTCTAGGGTTTAAAGTTTGGAAAGTCCTTAACTCTCTTTAAGGCATGCTTTATGATGAAGGTTTTTGCTGATGTTCACTCATGGTGCCTTTTTTTCTTATTGATCTTTGGTAATAAGTGTTTGATCTTAACCTATAGGAACCCTCAGAATCCAAACCGAAGTTGCTGTTTTTTCAGGAGAAACTTTCATTTAAAAAAAAAAAAGAAAAGAAAAAGAAACTTTCATTTATAGCTGCATGCAGGGGCCACTGCCTTCAGGGACTGTTGGGCCCTTTCCAGAGTCCTTAGCTTAATCTAGAGTGTGAGGTTCATCTTTGTGATCCATGGCATAGGCTCTTTTATAGGCTAAAATTGTGTCCCCCAAATTCATGTGTTGAAATCCAAATCCCTAGTACCTCAGAATGTAACAGTATTCAGAGATAAACTCATTACAGAGGTGATAGAGTGAAAATGAGGTGGGTCCCTAATCCAATTAGGGTCAGTCCCTCATGCAATAGGAGTGGTTTCCTTCTCAAGAGGCAAGAGCACAGAGGGGAACATATGAAAAGGCAGTGAGATTGTGACAATCCTCAAGCCAAGGACAGAGGCCCCAGAGGAATCCAACGCTGTTGGCATCTTGATCTTGGACTTCTAGCCTTCAGAGTTGTGAGAAAATGAATTTCTGTCATTTCAGCCAGCCAGTGTGTGATATTTTGTGATGGCAGCCTAGCCAACTAATACAGGCTCCCTCGTGCAGTTCATTAGGATTTGGCCTCAGGGTAAGTGCAACTTTCCTCCTGTGTGCTTATTATTCACCATCCTGAATAGCTCACATTTTAATCTCTGCCCCTGGGAAATTTCCCTTACTTCCTACAAGCTCACTGATGCAAAGAAAATATGTTTCATTGCAGATCTAGCTGTTTTGCTGGGGTATCTATTCAGAGTATCTAGTCTGCCATGCTGCCAGACATGCTTCAAATTCTATTGCTTTCTTAAGTACCAGTTTAACTCTTCTTTCTTCGTGATATTGTCCTGAGTGACCTCCTATGATATTCCTTTCCCTCCTCAAAATCTTACTATTATATATATATCATTTACTGCCATTCAGGCTACCTTAGAATTAGTCACTGACTTTCCTTGAAAACAGAGGCCAAATCTTACACTTCTCACACAGCTCACAGGCAATCCAAAACACCATAGGCATGTATTTCAGGTTTATGAAATGACTGAATATAAACAAAAAACAAAGGACCAAAAACTCTTGTCTGTTAGTACTACACGGAAGAGACTGCATGAACCATAGAGTTGAGTGTGGCTATTAATGATCCCAACAAGTTTTAACTACAAAAATATCACATCTGAGGCCAGATTCACAGAGAGCCCTTGAGGAGTTAGCAAAAAGACCTTCCATTATTGGTCAGAAATATCCCCAAGGGAAATGAAAACTGAAGTGAATCAGATCAGCAATCCTAATTTACTTTGCAAGTCCTGCTCTTCCTGAGAAACAACAAAAGTAATAGAAACTAAATTTATCTTGCACTGCCTCACACCAGAAAGGAAAATACAGTCACCTGTTGTGACTCATGAAGTCTGTTTGGCAATGATTTCCAGATTCCTCTTCCAGTTAAGAAGCAAGGCAGAAGAAGTAAGATTGTTTAGTTAAGTCTATGTGGCTATAGATATTAGACCATAACCACATGGAGTACGTACAATATAAAGATTTAGTCTGTAAATGAATTCTGATTTTTAAGTTTACTGAGATTTCAGGTTTCTTCTATCAGCTGTGCCATATTGGGGTGCCTGGCTGGCTCAGTCAGAAGAGCATATGACTCTTGATCTTGGAAACATGAGTTCAAGCCCCATATTGGGTGCAGAGATTACTACAAAAACAAATTTTAAAAAATTTTGCCATGTCATATTGTTGAAGGAATAAAAAGGAATTAAGTGGAAAATAAAGATTTAACAGCTATATAACCACATGGTCAGAAATACTTTGTTGCTGGATGCCTGGGTGGCTCAGCAGTTGAGTGTCTGTCTTTGGCTCAGGGTGTGACCCTGCGGTCCTGGGATCGAGTCCTGCATCAGGTTCCTGGCATTGAGCCTGCTTCTCCTCTGCCTGTCTCTGCCTCTCTCCCTCATGAATAAATAAATAAAATCTTAAAAAAAAAAAGAAAAGGAATATTTTTTATTTTAAAGCTTGATTTTTATGTGTTATTTATCTGTTTAAAGATTTTGTTTATTTATTCGAGGAATTTGACAGAGACAGAGATGTGGGAGAGAGCATGAGCGGGGAGGAGAGGGAGAAGCAGCCTCCCCACTATGGAGAAAGGCTGATGCGGGGCTCGATCCCCAGACCCCGGGATCATGACCCCAGCGGAAGGCAGATACCCAACCAACCAAGCCACCCAAGTGCCTCTGTTTTTTTATTTGTTTTAAAATAATCTCTACACCCTACGTGGGGCTCAAACTCAAAACCCGGAGATCAAGAGTCACACACTCTACCAACTGAGCCAGCCAGATGCCCCTAAGTCTTGATTTTTTTTTTTTTTTAAGATAGATAGATAGATTGATTGATTGACTTATTAAAGACAGAGAGAGAGGCAGAGGGAGAAGCAGGCTCCATGCCAGGAGCCCCATGTAGGACTCCATCCCGGGACTCCAGGATCACCCCAGGCCAAAGGCAGGCGCTAAACTGCTGAGCCACCCAGGGATCCCCCCTAAGTCTTGATGTTTAAAAAGCTAAGAAAGGAGTGCCTGGGTGGCTCAGTCAGTTCAGCATCTGCCTTCAGCTCAGGTCATGATCCCGAGGTCCTGGAATTAAGTCACACATCGGGCTCCCTGCTCAGCGGGGAGTCTGATTCTCTCTTTGTGCCCCTCTTCCATGCTTTCTTTCTCTTTCAAATAAATAAATAAATAAATAAAATCTTTTTTTTAAAACCCTAAAAGCTAAGAAAGATGAAAGCTAAGAAGGAGGAGGAGCTGGGAAGGAGAATGGGGTGTCAAATGCAGGGATGATGCCACCCACTCCTGAGAGGAGTAAGGAATCGAGGCCACTTTGGGGGTGACTCAGGAATCTGGAAGTGACTCTCCTCCCTTACAGCCCCGAGGGGCTTCTGGAGAGGTTCCAAGCAGGCATTTAGAATCTGGAACAAGACAGTCAGCTCTACTGCACTACTCATCCTGCCTGGTACCTGGGGCATTCTGGGTCAGGGGTACGGGAGCATCCACTTCTTAGCTGTGATCTGAGAGAATGCTAGACGCAAGCTTATTCTTGCATCAGTGGGAACCCAAAAAGACCTGGACTAAATTTGGTTTAGATATTTCAATGGGCTCCATTTTCTGAAAGGCCATGAAATTAAAAGATCACCTAACCTTATAATCAGAGTTTTGATGGTTTCTATAGATTTATTTTCCTATTGTGTGTGTGTTTGAAACAAACTCACAGCCTGCTTAAATGTATCTTTCTTAATCTTAAGGGAAGGAACAATTACCCACATATGGGCCCAGACTAGTTGCTTTCTAGCCCAGTACTTGCATAGCTGGTGGCTTGGAGGGGTGTACACTTACTTAAGTGATATGTTTGTATCCCTCCTTTGTTAATAAATCGATAAATCAATACCCCTTCATCCTCATTTCATGGAAAAAAAGACCCCACAATCCCCGAATTTCCTACAAATCTTTTTGTGTAGCACACACCTTTCAACATCTGTCTCCATCTCACAAAAACATGATCAATTTCCTGTTGACTTGATGTGTCTCATGCACGTGCTATTACATCTGATGACTAATGCACGCCACCTTCTGAAGAGGACCTAAATAGCTTACCTGTAATTCTAGTTCTTTTACAATAGACCCACATCTGGTTTCTCTTCCTGGTCTAGTTAAGGCAGGTGATGTGGAGGTAATTTTTCTATCCCCTTCCCTACCCCCAACCTCCACTCCGGGGTGGGGGTGGGGTGAGCTGCCCCTCCCTGCGCTGCATTCTGTGTCAGAAACCAAAGAAATATGATATCCAAAGGGTTTCTGGGGAACTGTAACAAATAGTTTTCACTTATTACAGCTTTTATAGTCCAATTCTCCAAGGTGCATAAAACCAGCACATTGAGGTAGGGCAAATGAGTCTAAGTGTTGGATCTCAGCTTTCTTGTCTCATAGTACACCCGAGAGAATACCTGAATCTCTGTGTAAGCCAACACCAAGGTTAAAAATACCTCTCTCTGCTCTGGCTGGTGGAGAGTGGGGCTTCACCTTGGAGAGGAGCGGTTGGGGTCACAGCCACCCCTGCCTGACCAGGGCATCCTGTTTCTGGAGAGCTACCCAAATACAAGGGTAGCTCACCACATACTTTGCCTAGAAGTGTAGTGGAGACAGTCTTGAGCTGTCATGGAAATTTCAGAAGAATTGAGAGAGGCTTTCTCCTGGGCAAAAATACCTTCCCTATTCTAATAACCAGCCACATAAAAGTCTATCTCTGATGGATGCCTTTAGCTGATGACATGTGAAAATGCAAATCCTCCCAAGAATGGTAACATATATCAATGCATGAAGCAAACAAACAACAACAAACACCTGTAGTTGATGAAAAAGTCATATATGCTAAAAAAAATATTCAGATAGTACAAAAGGCTATACATTAAAATTAGTCTTCCTCCCACCCCAGACCCTCAGTCTCTCTGCAGTCATGCTCATCAGACTCAGGCAGATGTGAGACAGGTGTCCCCCTATAGCCTCTCCCTTTGTTTTTTGTTTTTTGTTTTTTAATTTTATTAATGAGACAGAGAGAGAGAGAGAGTGCAGCAGAGACACAGGCAAAGGGAGAAGCAGGCTCCATGCAGGGAGCCTGACGTGGAACTCGATCCTGGGTCTCCAGGATCAGGCCCTGGGCTGAAGGCGGCGCTAAACCGCTGAGCCACCCGGGCTGCCCTATCCTCTCCCTTTGTTTCTTTTTTTTTTTTTAAATAATAAATTTATTTTTTATTGGTGTTCAATTTGCCAACATACAGAATAACACCCAGTGCTCATCCTGTCAAGTGCCCCCCTCAAATCAAAACCACAATGAGATACCACCTCACACCAGTGAGAATGGGGAAAATTAACAAGGCAGGAAACCACAAATGTTGGAGAGGATGCGGAAAAGGGAACCCTCTTACACTGTTGGTGGGAATGTGAAATGGTGCAGCCACTCTCCCTTTGTTTCTTACCTACAGTTGTGGCTTGTTATGTCCTTCCAGCCTCCATCTTTTTTTTTTTTTTTTTTTGCCTCCTTGCTTTCTTTAATGGACTGATTTATTCTGAGGGTAACTTAAGTACTTGGAGATGGAGCATATCCTTCCCAGCTGCTGCTCCATGTTCCATGATCATAATAACAGGCCAGAGCTAACCTGTGTTAAGATGATCCAGAGGTTGGAGCACCTGGCTGGCTCAGCTAGAAGAGCATGTGAATCTTGATCTCAGGGTCATGAGGTCAAGCCCCACATTCAGCATTACTTAAATAAACAAAACTTAAAAAATAAAAAGAAAAGAAAGATAATCCAGAGGTTCCACATTTCCTTGAACAGAAGAAACAGCTGAGATCACTTTAAGGTGGATTGTTAGAGTAGGATACATGTTTGTAGAATAAATTTTTTTTTCAGATTTTATTTATTCATGAGAGACACATAGAGGCAGAGACACAGGCAGAGGGAGAAGCAGGTCTCCCACAAGGAGCCCAATGTGGGACCCCATTCCGGATCTGGGATCACTGCCCGAGCCGAAGGTAGATGCCCAATTGGTAAGCCACTCAGGTGTCCCTAGAACAAATTTTTTATTCCACAAAATGTGGTAAAATATTTAGAATTTGGGGTAAATTAAGTTTTGAAATTAGAAGCTCTTGTAAACTTTGACCATAAGGTAAAACTTTAAAAGTCCAATCTTTGGGCAGCCCAGCTCCCTGCATGGAGCTGCTTCTCTCTCTGCCTGTGTCTCTGCTTCTCTCTCTCCTCTCTGTGTATTCTCATGAATAAATAAATAAATAAAATCTTTAAAAAAATAAATAAAAGTCCAATCTTCTTCTATTTGGATTTGCTACAGCTACTCTTGATTTGTCACTTATGGGGTTAGACCTGAGGGAAGTACCAGGCACAGCAGGTACCAAGTAGACAGACTAGGATCAGAAGCAGTGGGATCAGGGCCATGAATCAGAAAGTGGAAACAGATCTATCTCCCAAGAAAAAAACGGAGGTGTTTCCCATAAAAGAATTAAATATCCTAATTTCTTTTATGTGGACTTCTTCCAAGCCATATCACAGCACACATTTGTGACTTATGAGATTCCAAAGGCAGAATTATAAGAAGACTTTGGTCCATATAATGAATAAATAAATAAGTAGGTTTTGTGTTTCGTGAGACTAAGATAAATGTGGTCTAATTGAACAGTCCCAAATGATATATGTGTGATACTTTATACAATTGTCATTTATGTCACTCAGCATTTCTGTGAACCACTTTCCCATTTTATAAAACAGACTGAGAATTCTGGCACCTTAAAAATGTTTAACCTGAATCTCTGTTTTAGATCTAGCTTCCAGGCTATGGTAAATTTAAGGAATAGAGAAACAAGCTAAACCACATCTGGAAGAAGCCATCAGACCCATCCAGGGGGCAGGTGTTCTACAAGTCAACCCATCCCTAGTCTCCCAGGAGTCAGTAGCATGAAAAATGGAAATGTTGTAGATTAAGAGAAAAGAGGGACATGAAAAACAGGTGCGATGTGTGGTCATGCTATTGGAGCCTAGTTTATTTATTTGTTTATTTTCAAAAAGATTTTAAAGTAATCTCTACACGCAACCTGGGGCTTAAACTCAAACCCTGAGACCAAGAAATCACATGCTCTACCAATTGAGCCAGCCAGGCGCCCTGCCTCTACGGCCTACTTTAGAAGAACAACTATAAAGAACATTTTTGACAATTTGAGAAATCTGAATTCCAGCTGGGAATTGTATAGTAAGGCATATAATCATGTAATTTAATTTGGTCCAATGAGAAAAGGTTATTTTCACTATAAAAAATATTCTTATTGTAAAAACATGTATACTGAAGGTAAAAAACAAACTGTGTCGTCACCCAACTCTACCAAACTCAGTACTTAAAATGAAGGTTACCAGATCAGGGGAGGGTACAGGGCTAGGCTACATTTTTATTTTCCTTCTGGTTAACACCAAGCGTCCTCATTGACAACTGGAGGGGGGGTGGCTGTGAAGTGTGTAGAGAGGAAATTACAGCAAATCAAAATGTTTACACCCATGCACGTCTATCTTGAGTTGCTTCTTTGTGGGCATTGGGTTCTTGTATTAAGTTTTGCACCATCAGCAGAGTGGTGCCTATGTTATGTAAAGCCACGGATTCTTGCATCACAGTATTTCAGCCCTCTTACCCACATCCTGTCGCATTCAGCTGCAGATGTGGGAAGCATCTCCAAAGCAGCATGTAAGGCCTACCCTTGTAGTGGGTCCAGACCAACTACAAGGACCCTGGGTTCCGAAGGAAGACAGATGTAAATCGAGGGGGCCCCTGGGCTGGCTGGTTTGGACTAGACCTTGTGCCTCCCACAGTCACAGCTGCCAGCCGTGGCCCTGACCTGGGCCTGAACCAGAACCTCAGGAACAGCTCCTTTTGGGACGCTTTAAGCTCATCCCTGTCAGTCCTAGGATCTCAGGCCTGGCACCACGGAGGCCTGATGGGTCTGGCTGATTCATTCTGAAGGCCACGTCCTTCTGGGCGTCCAATCTGCTGTTTTGCTGAAGGGGCCAGGAGGGTGGGAAGTGGGGAGGGATGTCTGAGGATGCCAGGCCAGGAGTGTGCACCTGGTCTTTTAATGCTGCGGGAGGGCTCTCTGAGCAGACACCACAATGCCCATCTGTCCATTAGCAGTAGGCTATGGATAAGAAGTGGTAGCAAGGAGATCTTTAAATAGATTTCTTTTTTTGTTTGTTTGGTTTCAGGCCTAGTGATTGAGGTCACTCTGGGAGAAGCTTCAGAAGCAGCAGGAAGCTCTGGTCAGAAGCTTTGGGTTTTACATTTCATAACCATGATTGTTCCTCCCACTTCAATGGAGGGAAGAAAAGTGAGGTGGGTGGAGGAGTGGAATGAGGAACCAAAGTCCTCAGTCTAGGAAACTCAGGATAAAACACTGCACTGCATATTTCATGCGTCTGAACCACTGGGGGAGGGTTCGCTGAAGCACAACTCCCCTTAGACATCTAGGGAATCCTTGGTGCCTACCACGCCCGACCTCCCGGAGCCCTGCTACCTTCCAGCCCACTTACACGTAGGTAAAAGGCGGGAGCTGGGACCCGGTGTCTGCTCCGTGGAAGGACTGGACTTCTCCAGAGTCTGGGCGTCAAGTCCTCGCTCTGGCACTTGCTGGCTGTGGTGTTTTAAACAATTCTACCTGGGGCTTAGCAATTTAGCAAAGATGGCTGGCATCAGGGGCTGGGTACCACCCAGGCTTTGATGGGGAGCAGTTGTGCGGTTTGGGAGAGAAGACAGAGGGGAGAGAGAACCATGTGGAGTTTCTTCCAGGTCCACACCCCTCCCCCCAATTGCTGATAATCATATAAACATTAGTATTATTATTTTTTTAAGATTTAATTTATTTATTCATGAGACACACAGAGAGACACAGAGGCAGAGACACGAGCAGTGGGAGAAGCAGGCTCCATGCAGGGAGCCCGATGTGGGACTCGATCCAGGGACCCCAGGATCATGCCCTGGACCAACGGCAGACGCCCAACCGCTGAGCCACCCAGATGTCCCACATTTAAAAATTATTAAACCTCTTATAATATTAATAATTTATCATTTCCTTGTAATTCATTCTTTGAAAGTTTAAAAAAATTTGCAAGCCATCCTTTGTTGCTCTTTGACAGTGTGGCGGGCATTAGCGCCCAGTGGCAGCAGTGCCCCAGGCTGGGGGCGGGGGCAGGGTGGGGGGTAGGGCGGGGTGGATAATTTGGCTCCAAGCCTTACCTCACTGTTTACCAATTCTTTCCTCCCCGCCTCATCACTTAAATGCCCATAAAAATGGCATCTCCCTATAGTGACTGTACATCTAAATAATGACAGTGTTACCTTCGGCTCCCGGCTCCCGGGTTGGGGATGTCTCATTGTTCCACCTCCCTCCTTGCCACCTCAGGCTGCTTCTGGAGTTTTGCTGAAGAGAACCTGGTTGCGTGCTGCCACCTCCTGGCCAAAGTGTGTATAACTAAGGAACTGTGACCAGGAAAATGTCAAAAGCTGAGGTTTCCAAGACCATGCGCGGCGATGTCACCGGGTTGCTCCTTTTCACGTTATTCTGTTGCCAACCTGTAAAGCAAAGAAGTCATTCATAACTGACTTGCAGATAAAAATAACTCTAGAAATAGTTGTTTAAATCAGTGTTTAAACTTTTTAGTTGAAATAACTTGAGATTCACAGAAAAGTTGTAAAATAGTACAAAGTTCCATTTACCTTTTACCCAGCTTCCCTTAATTTTAACAGCCTACATAACCATAGTGCCATTATTGAAACTAGAGAATTAACATTGACGCGATACTTTTAGCCCTATTGTGCACCTAATTTGCTTTTTGAATGTTTTCGCTCAAATGTTCTTTTTTTGTTGTTCTTCTGGGATCCAATTCAGGAGCTCACATTGTCATGTTTCCTTAGTTTTCTCCAACAGTGATAGGTCCTCAGTCTTTCTTGACCTCCACACTTTTGAAGAGTACTGGTCAGTTATGTTGTATAATGTCCCTTAGTTTCTCTGACACTTTCTAATGATTAGATCAAAGAAATCTATTTTTGTCAGTTCATCATCATATAAAGGCATACATGATGTTAATATGACTTAGGAACAGTGATGCTAACTTTTCTTCTTCTTCTTCTTCTTCTTCAAGAAGCACAAACTTTTTTTTTTTTTTTCAAGTAATCTCTACACCCGGCTTGGAGCTCAAACTCTCAACCCCAAGATTTAGAGTCATATGTTCCACAGATTGAGTCAGCCCAGCAATCTGTCATGATACTAACTTTGACTTCTTACTTAAGGAACTGTCTGTCAGGTTTCCCTGATGTAGAGGTATTATTTTCCTTTTTAAAATTAATAGGTATCTTGTGCAATATACTTTGAGATTTTGCACATGTCCTGTTTATCATACTTTTTACCTACTATTAGCCTTCATCAATGGTTGTCACTTGCAGCAACTATTACTGTGATATTTGCCTAGTGCATCTTTCCTACATTTTTAAATTGGAATTCTACTGTAAGGAAGGGCTGTCCCTCCTTTCCTTCCTTTCTTCCTTGTTTCTTCCCTCCCACCTACCTTCCCTTCCCACCCCCTCTTTTTCTTTCTTTCTGCATGGATATCTCATGGATATTTATTTTTTTCTATGGGTTAGAATCCAATGCTATCATTTTTTATTTTATTGTTCATATGGTCCAAGCTTAGGCTTTTGGGAGCTCCTGTGCCCTCCACATGCACCATAATTTTTTAAATAACAAAATTATTGAGATATAACTCACATGCCATAAAATTCATGCTTTTTTAAAAAATTGGAGTTCAATTTGCCAACATATAGCATATCACCCAGTGTTCATCCTGTCAAGTGCCCCCCTTTGTGCCTCTCACCCAGTCACCCCAACCCCCCGCCCACCTCCCTTTCCACTACCCCCTTGTTCGTTTCTCAGAGTTAGGAGTCTCTCATGTTCAGTCTCCCTCTCTGATATTTCCCACTTATTTTCTCTCCTTTCCCCTTTATTTCCTTTCACTATTTTTTATATTCCCCAAATGAATGAGACCATATAATGTTTGTCCTTCTCCGATTGACTTATTTCACTCAGCATAATACCCTCCAGTTCCATCCACATCGAAGCAAATGGTGGGTATTTGTCATTTCTAATGGCTGAGTAATATTCCATTGTATACATAGACCACATCTTCTTTATCCATTCATCTTTCGATGGACACCGAGGCTCCTTCCACAGTTTGGCTATTGTGGACATTGCTGCTAGAAACATCGGGGTGCGGGTGTCCCGGCGTTTCACTGCATCTGTATCTTTGTGGTAAATCCCCAACAATGCAATTGCTGGGTCATAGGGCAGGTCTATTTTTAACTCTCTGAGGAACCTCCACACAGTTTTCCAGAGTGGCTGCACCAGTTCACATTCCCACCAACAGTGCAGGAGGGTTCCCCTTTCTCCACATCCTCTCCAACATTTGTTGTTTCCTGCCTTGTTAATTTTCCCCATTCTCACTGGTGTGAGGTGGTATCTCATTGTGGTTTTGATTTGTATTTCCCTGATGGCCAGTGATGTGGAGCATTTTCTCATGTGCTTGTTGGCCATATCGTATGTCTTCTTTGGTGAAATTTCTGTTCATGTCTTTTGCCCATTTCATGATTGGATTGTTTTTTTTCTTTGCTGTTGAGTTTAATAAGTTCTTTATAGATCTTGGATACTAGCCCTTTATCTGATAGGTCATTTGCAAATATCTTCTCCCATTCTGTAGGTTGTCTTTTAGTTTTGTTGACTGTTTCTTTTGCTGTGCAGAAGCTTTTTATCTTGCTTAATTCCCAATAATTAATTTTTGCTTTTGTTTCCCTTGCCTTCATAGATGTATCTTGCAAGAAGTTGCTGTGGCCAAGTTCAAAAAGGGTGTTGCCTGTGTTCTCCTCTAGGATTTTGATGGATTCTTGTTTCACATTTAGATCTTTCATCCATTTTGAGTTTATCTTTGTGTAAGGTGTAAGAGAATGGTCTAGTTTCATTCTTCTGCATGTGGCTGTCCAATTTTCCCAGCACCATTTATTGAAGAGACTTTTTTTCCAGTGGATAGTCTTTGCTGCTTTGTCGAATATTGGTTGACCATAGAGTTGAGGGCCCATTTCTGGGTTCTCTATTCTGTTCCATTTATATGTGTGTGTGTCTGTTTTTGTGCCAGTACCACACTGTCTTGATGACCACAGCTTTGTAGTACAACCTGAAATCTGACATTGTGATGCCCCCAGCTCTGGTTTTCTTTTTTAATATTCCCCTGGCTATTCGGGGTCTTTTCTGATTCCATACAAATCTTAAGATGATTTGTTCCTACTCTCTGAAGAAAGTCTATGGTATTTTGATAGGGATTGCATTAAACGTGTAAATTGCCCTGGGTAACATTGACATTTTCACAATATTAATTATTCCAATCCATGAGCGTGGAATATTTTTCCATCTTTTTATGTCTTCCTCAATTTCTTTCAGAAGTGTTCTGTAGTTTTTAGGGTATAGATCCTTCACCTCTTTGGTTAGGTTTATCCTAGGTATCTTATGCTTTTGGGTGCAATTGTAAATGGGATTGACTCCTTAATTTCTCTTTCTTCAGTCTCATTCTTAGTGTATAGAAATGCCACTGATTTCTGGGCATTGATTTGGTCTCCTGCCACACTGCCGAATTGCTGTATGAGTTCTAGCAATCTTGGGGTGGAGTCTTTTGGGTTTTCTAGGTATAGTATCATGTCATCTGCAAAGAGGGAGAGTTTGACTTCTTCTTTGCCAGTTTGAATGCCTTTTATTTCTTTTTGTTGCCTAATTGCTGAGGCTAGGACTTCTAGTACTATGTTGAATAGCAGTGGTGAGAGTGGACATCCCTGTCCTGTTCCTGATCTTAGGGGAAAGGCTCCCAGTGTTTCCCCATTGAGAATGATATTTGCTGTGGGCTTTTCGTAGATGGCTTTCAAGATGCTGAGGAATCTTCCCTCTATCCCTACACTCTGAAGAGTTTTGATCAGGAATGGATGCTGTATTTTGTCAAATGCTTTCTCTGCATCTATTGAGAGGATCATATGGTTCTTGGTTTTTCTCTTGTTGATATGATCTATCACATTGCATCCCGGGGATAAATCCCACATGGTCATGGTGAATAATCTTCTTAATGTACTATTGGATCCTATTGGCCACTATCTTGTTGAGAATTTTTGCATCTGTGTTTATCAGGGATATTGGTCTATAAATCTCCCCTTTGGTAGGGTGTTTGTCTGGTTTTGAAATTAAGGTGATGCTGGCCTCATAGAACGAGTTTGGAAGTATTCCATCCCTTTCTATCTTTTGGAACAGCTTTAGTAGAATAGGTACTATTTCTTCAAACATTTGATAGAATTCCCCTGGGAAGCCATCTGGCCCTGGATTTTAGTGTCTTGGGAGATTTTTTAAACTGTTTCAATTTCCTCCCTGGTTATTGGCCTGTTCAGGTTTTCTATTTCTTCCTGTTCCAGTTTTGATAATTTGTGGTTTTCCAGAAATGTGTCCATTTCTTCTAGACTGCCTAATATATTGGCATATAGCTGCTCATAATACACTTTAAAAATCATTTGTATTTCCTTGGTATTGGTGGTGATCTCTCCTTTTTCATTCGCGATTTTATTAATTTGAGTCTTTTTTCTTTTGTTTTTAATAAGGCTGGCTAATGATTTATCTATCTTATTAATTCTTTCAAAGAGCCAACTCCCAGTTTTGTTGATCTGTTCCACAGTTCTTCTGGCCTCTGTTTCATTGAGTTCTCCTCGAATCTTTATTATCTCTCTTCTACTGCTGGGTGTAGGTTTTATTTGCTGTTCTTTCTCCAGTTCCTTTAGGTGTGAGGTTAGCTTGTGTATTTGAGTTTTTTTCCAATTTTTTGAGGGATCCTTGTATTGCGATGTATTTCCCTCTCAGGACTGCTTTTGCTGTATCCCAAAGATTTTGAATGGTTGTATCTTCATTCTCATTAGTTCCCATGAATCTTTTTAAATCTTCTCTAATTTCCTGGTTGACCCATTCATCTTTTAGCAGGATGCTCTTTAACCTCTACATGTTTGAATTTCTTCCAAATTTCTTCTTCTGATTGAGTTCAAGTTTCAAAGCATCATGGTATGAAAATATGCAGGGGAAAATCCCAATCTTTTGGTATCAGTTAAGACCTGATTTGTGACCCAGTATGTAGTCTATTCTGGAGAAAGTTCCATGTGCACTTGAGAAGGATGTGTATTCAGTTGCGTTTGGATGTAAAGTTCTATAGATATCTCTGAAATCCATCTGGTCCAGTGTATCATTTAAAGCTCTTGTTTCTTTGGAGATGTTGTGCTTAGAATATCTGTCATATACAGAAAGCACTGTGTTGAGGTCTCCCAGTATTAGTGTATTATTATCTAAGTATGTCTTAACTTTGGTTATTAATTGATTGATATACTTGGCAGCTCCCACATTAGGGGCATAAATATTCATGGTTGTTAGGTCCTCTTGTTGTTCGATCCTTTAAGTATGATATAGTGTCCCACTTCATCTCTTACTACAGTCTTTGAGATAAACTTTAATTTATCTGATATGAGGATTGCTACCCCTGCTTCCTTTTGAGGACCATTTGAATGGTAAATCGTTCTCCAACCTTTTATTTTCAGGTTGGAGGTGTCCTTGGGTCTAAAATGAGTCTCTTGTAGACAGAAAATAGATGGGTCTTGTTTTTTTATCCAGTCTGGAACCTTGCACCTTTTGATGGGATCATTAAGCCCATTCACGTTCAGAGTTACTATCGAAAGATATGAATTGTCATCATGATACCTATTCAGTCCCTGTTTTTGTGGATTGTTTCCTTGGACTTCCTCTTTCTTTTACAGAGTCCCCCTTAATATTTCTTGCAGAGCTGGTTGGGTGGTCACATATTCTTTCAGTTTCTGCCTATCTTGGAAGCTCTTTATCTCTCCTTCTATTCTGAATGAGAGGCTTGCTGGATAGAGTATTCTTGGCTGCATGGTCTTCTCATTTAGGACCCTGAATATATCCTGCCAGCACTTTCTGGCCTGCCAGGTCTCTGTGGAGAGGTCTGCTGTTAACCTAATACTTCTCCCCATAAAGGTTAGGGATCTCTTGTGTCTTGCTGCTTTAAGGATCTTCTCTTTATCTTTGGAATTTGCAAGTTTCACTATTAAATGTTGGGGTGTTGAATGGTTTTTATTGATTTTAGGGGAGATCTCTCTATCTCCTGGATCTGAATGCCTGTTTCTCTCCACAAGTTAGGGAAGTTCTCAGCTATGATTTGTTCAAATACACTCCTCTGTCCCTTTTGGTGTCCTCTGGAACCCCAATTAAACATAGATTTTTTCCTTCTGAGGCTGTCATTTATTTCCCTTAACCTTTCCTCATGATCTATTATTGTTTTTCTCTTGTTTCCTCAGCTTCCTTCCTTGCCACCAACTTGTCTTCTATGTTGCTCACTCATTCTTCTACCTCATTAACCCTCATTGTTAGGACCTCCAGTTTGGACTGCATCTCACTTAATTGATTTTTAATTTCTGCCTGGTTAGATCTAAATTCTGCAGTCATGAAGTCTCTTGAATCCTTCATGCATTTTTCCAGAGCCATCAGTAGCTTTATAATTGTGCTTCTGAATTGGCTTTCTGATAATCCAATTGTAATCCAAATTCTGTAACTCTGTGGGAGAGAGTACTGTTTCTGATTCTTTCTTCTGTGGTGAGTTCTTCTTTCTAGTCATTTTGCTCAATGCAGAGTGGCTAAAAACAAGTTGTACTGGAAAAAGGAAAGAAAAAAAAGAAAAGAAAAGGCAAAAAACAAAAACAAGAACAAAAAACAAAAACAAAAAACAAAATTAAAAAAAAAACAAGGAGGGGGATCCTACGGTTTTTTTTTTTTAATTTTTTAAATTTATTTATGATAGTCAGAGAGAGAGAGAGAGGCAGAGACACAGGCAGAGGGAGAAGCAGGTTCCATGCACCAGGAGCCCGACGTTGGATTCGATCCCGGGTCTCCAGGAGCGCGCCCTGGGCCAAAGGCAAGCGCCAAACCGCTGCGCCACCCAGGGATCCCCCTACGGTTTTATATACTGTAAATCCCTCGACTTCACCTGGAGCCTTTCCAGTGCTGCTCAGTCCCAAACTTGCTCTTCCCCTGTTCTTCCAGCTGGTCTTCTGGGGAAGGGCCCTGCTGTGCTTATTCTCAGGTGTGTCCACTTGGGGAGCTGCCCCGCCCCCTGCCATGTGCACGGCTCAGTGTGAGCTGTTTATCCTGTGAGGCCCCTGCTCAGTTCCTGGTACAAGGTGACACCAGGAGGAACACCAGTGGCGGCGGCCAGCTCCCCAGCTCTAGAGTCAGCTCCGCAGTAACTACCGCAGCTCCCAGTCCGCAGGGGCCCGGATGCTCCGGGGGCGGGGGCGCTGATCTGCACAGCTTGGGGGAGCCCGGAGCCAGGAACGTCCTCCCTGTCCTGTGCCCTCCTGGCCTCCGCCTGTCCCAGAGGGGCGGGGAGCGCAGGATCCTGGGCTGTGTCTCCTGCGCCCTGGGCTCCCGGGCCTGCGCTGCTGGGATCGCGCTCCCCGGGGCGTGCAGCCCCCTCCGCGGAGCCGCCGACCGATCCCCGCCCCGCCCGGCGCACACTGCAGCCCTTTACCGCAATCGGCCCACAGTGTGTGGGGCGCTCTCCCGGGGTGCAGGTCCTCTGTTAGTGAACCCGGGCACCTGGGGGCTCCACTGCTCCTCCTGGGACTCTGCCCGAGCTCCCTGGGAGCACCTTTCCGTCCGGGAAGATTGGTAAAGTTCCTGCTTCTCCGGGGCTGGGCCTCCCTGCCCTGTCGTCCCCCGGCCTTAGCCCGGCTCCTGGGGGGCCCCTCCCCCTTGGATGCTTTTTTATTTATTTTTTCCCGTCTTCCTACCTTGTTAGAAGTGCGAACTCTTCTCTCTGTAGCGTTCCAGCTGTTCTCTCTTTAAATCTCAGGCCGACTTTGTAGGTTTTCAGAATGATTTGAAAGTTATCTAGGTAAGTTGGTGAGGATAGGTGACTTGGAGACCCTGCTCCTCTGCCATCTTGCCCCGCCTCAAATTCATGCTTTTAAAGTGTACAATCCGATGGTTTGTAGTTTATTCATAAGATTGTGCAACCATTACCACTATCTAATCCTAGGGCATTTCTATCACTCCCAAAAGGAACATCATATCTATTAGCAGTTACTGCCCATTTCCCTTTCCGTCAGCCCCTGGCAACCACTAATATCAGCTTTCTTTTTCTATGGACTTGCCTATTCTCAACATTTTAATTTTTTAAAATATTTTATTTATTTATTTGACAGAAAGAGAGTGAGAGCACACAAGGAAGGGGAGCGGTAGGTGGAAGGAGAGGGAGAAGCAGGTTCCCTGCTGAGCAGGGAGCCTGATGTGGGGCTTGATCCCAGGACCCTGTGATTATGACCGGAGCTGAAGGCTGATGCTTAACCAACTGAGCCACCCAGATGCCCTGTGCACATTTCATATAGATGGAATTGAAGGGGAGCAGACACCCTAAAGTGTGTCGCTTTGGCATGTGGATTATTTTGAGCTGAAGTCAATCAAGACTCTGCAGACTCAAGAAAAGCTTTTACCTCTCCCTAAACTACCTAAGAGAATTTAGATAGGAGGCCTGGCCGAGAGAGAGAGAGAGAGAGCTATTACCACAAGTCACCTTTTATTTCAAAGACCTATCTAGATGGCAGGGTGAACATCTGATTACCAAACATCTGCTCTGTGAAGCCCCAGGTCCATATCCCATTCCTTTGCTCAGGCTGGCATATAAGCCTCAACTACTCCACTTGCCCTTAAGTCTCCTACCTCTGGGGCTCCCATATATATGAAATTAAATTGTTTTTCTCCTGTCAATCTGTTTTATTCAATTTAGTTATTAGACCAAAGAACTTAGAAGAGAAGAATTGGTTCCTCATTCCTTTGTATGGTTGAATCATAGTGCATTATATATAGACATACCACATTTCATTGATCTGATAAACACCTTGTTTCCATTTTTCAGCTATTATGACTAATGCTGTTATGAACATTTGTGCATAGGTTTTTTTTTTTTTGTGCATAGGTTTTTGAGTGAACATGGTTTCGGTTCTTCTGGTTATATACCTACAAATGGTAACTCTATGACTAGCTTTTTGAGGAAATGCCAAATTGTTTTCTGAAGTGGCTGTACCTGTTTACATTCACTTACACCTAGTCATGTGTGAGTGTTTCAATTTCTCTACATCCTCACCAATAGTTGTTATGGTCTTTATCATAGCCATCTTAGTGGGCATAAAGTAATATTTCCTTGTGATTTTTAAAAAATATTTTATTTATTTATTTATGAGAGACACACACACAGAGAGAGAGGCAGAGACACAGCAGAGGGAGAAGCAGGCTCCATGCAGGGAGCCTGATGTGGGACTCAATCCTAGTACTCTGGGATCACGCCCTGGGGTGAAGGCAGATGCTCAACCACTGAGCCACCCAGGAGTCCCTTACTTGTGGTTTTGATTTGCATTTCCCTAATAACTAATGATGTTGAGCATATTTTCACATGCTTATCTTCCATTTGTATACCTTACTGAATTTTAATTTATTTATGTCATTTTAAATCTTTTTCAATAATGAACTGCAGTTTTTAGCATACAGGTCTGGCATTTCTTTTTGTTAAATTTGTTAATTTTTTATTCTTTTTGATACTAATGGAAATGGAAGTTTTTTTGTTAATTTAATTTTCAGATGATTCATTCTAGTGTGTAGAAATACAATTGATTTTTGTATAATGATCTTGTATCCTGCAACCTTGCTGAGTTTGTTTATCATTTCTAATATTTTTTTTATAGGTCCCTTAGGATTTTCTATATACAAAGTCAGTCATCTGTGAATAAAATTTAACTTCTTCCTTTTCAGTCTGGACCTTTTTACTTCCTATCTCTTCCCTAATTGCCCAGATTAGCACCTTTAATACATTTCAGTATAGACATGTTGATAGTGGACATCCTCATCTTGTCCCTGATCTAAGGAGGAAAGCAGTCAATCTTTTGCTATTAAGTATGATTTTAGCAGTGAAGTTTTTCCTTTTTTTTTTTTTTTTTAAGATTTTATTTATTCATGAGAGACATAGGCAGAGGAAGAAGCAGATTCCCCACAGGGAGCCAGATGTGGGACTTGATCCTAGGACTAGGATCATACCCTGAGCTGAAGGCAGAAAGAAGCTCAACCGCTGAGCCACCCAGGCGTCCCGAGGTTTTTTCCTTTTAAAAAATTTTTTGTTCTTTATTTTTTTAAAGTAGGCTCCATGCCCAGTGTGGAGCCCAATGTGGGGTTTGAACTCATGACCCTGAGATCAAAACCTGAACTGATATCAGACACTTAACTGACTGAGCCATCCAGGTGCCCCAGCAGTGAGTTTTTCATAGATATGTTTTATGTGGTTGAGGAAGTTCCTATTTCTAGTTTCTTGAGAGTTCTTATCATGAAAAGGTGTTGAATTTTGAGAAACTTCTTTTTTCTGCATCTATTAAGATGATCATGTGGATTTTTGTTCCTTATGGTAGTAATGTGGTACATTATATTAATTGCTATTCAGGGCAGCTTTGGTAGCTCAGTGGTTTGGTGCCACCTTCAGCCCAGGGCATGATCCTGGAAACCTGGGATCGAGTCTCACGTTGGGCTCCTGCATGGAACCTGCTTCTCCCTCTGCCTGTGTCTCTGCCTTTCTCTCTGTGTGTGTCTCTCATGAATAAATAAAATCTTTTAAAAAATTTGATATTCAGATGTTAAACCAACCTTGTATTCTTAGGCTGGATCCCCCTTGATCATGGTGCATCATCCTTTTTGTGTGTTGCTGAATTTAGTTTGCTAGTATTGCAAGGGGGCTAAAATCATCCCTAGTTGAGAATCACTGTGCTAGGGACACCTGGGTGGCTCAGTGGTTGAGCTTCTGCCTTCAGCTCAGGGTGTGATCCCCGGATCCAGGACCAAGACCCATATTGGACTCCTTGTAGGGAGCCTGCTTCTCCCTCTGCCTGTGTCTCTGTCTCTCTCATGAATAAATAAATAAAATATTAAAAAAAAAAAGAATCACTGTGCTGGAGGAAAGACTAAATTATCTTTCTTTTCCCTTTATGGTGAATATTTATATAAGGAGGCAATCTAATATAACAGTATATAGCCAATGCATCAGTCTGATGGAAGGAGGCTTTATGTAAAGAAATAGCCTCCCCAGACACCTCCTTCTGGTGTGCTCTATATGGCAGCTCTAGATGCTATGGAACTGAGAACAGATGGGCTAATCCTTGAGTCAGGCAGAGACTGAGGAGGCAATTAAATGTTTACATAGGAGGCACCTGGCACATAAGGTAGAATTGCAGTTAAGGAAACAAAAAAGCCTTTTTTGTGATTGGATGGCTCCCAGGTTGGTCTTCGCTCTTCCCAGAGGATGATAATATACAGATAACCAAGTGTGCCTCGGATGTTCTGGGCATATGTCAGGATATTCTTTGAGCCAGCTGGTTGACTGGGCTTAGCTGGGTTATTACTAGGTGGACGAAGCACACACACTTAAGGTACCAGCAGTGCTGGGGCACCCAAAATGTGAGAACAAATTTTGGAAAGACTATGATGTTTGATCTATTAAGAAAAGCATGAAAGTAGTTATCATAACGGGGGTAGGGTGGGGTGGAAAATGCCTGGGTGGCTCACTGGTTGAGTTTCTGCCTTTGGCTTAGGTTGTGACCCCAAGGTCCTGGGAACAAATCCTACATCAGGCTCCCCATAGTGAGCCTGCTTCTCCCTCTGCCTACGTCTCTGCCTCTCTCTCTGTGTTTCTCATGAACTAATAAATAAAATCTTTAGGGATGCCTGGGTGGCTCAGCAGTTGAGCATCTGCCTTTGGCTCAGGGCGTGATCCTGGGATCCAGGATTGAGTCCTGCACTGGGATCCCTGCAGAGAGCCTGCTTCTCCCTCTGCCTATGTCTCTGCCTCTCTGTATGTCTCTCATGAATAAATTAATAAATCTTAAATAAATAAATAAACAAATAAATAAAATATTTTTAAAAAGTAGTTATGGGAAAATGGAGAATTTGTTTAACTTCCTTCTACGTACCTTAAGTTTAGTATGGTCTTGAGTTTGAATTCTACACCAAGGGTATTGGAGTTAGGTGAAAGGAGGTACATCATAATCTTTTCAGTGCTTAGTGCCTCTAAAGATCCAGCCCTGTTGGTGGGTTTTTCAGAATGTACTCTAGTAGGAAGAGCTTCTGAGTTTTATTCCCTGATTTTACAAAAAAGGAAGCTGAGGCTCAGAAAAGTTAAACCCTTGCTGTATGAAGTGTGGTCTGTGGACAGCATTGCCTGGAAACTCAGGTCTCATCTCAGACTTACTAAATCTAAATATGCATTTTACAAAGATTCTAGGTAGTCTGAGAAGCACTGGATTGAGAGACTTATTGAGAGTCATAGAGATAGCAAAGCCAAAAGTGGGACCTGACTCCTACCTACCATTTTGATATCACAATTTACTTCTTTTTATTTTGTTATTCATTAATAAGTTATTGTAGCTATACTTATTTTTTAAAAAGATTTATTTATTTATTCATGAGAGACACACAGAGAGAGACAGAGGCAGAGGAAGAAGCAGGCTCCATGCCGGGAGCTTGATATGGGACTTGATCCCGAGTCTCCAGGATCTCGCCCTGGGCCAAAGGCAGGTGCTAAACTGCTGAGCCACCCAGGGATCCCACTATACTTATTTTTAATATATTTGCCCTTTAACCTTTATAATAAAGTTATTAACACACCACTGTATTGCATTATTAATGTATTTTGAATTTGAATATATACTTCACCAGTGTGTTGCATATTTTCATATGTTTCATGTTATTAAATTAGAGCCCTTTCATTCCAGCTTGAAGAACTCCTTTTAGCATTTCTTGTAAGGCAGGTTTAGTGATGATCTCCTTCAGCTTTTGTTTGTCTGGGAAAGTTTTTATCTCTCATTTCTGAAGGACAATTTTGCTGGACAGAGTATTCTTGGTTGGCAGACTTTTTTTTTTCTTTCATCATTGTGAATATATCATCTCATTCTATCCTGGACTGTAAGGTCTCACCTGAGAAATCTGCTGATAGCCTTATGGGATTTCTCTTGTATGTTACTTCTTTTCTCTTCCTGCTTTACATTTCTCTCTTTATCTTTGATTTTTGGTAGTTTTATTTTAAATGTGTCTTGGAGAAGATCTCTTTACATTGAGTTTGTTTGAGGATCCATGAGCTTCATGAACTTGGATATCTAAAATCTCTCCCCAGATTTGGGAAGTTTTCAGCCATTTTTTCTTTGAGTAAGCTTTCTGCCACCTTCTTCCCCTCTTCTCCTTATGGAACTCCAACAACTTACAGATTGTTTCTTTTGATTGTATGCTACAGATCACATAGGATTTCCTCACTCTTCTTCATTCTTTTTGTTGTTGTTGTTGTTTTCCTCTCTGGATAATTTCAAAAGTTTCTGTCTTCTAACACACAGATCTTTTTCTTTCATCTGATCCATTCTGCTGTTGATGATCTCTATTGCATTTTTCATTTCATTCATTATATTCTTCAGCTTCAGAATTTCCATTGTGGATATCTTTTATGGTTTCCATTTCTTTGTTAAACTTCTCATTTTGTTCATGTGTTATTTTCCTAATTACATTGAATTGTCCTTCTATGTTTTCTTATAGCTTTCCAGAAACAGCTATTTAAAAATCTTTCTTGGGTAAATTACAGATTTCCATGACTTTCAGGTAGGTTACTGGAGGATTATCATGATCCTTTAATGATGTCATGTTTCCTTGCATTTTCATATTCCTTCAAGTCTTATATTGCTGTCTTCAGATCTGAAGTTGCAGTCCTTCCCTCCAGTCTTTACTGAATAACTGTGATAGAGAAATACCTTCACTGAGCCCTGCTAGGGATTTTGAGATTTTCTTAGACCTTCTAAGGATACACCTGCTTCAGGCTTCTTGCTTCCTCATGTGACAGAATTCTTAGGCTCTACAGCCTCTCTTGATCCTTCAGAACACCAGGTTGAGTCTTGATAGCTTCCCTTTTGCTTTCCCAAGGGTGGTACTAAAGTTCAAGTTTGTGGTCTTTCCCTGAACCACAGATTTGAGCTGGTGCAGAACTTCTGTGAGGGCTCACTAGCCATCTGCCAAAGCTCTCTCTCACCTCTACTGGGAGCACACACAGGGAACTGACCATAGGGTGTGTGGTGAGTGAGGGGTGAGACTTGAGGAGTGCTGGGGGTGCCTGTGGCCAGCTGGAGGGATCTCTGGGTGAGGCATTCCCCAGTAGATCATAGGTGACCTTTTTGATGGAGTCCATGACATTAGGATCTGTGTCTCTTTAGTGCTGAGAGCCCTATCTGCCACTGTGCTAGCCACTTCCAGTCCCCCAGTTGCGAGCTCACAATTCATTACTTTTGATGCAGTGAGAAAGAAATGGGCTTCTTTGACCCAGTCCTGTACAGCTATGGAAGCTGGGTGCTTACTTACGTGTTTTTTACTTTCTACTCTGGGAGAAATCATGGCCTAAGAAGGTCCCTCATGGAGGAAGGGTAATGTAGGTAAAGGCAAACTGTTCCTCCTACCCTCTCCAATGCATCCAAATTCTTATGTCTTTCTTTCTTTCTTTCTTTCTTTCTTTCTTTCTTTCTTTCTTTCTCTTTCTTCTTTCTTTCTTTCTTTCTTTCTTTCTTTCTTTCTTTCTTCTTTCTTTCTTTCTTTCTTTCTTTCTTTCTTTCTTTCTTTCTTTCTTTCTTTCTTTCTTTCTTTCTTTCTTTCTTTTCTCCTCTAATGGTGTTCTGGAGCCTCTGCTGGACTCCTGGATTTCCACAGATTTCTTGTTCATGGGTAATTGTCTAAGGTAGTGTTCTCCAGGGGCTCCTGGACCATGGGCAAGAGGGGCTGGAGTCAGTTCCTGGTCCATTGCTGGGTCCACAGCAGAACAGAAGTCTGTATGCTTAGTACCCTGTGTAAGTGGGCAAGACTACTCCTGAGTCCCTTGGCATATGGTGTTGGATCCCATAGCTCCCAGGAAGGCATTTGTGACTTTGGACGGATACCAAATTGTTGTTGATGTGGATCCCACAAATAAGACGAGCAAGGAACATCTTATTTGGCTAACTTACTGATATCATTTCCTGGGTGTCAATTTTTCAACAGCTGTTTTCTTAGACTGCTAATTAAGAAAAGATGCCATATCCAATGACTGAAATTCTTGCTGTTTTGGAGAGTTGGCTTTTTTTTTTTTTTTGAGAGTTGGCTTTTGACACCTGTTTTCCCATCAAAATGAAAAATCTTAAAGAAGCAGCAAAAGGCAAAAATATTTCTGCCTAATGTTTTCTAAGGAAATGGCTGATGTAATAAATGCTGTGTGGTCCTGACCATGGCTGAACTAAGATTCAAGTGGAGGGAAGTAAACCACCTGGTTGTGGAGATTTCTAGTGGTAACATATTAGGGGGTTGGTGGTGGGAGTAAAGTTTTAAACATCTGAAAAGAGAGTAAGGTGAATTTTCTCCCATCGCCTCCTTCATGCTCAAGAACACACTGAGTGTATCAAGTTTTCATGAACGTAGTCCCTGAAAGTCCCTGCCTAGTAGGGTGGAAATACAAAAAACTTTGGAAGAAACTGAAACCAATTACATTGCATGGATATTTATTTGCCATCTGCAGTCAGTATGTATGCTATTTTCAGCACTTTAATGAAATAGAAGAGAAATACTGACCCCATCTGGAAGGCTTCCAGTTTTGTTCTGGCTTCTGCCCTGGGCTTCATTTACAATGTCTTCTGCAAGTATGCTTAGTTGTCCTAAGTTCTCCCTGTGGAGCTTTCCAAGTCTACCCCAAATAGCTCTACTCTGCCAAAGACTCTAATATTTGAAGCCTTCCTGGAGACAGTGTTTGGGATGCCTCTAAGAGTCTCTTCCTCTTTGTCAGGGTCAAAGTCCACTTGCCATTCAAAAACCATCTTCTAGACAGGATGTTTTTTCCTTTCTGGTGTCCTGGTACTTCGACATTAAACTGGATATCTCTTCAGGATCAACCCACTGGACCACTTGGAAAAGCTCTATTCACATTTTATTCTATATCTTTGTTGCAAATCTCCTACCTTTAGAGAATATAAAGTAATTGCTAGAATATACCAAGAAAGCAGTCCTGTTCTTATATTGAAAAAATGGAAAACTTGACTTAGAAATTAATTTTTTTAACTAGAAAAAAATCTGCGTTTTAAGATATTTACCAATAATAAAAATAACTAAGATTTATTAAGGATTTGACATATGCCAGACACTATACTAAGCTTTACTTACTTCTAATTTCTAATCCTCACAGCAACTCTATAATATAGATACTTTTTCCCATTTATGGATGAGGAAAATGAAATTTCAGAAGGTTAAATCATTGAAATTAAGAATGTGCCCAGGGATCCCTGGGTGGCGCAGCGGTTTGGCGCCTGCCTTTGGCCCAGGGCGCGATCCTGGAGACCCGAGATCGAATCCCACGTCGGGCTCCCGGTGCATGGAGCCTGCTTCTCCCTCTGCCTATGTCTCTGCCTCTCTCTCTCTCTCTGTGACTATTATAAAAAAATAAAATAAAATAAAATAAAAAAGAATGTGCCCAAGGCCACAAATCTAGTAATCAGAACAGCAGGCATTCCAAACCTAGTTTCCCTTTTCTCTGAACTACGGCTCTTGATCAATCACTACACTCTATTAAAGAAAAGAAGATCCTAATTCTCTAATTCTGGGTTCTTCCCTACCTCCTGAGCATCGTGACCCCCCCACCTCCCACCCCCCTCCCCCACATACAGTATTTTACTGATGAGGACTTTTAAAGGCCATTCTCTCTAATAATAATTTTTATTTCATCTGAAAGTCAATTAGGTTAATATAAATGGCTAACATCTACAATTAGAATGTCCCACTTCTATTTAAAAACAGCCTCCTGGGGCACCTGGCTGGCTTAGTCAATGGAGCATGTGACTCTTGGTCTCAGGGTTGTAAGTTCGGGCCCCTTGTTGGGTATAGAGATTACTTAAAAATAAAAACTTAAAAAAAAAAAAAACCCGCCTCCTGCTTCACTGGAGAACACCATTTTCTTTTTTCTCTTGTAATGAATCCTTCATCAAACCATAAAACTGGCTTGAGTTGTCAAATACATTACCCTTTAAGCTTCATCCTTTCTCCAAAGAAAATCCATGAACTACTTGCTGAGAAGTGCAGAGAATAAAAACAAAAGAAGGCAAGAATTGTCTAAATTTAAAGTGCTGGAAAATCCAACATTTTATTTTACTACATTTTGGTGACTACATAAATGCTGAAACATTTTAACACTGAAAAGCATGATGGCATCATCACTTGCTTTTTTTTCTTTTTTTCTTTTTTGCTTAGCAAACACAGCAGATGATATTGCACGGCATAAAGTGAGAACAGTAGCGAAGCTTAAAAAAAAGTGAAAGAAACCTTAATGCAGTACAGGAGATACTCATAAACAAACCAGAATAATGCCTAATGCATTACACTTTTTGTAGCTACACACAAAAATACAGAAGAAGCATTGGACAGAGAGAAAGAGAGAGAGACAAAATATTAGCGAACAACCATAACTGGGTACAATAATCATTTAGTCTGAAATGTAGATGCAACATAGAAACTACCACGGCTTTCTAATTGACAAAGAAAATGACAGCAACATTTGTCTTTTATCAAAAATCTTCTAAGCCCCTCATGGTTAGGTTTTTAAAGTAATTAATTATTTATGTTTTTTTTTTCATTGCTAAGGAAGAACTCCCTCTGCTCTTGGAAGATTTTCTACTCTACTGATCTTTTTAAAATTTAATTTTAATTTTTTTTTTTTTTTTTACCTGATGATTGTCTTAGGCACCCTCCTTACATAATAAACCATCAAGCTAACTTGAACAGGGAAACTGAGTCACACTCAAACAATAGCTAAGGTCAAAGTGTACTGAAAACAGAAGAAGGGGAGAGACAGGTCTAAGTGAGTGACAGATGGGCTGCCTTCTGAGGGGACAAGAAACACAAGGAGATATGAAGACAACTACCGAAGCAAGTGGAAGACAATGTTTTAAAGTTTATTTGTTAAAAAATACTTGTCACTTGGTTTAGACGGCAAATCTAAAACGAGCCCACAATGATTATGTAATAAATGCAGAACATACCACAAAAAAATCAAGACTAACACAGAAACAGAAAATATGACCTTGTGAATACAATTCTGTTCAGCGTTTCATTGCTGATGGTAAAAGTCTACTTCCTCAACAATTTTCCTGGGCTTTCTGTAACTCACTGCTCAGCATTTGTATTAAAAACAAATAATTAGTCAATGCTTACCAATGATCCTGCAACTCAGAGCAGATTTATTGCCCTATTAACATACATAACAAGTATAAAAATGTTTCTAAGAAAATGGAACATTTGACCCAAATTCTAATCCCTCCCTTTCTTTCCCCACCCCTAATACCCCTGCAAAAGAAAATAAGATAAAATTCTTGTGTTGAGAGGAAAAGTATTTACATCTGTGGTTTTATGCCATGTAGTTGAAGCAACTTATTTCAGCAAAATAAAGCAGTGGGCACCGGCGCTTCTGAGGATGCTGCTGATTGGCTGAGATTTGTGTGTGTGTGCTGACCTAAAGCAGGTCCAAGTATCTGAACAGCCTCAATTTAAGGGGGCCTGGGGCAGGGCCCATCTCTGGTTTGGACAGGAAAAGTCACGGGAAGATGAAGAGTGATGAGAGACAAATGGAAAGAGGGCTGGGTTACATTCACTCAGGACTCACATTTGAGGAGAGCTCTTGCCATTCTTGAGGGAGTGGGGCTAGGGCGTGGGGGGTAATTGTAGGTAACAGATTATAAGAAACAGCTGTGGAGAGGAACATATAACTGTGAAACATCTTCCTTGAGAACTGGGGCCAAGCAATCAAGTCTTGCTTCTTCTATGGGTTGGCCAGACAGGCAGGAGCTGAGCCAGCTGCCTCTCAGCCTTGACTTTCTTTGTAAGTGCACAAAGCCATCATCCTTTCCTCAGCTCTCCAGGAGGAATTGCCCCTCTGCCCTGCCCCTTGCCTTGATGCAGTTCAGAAACTTGGTGAGATTTAGGAGGATTTCCAAATTCAAGTTAGCTTGCCTCTTTGAATTTTTCTTTTCTTTTCTTTTTCTTTTCTTTCTTTCTTTTTTTTTTTTTTAATACTCTTTACTTCTCATACCCGTGTGAACGGTTAAAAAAAAAAAAAAAGGTAGCAAAGTATCTCACAAATGCCGGTGCTTTGAAACATTTAAACAACTCTTAAATTCTTTGGAATTTCAGGTCTAACCTGCAAAATAATCTTCTCTAAAAATGAAAAAAAAATTAATAAATTAAAGGAAGAACACGAATAATGCCTTTCTCCTTTCTAAGTGTCGAAAAGACTACCTTGAAACACTAATTTTGGCATGTACAAGTTTTTTTGAGGGGGGAACCTGGCAGTGTTCACAACACACATTGAAGTGCCTGCTAAGAAAAAGCCAAAGATACACCCTGCAGTTAAGAGAAGCTCTTGCCTTCAGCTTATCTTAGCATCAAGAACAAAAAGATTGTAACATAAAGCTTTGGCCATTTCAATTCTACTATATACACGGTAAAAACTACACAGTCATAAATTAAAGCAGTGATTAAATAAGCTCATATAAAATGTAATTAAATTAAAAAAATCACAGCACATTATAGAGAAAAATAGGAACCAGTTTCACAAAAAAGAGGTTATATATATATATATATATGTTTTTTTTTTTTACCCTGTGGAAACAAATTAACTACGAAACACAAAAACTTCGTAAGTCACCAACCGTCAAAAATGATAATCCTTTCTTATTCCATTCTTGCATTTTTACACAACCTTTAACCCACCTGGGGAACATTTCCGGAAATTAAGTCTTCCTTGAGCCACAGAGCAGTTCTGCCAAGAAAATAAACCCCAAACCGAAGGGGGGAGGGCGGGGGACATCCCAAACATACAAACTACAAAATAAATAAGAATTATAAAGTTTTTTTTTTAAAGTAACCTTAACAATTATCAAACTAGTAAGTTCTGCCTTATCACATAGACTCTCTATACAACATAACCCTAAAACTTTATTACTATGAGGTATTTGGAGGAATTGGTAAAAGTGATGCACGGCCTGCCTGGCGAAGGGACTCGGGGAGGTGGGGGGACCTCGAGAGGGAACCAGGAGGAGGAGCTTTGGTTTATCAGCAAGAAATTGGGGGGGCGGGAGTCATCCTTTGGTATCAAAGAAAGTTTCATTGCATGGTTGCACGGAAAAAGCACCACGGTGAATAATTATTCCTTTTTTTTTTTTTTTCATTAGTGGCCTTTCTAAGAGGCTGAGGTATTCAAAGAGTATAAGGTGAGAGGTCAACAGCGGTTTAACACTTTGGTTCAAGCAAGGCACTCGTCCTAGGAGTTTACAAAGTTTGCAACATGTTTGCCTAGAGATTTACAAGGAGAACTAGCAGTAGTAAGAGTAGTATTTCCTAATGTTGTTGTTGTCATTTCGTATCATTATCATTAAGAATGAAGACAAGTTTACACACTGAGTGAAGAGCGAGGAGGGGGGAGGGGAGGTGGGGGAGGGGAAGGGGTGGAGCTCCCTCTGCAGACCAAGTCCGTGCATGAAAATATCTTTGGTATTCTTTGGTATCATCAATGTGATTAAAATCACCAATGGAAATCGAGTGAGGTAGCGTCTTTGGTTCACACTATAAATAGTAGATCTTTACACTTTTTTTTTTTTTTTTTTTTTTTTTTAACACATGGAAGTAGCTATTTCTTACCTTCTGCTTCTTTGTCCTTACTATTTAGGAAATAGTTACCAAATGTACTGTAAAGCTAACCACACCACAAGAATAATCCAGAAGGCCAATCGCATCCCAAAATGGCCTCTGGTGTTTGAATGCACCCTAAACAACTAGATAGGAAAGGGAGAAGTGCTTTCTCTTTGTTTGCTAAATGCATAGTTTTCATCCTTTATGTACAAAGAAGGGAGGACCTTTCTTAGGGAAAATGCCTTTATAGCTCTTGTGAAAATGTCCTAGGACTCTTTGGTATAGCAAAGTTTGCATTTAACCTGCAAAGATGGATCATTCACCTGGGGTAGCAATGGGAGTGGCATGAGTCCAAAAGGAGCATAGTACTTTTACTTTTTTGTCCTGGAAATGTAATTATGCTTTTTTTTTTTTTTTTTTTTTTTTTTAATGAAGAGTGACATGTTCAGATCGAATGCCTGAATTTCTCCACATTCTCTTTGGGCTTAAGGATCTATACCAGCTGCATCCAGGACTAAATACTTAGTTCCTGACATCCAGAATTCATTTACCTACCTGAACACTTACTGAAATCTGGGCTTTTGGAGAGTCCAGATGTCATATCTCCCATGCTCTCTGTCTTTGCCTCCTTTGAGGGAAGCTTGCAGTCATGAGAGGACCTGAATGATGTCTGGTCAAAAACAGTTTAACTTCCATTCTACCAAAAAAACCCCAAACATGTTATGTGATGTGCAGTGTGGGAAAAAACAAATATACCAATAAAAGTGTGGGATACTTTTTTTGGATGGATTTTGCAAAAGGATTGAGAAATAATGGGTGAGCAAATGGCAGGTAATCTGCTCCATTGAATGTGGTAGGTTAAAAAACCTGAGCCATAAATTTATGCTACATGCCAAGTTAGAAGCAATAATCAGTCATACATGAAATAAGAGTGTATTGCTTGTGAGAAGCTGAGTTTGTCCATTATGATTTCTAAACAGCAAAGGTTGTGAGTATGCTTGAATAGTCTAGTAAAAAAATTGCTTTTCAGGCTCTGATTTGTGCGTCTGTTCATGAGAAAATATATCTCTAAGCCCTGAAACTATGTGATGGGTGCAAATTCAATGCTGGTATGAAAATTATCTTTGGTGTTAGCAAGTAGGATCACTGGATTATTTTTCAAAAAAACTATTATGATGGGAATATTAGAGATATAGTAATATTCTTTGAGACTGTGTCTACACAGTACCAAAATAATTGGTTGAAAACGTAAAATGCAATTGGATTAACCTGACGGAGTAATATAGCAAAAACAAAACAAAAAGCATGGTGTTTGAACTCAACTTTTGTTTTTCCTGGGGTGCTGAATTTGGTAAGATTGTGTGTAGACACAGCTTGAATTTCCCTGCATTTAAAACTCTCATGTTTTAAATAAATAAGGCTTTCCTCCCTCCTAAATTATAACTATACAGCTGTACTCCTGGCCCCCTCCATTCTGGAGAGAGAGAAAAAGTTAATTAATTAGTCTTTTCCTTTTGGTTTGTGTCATTAACAAGATCATATGTTAAGCATCTCTCTAAGGGTAGCCATTGAAATGGTCTCTTTTAATAGTTGAGTTGTAATTGTGCCATGTTTAGAAGGGAAAATTTTAAGCTGGAATTTGGTGTGAGATTAAAAGAAAATACTAAAACAAAATGTGTCAAGGTAAATGCGCTATTTCATTAAAGGAGAAGTATGTGTTGGTTTGCTTTTCTTATTCTATAGCAGACATGAACGAGATCCCGATGGCTTGTTGCTTTAGCTTCCTCTCCAGGTGCCTGTCTCTTCTAGACCTCTATAGACCTAGATGCTCCCGATTTGACTAAGGAAGTTAGGTTTTTGTGTCAAGGTGGTTCAATTTTTTTTCTTTAGCATTTTAATGAATCTCAATCAACAACTTATTGTGGAGACATTTTGTTTTATATTTCTAATTAGGTGTGGTAATTAACCAAGAGCACCCAGTTCTTTACCTAATAGTACAAAAGGTATCCACTTCTATGAGTCACAGTTCAATGAATTCAGAGAGAATTTTTCTGAGAAGCAACTGATTCCCTTAGGTACTACCAATGCAACTGTGTCAGCTTTTTTTCTTCCCCTTTGATTTCTCCAGCTGTAGGTAAGTGATTTGGAAAAACAGAAACTGAAAATTTTGTATTTGGAAACTCAGGTCTAGTGTTTTATCTGTTCCTGTTAGAGAGTGGACTTTATGTCAAAAAACTTCCAGCTTAATGCCATAGCAAGAAAGAATGTAGTACACTTTGGAGGCTATGCTTAGTGAAATAAATAGCTTCAAGCCTGTAGAGCCCAAAGTCTTGTCTTCCACTAGAATTCTGATTTTTTTTTTCTATGCTGTTACACCATTTCTCAGTTACATCTGCTATTTTTATTGATGTCTAAGTCATAAACTATCCGAGACTGGCAATAAAATCAATTTAACTACGAATACTGGACAGTTTATTTTTATAATAATTTGGTCTGCTCACTTTGTGTGTTTACAAAGTATTTTAAAAGGGTATTTGGTGTCAAATGCAAAAAGCAACTTTAAGTCAAATTAACCTAAATATGATATCCTTTATTTAGTGGTCTTTTACTAAAAAATAGCATTACTTAGAACAAATTTTCTAATTTAATGACTTGCTCTGTTAAACTTAGTTTTCTAATTTACAAATGGGGTCCTACTTTGGAAGAATCCCCAGGTTTTCTCCGCTATAAATAGACTATGGCATCATGACTATGTGTCTATTTAAGTATCATTTATGGATCCCAAAAGGGAGTGTGCCATCTGGACGTACATGTACACTACATTGACCTCTCTGTTATGATATTAATTGCTTCCCTGAAGCTACATTCTTTCTTGCCAGTTCTGAAAACTAATATTTCAAATGCTTCCAGAGTCATAAATAATAGTCATGATTCTATGTGGCATGTGTATTACAGCTAGATCAGTTCATACGTATAACTTTACATACTATCTTGTGTAAAAATAGCTTTGGTTATTAAAATCATTGCAATAAAATACCTGCACTATAATATTGTGTTCTTTGGTACCTAGGTGATTTTTTTTTAAATGGATGGACTCTTGTTTCATTTCTTAAAAAATATCTGAACATTCCTTAACAAACAAAGAGAATGCACTGGTTTAGGTGTCATTCAAATTTTCTTTGCTGGGTTTGAATCTGCATTTAGGTTGCGGGCCTGGCAGGTTCAAACGCTAGGCTAGACAAGTGAAATCACACTCCTATCCAATGAACTCAGACAACCCACACTATGTTGGTTGTACTCCTATAGCACAACCCTTCCTGAAGACCAGCCCTGCCTAAGTCCCTAACCACTGGTGGTGTGTGCATATGTGTGTGTATGTGTGTGTGTGTGTGTGTGTGTGTGTGTGTATGCACTCACGTACCCACACACAGTACTGAGACACCATACACCTTCATAGCATGGTGGAACAGATGAGAAAGTCTGATCTTAAAAGATGTCCACTCAATGGCTCAAAATCACTATGCTCCAAACCACAAAACAGCCAAGCACAGCGAGAATGATCATGGATTGAAGGTGTGAGATCCAGTGGTGCTTTCCTGCTCATAATTTTTCTTGCCAAGTCGTTGCCCCGCTGAAGTGTGTGTCTCCGAACAAAGTCAGAATGCAGGTGAGCTAAGTCTTTGGTTTCTTTGGACTATAAATAACACTTTTTTTTCTTCTTCAAATATTTCTAAGTATAAACCTGCTATCTTGAGGTCCTGGTCTTTTAAAAATTTTTTTTTAATTTAAAGCTTTTCCACCGAGGTTTAGTTCGTGGTTATTCCTTCATGCTTTGGTACAAGTGCTTGATGAAGAAGATGAGTTGCCTGAATTGGAGCTGCCCTCGTCCTGCCACTTGTCCAGACTCCTCCTCCTTGCGTTCATGAAGAAATTGCTCACGGTGCTCAGCTCCAACCCCAGCTGCTGGGAAATAGTGATTTGCAATTCTTTGGATGGACGCTTGTTTTCCTTGAATATTGCATGTAGAGTTCGACGCTGGACATCTGTGAAGACCAACCTGGGCTTTTTGGGTGTGTTGCCTCTATCCTTCCCGTGTTCTTGTTCTTTCCTTTTGCAAGCTGCAAAACAAAAACAAAAACAAAGACTCACAGCAGATGTTAGAACAGACTGCCTGGGAGATTCAAGAGAAAAAGGCAGAGCCAGTAATATTTGTTTGCCATTCCTTATGGACCACTTGTTGCAGATGAGCTCTAATTTTAGCACCATGGTGGGCTGGGAGGAAGTGTATATAAGGATGGGGAATTCGGAGGAGGTGGGGTTCTCTGAGTCCTGGGGGTGGGTCCTGGCATTGTAAGCATCTGCTCTTTGTCCGTGGTAAGTGGTAAATCTATTACCCCCACCTGGAACTCAGATTGCTCATCTGTAGAATATAGGGCTCTGGCAAAATACACCTCTTGCATGAATTTTTATATTATCATCTGCGAAATGGATAGACGAATATGTACCTTGCTGGGTTGTGGTCAGGATATATGAAATAGTATATGCAAAAATTTATGTCAATTGAAATGCTTTGCAAATGCAAAGTCTTACCGCCTAGAAGTGGCTGGACCCCTCAAAGGCTTTACAGTCTGCTCCTGGTAGAATACTAAGAGCCTAAGAGAGTCTGAAAACAATATAAAAAGGGATTGCAATTGTTATCCTTCTGATCTTTTTCCCAGGCAACTCTGTATGTAAGAAAGCCCTGTAGCTAGCATGCTACCAATGCTACCATGCCCGTCAACTAGTCTTCCACTGATGATTCAGTGGACCCTGGACTTTTGGAGGTGTGATGCCCACTTCCTTGCCATCAAGGCTAAACCTGTCACGTTAGGCACATTCCTGTTTGGAGTCTCTCTGTGCCTCCTTTTTGCTCTTCATGAAGGTTTTTCTGCTGGAGTGCCACTCTTCCCCTACCTTATCTCCCACTCAGAAGGCCCATTCCCTGCTCATGCCTTTTGGTCCTGTATCATGTATCATGATTCTTGTCTGCTAGAACTCTTGTGATATATCATCCCAGTGGGGCCCTTGGGCCCCCAGGGTTTGGTGTTGGAATAGGGTTTCTCCTCATCGCAGGTGCCAGAGTTCCCCTTTGTAGACTAATAGGGCTCACTAGCTTCCACCTGCCAAGGAGGCACTGAGGGCTGCATTGTTGATACCACTCTTCACCCACTCCTACTGCCCACCATCAATCAATCCCTATAGCTATCCCCAAATAACTGTATCATTTATATAAAAATGATGCCCTGACTCCAATCAGGGCTGCCTCTCGGCACCCTACACAGGCACTGTGGAGTAGTCAGTACTATCCTTATTTCTGGATGGCTATGCTCTGATGTGAGCTTCAATCACAGTGAGAGACAGATGGGGCATCTTCCTGGTGGAGATAGAGACTGTTACCCACCCTTCTTTCCCTCCTTCCCTTCCCTTGCCTTGCCTTTCTTTTCCTTTCTTGGATTGAGTGATGCAACAGCCTTCATTGTATCAGTAACACTGATACAGATGTCCCATTCTGGGTCAGGGCTTCCCCTACCCCACCCCATCCTACCCCTTGGAGCTCATCAATCTGGAACTTTGGGGAGGAGGGACAGAATTCCTAAACAGAGCTGGAGAGAGGCAAGTGGAACTATTGAATGTGGGGGTTATCTGGAACCAAGGGTTCAACAAGGTCAGGATGCTTAAATTCTCTGTCCTGATGGGGGCTGGGAACACTTGCATCCTGGGGCCAAGATTTGGCAATACCCTGATTGGGGCTCAAAGCTAGGGTAGGGTGTGGAAAAGCCTTAGTTCAAGGTTCAAGAGAATGCCTTTGTCCCAGATCCCAGCTTTGGGGCTGAGCATGGGAGATGGGTGGGTCCCAGATTGGGAGTGGGGGAATGTCTCTGGGTCAAGTGTTTGAGGTTGACCATGGTTGCTCTGGCTGGGGTAGTTTGGTCCCCGACGTAATGGGGGCTGGTAGGAGGGAGATCTCAATTATGGAACTGGGGGGAGGGTCACAGATGTCCTGCGTTTTGAACTGAGAGAGCACTGTATCTTAAGGGCTGGGAAAGGGCTCTGGGTCCCTGGTTCAGAGCCAGAGTGGGAGTGACATTCTCTAGGTCTTGGGTACAGATCCCAGACCCCTAAGATCCAGCCTTTTGCTCTTGTCTCAGCACCCCCAGCCACAGCCCCACTGGCATCTGGTTGAGACCAATACTCTCAAACTCTCAATCTTGTTCTCAATCTTTTCTTGAGGTGTTGCAGGTACAGTGAGGTGTGCACCAGAATCAGAAGCCCAGAGACACTGAGCAGGAAGGTGAAAGTGAGGATGAGGAGGCTGATGGCCACTGTGACCAGGTGGCCAGGCAGATAGCGGGTGGCTGCTTGAGTCTCAGCTGAGGGCCACTGTCACTACCTGTGCTGGTTGGAGAGTGTGCAGCATGAAGGTGTACCTGCTCCCAGCACATTTCAATCACAGCCAAGCTCCCTGCCAAGCCCAGAGCCTCCACAAGTCCACCCTCCTAATCGTTCAGCTTGACCATGTCCCTGGCTCTGTTCTTTGTCTGAAGTCCTATCACTCTTTCATATCTCCTCAGACCTCCAGTTGGCTGCCCTGCCTATTACTCTCTCCTGCTCCACCTCCTGCCTCTTTCTATTCTATGTTCTCAGTATCTTACTAGATGGTTCATCAGCTCTGGACAGATGCAGTCTCTGTGCTCTCTTCACATAGTCCTACTCTGCCTGCCCCTATCTTTCATTCTTCATTGCTCCTGGATTTTAGAGTTTCCTTAAGGCGTTAGCATAAATTAGCTCAGCAGTCAGATCAGATGAGAGGCTAATGGGTGAAGGCTGAAGAAGACACCAGTCTTTGAAGTCCAATCTAGAGGTCTCCAGATTGTTTTTAACCATGTGCTACTTAGTAAAAGATATTTTGAGTATGCACTCCTTAATATTATTTATTTATAAATTATATATATGTGTTACTCTAATACTATATGATGTATATCACAAAGCATAAACAAAACATAAAATCTGTGAAAGGAGTAAAATAAAAAAAAGACACAAATTCTCTTCTACAGGTGAATTAGCTTACCTAGGCCCTAGCATGCATTCATCCCAACCAAGTGACCACTGGTCCAATTCCAACCATAGGGAAATATGAGGATAAGAATTTCAGAATGGACATGAAGAGAAAGCTCAGTCATGAAAGAGATATTTTTAGGCCAGTCAGGCCATATGGTACCTTTCGTAACATATCCTGTAGGTCACTGGCTATACCTCTTCTCAGTATGAGGGGTAGCAACAACATAATGGGAAGTATGTATTAAATGCCCAATCCCTCAGAGCACCAAGCTACATATACTGAACCAGCTGAATTTACCCAAATAGAATTCCTGTCCCTAGGGACCTCTAGCCCTCACTGGGCAACTAGATAAGTCTTTGAAAAAAACAGCTGACTAGACTGAAGGCATCTCTAGTTTGAATTAGCCCATGTAGACCAGCTTTATACAATACTGATGCACATGGTTGATTGATTGATTCATTCACCTTCAAAAATGAGTATGACACAGACTTTGCTCTTAAGGGGGTCAGTCTAATGATCACAGAAGCAAATGACTCTGAATATCAAAAGAGTATACAGGATATTACTTCTGCCTGAGGATATTAAAGAAGGCATCAAAGAGGAGGGGTGCTTACACTGGGCCTGAAAAGGATGTATAAGAATTTGCTAATGAGAGAAGTGGGACAAAATCATGCCCAGCAGGAGGAGCAGTGCTCATGAAAGATTGTTAGTAGACAAAGATCAGAGTTGAATTATCTTGTTGGTAAGGAGGAGGTTACTGAAAGAGTTTGAGAAAGCATATAAATTAAATTTAGGTTTAGGAAAACCCTTCCAGTGGTATTGTGGGGGGACAGGATGATATGGTACATCACCCTGGTCCCCTTAGGAGTAAGGCACTCATTCCTCCACCTGCTGCAAGAGGTGGTGGCTGGTGGCTCTCAGCTGAAGGCCATTCTGGCAATTGCCCTTGTCATGGGGTGGGGTGAGAGGCTGCCTACATCCTGTGGGAGGGTGAGAGGAGTAGGGGATAGAGGTATGGAGGACGGAGGCTGAAGAGAGTGGGAATGTACCCCCTCCTCCCCAACCCAATGCATCAAGTTGGGACAATTCTGAAGGGTCATCCAGTCCTACAGCACGCTATAGAATTGGTTGAGGCTATTCTTGTAACTGGATCAAAGTTCATCTGCTTCAACCTGGTCATTTTTCCTCCATTCCCCCAACAGGGGTTATTCTCCATCACTCTGATAACCTGCCTACATGTAAGTCTTAGAAACCCAGAGTCTGTTTCCCAGAAAACCTAAGAAAACCACTGTAGGAAGGACCCCAAATTAGGCAATGACAGTTGAGGGTGGAATACAGAGACTAAATTCAAGAGCTTCTTGGAAGGTAGAATCAAGAGAACTTAACGACAACTTGGCTGGGAGGGTGGAATTCTAAACAACTCCTAGGTTTCTGATTGGAAGGTGGTAATGAGGTCATTAGGGAATGAAGATGGAGAACTGAATTTTATGAGGTCAGTAATCACTTCTATGTGGGACAAACTGCATTTGAAGTGCTTGCTGGACATTCTGTTAAAGATCTCCAATAGGTGGTTGTCCAGTAGACAGCACAACATATGGGGCCTCCGTGGAGCTCTGGGGTTGGGACAGGTCTGGGCTAGGTCTACAGACTGGGAAGTTATTAGAGGTCTAGATGGTAAATTACACAGAACATACCTATGGAAAAGTAAGTCACTGAGCATCAGGTGCAGACTCAACTTATTCACCATTCAAAAGGCAGAGTTAAGGGAAATCACAAAGAGATATCCATTTTCTACCTAACCAGGCTGTATGTTTGAACGAATTCAATCTGGTCCTTGGCATTTGGCAGACCAAGTGGTCTGAAGCTACTTCCAAACCAGCATTTCCCAAATGGTATCAGGGGAGAGGGTTCCTGGAAAACATGGTTTGCAGGTCGAGCACATTTGGAGAAATCTACTGTATATAGCTTCTTCCTCAAAATTCACAACATGCGTTAGCACATGTAATTGTTTCCCAGATTTATTTAACCCTAGAACCCTGTTTGGTAGGGGCTGTCTATTAATAACTCATACAATACTCATGTTGGGCAAATGCAGTTTGGAAGTTTCTGCCCTGAGCTCTCAAGCATTACAGATGTCATGATGTCAGAGCCTGAGAAGTGAGATTCTCCAGGAGCATGGAACCTGGCTGACTCATGCCATATCTCCAGGGCATCCTGGCATACTGCCTGGCTGTAAGAGGAGCTCACTTACCTGTGTGGGTACTATGGAGGGGTGGCCATGACTCAGTGTATGTGGTATGTCTGGAGAGAACTCTGCAGATGTTGGAGCTGCTGAGTAAGAATGCAGGAAATATCAATAGAATGAAGAGTGGCCTAAAGCTTGCTGAGGGTCACTGGGTGACCTTTACAAAGAGGCTAGGAGGAACAACCCACAGAAATAAAATCATGCATCTAGAAGCTTGTACAGAACTACCATTGTTAGAACTGTCAAGAGAATATGAATGAGAGCAATGCTTTATACATTTTGTCTGGGTGTACAGTTTCCATTAAAAATAGAGAAATACTTATCATAGAACTGGATTATAGGCAAAAAGATTCTTATTGTTTGTGAAAGGCAGTGCTGAAGAAGTAGACGTCCTATCATAAGTCACCTTTATAAAGGTGATACATTTGCTGCAGGTATATTTGCAGCACACAGTGTGCAGTGGTCTATCCCAGATGGGAGACTTTGATCTTCTCTATGGGTGAGGCCACCCATAGTGAGTACTAAATGAGAGGTAGAAGTAGGCATGGGAGATGGTAAAAGGCAGATACGACTTTGTGTATCACAAGAATAAACACTATAACAAATTATTTTTTTTATTTTTAAAGGCAGCATATAAAGATATGGGTAAAAGGCAGAGGCTTTCATTTTAGGCCTGGGACCTGTGCTTTGCCCACAGCTGGCAAGCCTGAGCCAATCGTATTTCAAGAAATATGAATTCTGGGGCAGCCTGGTGGCTCAACGGTTTAGCGCCACATTTGGCCCAGAGCGTGATCCTGGAGGCCTGGGATAGAGTCCCAAGTAGGGCTCCCTGCCTGGAGCCTGCTTCTCCCTCTGCCTGCGTCTCTGCCTTTCTCTCTGTGTCTCTCATGAATAAATAAAATATTAAAAAAATATGAATTCTACAGGATGTTGAAAGGTATTCCATGAACAATGAGTCTGTTCAAGAAATGCTGAGTTAATTAATGATTAAGCAAGCTTCTTTAATGCAGGACTTCTCAGAGACTTTAATATGTTAAGATGCACTGATACTTACAAGGTCTCCCAAAATATGATATACTAATGTGCAGTGATACTTATAGGCTCTCCCTAACTTCTTTGATTAAGGAATTCTTTATTCAGGGAATTTCTCTCAGGAATGGTGTTGCTTAGAACAGTGTTTCTCAAAATGTGGTTGGCACACACATGCTGGTCTGTGAACTGTTACTGAGCTGCAGCAAGATCAGTAAGGAAAACTGAGAATAAGCAATTGAAAAAAATTTTAAATATTTTATTTATTTATTCATGAGAGACACAGAGAGAGGTAGAGACACAGGCAGAGGGAGGAGAAGCAGACTCCATGCAGGAGCCTGATGCGGGACTCGATCCCAGAACTCCAGGAGGTCCTGAGCTAAAGGCAGATGCTCAACCACTGAGCCACCCAGGCGTCGCAGCAATTGAAATTTTTATGGCAGTTTGATATTGCTGCAATATTCAAGTGTGGGCTTATTATTCAAGTAATGCATTTTTTATTGTATTATCAAGACTATTGTTCCAGAGGTGCCTGGGTGGCTCAGCTGGTTGAGCCTCCAACTCTTGGTTTCAGCTTAGGTCACGATCTTGGGGTTGTGAGATCAAGTCCCTGTTCAGCTCTGCACTCAGTGTGGAATCTACTTGCCCCTCTCCCTCTGTTCCTCCCCCAACTCACACTCTCTCTTTCTCTAAAATAAATAAATAAACAAAATCTTAAAAAAAAAAAAACTATTGTTTCAGGACAGGCAGAAATTAGAAACAGACAGCTAGTTCTTTAATAGTTTAAGAAACCCTGTCTTAGAACATACTTTATAAAACATGGTATACAGTAACATCCAAGAATCAGCTATCAGCCAAGCATTTCTTCATCAGCTTGTATCCATTTTCCTGATTTAATGACATAAAGGACTTTACAGCACCTAAAGTGCTGATTGAGTTAGGCAAAATCCTGCCAAGAATTTGTCTAGGAACATGTGGGCACAGACTTATTGGCCTGGGAGATATTTATAAAGCCAGATAGATTTATAATACAAGTTTGTAGATGAACCTGGGCTCAGGATGCAGCTCAAGTCCCAGTTCTGTGGCCATAGTTAGATGTGTGATCTTGGGCAAGTCCCTCACTTTCTTTGAGCCTTAGTTCATTCAGTGGCAAAACAGAGAACAATGGCCTTCTTTCATCACAGGATATAATTAACAAGGTGATATAAGTTGAAGTGATTATCAAAACTATAAACCTTGGGCAGCCCCTGTGGCTCAGCGGTTTAGCGCCGCCTTCAGTCCAGGGCGTGATCCTGGAGACCCGGGATCAAGTCCCACATCAGGCTCCCTGCATGGAGCCTGTATCTCCCTTTGCCTGTGTCTCTGCCTGTCTCTCTCAATCTCTCTCTCTCTCTCTGTCTCTCATGAATAAACAAAATCTTAAAAACAAAAACAAAAAACAAAATTATAAACCCTTAAGAGAGTATTCCAGATATTTGCAAATTAATTTTTTATTCCTTCCCTTCTCCTTAGTCACGACACAAGGATAAATATTGAATTTGCACAGTCGGCTGGAATCTTTGCTCTAATTCTAGCTTGTGGCATGATCTTGGACACCTCATTTGCTCTTTTTTTCTGCCTTCTTTAAATGAGCAGACTATGTTTGCAGGCCCCTATGGATGCAAAGCCCTATGAGTCAATAAACACATGGCAGCAGTGTCCCTTCTGGTTTCCAAAGTCTGTTATTGCTGGGCATGGTGGCACATGCCTGTAGTCCTACTAGCTACTTTGGAGGCTGAGGCAGGAGGATCGCTTGAGTCCAGGAGTTTGGGGCTGTAGTGGACTATGCTGATTGGATGTCCACACTAAGTCCGGTATCAATATGGTGACCTCCTGGGAGCAGGAGACCACCAGGTTGCCTAAGGAGGGGTGAACCAGCCCAGGTGGGAAATGGAGCAGGTCCAACGTCTATTATCACCTCAATAAATTTCCAAACATAACATTACTCTGTCTTTTAGAATATACAGCCACGATGTTGACTCTCCTTTTCTCCCACCTTAAGGCTTCTCAAAAACGGCAAGTAATGGCTCTGTAGCAACATCAGGCAGTGCTGCAAATAATCCCCAACCACGTTCATCTCAATGAAGGTGATAAACATAAACTCACATTCCTCATAGTTGCTTCAACTTCTAAAATTTATGAACTCTGGGGATTAAAGCAGTTGCAACAAGCAGTACCACAGACACTAAAAACAGTTAAGCATTTGCCCACTTGGGATTCTGTAGTTCTAAACTACAACTGTAGTTTATATTTTTATTGAGTTGCTACTTTTTCATTACAATTGTAGGGCAATTTATTTAACTTGCTTCCTGACTTCTTGATCATCTGTCCTAGAGTTGGCTGCTTCACATAAAATGAAATTGTGGATTAGGATAAAGCTGTATTCTTGGGGGCAGTAGCTACTGAGAGTATACCGTGGGTCCAGGTAGAGTCACAGTGTACTCTATATTTCCAGTTTATGAGTGAGGAAGCTTTTGTAAAAAGCATTGCACTGGTCATCAGAAGTTTTGGGCTGTGATTCTAACTCTGTCATTAATTAGTTGAATGAGTCGGTTAGGGCAGCCAGAGTGGCTCAGTGGTTTAGCGCCACCTTCAGCCCAGGGCATGATCCTGGAGACTCAGGATTGAGTCCCATGTCAGGCTCCCTGCATGGAGCCTGCTTCTCCCTCGGCCTCTGTCTCTCTGTCGCTCATGAATGAATAATATTAAAAAACAAAAAAAAAAGAATGAGTCGGTTAAAGCCCTTAGCCAAGCTGGGACCAGGTTCCTCAGCTGTGTACGTATAATGAAAGGACTGGACTAAATAACTTACAGTCCTTTCAAGGTGTAGCTCTATGACTTGATGTGTGTGAATAGCTTTCCAACATCACTCCAGGGGGAAGCAAGCAGCAGGCAGTACAGACCCTGTTCAGGACTACTGGTTTCCACATTATTCATGGGCACCTGGACAAGTGTGAGGGTTGAACTATTTACTTTAGGGAGTAGATGAGCAATCCTTCCAGTACATGCCCCATCTTTTGTCAGACTGTTCATGTATCACTACTACTTCCATCTTACTTCTGGCAGGCAGAGATGGTCCAGGGGGTGGGGGGCTTAGGGAGAGATCTTTGGGGCAGCATACCTTCTAATGAGGTAGGAAGGAAAAAATACCTGTGTGTACAGGAAGTAATATTATCAGGTAGGATTGGAAAATTAGACTTCATAAATTGTGTTATTTTTAGACATAATTTATAAAGGTCCTTTAGAAAATTCTAGTTTACCTTAGTTACACTAAGAAGGACTTATGGAGAATATGTATTTTGAAGGGGGTGGATGCATACGTAGACAAGTAAATATCAGGGATGGGGGCTCACTTCTAGGCAATCACACTATCTGATAGAATAAGATGGGAATGGGGTCAAATGAAGGGCAAATCTTATGTCTGTAACTCTAGAGGCATTACTGAATCCAGCAACTGCTTTATGAGGACATTTAATAGGCAAAAGAAATTTAGGGACATATCCTGTTGGGGAGGGCATTTTTCCTTGAGAACCCCAGAGAAGCAGGGTGAAATGACTGAGGGGTCCAGGGAAGAACCAGACCTACGTGATTCAAACCTGATTCATCTGGTGGTCTGAATGTAATGGGTTGAGGGAAGACTGTATGCCTATGGCTCCCCCATTCATACATGGCTTGTGCCCTGTGACCCCTGTGCTATGGCCAATATTTTCTCCCTCCAAACAACAGTCCGAGTGTCCACTTGTCTCAACATGATTCCAGGGGAGGTGGTTCAGAGAGAAGTAAAGGGGCAAACTGAGATTTCCAGAGCACCATGAAACTGTGGCATTTTAATAGGGGCCTGCTAGAGACCCAGTGTCTTTGCCCTAAAGGCCAAGGTTGGTGCTGAAACCTGAAACCTGCTGGGTCAAGTATTCTTGAGTAGGGAAGCCAATGATGTCCCACATCCCTCAGGGGAGGTCCAGCCTGGATTTGGAGGGGGACAGTCCAGGCAGCTGCTAAGGCTCTCTGTCCCTTTGCTGCTCTACTGACTCCAGGGTCAGGTGGGGGTGCACTGATAACATAAAGGCACACCCTAAAATTCTACCCAGATTCCTGATGGGCTTGCCAGAGACATCCTTGCACACTCTGCTCAGGGGAGCTCAGGGCTTCAGGGGTAGGGAAGAAAGGATAAAAAGGCAGCTGGGCCAGAATAGGCAAATCCACAAGGACAGAAAATGGGTTGGTGGTTACCTGTGGCTGAGTCGGTAGTGGGAGGAAATGCCAGTGACTCCTCATAGGTGTAGGGTTTCTTTTTTTGGGAGGTGATGACAAGGTTAGGTTCTAAAATTGTGGTGACTGGGCAGCCCAGGTGGCTCAGAGGTTTAGCGCTGCCTTCGGCCCAGGGCCTGATCCTGGAGACCCGGGATCGAGTCCCATGTCGGGCTCCCTGCATGGAGCCTGCTTCTCCCTCTGCCTGTGTCTCTGCCTCTCTCTCTCTCTGTCTCTCATGAATAAATAAATAAAATCTTTAAAAAAATAAAAAATAAATAAAATAAAATTGTGGTGATAGTTGCACAGCTCTGGGAGTATACTAAAACTACTGAATGATACACTTTAAGTGGATGAGTTGTATAGTATGTACATTACACCTTAAAAAAATTGTTTACAGAAGAAGTAGCTGGGCATGCACACAGGACGAGTCCTCTGTTCTCACTCTGTCTGCCACTGAAAAGGAACTTCTAACCTGCGGCAAGGAAAAGCAGGGGTCGGCTGTTCATGCCTACTGAGCCCCCAATGACCCTCTCTTGACAGCTAAAGCTGCTTTTCCAAGCAAACTCTACGTGGAGGAGCAAGAATACAAATAAAACAGATTTCAGTAAAACAAGATAGTGATTGTGAGAGATGTAAAAAGTGAAACTCTAGAAGTGAACGTGGCAGGTTCCTGAGCCCATTTTACAGCCCAACAACCACACTGTGAAGATCAGACAGCTAGTGAAAGGGCCACAACAGTTTCAGGATTATAGCTGAGACTCCAGGAGTGCTGGGTCAATGTTGGTTAAGCAACTGCCTTAGGCTCAGGTCTTGATCAAGCCCCACAAAGGGCTCCCTGCTCAGCGGGTAGTCTTCTTCCTCTCTCCACTGCTTGTGTTCTCTCTCTCTCAAATAAATAAATAAAATCTTAAAAAAAAAAAAAAACCACAACAAACCCGGACATTTCCAGCCCAAAATGATCTATAAAATTCATCACTGTATCTTGTTTACAGTGCTTAAAACATCACCATTGAACCCTCCTATATGTGATCCCCACAAAAGTCAAGTGAGGCAGGAGTGGATATTACTTCTTTTTAGATAAAGAAACAATGTCAGAAAGGCTAAGTGACTTGCCTATGGGCACACAGCTGATTGGGTGGGGGACCTTCAACCCACTGTGCCCTGGAGGCAGATGTCAGCCCAGTGGATGCATCATGAGCACTTCTTCAAAAATGGTTAAATGGACAGGAACAGCTGGTGAAAGAGAGCCCAGGGAACCTGCAGCCAAGGTGAGCAGAGCAGGAGCAGTTAGCCAGCGGGCAGCAGACCAGTTGTCAGCAGACCAGTTGTCAGCAGGCCAGTTGTCAGCCAGACCTGTCGAACTGTGGCTGAAAGGATTATACTGAGCCCATCCAGGAAAATGAGCAGCATGAAAGTTGGACTGGAGGGAGTTTGGGCAGTGTGGGGACAGCACCCCCACACTGGCTTGGGAGAGGAATCTAGTTTCAGTAGGGATGCAGAGGAAGCAGGGGACAGTTATCTTCATGTGCATGTGTACTCTGAGAGAAAGCTACACAAAACTGAGCTGACCAAATGGAAAAAGAAGGATAGGGAGCAGCTAAAGCATGTTCTCCATCAAATTCTGGTTGGAAAAGTCACCCAAACCTCTCACCATCCTGTCTCGTTTGCTTCTTTAATGAAGTCATCTAGGACAGAGACCTGCCTTCCCATGCACCTGCTGCCTGCACTCCTTCTGGAATCAGCATATAAAATATTACCATCAACCTACCTTTTCTAGGTAAAGCTCAATAGTCTGTAGCCTAGGAGGTAAAGCTATTGGACTTTATGATCCAAAGAGGCAGAGGCTGCCTGTGCTTGGGAGGGATGGAACAGGATCAGCTGAAACATGTGGCTGCTTCCCCTGTGCAAAGCTCCACACATGTATCACCTTACAGAGCCTCTCAACAACTATGGGAGGTAGGTACTACTATTATCTCTAGTTTACAAATGGGCAGCCTGAAGTATGGAGAGGTTCAGGAACTGGTCCAAGGTCACCCTAACAGTAAATGGCAGAGCTGGGACTATAGCCTGTGCAGAAGGGCCTGGTGATGGTATTGGAGGAGATGTGGCTCAGGTATTCCTCGGGCATAGACCAGGAGGACACCAGAGAATCACATCAGCTTTCACTCTCTGTGACCCCTCAAACAGCCCTTTATGTGTGGTTCTAGACTACCTTAGTTCTCTCCACAATCTTTGTCTTCTCCCTTTGTTCTGTGTTCCTTTTCTTTCTCGTTCAGGCTGAACCTGAGTTAGAACGGTGAGCTGAGAATCCTCACTGAATGCATACATTTTCATATCCCTATTATACTTGTATTATCCTCTTGCTGGCCATTTACACCCACACATTCATTTTCCTGAGCACAAGCTCAAGCTTTTTGACACTCACAGGAAGGAACACCCACTAGTGGACCCTCCCTTCCATGAACCTCTTTCCCTGCATTGCAGCTTCAAAGAAGCCGGTGGGAAGAGCCACTGCTGCCTCACAGTTGCTTGTTCAGTTAGTAGCAGAAGGTAATGTGGCTCTTCTGAAAGGCTGGCTCAGGAATTCTGATTTTTAAATTCCTAAACTTCTCTTCATGCCTGAACCTTTGGAGTTTTACCATATCTGTATCCCTCATCTTAAAGAGACCCCAGTAATTGGAAATGTAATACTGATGCCTAGTTTTGATGTTGATTCCTCAAAAAATCAAAACAAATGGTAGACCTGATGAATTTCATGCTTATTATGTGTTATTATCTCATACAGGCCTATTGTGCACTACAAGTCTTAGTTTATTGATCCTATTTAATTAATAGCCATGTATAATACTGTATAATATTCATAGCAATTGAAAGTTATAAAATGGAATTCCTTTAAAAATAACCTACAGTTGGGCAGCCCGGGTGGCTCAGTGGTTTAGGGCCGCCTTCCGCCCAGGGCCAGATCCTGGAGACCCAGGATCGAGTCCCACATCGGGCTCCCTGCATGGAGCCTGCTTCTCCCTCTGCCTGTGTCTCTGCCTCTCTCTCTCCCTCTTTGTGTGTCTGTCATGAATAAATAAAATCTTTAAAAAAAAAAAAACATTAAAAAAAACCTACAGTTTTGATTTTTTCACTAAGTTATCAGAAATTTTCCGTAATTAATTTCAAATTTCAAATTAGTGGTTTTCCTTATTTGCATTTTTGGAAAGTTGTCTGTAGAGTCGAATTGTAAATGCTATTCTCCCAATCGCATTTTATAATTAGTCTCACAAGGGTCTCCCAAGAGCCTGAAAGGAAAGCTGTCCGTGGCTATTTCAGGACCTTGACACTGACTGCAGCCACCTCTCCCATCTCACTACCTACTATTGCCTACCCACCATCCGTACTGTGTCTCGCTGCTCAGAAGTCAGTCCCAGATCTACAATCAATTTCACACCTCTATTTCTCTCACTCCAGTTGTCCCCTCACCCCAAATGTCCTTCCTTTTCTATACAAAAGTTTCCTTATGTAATCAAAATCCAGCTCCAGTATCTCATTTCCTGCTAAGCCTTCTCCATTCTTTCTCCCATCCAAAGAGAATTGTTGTCTCCTATGCTCAGACCACCTCCCCATCAGTTTCCCAGATAATTGTTTACCTACTCATCTCTCTCCCTAGACCATGATGTCTGTAAGAGCAGACCATGGATTATTTCTTTGGCATATTCAGCATCTTTGTTGGAAAAATAAGTTGGATGTGGCTCCATAGAAAATGGAGATGCCTGAGACACAATTTTTGAAATGTGTACAAGAAATGAAATTGAGATATTTTTAATCCTTTCACTGGAGATATTTTCCATGAGATATTTTTAATCCTTTCACTGGATAATTGTTTTTGAGCAGTTTAATGGTGCTTCAAAAACTGTGGGGGATACTTCTGAGTTGTTATTGAGAAACCAGTAAAAGAGGGGCTGGGCCCCTGGTGAAAAAACTGGTGCTGCCACCACTCCGATGATTGAGTTGGAAGGTAGTTCCAGGACAGGTCGCAAGGAGGCTGAAGTAACAGAGTGGAAGAACAGAAGATGCAGAGGGGCTGAATTTGGGCTGAGGCATTGAAATAAGCTCTAAACACGGCAATCAGCCTTATCCAGATGAAGTGCCTCAGTGGGGGCAGTGGGTATTAGAGGGCAGAAAGCTACTGTGTCTGTCCTTGCTAAGTCTGGTGATTGGCCCACACATATGGCTTTAATCAAATACAGGGACGCATGCAGTCAAATCAAGGGATGAGGAGCTCAGATGAAGAATGCTTTATATATAAGGTGAAATGAAGTATCATTTTGTTTCTTTTTCTTCTGACAACTGCCAAGTCATTGGTTTTTTTGCATAGGACCCCTCTGGGTATTAGTTCCTTGGATCTAGGGGTGAGAGGTATCATTCCTTCTACCCTGGGTTTCCAGGCTGGCATGAGTTCTGCAATAAGGCTGGAAGGACCCTCAGAAGTTCCTAGCCTTGGTTATAAATTGGAATCACCCAAAAAATCTCAAAAACATTGCTTCCTGAGACCCATCTCCAGAGATACTGACTTATTCAGTGTAGCAGAGGTCCAGGCCTGGGATTTTGAAAGCTCTTGAGGTGATTATAACATAGAGCCAGGTTGAGGACCAGTACTCTACATCAGTGCTTCTCAAATTTGCGTGTACAAACTTGAGTCATTTGGACATCTTATTAAGACAAAGATTCTGATTCAGCTGGGTCAGGTGAAGCCTGACAGTCTGCACATGGAACAGACTCCAGGTGATGGTTCAGGACCCCATTCTGAGGAATCAGGGTCTACAGTTCAGAGAAGACACTCTAAGCAAGGTGTGGGCCAAATACATCAGCAGCCCCTGGGAACATGAAGAGGACATTTATTCAAAATACATTCCAGAACCCCATCCTCTCCTGACTGAATTAGACTCTCAGAGAGTATGGGATCCACAAACATACATTCTAAACAAACTTCCCAGGTAATTGAGAAGCCCAGTAAAGTTAGAGAGACACTTGCTCCTAGGCCAGTATTTCAGCACTTGCCAAGATCAAAAGAATCACTCTACACACTTGCCAGGAATACCGACCAACTGAATCAGAATTTTAAGAGTGGTCTAGGAATCTGTATTTTAAGAAGAGCACTAGGTGAACCAGTTTGATCTTAGGTTTAGGAAAGCCTATTTGGCAGGATCCTTCATTGGGGCTGGGAAAGGTCTAGGTAGCCCTTCTTCCTTTTTCCACCATGAAACTGTTCCTGTAAAACCCGGCTACAGTGACTGTTGCAGTCTGCAGAGGAAAAGAATTGGGAGGTTAGAGCAGAAGCATCCACAGTGTTCAATGCTGGAGGCCGAGGGATTTTGTATTGTGATTTTGTATTGTGATGCATGTATATAAATATGCATACACATATGCATATATATATTTCCTGGAAAGAGGAGGTTAGGTGAGAACAGAAAGGAACTGATTAATGGCTGTGAGCTTTTCAGCACTGACGACCCTCCATCTTGAGTGTACTGTCAAATGTCAAATGCAGTGGGGTGCAGGGGTGGCAGATGAGGGATTGGAGGCTACCCCTCTGGCAAGTAATGGTATTTCACACTCACCCACTCTCTGCCTCCTGATTATCCTCCTCCTGGCACCAGGAAGAGAAAATAGAACTGGGGTGTTTATTTTCTTTTACTTTACACGTTCACATCCATGCGGTGACAGAAGAAAACCTCTTGGTTGGCACTGGACCTGTTTTGTGGCTGTTACACTTAGAATACATTTAAAGCACTATGTTACATAATTACACCTGGTTATGTGCACACACTCATAAGTGTATCATAAACCCAGGCTGCATATTTCCAGCTATGCTTCTCAAACTTTAGCTTTACTCATGAGAGACACAGAGAGCGAGGCAGAGACATAGGTAGAGGGAGAAGCAGGCTCCATGCAGGGAGCCCCATGTGGGACTTGATCCCGGGACGCTGGGATCATGCCCTGAGCCAAACGCAGATGCTCAACCGCTGAGCTACCCAGGTGTCCCCCTCAAACTTTAGAATCACTTCCAGAGCTTGTAAAAATACAGATTACTGGGCTCCACCTCAGAGCTTCTGAATCAGTAGGACTTCTAACAAGTTCCCAAGTGATGCTGGGGCATAGGTATGGGGGAAGAAATGCAAATGAACCCTACCTAGAATTTGTTATAACAGGTTTGTTTATTTTATGGGTATGAGTGGAGCAATTTTGAAATTATTTTAGATGTATTAAAGGACTGAATAAATGAGCAAGTATGGGTGGTGAAGAGAGAAAGAAAAAGAGAGAGATGTTATGGATGCCAGGGATCTCACTGTAGAGAAGTGGTATACAGACATACTTTGTTTCATTGTGCTTTGTGGCTATTCCTTTTTTTTTAAATATTTTATTTATTCATGAGACACAGAGAGAGAGAGAGAGAGAGAGGCAGAGACACAGGAAGAGGGAGAAGCAGGCTCCATGCAGGGAGCCCGACGTGGGACTCGATCCCGGGTCTCCAGGATCAGGCCCTGGGCCGAAGGCAGCGCTAAACTGCTGAGCCACCTGGGCTGCCCCCCCCCCCCTTTTTTCTTTACAAGTTGAAGGTTTATGGCAACCCTCACGGAGCAAGTTTATTAGTGCCATTTTTCCAACAGCATTTATTCACTCTGTATCTCTGTGTCATACTTTGTTAATTCCTAAAATAGTTCAGACTTTTTCATTATTATGTTTGTTATGGCAATCTGTGATCAGTGATTATGACTTGCTAAAGCTCAGGTGATGGTTCACATTTTTTAACAATAAAGCATTTTAAATTAAGGTATATATCTTTTATAGACATAATGGTATTCCACACTTAATAATATAGTATAAACATAACTTTTATATACACTAGGAAACCAAATAATTAATTTGACTCATTTTATTGCAATATTTGTCTTATTGCAGTGGTCTGGAACTGAACCTATAATATCTCCAAGGTATGCCTATACAAATATGGAATGGGAGGAGGCAAGAAGAAATCTTATGAGTATGTATTACAATTAGATATGGAGGTATTGGTGTGAACTGATGATTCAAAAATATGTATATAAGCATGCTATGTGTATGTATATTATGTATGTATGAACATATATGTTTATTTGTATGTGTGTATATAATATGCATACATATATTTCCTGGATTTTTTTTTTGAGGGAGCCCAAAACAAAGTCACTGTAGCAGCCACACCTAGTGTCCAGGACTTCTTGGTTTCTAATATTATTCCCCACTGTAATATACCAGCACTCATTAAAGTGGCAGATTCTAGGGATGGGACAGGATACATAACAGATGAGCCTGACAGATCTTATTATAATGCCAGAAAGTTTAAAAAGGGGGAGGGAGAATGTCATAAGAACAGAGGGCTATTAAATCTGAGATAACTTGAGCACTGAAATAGGTGAGTACAGTAAGGAATTATAAATAATTTGGGGGGGGGGAAGAATATCTGAGTCTACACCAATAATAAATGGATGAATAAACGAAAGAGAAGGGAGGTCTTACTCATGAAGAAAGCTGAGAGCTGTCTGCTACACCTGGCAGGACTGCTGGAAACAGAAATTCATTCAGAAACCATTGTGATAAAGACTAGATCAGGCAAGAATCTGTAGAAGCTAAGTCTTAGGGAAATTTTGAAAAGAGATATTTGCATGACCTTAAAGTGTTTCCTCACAGATTGCTTATTAGTTGTAAGAAAAAGAAAACCCCACAACAGTGATTATACACCAGAGAAACTTGGCAACAGCTTGGCTGGGTGATGGAAATGAACTCACCAGTTAAGTGAGGGACAGATAGACTTTGTGGGCCTCTCGACATGAGAACACTCCTCACCCATGCAGTGTTCTGGGTAAGAAAGCATCACCTCAATCCATTCATGAAGAAACATCAGTCAAACACAAAATGAGAAATATCTTTTTTTTAAAATGGGGATCATATGTTTCAAACATGTCAAAGTTATAAAAGGTAAAGAAAGGCTGTGGAATTGTTTCAAATTAAAGAAAAAAGGAGAAGTGATGACTGAACCCAAGACTGTATCCTGTCTTGGAGAATAATGCTGTGTGGGACATTACTGGATCAACTGACAAAAGTGAACTGTAGTTGCATAGGGGCATAGCCCTACTCCTGGAAACATACTCTTAAGTATTTAGGGGAAAAGGACCAGATGTATGTACGTTACATTCAAACAGTCCATGAAAAACGTTTCTCCATATGTGTGTGTATGTATGTGAGAGAGAGAAAGAGAGTGAGCATGAGTGCCTCAGCATGTGTGCTTACCCTTAGCAAATGGGGTAAGATGTTAACAGTTGGTCGATTGGTCCTGTTAACAATCAGTCCTGTTAGCAATATATGGATGTTCTTTGTACTCTTTTATTTTTGTACCTTTAAAAATTTTTGAAATAATTTCTCCCCAACTTTTACTTATTTTTAAAAAATATTTTAATTTATTTATTTGAGAGAGAGAGAGAGTATGGGAAAGAGCACAAGCAGGGGAAAGGGGCAGAGGGAGAAGCAGAAGCACTTCCCACTGAGCTGGGAGCCCAACGTAGCGCTCCATCCCAGAACCCTGGGATCATGACCTGAGCTGAAGGCAAATGCCCAACTGACTGAGCCACCCAAGTGCCCTCTTAAATAAAAATTTTAAAAATCAAGCTTTTGGATAATATTTAATGACATTGAGATACCTTCAATAGTAAATTCTCTATCAGCTCAATTTTGTGAAAAATAAAAAGTGTAGATGTATCTTTATCTTTGTACTTTTAAAAAGCTAGAAGGAAACAAATCAACATAAACACAGGTATCCTCTCTGGATTATGGAATGGATAATTTAATTTTGTTGTATTGTTTATAATGTTTCATATTTTCCAAAGCTTCTACATCTAGCATGTATTAATTTAATAACTAGAGAAAAATTATTTTTGAAGGAGTAAAACAAATGTTCAGTAATGTTTTATGTTTAATGTTTCTGACTGCTGTGTCATTCGTTAGTAATAGCAAAAACAAAACAAAACCAAAACATCTGAAGTCACTGAAATGTCCAGTGATAGAAAAGGTTGTATCAGTTATGATACTTTTAAGTATTATAAAGTCTTAAAAATGTATGCTTACCAATCAATTTATGGACCAACCCAAGGGTCCAAAAATATGTGATTGCATAAGTTACCACATAGATAGAAAGCACAAAATGTATGTTTTCTAAAATAGAGTATTCTAGGAATAGAAGGAACTATCTTTGTCTTTCTCTGTCCATTTCTGCTATCCTGCAAATCATAAATACCTTATCTATTCATATTTGTTAAATGAATAAATGCTAGTCATGAGCTATTTGGGAGGGAGAGGGATGATGGAATTATGAGGGATTATTTTATCATCCCCATTATTCTTTTATGTATATTCAAATGTTCTACCATAAATTTATTATTTTTTATATTTATTAGAATAATTTTTATTGATATGCTCAGTGCTACCTTGTTAATACTGTCACATTGTCACCATAGGTGAGGTAATAGGGACAGACCCTCTGATCGCCAGCCCTGGGTGCCCACAGGAAGCAGCGTGGGCCCTTGGATGGGAGGCTGGTGGCCTGGTTGGGGGGACGTGGTTATTGTGTTGGACTCCTTCCCTTGCACACTGGGTCCACACCGTCTCAGCCCCATGCCCAATCACACACCCGTGCATAAACACTTGTGCCCTAGTCCTGTCGCTCACGCCCATGCACACACCATCTTGTCTCCGGGTAATATGTACACTCAGTAGTTACAGTAATCATAGTAAAATAAAGTACGGGTATGTTGGGACTCAAGGAGAACGTGCATGTTGATTGGATGGAGGGTGGACTCTGGTGCCTCACGCTGACCTGAGCATGGCCCCTTGGGCCGGCAGGCATGGTGCTGTGACCGCCCCAGCACCCTCCCAGCTTGGGACCAGAGCCGTCCTGCCACAGCTGGGCCCTCAGGGCCAGCATCCCAGGCCCAACACAAAATCACCTAAAAAAAATAAACTCTTCAGCTAGCAGCCAATGCCTGATGCAGGGTGGCTCTAGGCCTTCTGCGGGGGCTCCACTGGGGTCAAGGCTGGCCCGGGCCCAGCCAGCACCTACCATAAATTTAATAATATGGAATTTTTAATTTTAAAAGTTATAAATAACATGTATATATCATCCTGTTGAAAAAATATTAGAAGGATATTCATAAAAAGGGGGAGTTATCTCTGAGTGGGAGTGTCATGGGTAAGATTCTTGTCATCCTTTTCCTTGTTTAATATTAATATTTTTACAAAGAATCTTTTTTAGAGCCCTGGAATTATTTTATTTTATTTTATTTTTTTAAATTTTATTTTATTTATTCATGATAGATACAGAGAGAGAGAGGCAGAGACACAGGCAGAGGGAGAAGCAGGCTCCATGCAGGGAGCCTGATGTGGGACTCGATCCTGGGTCTCCAGGACCAGGCCCTCAGCTGAAAGTGGCGCTAAACCACTGAGCCAATGGTGCTGCCCAGAGCCCTGGAATTAAAAAATGGATTATAAAAATAAGATACAAGGCACTTGGGCATGGTAGGTATGCATCAAATAACAAAAAAGCGTATTTATTAAGGCTATGTCATGACAAAAGCGGGATCTAATAATATACAGTAGAATAACTCATGGAAAAAATTCTACTTTTGTGTTGAAGGTAGTGTTCTAAAATGATATAGCAGTTGTATTCAGGTATTGTATTTTTTAAAGCAAGGAGGTTAGGTGGTAGATAGCATATATTTATAAACCATAGACTATCTCTAAAAGATACACAAACTGGTACAAAGTTTACCTCTAGGGGAGGGGAACTGGGAACTGAGGGACTAGATGAGGAGGAGAGCCTGGTTTTCTCTGTATATCTTTATATGTTGTTTAACTTTTAGAACATGATATATACATAGTACATACTCAAAAATAAACAATTAAAAATAATTCTAAAAAATTTGGGGCTCATGGGGGTAACAACTGTGTAAACTAGATTAGAGACAAGCGAAAGTTTGACTCTGGAATGGGTAGTTCCCATCCCAGACTAATGTGAATGTGACAAAAATTAAGACTTGCCAACACCTATCTGCCCTCCCACATTTCTGTGCTTCTATACCCTCCCCTATTGTCTTTGCTTTTAGACAGAGGGCTCCTGATCTACTATTACAGGGGATTCCTTTTGTTTCTCTACCAGCAGGAACAGATTTGGGCTAACCTCTGACACTGGTTCTTCAAGGCTCTTATATACCCAATAGCAGGCAGCTGGCTGGAATGAAAGCACCCATCACTGCCCACCAACACTGGGAAATAAAAACCAGACCTAAAGGACTGAACGCACAATCTTCACCATAGCTCGATGCTAACATCATGTCTCCTCCATTAAGTAACAGGTTCCTGTGAGGAAGAGGCAATTTACCCCATTTTACATCTCAAATTTGTGTGGATGCTGGAGAGCTCACCTCTCTTAAGATTATGCTTGAGAGGGGCAGCCCCAGTGGTGCAGCGGTTTAACGCCACCTGTGGCCTGGGGTGTGATCCTGGAAATCCCGGATCAAGTCCCACATCAGGCTCTCTGCATAGAGCCTGCTTCTTCCTCTGCCTGTGTCTCTGCCTCTCTCTCCTCTGTGTCTTTAATGAATAAATAAATAAGATCTTAAAAAAAAAGATTATGCTTGAGAGTTGTAGGCTATTCTGAAATGTTCTATCTTTATATTCACATCAACACAGCTACCCTATGGCTAAAGGTATATCTAAGCACCCAGCTTCCCAAATTAGAACCATATGAGTCAGTTCCTCTCTCACTTTTGCTCTCCACAATGTCTTCTCAATTTTGAGAGGTAGATCGCTCAAATTTTGCTCACCGATTTTTTTCAACTCTGTTGACCATGACATACAATCAGACCCTCATAATCTATTTCCACCCTTCCTAGCTAGTTTCTTGTTATTGATAGTCTATTATTTTACTCAAGCTTCCTTTTAAAAGCACACATCTGACAACTTCATTTCACTATATATTATATCTGTATCTATCCATTTCTATCTCTCTGCCTATGTATCTATAGAGTTATGGAACTATAGATTATTTCAGAAAAATGGTAAAGTAAAGGGGCAAAATAAAAGTCATTTGCCTTTAAATTCTCAGTATCAATGTTCTAATTCTCAACTTGGAGTTATGTTAGAATTACCTAGGGGCACCTGAGTGGCTCAGTGGTTGAGCGTCTGCCTTTAGCTCGGGTCATGATCCCAGGGTCCTGGGATTGAGTCCCACATCTGGCTCCCTGCAGGGAGCCGGTTTTTCTCTCTGCCTGTGTCTCTGCCTCTCTGTGTGTCTCTCATGAATAAATAAATAAAATCTATGGGGAAGCCCAGGTGGCTCAGGGGTTTAGCACCGCCTTCAGCCCAGGGCCTGATCCTGGAGACCCGGGATCGAGTCCCACGTTGGGCTCCCCATGTGGAGCCTGCTTCTCCTTCTGCCTGTGTCTCTGCCTCTCTCTCTCATGAATAAATAAATAATAAAAATCTTTAAAAATAAGTAAATAAAATCTTTAAAAAAGTAAAAGAATCACCTGGGAAGCTTTTTCTTAATTTTTTATTTTTTTTTTGTGAAAGAAAGAGCGTGAGGGTGGGGGGTGGGGAGAGGGCAGAGAGAGAATCCTCAAGCAGACTGTGAGGAGCAAGGACCCAGGAACTGGAAGTGGGGTTCCATGTGGGGGGCTGGATGGCAGACTGGGGGGGGCTCCACACTCGGCTTGAATTGGGGCTTGTCAATCTCATGCCCCATAAGAGCATGGCCCAAGTCAAAACCAAGAGTTGGATGCTCAAGCACCTGAGCCACCTAGGTGCCCCTCACCTGGGAAGCTTTTTAACCAATGCACATTTTCTTGCCCCCTTTCTCCACCAATCTGATTTGCTCCCTTGGAGGAATGTAAAATCCTCTGCCCACTCCTCCCCAGCACTAAAAACCACAGCCTTGGAGAACACTTTTGTTACTGATGGGAAGGTATTATGTCACTTAGCTGTGCTAGGGAAGAAACAAGCTTTCAGCTATGTAATAATTCAGATTCTAGAAATCTGCAAAAAATATTTCGGCCAGGACATCCACACATACTGTCATTCTCTCTGCATGGGGGCCTTTTCTTTCATTTCTGACTCCAGTCCTATTCATTTTCCAGATCTTCAAAATTGTCCTTTCATCACATCCCAAACTTCTTTCTTGGAGTGCTCGTACACACACACAACAATCAAGAAGGAAATGAACACCTGTTTGTTTCTCTTCCCCACTAGACTGTGTGTCCTCAGGGACAAGTCTTCTGTATATGCCATTCCCAGTACTGAGCACATTTAGTGCTGTAGCTGGTGCTCAAAGGAATGAAAAACAAACCCCACTTTCCATATCTAATGAAATTTCCTCTCTCACTTTTTAAAAAGTTTTAATTTAAATTTCAATAGTTAACATACAGTTTAATAGTAGTTTCAGATGTACAATATAGTGATTCAGCACTTCCATACAACACCTGGTGCTCATCACAGCAAGTGCCCTTCTTAATCCCTATCACCTGTTTCACCCATTTCCCCATCTGCCTTCCCTTTCGTAATATTATTTTTTCTCTAGTTATGAGTCTGTTTCTTGGTTTGCCTCTCTTTTTTCTCTCCTTTGCTCATTTGTTCTGTTTCTTAAGTTCCACATATGAGTGAGATCATATAGTATTTGTCTTTCTCTGACTGACTTATTTCACTTAGCATAATACTCTCTAACTCCATCCATGTCATTGAAAATGGCAAGATTTCATTCTTTTTTATGGCTGAGTAATATTTCATTTATGTACATACCACATCTTTTTAAAAAAATTTATTTATTTTTAGAGCGTGCATGAGGAGGGGAGATGCCCAGTATGAAGCCTGGCATGGAGCTTGATCTCATGACCTGAGCTGAATCAAGAGTTGGATGCTTAACCAACTGAGTCACCCAGGTGCCCCCATACCACATCTTCTTTATCTATTGATCAGTCAAAGAATACCTGGGCCATTTCCATAATTTAGCTATTGTATATAATGCTGCTATAAACATCCTCTTTCACTTCTTATGTCCTGTCCACAATTGGTAGAACATAATTTCTAAGAGGGCTGACATGTAGTACATGGCTAGGAACTGTGTACAAATGCTGTGGGGTTTGTTTGGGCCAAGCTGTTTGGATTGGGAAACCAGAGGAAAAAAACAGTCTTTTTCCTCCTCAATGTTAAAATTAAATAGTATTTACCTCCAGGAATAATACATATATTAAAGATAGGAAGCCTAGTAAGAAAATGAACATTTGTGAAGGCAGCATCCAACAAAAGAACTACAACATAACTGCCTTATAAAGCTGCTTATCTTCTGACCTTCCCCTAATAGTACATAGCCGTATTCTGGAATGTGAGTTTATTAATTCATTTGTTTTTTTTAAATAGCTTTACCATGTGCTTATGTATCTCTAAACAATAAACTGATCAGCACTGCTTGCTTTTGGGCTTTGGAAAAGCAATATTGTTCTTATGAGATCTCCCACAGCTTTTTTTGTTTATTTTATTCAACAGTGTTCTTGACACTCAACTATGCTGTTGTATATAGCTGTGTTTATTCATTTTCATGGTCGTATGCTACTGCATCATATGAATACATCACAATTTATGCATTCCTTGTCAATGGACATTTGGAATGTTTCTGGCTTCTTTGATCTTATGAATAATTCTGCTACGGTCTTGTACACATTTCCAGGAGCATCTCTGAGTTTACCTAGTGTATATACCAAAGAGTTAAAACCACTGGATAGGTGTAGGTTCAAGTTTATAAGGCAATACCAAGTTATCTTTTGAAGCAATGGGCCCAATTTACATTCCAGCAGTATATGAATTCCTGTTGATTCAAATCCTCGCAAAAGGCTTGTATTATTAGGACACAGGAATTGTGATCTTAAACTGCAAGATATTTGTGCCAGAAGCCGGCACTCTTGATTGGATGGGCTGCTTTCTCTTGACCATCTGACAGTAGAGCCTGATCTGAGACTTTGCCCAAGAGATGAGCCCCTAGACCTTTCCTTGTTGAATCTGGACTTTGGGACAGAGCACTAATAAAGACAAGAGACTTTACCATGGACACAGAGGCATCATAGAAGGCAATCAATCACAGAATGGGACCTAGAAGGACCCTGAGGCCACATCCTTCATTCTATATTTTAGGAGACTGAGGCCCCAGAAAGGGTAAATGACAAGTTCTCTGAATTAATTAGTACAAGAAAAACTTGCCTCTGGGGCTTTTGATTCTTAGTCCAGGGCTTTTAATTTTAATTTGTTTTAGTAATGTAAGATGGTATAATATAATCTATTATGTTAATAATAACTGTAAGTATCCAAATAATTGCCAATTTCTTTTTTAAAGGTAGTGGTTTGACTTATGTGACTGATGAACTCAGTAACTTTAGCTTCTTTACATATGAAAGAAACAAGGATAATACTGAATTCCAATGGGATAGAGGGGAAAGATGCAATTTCCACAATTATGATTTTGAGTATGCAAATTTAATAGTACTAAAAGACACCTATCTCTTGGCAAAAATAATCCTCAATTTTATGACTGACCACCTTTGTCCTCAGATCATCCTCCCCACACCAGGCAAATGCTAAGCACTGCCTTAGGAAGCCATTTATTTGAGGAAGGCAAACTTCAAATTCAGTTGTTTCAATTCATCTTCTTCTTACCAGCACTTATAATTTTTTTAAAAAAGATTTTATTTATTTATTCATGAGAGACACAGAGGGAGAGAGAGAGAGAGGCAGAGACACAGGCAGTGGGAGAAGCGGGCTCCATGCAGGGAGCCTGATGTGGGACTCAATCCCAGGACTCCAGTATCATGTTCTGAGCCAAAGGCAGATGCTCAACTGCTGAGCCACCCAGGTGTCCCAACCAGCACTTATAATTAAGCCATCATAAGAGGCTGGGAACTGTTTGTGGGCATTACAGTAAAATAGCCTCAGTAACCTAATGATTTATAATCTCAGATGGCTTTACATGAGCATGCAGAAGAATCCTGAATAAGACTTATTTGCACCTGAGATATACTTAGCGGTCTTCTGAGTGTGCATAATAATCAAATGTGGCATGATCCTGTGTGGAGGAATCTGTCCTCCTGCACCAATGGCAGTAGCAGTGGAACTAGGGAGGCGGGGAGGGACTGCTTACTATGAAGGGTGCTTACATGAAGGGAGCTGGCCTCAGAAACCTTCAGTGGAAATCTTCATTCTGGAGGTGTGTGCTCCAGGAGTTCCCTCCCCAGCCCATCTGACTAGCTCCTCCCTGTGCTGAGCATCCATTTAGCATTTAAAAATATCCTTTAGCACTTAAAAATAACAATGTCTGTAGGCTCACAATAAGGGCTTTCTCTGAAATGCTCCTTTTAAAATGTCATGACAAAACTCAGGAGTTGCTTATTACTTTGGGATGAGGGACATGGAGGGAAAGAACACCAAGAAATTTTGCTTGGGATGCTAACCAAACTATTGAGGCGCTCCTGGTTCAGGTTTTCCTCCTAGCAGTCATTTTAATCAGCACTTCCCCTACTTAATGAGCTTGTAGTGCCATTACATAATCACCCGGCTCGCTGGATTAATGATGAAAAGAGGAACTGATTTTTCCAGTTGCATCATTTGAAGTAAATGTTAACTTTCTTTCTGAGTCCTTAGTTAACCGCATTAGTGTGACAAATATGTCTTTGTCTAGCATAAGTAATTAGAATTTAATCACTTTAACTGCATCTTAATTATCCCAAATGAATTGAAAGGACATTTAATAGCAAAGATTAAATTGCCTTAATGAACGATTTTTGTGACTCCATCAATACTTGAATCGCGTTAGCCACTCCTCTCACGCACCTCATCTGCAGTGAGCACGGAGGTCACTAGGTGGCGCGCTTCGCTCGTTTATTTATTTAATTTCCCCTGCCATTGATCTGTTTCAGAAGACGACAGGAAAGAAAGCGAAAAGCTCATAGTTTATTGTGTTCCTTTGATAACCTCTCTTTGGGACTATGAGATCATCACCAGATGCAAAAAAGAAAGTAGTGATTTCAGAAACTGTCGATTCTGAGTACCCTATGGCATATGCGAAAGAAGATGAGAGACATGGATAACTGGAAACGCCCAGTGTTTGAGGGAAATTGTAAGTTGTCCTCTGGATGATTGCCAATTTGTGCACAGAGTTTTACTTAAATTATTATTTTTTAGTGCAGAGTCCTAAAACATGAGTAGCAGGCAAGCGTGGAATAGCAATATAGGCACTGATCTGAAGCAAAGAAATGTAATTGCTGTGCAAGTACAGATCTCAGAACACCAATGCCCTGAAAGTATGGGAGGTTTGGGCCTTTGGACCCTCCTCCAGGCAGGAGTCCCAATGGACCAGTCCTACCCACAGAACACATCTAACCATTGGGTCTTGCCCATCAATAATTGTTTAAGTGAACAAATGGATACAGAGACTCGGGTTCCACGTCTACCTCTCATTCTGCCTTACATTTCCTCTGGCTGCTTCTTAAAAAGAGAGCAATAAGAAGTCTCTAAGTTTTGAGTAAAAAAGAAATGTTTCCATACGTAACTTTCCTTGAGAGTCCCAGAGGAAGACTCTCCAATTTCAAGACATTTATTATGCACTTTCTAGATCAGGTGTTTATGACAGTAAGTCAGACATCTTCACATTCTAGGTCCACTGATCTGGTGGGTCTGTACTAGTAGGCACAGCATGGAGAGTAAGAGGGTTCTAGGGTTTTGAGCCGGGAAAGGTGAATTCCGGGTACCAGTGCTTTCCAGTTGTGTTACCAGAGATAAGTTATGTAACCTTAATGAACCTAGAAACAGGGAAAATAATAGTAATTACCACATAAATTAGTGACTCCTCAACTTTGCTGCTCATTAAAATCACTGGAGTTCTTAAAAATCCCAATGCCTAGGTCAATGCCCTGGGTTTTAGCTAGGAATCATATTTGTAAAAATCCCTAAGTTATTCCAACATGGAGTAAGATGTGGGAGTCACTGAAATAGAATATTAAAGGAGAACATTTGTGTTCTAGTTCAGTACCTAATGAACATACACAACAGACACAAGCTCCTTCTTATCAAATGCCATGAAAAATTAGATGGGTAGTATTTCAAGGACTGGGTTCTGTTCAGCTGTTGTTTTACCAAATTGTTTCATCTAAAGGAGAAGAAAAATTCTAGAAGCTATTTTTTCCCAACTTTATGATAATGTAACATCTTTTGAGAGGAACAACAGATGATTCTATATCAAGACTCAGTGGTAAAACATAAATTCCCATGTTTGTATCAAAATCATCAGACTGTCTTATGACTGGTCTAGTCATGTAATCCAATCTTATCACTTCAAGAGGAAATTAAACCTTATTAGTATTAACTTACTTGTCACAAAATAAAAACCTGTGCAAATCTATTGGTAGAAGATAGGGATTTATGACTGTGCAGTAAATTCATACACATTAGAAATCCGCTTTTTCTTTTTACTGAACTGTAGGAGGCTGACACTTTTCATGTAGAAATAAGGTGGTTTTCTTCTTCCAAAGGTGCTTATTCATCTTACTTAAATAGAGACATGATGAAAATAGTATTTAATGAATACTTGTTGAACACTTTTATTCAGAATTATGAGAAATCTATCCTAACTGCCATGACTTCAATAAGACCCTTCTATTTCTACCCTAGGTTGGGGACCATTCCATTTTACCAAGAGTGTGGAAATTCTGCTGTTTTAACTGAAATGAAACTAGCCATTTCTCATCCAATCCATCAAGGCTCCTTGGTTGATTTAAAGCATTAAGTTAGTGTTTATTCCAAAATGCAGAGTCCACAAAAAGCACTGAGCACTTACTTGAAGCACAAGGCTTCTAACTATGGATTTTGAGGAGCAAAACACAGAGAACCTCTTTTTAAATTACCCAACTCCATCAGACTTGAGGATTTTCTTTCTTACAAGGAAATCAAGAATAAATTTTACAGTTACACTCTGTAAGAACTATTCCTTCTGAGAACTTTGGGTAGCAATGTCTTTTTGATTAGCTGAATTTGCCATGAATGTGGAAATGATGACATCAAAACAGCTCATGTAACAACCTTCTTAAAGACCTCGTAGATTAGAGATGACTATAGATTTTCCTCAGCACGGATCAAAGTGACTGAATTGAACGTTTTAGCTTAATGATCCAACCCTTGTCACACCCATAGGGACTCGAATTCCGATTTTATAAGCAGGTGTGAGCATGTACTCAGACATACATAGAAAGCTGCGGGAGAGGGAAGAAAAGATCAATCATCTGATCGACGAGGATAGGTTTGATCTTTTTGATTACTTGACTGTGCTGGTGTATATTCCTGGCGGGGCCTCGAGATTTCTCATAAACTTCAGAATATTAGCTGTTAGTTTTTGCTTCCTTAGTACAACTCTTCAAAGGCATCCTACCCACTTTCCAGCAGCGAGGAGACACGCGACCAGGCTAGCGCTGGCGGGGCCCTGTCCAGGGTCCTGACGCCGCACCAAGGTTCTGGGCCGGTTGGCCTCCGCAGGCCCTTTCACCCACCCCACCCCAGAGGACACAAAGCCCTCCAAGCTCAAAGCCTCAGGGCAGCCTCCCGACTCCCCGACTCCCCGTCAGTTAGCTAGAGGGGGAAACAACAAAACAAAGGAATCACTAATCCAGGTTCCCAGTACTACATCCTCCAGCCGCAACCTCCAACACAGGATCCCCTTCTCTACGCTGACCGTGCTTTGCTCAGATAAAAACATGCCAGTAAAAGTATAATTTAGATAGAAAATCCAAATACACATCTTGTTTAGAGAAGTCAGAGTTGGGGTGTACTTTGGCGGGGGGATGGCAATTTTGTCTCATCAATGGGGTAATACCTAGACATCAGTGAGGACCAAGATAGATTCCTCCTTCCCACCCCTTTCCTATCAAAAAATAATTGTTTTGCTAATCACTAGGACAACGATGTAAAAACAAAGCCATAGCAAGCATCCCTTTCCTCTCCATAGCATGTTGAACCAAGAGCTTGCTTGGCGGCCGGTGGCAGCCCACAGGGGGCGTGCAGAGCTACTGCAGCACACAGCCCATCAGGCTACTGGGGGAAGGTGAGCCCAATGGAGGGCATCTGGGAGGACAAGATTCCAGCTCCCTGCAGGGCACTGATGATCAAAGCTTGAAGATGAAGAAAGATGCAGCCTGGGCTTTGAGTTGCTTTGCTGCTACAATATAACTGCTTTGTTGGCACAGTCTGTCCCAAGTCTCAGGTGAAACATAGCTATGGCAGGGCCTGGGTCTCTAGTGACCACTACAGCCCTGGGGCCAGTGGGTCACTCTAACTGACCCTCATCACCTTTTGGGCATTTCCAAGGGGTTTGGGGTTGCACCCACTGGCAGGACAGCCAGCTGTCTTCAGAATGTGGTTATTTGTCTCAGGCAGTCATCCTTCATGTGCTGACACTAGAGTCCCCACACCATAACCACCAGGTCTCCTCAAGCGTCAGAAGCAGGTCTTCCTACTCTCATCAAACAGTCAACTCCAAACTTCACCATATGCACACTTCTTAACACTAGGCATTCCTTCCTCCCTTCACTGTAGTTTGTGCTCCCTAGTGGGGACTGCAGGAAGGAACTATTGACCCCCAACCCTCAAGGTGTCAGGCATGGGCTCAGAGAAGGGCCCATGCAGAGTTTTTTGGTGACTGGGGTGAAAATTTTTGGTATCTTGCTGTGTGTGTGTGTGTGTGCTGGGGTGGGGGTGGTCAGCCAACTCCCTGGGTACATGGCCACCATTCACCCTGAGAGGATGAAGGTTCTTTGGGACTCTTCCTGATAACTGGCTGCCCCACCACTGCACATTCAGGAGGAGGCCACACCAAGCCTCTGGAGGAGGTGCATCTTCCCCTCCACCCTGGGCAGTCCCTCTGGCTTCTGGGCTGCTAGCTAGCGGATGTGGTTGGCCGCGCCCCACAGGCCCTTTGTTAGAACCGCAGCAGCTGGGAGCAGCTGCACTGTGTGAGAAGTGGGGCATGAGGGAACCAGTCTACTTGGTGCCTTCTTTTGGGCTCAGGAAACCTTTCAGTTCTCAAGTCCCAAATGCCCAGTTCCGGTTTTTCTCCTGGCTGGGGGGTCTTTGAGATTTGGGGAAGTGAGGTTCCCAAGGCCCAGCACAGCACTCCTTCTTGGCTCACTTGGCCTAGGGAAGGGGGTGGGGAACGGGACAGTTGAAATGTCACCCGCTGGGATAAATATTAACAAAAAGCAAATGGACTTGCGTGGAGGCCAGTTATCAATCAACCAGACCACAAGGCCACTTATGGCAAACACAGTCCAGGTTGGTCCCTGTGAGACTTTCTCATGGTCACCTCCTGGCTGGACATCCCTTCCCCCACTCCCACCCTCTCCTAGGCTCAGGCTCTCCTTCAGGCCATTCTGGGGCCAATTCCGGACAGGAAGGGGGGCACAATCCTGGGTATAGGCTCTCCAATGATGTTTGGAGGTACCCTTCCTTCAGGTACCCTAGGGTTAGAGAGGCCCAGCACCTGCCCCTGTCCAAACCCACTGGGCCTTGCCTCCTGTGTTCTGAGGTACCAGTGCTGTACTCTGTGGTGGGTGTGTGTTGCAGCCTCTTCAAAGGCTGACAGCTCCCCTACTGTGGCCAAAGCCTTCTGAAATCTTTAATTGAAAACTAATCTCTTCAAGTCTTAATAGATGCCCACGTCAGAGGCCAGGCGCCCACCCACCCATACAGTCCAGCCCATCCACCCCACCTCGGATGAGATGCGGCAGGGAGCCTAGTTGTACTGTACTTTAATGGGGCAGCAGCAAGTATTACACTGAGGGAACACGTATTGATTTTTTTAAAGGTAGTTAATTTAGTGAGAATTTCCTCCTGTCTTCTACCAAGCTGATATAATTTTGTAAGGAGAAGGCACCTCCCCAAGCATCCTGCCCAGTGTGGAGGTTCTGACACTCTGCAACAGGCTTCGTGGCACCCGGTGTAACCAGAAAGAGCATGGAGAAGCCATTCTTCGCCAAGGAGTGAAGGAAACTCCCCAAGGGATAGGGACAAGGTTGAGGGGTCTTTAGTGCAACAGCGAGCCGAACTGCAAGGGGCACCTCTGTAGGTGAAGGCTGAAGGAGGGGAGGTCGAGGCAATGTCCCACAGCCTTGGCCAAAGTAACCTGAAATGCGAGTAAGTCTGCAATTGGATTCGGAGAGTTCAGGAAAGGGCCTCACTCCCTCCTTACCCCATCCCCAAAGGAAAATGTTAAAGGACTGCTCAGTGATTTCAGTGATTTTAAAGTAAGTCGTGGTTCCTGCAGGGTAATGGATTGCTCCCAGTTAGGCTCACTCTGCAAGAACTCCCCTGCCAGCCTTTCCCACCCCTTCAATTAAGTTAAAGAAAGGAAAATTAAACATTCGACGCTCCATCCGGGTCTTAGGATGCGGATTCCACTTGGGGTTGGGCGCCAAAGCTTGCCCTGCTAGAGTCTCTGATTTTCCTTTTTTCTACCCCCAAAGAAAAGTCACGTGCCCCAGGCAGAGCAGGACTCGCCTTAGGCTGCTGGGTGCCAGACTGTCACCCCTTAGATGACCTCCTGGGTCCAGGGAGTACGGGAGTGCCGGTCCTGGCCCCTGGCCGCAAGCAGCCCAGGCCTCCCATAGGAGGGTGGCAGTACTAGTGCTACCCCTTCAAACGGTCCTGAGGCGCCCACGCGTGTAGGTCAGAGGGCTCGCGCTGGTCGCGCTAGGCCGGGTTTCCAGGGCTGCGGGTCGTCTCTGAACAGAACCTGTCAGTCTGACTTTCCAGGGCGTGACAGGGGGCAGCGGGGAACGGCAGTCATTGAAGTCTCCATCAAGTGCCTTCACTAGGTGTGGGGAGGTGGTAACATACTTCCCTGGGTGGGAAATCCCTCTTCATTTCCACCCCTTTCCTCCATTTCTCCCCACCCGACTGGTAAGCCTGTGTGAGCACTGCCTGGGTACAAGGTTCTGAAGCGGGGCGCTAGGCTGATGTGAGCCAGCGAAAAGGCACTGACTACCTGGGCGCCGGCAGCTGCGGAGCAGTCGCGGAGAAGGGCATCTGTTTCTCCCACCCCTTCTGGAACTTGAGCTGCCCTTGAGTCTCGGTCAGCTCACAGAGGTGGGAAGCGATAGGGTGGATGCACACAGGGCTCGGGAACGGATTCGTGGGAGCCCCAGCGGGCACCTCTGTCAACCTCTCCCTTACCCTTCCTGTCCTATCACCACTTCGCTGACTTCCAGGCACAAGCTGCAACAGCCTGCGTGGGGATTTTGCTTGGAATCAGTAGGCACAGGGCTAGGACTGCAAACTTGGCGGGGCAGAGGCTCCTCCAGGACGGCGCGCGGGAGGGAGGCCACCGGCGCCCAGACCCACGGAGTGCTTTGGGGTGGCTTCCGCTCGGGCTCCGGCTTCTGGCTCACTGGCACGCCGGCACCTGCCTCCCTCTAGCTCCTCATTGGCCCGCAAGAGGTGGGGGAGGGGGCTCTCGCCTCTCGCTTTGATTTTAGACTGTGAAACGGCTCAGTGCCCCCGGCTCTGAGCGGATTGACTGTCTCTCATTCTCCAGGGACGAATTAATGGAGAACGATCAGTTAATTAACAAACCCTCATTCCGGCTTTTACCTTTCTCTTCACCAGGACTCGGGCCAGGGCACCAGGCTGAGACTGGGGCGGGGGGAGTAGCACGGACCCAGGAGTCAATCAAGTCGGCGGGGTCTCATCAAACCGTGTCCGCCCTCGACTGCCCTTGGCTCTGCCTCCCCGTGTGTCCTCTGCCCTCGGGGGTCGCCGAATCAGCTTGAAATCTCTGGTGTGATTCAGCCGGGGCTAAGCTGTCCCCTCGGCCAGCTTCCCGGAGCCTCCCTTGCACCTTGGCTTAGAGAGGCTGAGACGGCGAGGCGCCGGCGGGCTGCTAGCGCCGCGGAGACCTTCCCGCTCAACTCGGAAACGCCCGGACCTCGGGGTTTCGGGCCGCGAGACCTCTGCTCACAGACTTGGGGGCCACGTTCACATTCCCACCCCCATGCATGGGGATTCATTCGAAGCATCATGCAGAGGAATAAAACGGAATGTGAAGTCGTAAAGGAGTCGGCAGCAAAGGCGGTCCGTGGGCTCAGCTGCACGCTCCCCTGCTGCTCCGCTGCCCTCACCCTTACCTCGGAACCGTCTGCCTTCCTCTCCTTTCCACAGCCGGTTACCAGGGCTGAACGCGCGCTAACTCTTAAACGGCTTCGTTGCCAAACACACATCTTCCCGCGGCTTCGGAGCCTTTTCCTGGAACCCTCAGAGTGTGCTCCCCATCCCTCCCACCCCTGCCCCGCGCCAGCAGAGTGAGCGCGGGAGGGGGTCACCGCACCAAGTTCAGCCAAACGCGGGCGGGCTGCTCCGTCACTTTCCAACCCAACTCCGGGGGCTACGCCAGGGGTACTAGCTGACAGCATTTGCGCGCAATTGCACACACGCATCGCCTCCCTCTTCCCAAACCCGGAGTGCCTAACTGAGACGCCACACACAGACCGTGTGCCGCCAGGTGCGGGGGGTGGTTTCTCTTCGCCTCCGGCGGTGACCGCTTCCAGCACCGTCTCCGAGCACACATGCGTCCCCGCACACGCCCAGGCCGTACCACTCAGCTCCCGGAGCCTACCACAGCCCGATGCACTGAGTCCTGGAGGAGGCGGTCTGCTCCTGGGAGCCGTGCGCTGCCTTTTCCAGGCCCGGGGAACTACTCCCCCCGCCTACCCTGAGGGAAAGGAGAACGGAATGATGCGTGCCCCGCTCTCTTTTTCCCTCCTTCCTTCGGTCTCTTCACTTCCCCAATCCCTTATCTCCCCACGCGCCCAGCTCCTTGGCCCGCTCACCTGCTAAGCGGAGCGCAGACATCCGCTGGAACTCCGGCTCCTGCAGCCACTTCCACATCCTCCGGAAGGTCTCCCGGCCGGACTTGAGTTTGCTCCAGGGTTTGGGGTTGCGCAGCAGGTCCGAGAGGGTCCCTTGGGAGCGGCAGAGCACCCTCTGCGCGAAAATGGCCTGTGGGATGCTGTAGCGCTTGAGCTCGGTGGTGATACGCTGCGCCACCTCTTTGGTATTGATCTCTTCCATCTGCCCTGAATTACTTCCATTGCTGACCTGTGCTCCGGTCACCGAAGGGTTGGGCTCCCGGGCCGTGCCCAGGAGCTGCCCGTGGCCCTGGGCGTTCAGGTGGGCGTGGGGGTGGTGCGGAGGAAGGCCGTTTATGGGCACCATGCCGGCCGAGGTGGGCGTGAGGTGCTGCTCCCCGTGACGGCCGAGCATGGCCGGGTGGTGGGCTTCAAAGCCGTTCGGGGTGAGCATCTTGTCGGTGGGCATGGCGGCGCCCGGGTGGGCATAGTGAGGGAGCCCTTGCTGGGAGTTGTGGATGCCGCTGAGACCGGAGCTGGAGAGGGGCGAGAGGCTCTGGCCCATGCCGGCCACGTCCTTGTGGTAGGGGGTATAGAGGTTATTCATAGAGGCCAGCCCGCGCTCGTCCCGCATGAGCGTGAAGCTACCGCTCACATTGCCCGCCAGGCGCTGGTGGTGGTGCGGATGGTGATGGTGGTGGTGGTGGTGGTGATGGTGAGGGAACTTGTCCGAGACGGTGGAGATGGGCGGCAGCGGCTGCAGAGGGGTTAAGGTGGTGTAGGTGGTGGGCATGCTCATACCTGGGGGAGTCTCGCAGGCCATGGTCATGGTGGGGTGCAGGGGGCCGGCCAGGCTGTGCTCGGGGGCCCGGTGGTGGTGGTGGTAATCGCCGCCGCCGCCGCCGCCGTCCAGCAAGGACGCCATGCCCATGGAACGCGGGTGCGCGGGGGGCAGGTGGCTGCCACGGTGCGCCACGGAGCTTCGCGCGTGGGGACTGCCGCCCAGGAGGTCGGCAGGAGCGGGCACCGGCTCATGGCTCACCCCGTGCAGCTCGCCGATCGCCTCCATGGTCAGCTGCGCGTTCATCGTGATCCGGGCGAGCGGGCGGCGGACACAACATCGATGAGGCCGGGCAGAGGCGGCGAAGGGCGCACGCAGTCCGGTCTTCACATCGGCTGCTGGCGACTGTTGCCTGCCTGCCTTCCTCCCTCTCGCTCTGGGGCTCTGTCTCCCTTTCTGTATATCTCGCCTTCCCTCTTGCCCCCACCTTCCCCTCTGCGTCCTCGGCTTTTTTTTAAATATTAATTTCCAAAAAGGATCCGTGCCGTTGGGCGAGCGCGGCGCCCCCAGCCCGCCCGCCCCCGGCCCCCTCTCGCCCCTCTCCTTCTTAGAATTCTGGGGCTCCCGGCTCCCCTGACGCAATCCGCGCGTCTTCCGCGGCTGCTGCTTGCCCGCGCCGCTGGCCAGCTCCAGCCATGGCTCGGTTACTGTTGCAGACTCTGTGGCCGCGGTTCCGCCGCCGCCGCCGCCGCCGCTGCCGCCGCCGCCGCCGCCGCCGCCGCCGCCGCGGCCCGCCCTCACGCCCGCCGGGCTCAGCGCGCAGGCGCGCGGCTCGGCCCCGCCCCCTCGGCCCCCGCGCGCGCGGCCCGTGACATCCCCGTACAAATGATGAAGGGGGGCCCCGCGCCCTGACAGCGGCGCCGGGCGGCCCTGGGCCGGCGCGCACGTGCGAAGGCCTGGCGTGGAGCGCGACCCGGGGCTGCCAGCGCAACCCCCGAGACTCGCGCGCCTCTCGGTCCGAGCGCCCGCCGGGCTCCCATCCCGGGTGGTGTGCCAAGGCTGGAAGGTCCTCACCCCTTTCTCCAGTTGCTGCCCCTCGGCGTAGGCTGCCCGGGGAGCCTCAGCCTGCGTCGTTACTCCTCCCACCCTGACCTACCCAAGCTTTATTTCCCAAAGGGCTTCTGGGAGCCCCTGCTCTCACCTCCAGGTGCTTGGCTGTTTTGGAGGGAGCAGAAGCAAATGTCTTAAATGCCTTGGTCCGCTTGGTGACTGTTGACCCTTTGCCCACCCTTCCTCTTCCGTGAGCCGGAGAGGGGAACGCTCGCGCCAAGAGTTCTGGCCCCGGCCATACCTCGGAGTCCCCCGCCGCCTGGGTCCTTCTTCATCGCAGCTGATAATTAAGGCGACGTGCCGCTCCGCGAGTACCTGGGCGTGTGTGTCTGTGTGTGTGTGCTGGGGGTGGGGAGCGCCCTGGCGGGTTCCCACGCTAACTTCTGGGTGCTGGTGGGGCTCCCGAGGCTCGGGCTGTTCCTGCGGCTTCTCTGTGGCCCTCCTGGTAACGCACCCAGAGGCCGCTGCTTGAGGGAAGGACTGACGCCGGCAGAGTGGACCAGGCGCGCTGCTCTCCGCTTGGCCCGTAGGGACGCCCTCTTCCCGGCGTCCCCGCGAGAAGCCTCCAGATTTGAAAATCAATTCAGCTTTGGGAGTAATTGTCCGCTTCCCACAATCACGCTCCAATCTGGAATCGAACCTGGTCCTTGCGCTCGGTGGGGACGCAAGCGGAGGCCCCCAGTGTGGGACGTACACCCGGCTACCACATGCCGAGGCTTTCTTTCATTTACAAAAGAAAGGAAGAAAAAAAAACCGTAACAAAAGGCAGAGCCGTGTCTGCTTAGGTGCTTTCATCCCTCAGAGAAAGGACAGATGTGCCCATTGTCCAGCCCTTGGCAGTTACGACCCGGTCAGCGCCGAGCCTCAGCCCCGGGCAAGCAGTGGTCACAATGGGGGACAGCCTCTCAGAGCCTGGGTATGGGGACCTGGATGTGGAACAAAGTGTGTGTGGCCTTCGCTGGGCCAAACTTGGACTGTAGGTTCCTTTCCTGGGGCAATTGGAGCCCTCCAGCAGTGTTCCTGCTGAAAATGTTCTTAGACTCTAGGACAGGCCCCGGTTGGGGTGGTGGGAGTAGTTGGTGGCTAAGTACCCTAGGCAAACACTTGGGCCAGCCAGTCCTTGGGGGACACTTCCCACCAGCTAAGGCATGAGCAGGCTCATCTCTTTATCCAGTTCCCTGGCACAACCAGGGCAAGATCATGATCCAGATAGGTCAAGGCCAGTGGGTACAGTGCAATCTGACTTCCTTGAAAGTGGCCATAGAGATGTAACATGTAATAGAGATGTAACGTGGTCCTGAGATTGGTTAATCTGGCTGGCTTCATCACTGGAGGCATTCCTATCTTGTCCAAATAATGCCCACAGAGGCCCAGGAAATGGGAGTCCATCTCAGTGGGACTTAGTGTCTACCTGAACAGTGAACATTTAGGAATTTAAGGCCCCCAAAGAAGAAAAATGGGGGGGGGGCACTGAATAAAGGCACTCAGAGAACTACTCTATTTAAACTTGTAGCTACATCTAATTATGCATACACATAGACACAAAAGCATAGAACACATTCTCTGCCTAGTGGATCACGACGATATATTGGTGGAAGCTGCAACCTTGGTTCAGTATTGTTTCTGTTCTCTTTTCTTACAACATAGAGCATGTAGCTCTCACATAAGACCAAACAATGAGTTTCAGGAGTAGGCTACCTGTGAGCTAAACTGTTGAGTCCCCACCCCCCAATTTTAATCACCTCTGAAAGGATTGATTTGCCCTTATGACAACTCTCTTCCCAAAAGGCAGTTTGTCAAAAGAAAGAAATAAATACCACCAAGTGCACAAATTGTTCATGGTTTTCTCTTTGTGTAAGTTATTACGGACTTGATCCTGGAAACCCTCCTTTCTGTGTGGTTCCTGGCTGGGCCGCTGGAGCCTATCTGAAGAGGGCTGAGATCAGGTGAGCTCAACACGGACTCTCCCATGAAAAGGGGGTCTGGTACAGGGTTAGTCTCTAAAGGAGAAGCCAAAGGAGAGATCTATGTTGAGCTAACGTGTTTGCAGGACTTGCTTTGGTTTGCAAATCTCCCTAATCTTTCTTGGCTTTCCATGCCTTTCATTACCATTGTTTACCTGTGGTTGACAAAATTGCAGTGATTTTTAAAGAACCATTATATTCTTATTTACCCTTTTGGAATTTTCCTTTTGGAAAATTTTCCTATTACTAAGGATGTGTGATGAGTGGAAAGGATGTTCTTGGGCCTAAAGATGAATGTGTGTGTGTGTGTGTGTGTGTGTGTGTGTTACACTAGATGGACTGCCAATTGCTGGAGGGCTGGGATAGCTTTTCATCATTTTATTCCTCTCTTCCTTTCCCCCTTCCAGTGCCAGCACAATGCCTGGTATCCAGCAGGTGCATTATGGGGAATGAAAGAATTAGAGTCCAAAGACGGAGTCCCTTAAAACTACTTGGTTGATCAGTCTATGTAATTACAGGATGCTGTTCAATTTTTTTTTATAACAGCCAAGAAGTTTGAGGGGAGGGATTATTGTCAGCTGGTTAGATTTTAAGTAGCTGCAGGAAAATTAAAGAAAGAAAAATAGGGTCAGTCACCATCACAAAATAACATTCGTGAATATTTTTAAGAAAACAAGGATTCTAGACTACTTATTTTGTAAATGTTGGGTGGTGGTGGCTGGGCAGGTACAATCCTTCCTGTACTGAGTGGACTAGAGCTTGCCAGGAGACTCCACCATATTTAGAAAAGAGACTGAGAATAAGGTCATTTCTCTAAATGCTGGCCACACAAAGCTCTCAGAAGCTTCCATCAGTTTCAGAGTTCCTTGGGTTAGTTCTTTTTTGTGAGTAATAGAGATGTAATATGTGGCCCTGTCCCAGTTTTCAGTACCATTCCAAAGAAATGTTTCTAGCCCCCCTGAGCCATCAAATGTTTACTTGCTGTTTGTTGACCACACATACAGCAAACCTGGTGTCAGGGCAGATTCCCCCATTCAGGGCTCCAGGGGGAGGCTGACTCCCTGGCCAGAGTCTCAGAATGGAACTCACCAGAATTTCTGATGCCTGTAGCAAGTCTAGGATTAAACTCCTGGTAAGAGACCATTTCTTTGGTGTCTAGCGATAGTAGAGAACTTGATAACTGTGGGATGAAGGATTTGATCTTGGGTGCTTCCTGCCAGCCTCTCCTGTCCATCTTCACATCTCTGCAGAAATTTTATTCAGAAAATTACTGTTAGTTCAGAATAGAACACCAAAAAATTCAAAGTGACCTGGTGATTGATTCACTATTGGAAATAATTTTAAAAAAATTAGTCAATGGTTTCTCCCCATCCTCTGGGGGACAAGAAAGTGGTAACCAATTATTCTAGCCCTTTTCGGTAGTCTTTGATCTTCTGTTTAGCGTATAGTTTTTATTCATCTGTTAGGTTAACTTTTTTCCCTTTTTAAGGAAAAAGGAAACCTAACAACATAAATTATGATTTTGCCCATGACATAAGTATATATGTGTATGAATAGATATAGATATATAGATATCTATACTTATATAGATATCTGTACTTTTGCAGTCTTTTTGTTTCATTTCTTACCCCTTCCCCCTTTAAATCCCAAAGAGAAGATGCACTGGTGAAGGGTTCATGCCAATGCCTCCTGACGCTGGGTTCTAGAAGATGAGAAGATTGAAGATTGCATTCTGGGAGATGCGAGGGGCAGCGGTCTCACGATGTCAGACCCCTCTGCGAGCATCTCAGATTACTACTTCATCTCTTGGGTCACTTAATAAACTAGAGGCGGTTTCTCTTGGGCTTAAATCCATTCCACTTCAGCAATGGCTTTTTAAGGCCTCAGGTCAAGAGCGCTAAAGGGATATGGTGTGTCCTGAGGCGGAGGCTGGAGAGTGGGGGTGATGGTGGTGGTGGGCTGCCAGAAGGATTCAAAGCGTCCTAGTGATGCTCTGGCCAGAAGACCTGGCACTGGACGCAGTTAGCAGTCAGCTCTATTCTGGGAGACTTGGCCTTTTCTCACCAACCTTTCAGTGGATTTTCTTAGTCTTATCTCTATAAGGTTGAAACGTATTACAAAGCAGACCTATAATGGCTGCAGAGGGCGACAAAATTTTTTCAGTTTTGGGGCAATGGCTAAGGCTCCTCTTCCGTTGTCACCCATCTGGGGCTCTGTTTTGGATTAGCCGAATGCAGGGGTAGAAAGCAGCAGGGTTAGGGGCTAGGGGGACAGAGGCAAATGAGAAAGGTCCCTTGTGGTGCAAGTCAAAGCAACCCGAAATGAGTAAAACTCAGGACAAAGCGGGCAATGGAGGGCAAAGTCGGCTCTGGACGGTCCCCGAGTGCAGGGTCCTCCAGCCCTGATGGACACAAGGGCAGAATTCCCAGGTCTCCGTCCAGCCCGTGGAGCCTCAGGCTGGAGAGGCTTGGACCAACCACCGCCGACCGGGCGTAGGTTGCGGGCTCTGCGGTGGGTCGGGCGCACAGCCCACTTGGCCGGCTTTTCCGTAGCCTCGCAGGATAACGTCCACCCAGGCCAGAGAACAGCTGCACTTGGGAAGGAAAACTCTTTAAACAAATCATTTTGGTGTCTAATCAATTAGTGTTTGCGCAGTCAAGTACCATAGATTTAACAGAATAATCGTTACTGCCCTTGTCTTTATTTGACCTGCAGACACCTAGAAGATTTAAAAATGAAACGCCAGTGTTCCGGGCTCTGCGCTCTCCACCCCTTGCCTGTGCTTCTCTCCAGGGTCTGGTGGGCCCCTTGCTGGGTCCTTTGTTTTCTCTTGGCCAACTCTTCTCTTTCCTTTCCTTCCTTCATCTGTCCTTTCCTCTTGACACTTTCCGCACTCTTCTTTCTTTTCTTGCCCACGTGGCTCTGTCCACCTTGCTGGTCTCGGCTTCATGATCCCTTCACTCCAGTGACTGGCACGAGTACCCATCCTCAGAGTATGGGACCCTTTTTGTTCTGGGCGCGCATACCTGCCTTTGGCCCTTAGGGCCCTTGGGGCACAGGAAGGCCCTGGGGGTCCTGTTCATCCACTTTAGCTTTGCTGGAGTTCGGAAAAGACCTTCACCTGCGCTGCAGGGCATGAGTGCTTCTCTGAGACTTGCCACATAAATGTTGAGAACCTTGGCCCTCAATCCACGAAAGCCCCGGACAGAAGGCAGGGCCTGAGACAGTGTCCCTAGGGATTGGTGTGTGTGTGTGTGTGTGTGTGTGTGTGTGTGTGTGTGTGTGTGTGTGAGATGTATCCTCTCTCCATGGTATGCTTTTCTGAGCTGGGTCCTTGCCCAAGGTCCGGGGGTCCCAGTTCGGAGGGTCTGTAGGTGCTTGTCAATAGCTGCTCCTGTGTCTCCCTCTCCACCTAGTGTGTCTTTTTGCAGGCCTAGCCTGTGCGTGTATTTGTGTAGGCATGTGGGCTGTGCACCCTGCCAAACCCCCGGCCACCAATGCTGGGATGTGGGAGCCCCTAGCCCTGGGTCAAGCCCCAAGAGTGTTTGTAAGGTTGGTTACCAGGCCCAAGACATCTGGAGGCAGGGCTAGATGGGACGGGGAGGTAAGGAATTTTGGGGGGATCGGGGTAGTGAAGAACACCTCCACCTCTCATTTTCTCTATTCATCATTTAACCCAAGCAGAGGGGTCAAACCTGACACACATGGGTAGTAGGCTGGTTAAATATAAGGCTGTAATTTTCTAAAAGGGGAAAATGAATGAACGGGAGGTAAAGCCACCTCCTTCTCCCCACACTGCCAAGCCCCTACGGACTCTGACTGCCCCAACTTAAGCCTGGGTGGTCTAGAGGTCCCTGGAACTGTCTCTTGAGTCTCTGGCACTCACCTGAGAAATTTTGCTCTCAACAATAGATGATTATAATGTACTTGACTAATGCCTGTATTTTCCTGTTTAACATACATTAATCCAAGTAACAAAAAAAAATCAATATTGCTAACAATATTGCAAACAAATCCTGTTTCTCTCACACAAAAATTGCATCCGATTTCAGTCACTTCTACCCACTTTTTTTTGTTGTTTCTCCTCACCTACTCTACTTCCTGGCTAACCTGGAATCCAGTTCTGGATTTCAACAGCCTTTCTCTAGAAATCTTGATTTATTATTGTTATTATTATTTACCTTGGGGAAGAACCAGGAACCCTCCAAATCCCAGCCTCCTCTCTTCCAGAGGCCCTTTGAGGACTCTTGAGTTATCGTCAAACTCTGTCCCTTCTGGTACCAGCGAATGCCCAAAGTCACTGCTCAATACTTTGGATTTTGTTGTTTACCTTCCCTAACAAAAATCCCTATATGGCAGCCCCCAACTCCTCAGAGAACTGGAGTCCATACTAGACTCTCCTGGCCAATCTGCCCCCACCCTTGACACCCGCAGCTAATTGCAGCCAGGGGTTTTTGCTGGGAGATTTTTATGGTTCTTATTATGATTATTTAAAAAAATTGGTGTTTTCCACCTGGTAGGAATAAACCGGAGGGGCTAGCTAATGAAGGAACTTAGGTTTGCAAAACACCGTAAATAATTTAGTATTGTATTTCAAGGAAAAAAAATAGCTTTCTTAAATCATCCCCGCAATATAAATTGCAGACTTACAGTATGGTCCTGGTAAGTCTAAATTTTTAAAGGAGCAATATTCAAAGAGACATAGATGTCTGTATTAATTATTTATTCGCCAGTGCCTTCCTTCGTTTCTAACTTATTATTAATTAGGCGCCTCTAGTCTTTCGCAGAGCGCTCCACCGAGCCGGTTGCAGCTTTAAATATGAATTAAAAGCAAATCCAAGCTACTGTAATGCGAAAATTATTCCGTGTCTTGCATGGCAGAGATGAATAGCTGCGTGGATCAATACCGTGAAACTCGGCTCCGAACGACAGGGTTATTGATAGCGTATATTAATGATGTTAATGATGGAAAAAGGAAAACAGCGGCCCACACGACTTAGAAACTTTTTAGCCGCTGAAACCCCGCAATAAAAATGGGTAGGGGGCAGGAATCGGGCTTAAGTGTAATAAGAAAATTATTTATGAATCCGGATAAATGACTTCAGAGTCTTGATGCATTTGAACCTAACGCTCTGGCTCCTGGCGGCCCCGGCTCCAGCTGGGGAGACCGCGAAAACCCCAAGCCGCGGGGAGCCGGGGGTGGGGGGCGTTCCGCCCTCCGCTGCAGCCTCCGGTTGGCCGCCCACCTTCCCCATCCCCATCCCCGTGGGGTGAGCCCTCTGGGGCGCGGGTTGTAGGCGCTTTTGGAAGTTAGTGGGATGAAGCAGGAGCGAGGCTGATCTCTGCTTTCCCAGAAGGGACCGTGAAGCGGTCGCTGGGGTCCGTCAGCCCCGACCTTGCCCCGATTTCTTCACTGGTACTCTTGGCACCCGCTCCCAGTTCAAATACTTCGGGCTTGAAGGCGGGGGGGGGGGGGGGGGGTACCACTAGTCTCATCCGGCACTGTCGCCTTCAGTGCATCTGGCCAAGTCTTTCCGGATCCCCAAAATGCAAACGAGTGGCTCATGTCTGAGAGGAGAGTTGTTTGGATGAAGGGAAACTGCTCTCAACGGGGCAGGAAAACTGGGAAGGATGCTTATTCTGGTCCTCCGTGCCTCAGCGGCTCTTCACCAGACCCCGGGTGTCACCGGGCCTTAGCGCGCCACGCAGGACAGCGCGGGATCCTGGAGGCTCGCGTCCCTAAGCCTGGGGAGGGCAGCGAGCGCTCGGGTTAGGGCCTTGGTCTCGCGCCCTCGGCCTGGGCGCCGCCCGCCTCCTCCCCGCCGGCCCCAAATATCGACCCGCTTTCCCTTTCTCCCCAGCCGGGGACCAGGGACTGGGAAGTGAAAGGTTAAATACTGACCCTGGAGGACCGCGGGAAAGGTCAAAGCCCGAGGGTCACTCGCAGGCCCGAGGTTCCAGCTCCCTGTGCGGGGCACACGGCGCCCGGCTCCCTCTAAGGGGCTGGGTCTTAGGCCCCTGGAAGCGGTGGCGCGGGAGGGAGGGCGCCGGCTGGGGAGTGGGAGGAGAGGGCGACCCCTCCTTGCAGACTATGAGGGCGTCGTTATAGCGGACGATGCTAGGGTAGTGGGTGGGTCCCCCTGACGTCTCCGTCCTGAGTTTATTCTTTTGGATTGGAGTAGGAAGTTGGGGAGCTTTTAATTTATGCTTGGGCTGTCATTTGTTCTCCGTTTCTGGAGGGAGTAGGAGCCACCTGGAGCTGTGGGATGTGTTCCAGGTCAATTACAGTTTCCCTGCCTAGGATGGGGTAATTTTGTATTTTTTCTTTGTTTGTTCTTTTAAATTTTGTTTTTACTCCTTCTTTTCCTTCCGTCCCGTCCTTCACCATGTTTTTCACTAATCCCTTTCCCTTTCCTTTCTTTCCCCCTTTCCTTCTCGTTTGTTCTTTCCTCTCCACCTCTCCTTTTTTACTTTCTCCTCCCTTCCTTTTCTTTTTTCTTCCCTCTCCATTTCTTATTGTTTTCTTCTCTGTAGCTTTCCTCCCTCATTTCTTTCCTTCTTCTCTTCCTTCTATAGTTAGGTGGAGGCCTGGCCCACCTCTCTTCACCTCAAGACTTTCTCATGAAAGGTGCCAACTCCATTCTGCACTAAAATCAAATAGTCTTTGTTTTTTAAAAAAGAAAAAGGCAAGTGAACTCCAGAATGCAGAGGAAGCACCCTCTAGGCCCTTTTGCTGTAACTGGTATCCCCTGACGCTTTGGGCTAAGCCTTTGCAGTGGCCCATGTCCAGCTGGCTCAGGGAGCACCCCTTCCCCAGGCTTGGAACTCTGCAAACAGGGACAGTGTGCTCCCCTTGCTAATGCTACTCATGGTGCCATCTGGGCCCAACCCATTAACAAGAATCTTGGGTTGTTGTTTTTAGTTTTATTTGACTTTATTTTGGAAAAATTATAGTGAATCTCTGAGGCCATAACTCCTAAAAGCACCAGCTGAGAGCCTTAAATCTATCCTGAGGGTCTAGGAGCAGCCCAGTTGAAACCATTACCAGATAATTAGACAAAAACCAAACTTCCTGCCATTCAGGAAGAGGTGCCTCTCAGCTATCCAGCTTCAAAGTCTACAATCAACTGCATGTTTCACATTATCACCAGGCTGGGCTGCGTAGATGCAGCGTTATGCCCACACAATCTACCAGCAAGCAGCCATTCTTTGGAAAGGAAACACAACAGACACTGCACAAAAATCACTTGATTCTGGAAAAAATCAATAACGAAATTAGGTTTATTGTCTGCTTATATGATTAAAAATGACAAAGTGTTGCCTTTTATTTTCATAAAAAGACAGAGGGCTGAACAAAATAATTTACTGAGGAGTTCTGCTCCTTTCATTTGCCTAGCAAAACCTGGAAGAGGCTGAAAGGGCAGTTATGATGCTCAGTGTGGGTGCTGGAGACTCCCTGCTCACAGATGAGCTCGCCATCGGAGAAGATGTGTGCCGCTGTGTGTGCAAGGATAATATATTTCCTAATCTCCAGTTTGCAGCAATGCCTGTCCAGCTTCCTCCGTTTTTAGTTCTGCTTCATTCCAAAGAAATGTTGGGCCATTTGTTCCTTGCCCTTAACTTCTTTAACTGAAACCCAGATCCCAGGTCTTGTTCCCCTAAATAACTATAAGGATGACACTCCTTTAGAGGTTACACCATTCTGGCAGCACCAGAGCCTTTGCTCAGTCAGGGTCTCTCATATCCCCATCCAGCCACCATGGATCTTCCATCCAAGGAATCACAGCCTCTGGTCCTCCCGTGCCTGTATGCGCTGTGCGTGTGTGTGCCTGACCCTCTGCTTGGCCGGGATTAGGTTCCCTTCCCCGAAGGCTCACGGGGTTTCCAGAGTCTGGGCAGCAATCAGGAAAATGGGGTTTTGGAAATCTCTGTGGGCTGGATTCTCCAAGTGTGGCGGTGGTGCGCGCATTCAAGGAACACAACTGTTTTGGGCACGCGCTGGTTATGCCAACGCTGAGAGTTATTTATCTACGTTAAAAACAAGAAGAAACACCCCCCACCCCAAATCCACCATGTGAATCTTGGCTTAAATTCCACCCCCCCCCCCGCCCCCCACCCGCTGCCATTCCCTCATCCCCAGTAGTCGAGTTAGAATCTACTGTCATCTCTTAGTTGCTGTTCTTGGGTCAGAGACCAGCGTGCCCAGAACACCCTCCCACTCGTTCACTGCCTTGTTCTAGAACAAAGTGGCTCCCAACTGCGCTAGGGTTCACAGAGCGCGGCCTTCGAGAGAGTGTGAATAGCTTCGCCGGCACTTAGCACCATTAGGAAAATAACTACTGAGCCGGGTCCTTTAGAGTCTCATGTGCCTTCCGATTTGGAGCTGGCACTCTTTCCGGGGTTGCCTACACCGTGGGCAGGTTTGTTAGAGTCATTAATTGGCTCTCCTTTTATTCTGGAACCGAGAGGACCTATCTCCTATAGGTTTCGGAAATGAAACCCAACCTAACCACCTCTTCTACGGAATCCCCAGGGACATGGCTTCTCCAAGGTCGTCTGGCCTCTTCTTGGGGTTGAAGGCTTAAGGTGAAGCAGGCAGGCGTGGACTGCTTGTTACTTGGAAATCCGACAGGCGCGGCTGGGCGCCGGTATCGGGGTAGCAGTGGTCGAGCCCCACCAGCTTAGCTTTCGCCGGCCGGGTGTCGGGCTCCGCGTCGCTCTCTCCCCTGTCCCGCCGGGCCAACGCACCCTTGAGTCAGGCACCTTTCCCGAACACGTCCAAAGGGAAGAGGAGAGGACGCAGGGGTCCTGACCAGGCGGGTTCTGAGGAGCCGCCTTAGGGAGGAGGTCCGCGGATGGAGGTTTGGGGCGTCGCGTGTCCTCTGCTGTATGGTAGTTCCAGTTCCTTCCCGTGTCAAGGCAAATTCAGCCACCTACAAACCCGGCTTCTCCATTCCTCTCCGGGTCTTTCTCTCCAACCTCATTTCCCGACTGGCCTCCGTCTCCAGCCTTTAGAGCCCCAGAGCTGCGGGGGGTGAGGGTCAAAGGTCAGACCTTCACTAGGCTTGAGCTTCCACCTGCACCACTGCTGGTGTGGCGCAGGATTCGCTGGCCTGTCATTCTATTCTGGACGCCCATTGCCAACCGTTAAAGAGAAGAGACGCTGATCTCAGAGCTCCCTCCTCCCTTACTTAGCCCTCTCTGATGAGGTGGGGTCTTGGTGTGTGTGTGGGTCAGTTTAATCTAGGAAATCACATCCAGATCATAAAGTTACTCATCTGGGTGTTTTAGGAGGTTTATTTTTATTTTGGTGGGGATGGGGAGGTTTAATTATTTCTGCAGGTGTCCAAATTGGGGTGTTTTTTGAGCACACGATTGGCCACAGGAGCAGGCTTCCATTGCATCATTTCGATTGCCCCAACCCTGGTCAGAGCTGGAAAGAAGTTGCCAGAAGGGATCCAGGAGAGGCAAACGAATGCCTAGCTCTCCAAGTCGGCAGATCTGTTCCAAAGGGGCCGACCTTTTGCTTGAATGGGGGCAAGGTCGGCAGAGTAAAAAGCAGATTTCTATGCATGTTCACGTGGCCCAATGTAATGAACACATCTCCATCAATTCCTGGAGGCAGAGGGCTCAATTTACTTCAGTTTTAGCAGAGCAACGTCCTCAGCCTTAGCTTTGACTGACTATAAAGCAGCGGAGTAGTTAGAATTCTCTCTCCAATGAAAGTGATGGTCAATAGAATTCTCGGTATCAAATGAGCAATAATTTGCTGTGGCTACATGCTGGATAATGAAAGATGTTAGCAGGATCAATAAAAAATGAAAACACTTTTACTTACATCTTGAGTTACTGTTTTAAGAGAGGGAGAGGGATGCAACAAACCCAAAGCTAGGTTCAGAGCCTCCTCACACTCCCCTCAGACACACAAAGCTCTGTCACCAGCAGACGGAGGCTCTTTGTAGTCAAGGCCTCTACCTTACTCCCTCTGTGCTCATAGAAGACTAGGTTATTTATATCAAATTAACCCCTGAGAAACCTGTAATTTATTAACTATCAAGACATTAACATTTTCACTTTTTTTCTACAGCCAGAAATATATTTTAAATTGTTTTCCACCAGAACTGAAGGTCACCTAATTGGTTGTAGTTTGCCGAAAAAGTAGGAAAGCATCCCAAAGCTGAACTGTCCTTTGAAATGCCTAAAAATAAATGTGCACTTGACCAAGATACCCAGGAGGACCTGTGTTCTTTGGTTGTGCACACACAGGCAAAGGCATAGATTTAATTCTTTTTGATTTGTTACGTATGGTCATTAAATCTGGACACTTCAGATCTTAAACTTGCTCTTTCCAGACTATTTAATTCCCTCATCTTCTTTCATAATCATTTCATCTGTTCAATTTGTTTTCAATTTGCACTGGGTTTATTTGTACCTTCCAGTCTGCTTTTTTCACCATTCAACCCTAAATACTCCCCCTACATATCTGGTCTTTAAGAAACCTATTGCGAAATGATCAGGAAAGCATCCTATATTTTTTAAGTTTTACAAATACTTAAAAAATGAGAAAAATATCCCAAGTGCTCTGCATAAAACAAGTACAACGAAAAAAGCTCATGGACAGTCAGCTTTCAGCAGCAGAACCAATATAAGCAAAGAACATTGGCAAATGCATGTTTGGCTGCTTCTGTGGGTTTAAGAAGCCTACATTTTCTCATCACTTAAAAAAAACATAAAGAAGGAAAGCGAAAGAAAGAAAAGACACAAATTTAGTTGCCGTTTTTCTGCTCTCTGACCAGAAGAGCTGGTTCTGCCACCGAGATAATGGTCAGTGCTGCAATAACAGTGGCCTGTGAACATCTTTAGCAGGTTTGGCCTGGATTTGGAGAGACAACCAAGCAACCTGGGAGATTCAGAAAGCGGGAAGCAGTCTAAGAAAGTGTAGACAAGTTTCATACGGGGGATTTGCCCCCGGTTTGTGAATTCCTCTGGCTCTAGTTCCACAACGCGCACCAATGCAGGTGCGGTTCTGCAGCCGTTCGCTGCTTCGCAGGAGAACCGCGCACAAACCGCAGACACGCGCTCGCGTACCGGCCACCCAGCTGGGCACGCCGGGATATTTACACCCTGCTTGGGAGGCCTCCTCCCAGCCCTTATTTGCTACTTTAAACTCGCCAGGAGGACCCGTTAGCGGCCGTGGCTGGGAGGGCAGGCGGGAGGGGGGCGCCCCCGCTTGGCTCCCGGGCCGTGACGCGGCTTCTGCCCTCCGCCCTCGGCTCCCACCCCGTGTGGCTACAAGCTCAGCAGTGGACCCGCGTGGCCGGGCCCCTGAAGCCCCTGCCCCGGCCTACCCAGCCCCCCTCCCCCCGCACGCGCCTGTGAGACTGGCTTACCCCGGTGGGCGAGTCGCGGCGCATTAGCGGATTTCATGGCAAGTTGCTTCTGTGACAAGCGATCAGGTTTGCGTTGGAGGATTTGCCCCCTAGGAGGGAGGGAAACGAGAATCAATCTGCATAATTTCAAATGTGAAAGAAATCGGGAAACTGGGGAGCCTAATTTCAGGTCCCCTAATTACCCCCTCCCCCAGAACCTGTAAACCGCCCCACCCGGCTCCCGCATCAATGAACACTAAGAAAAATAATCCGCACAGGTCGCAGGTGATACCTTTTATTGTGCTCATTTTAAAGACGGGGACGAGTTGGCCCCCTCCACGAAGCCTTTCTCGACAGCCTGGCCCGGGGCAGGTGGGTCAGCCAGGCCGCTCCTGGGCCCGCGGATTCCTGCAGGGTCTCGAGGTGAGGGGTGCGAGAAAGAAAGACCTCGGGCTCGGTGCCAAGCGGCCCCCTTTGGCGCGCAGGGTCTGCGCCAGACGCACAAACCCAAATTCCCTCCAGCGCCTTCGGCTCCATCTTTAAATCCAGGCAAAGATCAATTCTCCCTCTGCCTCGCACACACACATTTGCAGCCATAAATAAACAGCTCCCAGCTAAATCAGGAACCGGAGAAGAGAAAGAAAAAGGAAGAACAGAAAAAGGATCAGAACCAGAGCTCGGGTCTCGCTTCTCCCAGCAGCAGGATGGCTCTTTTTGGTCAGGCCAGCCTCGCATTTGGGGTTGCAACTTGCATTTGAATAGCTGCCTGGGCTTGTTATGGACCCGGGAAAGCTCTGAAAGGGAATCACTATGCAAATTGTCCCAGTTACAATCGAAAGGTTCGATCTTCAGGAGCTGCCTGACGGAAGTTGATGTCAGCTATCTGTGCATTAGGGTTGCATTACCGCCTTCGCTGGCCTCCTCACCACCCCCTCTCGCGCCTGCCGGGGATGCTTTTTTTTTTTTTTTTTTTTTTTTGCTTATGTGTATATTTCGCCTTAGTAATTAAAAAAAGGGGGGAAAAGGGCTGAAGGTGGCGGTGTAGCTGGCTCGGGCCTGAGAGGCCCACGGGTGGAAGGGGAGGAGGTGTGGTCGCTCCGGCGGGTAGGAGAAGGGGGGGGGGGAAGGTCATTCTTTTGCAGCAGGTGTTGATGGTGTGTCTGAAATCAAACATTTAGAAACGTTTTTTTAGCGCTTTGCAGGACTAGGTGGCGGTGAGGGGTGGGGGCGGAGATGTCTGCCTCCGCCCGCCTGCTTGATCCTACAATGCCGGCTGCAGATCAATACCCGCTCACTGTAATCCCAGTAATTGTAGGACTCGCAGCTTTTATTTAAAAAGAGAGAGAGACAGAGAAAGAGAGAGAGAGAGAGGACACTACGGGTAGTCTGCTGAGGCAGCGCGGCTAGACGTGGTGCCCCGGGCGCCTTTCTGGGCGCCCACCTTTTACCCTAGAGCCCTCGAAGCTCCCCGCAGTGGGGTGGCTTTAAGATTCCAGCGCGCAGGTATTAGCCTGGGAGGCTGGGGGCCGCGGGAACTGTGAGGCTCGAGTGGTTTCCTGCCAGAAAGGGCACTCGCTCGAAGGCGCTCCTGGCTACTCAGGGCAGGCCGCGTGCTGCCGGGCTGGCGGCGTGGGATCCGGCTTTTCCCCGGCCTCCTGGCGTGCCCCGGAGGGCAGGCCAGGTCTGGAGATGGCCGTTCTGCGCCTGGACGCTGGCGTGTTGGCCTTCGGTGGCAGAGGCTCCACGTTCTGGGCCACGAGATGTTGGAACATGGGCCTTCCCGCATAGACGGTCGCTTCCCAGGGCTTGAAGCTGGGCCAGGCTGCGGGCTGCCGCGGAGAATGCCCAGTGTGGGCCTACCCTGGGCGCTCTGCCTGGGAAGCTGGCAGGGGCACTAGGATCTGGAGATTTCCCCCCGCGGCCGCTAAGGCTTTGGTTTCCTTCCTGAGCGCGACCATGACCCACCGACCGCGCAGTGCCCATGGGCCGGGTGTGTTCCTCAGGGCGCCTGCTGCCTCTGTCACCCGTCCTTTGCTGGCAGAGTCGGGGCAGGACCGCTGGGGCCTGGGGCCGCAGCCCCCGCGCGGCTGGCAGTGCGCAGCTTCTGGCGACCTCGAAGATGACCATCTGTCATTCAATTAAGGTTTCAGGGCAGCTGATGGGGGAGCCAGGGTCAGCGACCCCAGGACAAAACGGCCTGCTGCCTCGCATAGGAGAAGTTCAAATGTTAAATGCAGAACATTGTGCCCTCTCTCAGCCCTGGCCCCCGCCCGGCCGCAGGTCTGGCCGGTGGACAGCAGCGGGGTGAAGGGCAGCGGTCATTAGCACTTAGATTTCAGCTCTGGGCTGGGCTCCTTCTGTTGGGTCATTTTGACCAGAGAACCTTTAACCCTTTCATGCCAGCTCTCCCTCTAGGGAAGGCCTGCTTGTCTGAATGAGGAAGAAAGAGAGGGATCAGATGCACCCATATAAAGAGGAGTTAAACTATTTCTGGCCGCTTGTCTATTAGAGAAGCAAATCTACAAGATAGAAGGAAAAGTTTCTTATAGCCAAAACAAACTAAAAAGTCTTCATAAAGTTCTATTTAAAAAAAAAAAACATTTTATTTATTTGACAGAGAGAGCACAAGCTAGGGGTGGAGGGCAGAGGGACAAGTGGACTCCCGCTGGGGAGGGAGCTGGTTGCAGGCCTCAATCCCTGGAACCCTGGGATCATGACCCTAGCAGAAGTTAGACTCTTCATCGACAGAGCCACCCAGGTGCCCCTTATTTTTTAATTTTTAGTTTTAGGTAGGAAGTACATTCATTAAGTGTGATCATGAAGCCACTGGTCTAATGTGGGCAGAATGGGTTTGTAAAAACTCCAGACTTTTCTCCCATAATTATGTTTATCCAAACGTGTGAATGGTGGTGAGCATTAGCCAGCTATAGACAACTTCATTTAAAGTGTTGGTGATGAAAAGCCTCTCTTGCAATCAGCCTCACCTACAATTGAAAATAGGTTGGGTATTTGGCCTTTCCCTTTTGGACTTTCCCATAATAAAATGAGGCAAAAAATTTTTCTTTAAACTAATAGAATTCTGAAAATGCATTCATTAAGCATACACAGGCTGTGGGCATTTAGGTGTTGCTATTATTGGCTTCCTGACACTAGATAGAAGGAAAAGCAGCTGCATACTTAGCCATTTTCAGTGGAAGATCCAACTATTCCTCTCAATTATTAACCATGAAGCCTGAAAACAACTCTATTAGCAAGATATCATTTCAAAGCTTGGAAAACTAGGTTCTTCAGCAGGCTTGTTAGTAATTGAGTAAGGACCCAGTGCTTCTGGCTTCCAGCCCCAGTTCTCAACATTAAACCCTAACTCCTACTTTTTTGGAAGTAACTATCATGAAATCAATTAATCAATCAAACATCCAGCATTGAAGTACCTTAGCAAATTTTTCATTGGATAACAATGAATAATGCATGGCCCTCCAGTATATTGACTGTGGTAAATGGTCTTTAAGGTAAGGTGCTGCAACAAGTACCTTTAAATAAAATCAAAATAAAAAGTTTACCACAATCATAATAAATTGTTCAGTCATCTTCCTATTGACTCACACAGCATCTTTCTTCAGGGGCATTCGGAGTTATTTTTTCCCCCTTACAAACAGACCAGAACAAATTGATGAATTGAGCTTTCACTATGCTAATTTAGACATTATAAATATTTAATTAACATCCCTAATAGCCAGTCATAGTGGGCTCCCACTCTACTTTACACTGTTCTTAATCTAAAGTAAATGCTTTTCCCATTAATAGCTTGATGCCATATTAGCTGCTTCCTCGGTAAAAGGGCCCCATTTAGTCCAAAAGGAGGGGGTCATTGAGTAGTCTGCATTAGACAGAGGTTTCTTCCTGTTTGTAAAGGATCCTGGGAATAGTATCAAGTCTCTACAGATTCTACCTTTCCCAGTTCTTGCTCAAGTGAGATGATCCTAAGAATAGGAACAATGTCTGGATATTATTCTTCTAGACAATGTAACCTTTTGTGGTTGTACTATAATAAAAACTTATTTTAGTAAGGCTTACATTAAAAGGTGGATTATAGAAAATGGAATGTATTAGTCTTTTCTACAGAGTGGTGCAGTGAAAAGAATTCTGAACCAGGAGTCAAGTGATCTAAGTTCAAATCCTGTGACACTCACTAGCAGTGGGACTCTTGGGCAAGAGATTTAACCCCTCTGAGATTCAGTTTGCTCTTTTAATGTGGATATAACTAATGTCTGTGCCACAGGGTTGCTTTAAAGATTAAATGAGAGAATATATGTGAAATTGCACGGCATATAGTAGATAATTAATATTGGGTTAATTCATAAATGACTTCCAAATATTCATTAACCTTTCTGTCCTTTTTATTTATTCTTGTCTTCTCTCAAATATCCTGTTATCATCATCTAACATGATATTTGCAAATGTTTGTCTCATTAATTCTTGGATCTAGTTTCTATAATGTGAATTGGAGAGAGAGTGGGAGGCCAAAATCCTGTTCAGCAAGCGGTGTTAAAACAGATACCAGAATTTAGACTTTTAAAAGCTGTGAGTCACAAACTCTGATCACTGAAATGTCCTTATACAACAGCCCGTGTGTGGTTTAGAAAGACTCCAGAAGCAGCCTTCTATATCCCAGGGGGCAGGAATCAGGCCAGAATGGAGATTTCACGAAATTAGAAACTCTCTGGGCTGATCTAACTCTGGGGCCTGATTCTGCAGATGCTGAACATGAGAGTAAACAGCTGAAGATGGAAAGAGAAGCCTCAGACAATTTAAACTTAAAACACTGGAAAGATAAGCCATCTTATTCTGATAATATTTCCCAAAGAATTTGAAGAAAAAATGGAATTGACTTATTAGATGTTGTTGGTTGCAGAGACAATAGAAATTCTGAATTATTATTTACTAGCACAAAATAAATACTACCTAATGTAATTTAGACATTAATATTGGCAATATATTTATCTAGATACAGTAAATATCCTAGTAAAATCACATTATTTTGTTTTTTTTTTTTTACAAACAAAATTTCCCTTTTTAGTTTTGGTTAGCAGTGGAAAAGCTCAGAAAGATCAATAGGAGAGGGATGAAAGATTGGCTGAAGATGACTTCCTAAGTAGCAGAGTAGTAGGAGGTATACACAAACACCGCAGAGTCTGGCATTGCTAGTTCACTCTCTCTTCCTTGTACTGCTTTTCCAATTCTTTGCTCTCTCTCTCTCTCTCCCTCTCTCATTTTTTCTTTCTACTGTGTGAAGATTCATTAAAAGGAAGGAAACGTTTTTGCATGTCCCCTCCCCTTCCCCAGTATTTTATTTTATTATGATTATTAAAGATTTAATTTTTTTTATTTGAGAGAGAGAAAGAGCAATGGCAGGGGGAAGAGCAGAGGGAGAGGAAGAAGCAGGTTCTTCGCTGAGCAGGGAGCCAGATAATGGGGCTCAATCCCAGGACCCTGGGATCATGACCTGAGCTGAAGAAGAAGAGACTTAAACCCCTTAACCCACTGAGCCACCCAGGTGCCCCTCCCCATCATTTTGTTTTGAGATACCCATGGGAAATGTTTTTGACCAGTGGTTCCCAGGGGTGTGTCCCAGAGTGTTAGTTCTTGAGGACACCATTCCTTCTAGGGGAATGCTTAGTGTGGGTTTAGTGAACTCTCATTATTCACTTCTTAGGCCTTCTGAGTGAGGACAATGGGCCTGTTGGAGGTAAGCTATGGTGAGTTGTCCCTAAAGCTCCTAGGAACGGGTAGAAAGTGATTGGCAGTTTGGAAAACATAATGTTTGCACAGCCATCCACCGCCCACTGTGTGCCAGGCACAGGAGTTAAGAGGAAACAGAAAGTGTTTGTTGTTCCTGATCTGAGGGAAGTGACATATACTTAGATGCTATTTCAGAGATCTGAAGAAAGTTGTGGGAGTCGAGAGGATGGGTAGCTGCCTGGGGCAGAGAGTTTGTCACTGAAGGCTTTCCCCAAGGAAGCAAATCTTCAAGCTCAGGAGGAGAAATGGAGTTGAGCAAGTGAAGATGAGGACGTACTGGGGACGCAGAAGCAAAGTGAAATAATATGTGCTAAGGCATTGCAGTCTGAGTGTTCAACCTGGCAGGCATGATGGTGCACAGCTCCAGAAGTCCGCTGGGGCCTGTGAGGGGCCTTTTTGCCAAGTTGGGCTTAAATTTTATAATTTCCTCAACAGGGAACCATATAAAATTTTTAAGCAGGCAAATGAGATGATCTGATTTATTGCTTAGTAAAATAACTGATGGCAGAATGAGGAGGTTGGGACAGGAAGGCCAATATAAAAATGACAAAAACAGCAAACCAAAACTAGTATTCATACTCTTGGTGCTTATGAAGACTGAATTCCCAAATCTCTGTTTCTTTTAATTTAACCACAGAGAAATCACAGTTTTAAATTTATCTGAAGATAGTAAATGTGATTATTTTTTCTATTTCCTGTTACTTTTGGTTAATTTTGTAAGATTTTTTTTTAAGATTTTATTTATTTATTCATGAGAGACACACAAAGAGAGGCAGAGACATAAGCAGAAGAAGAAGCAGGCTCCCCTCAGGGAGCCCGATGTGGGACTTCATTCCTGAACTCCAGGATCATGTCCTGAGCCAAAAGCAGAGCTTAACTGCTTAGTCATCCAGGAATCCTTGTAAGTAATACTCTAAGTACTCCATAGCTTTGCCTTTGGACCTTGTTTTCTTTTGAACTTGATTTGCATTTTTTGGGGGGATAACCATTGTTCCTGGACTGGAAGCTTGTCTTCAGTGGTGGTGGAGCTGGTCATATTCAAACAAAACACAAAGCTACTCAAAAAGCCTTAAAGAATAAAATGGATCTACATTATCTGTCTTCTTGGAAGTGTCTTAAAACCTGCATTGCTCTTTTTATAGATAGCATTCCATATCTTAAATTTCTTAAAGTTCCTCTTTAGACATGTCTTTATTTTTCCTCCCAAAATTTCTCCTCTTCTTCTTTAGTATTGAAATTCCTATAATGTTGGGTGTAACAATGTGCCCAGATATGCAACTGTGTCTTCTGGTCTCTCAGTAAAAGGGTAGTGGTCCATGAGAAGTAAGTGGGGGTCTTATAGTGAGACTTTCAGAAAAGTACTTTAAAGGAGGCTGAATCAGCTGGATGTTTGACCTTAGGTCTTGCCCCTTTCTTTTTCCTGATATCTGGATCATGGAGACTTCCTGGTTGGAGCTGCAGCGATCATCTTGCAACTATGAGGCATTTTTCAGGATAAAAGCTATATGTTAAAAATGGTGTGGCAGAAAGGTAGAAGTAGCCTGGTCCTAAGGACCATGGAGTCATCATTCCAGCCCTTAATTGTGTACTTCTGGATTTTTTTCATGAGAGAGAAATAGACCTTTATCATTTTTAAGTTAAGGTTATTACAGATGTATTACTAGCAGCTGAATGTATTTCTAAGTGATACAACCTCCACAGACCTTGAAAGTAGATTCTAAAATCTGGCAATCCTGGCATGAGTGTATTGACATTATTATCAATCAAAAATATATTTCCTTATTTTCTTGACTTTGACAGTCTGCAACTTGTCATTGCAATGTTGCTTATTTCCTTTGTTGTCCTATTGCTATGAGGGTACATTTTGATTTCTTGTTACTAATCCTATCACTAGTATTTATTCCATGTCCTCCTATTCATATGTTCTCTCTTATTTGTCTGTTTCTCATATGAAATGGCTTTGGATTTCTTGTATTTCTCAACTCAGACTTATTCATTATTGATAGTTGTATGCTTCTAATTACTTTATTAGGTGTTCCAGTTCTCCTCAGTCTTAGGAAAATATATGATTACTAACAAATGAGCACATATAATGAAAAGTATTCTTTTTAAAAATAAAATTTGGTGGCACCTGGGTAGCTCAGTGGTTGAGTGTCTGCCTTTGTCTCAGGTCATGATCCTGGGGTCCTGGGATTGAGTCCTGCATCACGCTCCCTGTGGGGAGCCTGCTTCTCCCTCTGCCTATGTCTCTGCCTCTCTCTGTGTCTCTAATAAACAAACAAACAAATAAAATCATTAAAAAATAAAAATAAATTTTAGCTTTCAAATAAAAATAAATCTTGAACCATATTGATAAAGATATTCCATGTTTTTCTGAGTTTTTAGTTTTGTTTTGAAATGTCAAGGATCCCTAACTAGATTTTTGATGTTAGTTACTGATAGTCCTTTAATAATGTTAAATATTTTAAGACTTTTTTTTTGCCATAGTGACAATACAAATGCCATTTTGCTCTATAGAGATAATCTGAGTTGGAATCATATCACAATTTTCAGAGACAGAAAATGATGCAAATGTTTAAAACATGGTTCTTTAAATATGAATGTAAGAGATGTAGCATTACAGTTCTTAAGATTTTTTGTAATATCAGGTGGATATTTGATGCTGCCTTAGTTATTACTCTGCAGGATGAATTATAGGCTGAAGTTCATTAGCATTTACTTTACATTTAAGTTAGGTAAATGAGGTAGATATGGCTATTTCCTGCATTATGACTTTGCATGTTTGTTTCAGTTTTACAATTGTCAAAGAAGAATAATAGTATCTGCCTACTAGTTTCAAATGAAAATCTTTTATTATTTTATTTATTAATTTAAAAATTATTTATTTGGGAGAGAGAGAGAGCGAACATAAGTGGACAGAGGGAGAGAGAGAGAGAGAGAGAGAAAGAGAGAAGCAGACTCCTTGCTGAATTTGGAGCCCAATGTGGGGCTTGATCTCACAACCTTGAGATTGTGGCCTGAGCTGAAATCAAGAGTTGGGTGCTTAACCAACTGAACCACTCAGGCAATTCTACTTATTTTTTATTTTGATTTTATTTAAGAGGCACATATAAGGCAGTGCAAATGTTAGGTATGAAAGAAAAAGGACAGAGATAGTATCAGGATAATCCTTTAATTTGGTTGGTGATATAGGTGGTATGCCACCTTCCCTCTGCTCACCCCAACAAAGTTGAAATATATCTTGTTAAAATGGACTAATTTGGTAGTTAAAGAATAGTAGTTGAGTGCTACAGTGGCACAAGACAAGATTGGAGACTTGGAACTCAAAAAAAAAAAAAATTGGAGACTTGGGCAGGGACGGACCACAAAGGGCCTTTTGGGCCAAAATGTTAAAGACCTCTGCATTGTACTCCAAATGCAATGGGAAGCCATTGAAGAATTTTTAACAGAGTGACATGATCTAATTTGTTGTTTTAAAAGATTTCTGTGGCTGCTGTATGGGCAATGAATAATAGAGGTTGACAAGTGGAAGTGGAAGTTGAAGGGGCTATTGCGGATTCAGGTGAGAGATGATGGTGGCCTAAGGTGGTGGACTAAGGTGGAGAGGAAGAAAAATGAAACTTCTGAATGTTAGTTTTTTTTCAAATCTTTCCAAAAAATTGAAGAGGAGGGAACACTTCCAAACTAATTTTATGTGGCCAACATTACCCTGATACCAAAACCAGACAAACAATCAAAAGGAAAGAAAACTATAGGCTAGTATCTCTGATGGACTTTGTGATATTGGGATTTATAATAAGAAATATATATTTGGTCTTGGTCCCATTTCTAACACAGAGCTCCAGAAACCGTGTAATTTCCTAAGTGATGAGAATTGTAAAGGTGTCTTTTGTTACATTAATGAGATGACTTGTGGACCCCATCTAACAATGGGGGCTGGCTGCCAGGAGAATTAACTAGATGATTAGAGGGCTGGAACTTTAAGTCCCACTCCCTATCCTCCAGTCAACGTAGAGGGGTTGGAGGTTGAACCAGTCTCCAATGACCAATGGTTTAGTCAATTATGCCTAGTAATAGGCCTCCCCTGAAAAGAGAATTCAGAGAACTCCTGGGCTGATGAACACATGGAAGTTCAAGGAGAGTGGCATGGAAACTCAACAGTTTCTCCATACCTTGCTCTATGCATTTCTTCCATCTGGCTGTTCCTGAGTTATATCCTTTTATAATACATAAAACTGATGATACAGAAAGTAATATATTTCTCTTAGTTCTGTGAGCCACTCTAGCAAATTAATCTTACCAAAGGAGGGGAAGTGCTGATTTATAGTCAGTTGGTCAGAAGTACAGATAACAACCTGGACTTGTGACTGGCATCTGAAGTCAGAGGGGGGGCAGTTTTGTAGGGTTGAACCCTTAACCTGTGGGATCTGATGCTATCTTTGGGTAGATATTAAAATTGAGTTGAATTGTAGGATACCCAGCTAGTGTCAGATAATTGTCTGTTGGAAATGTGGGAGGACTCCCTGCTCTACACATGATACTTGGTGACTGAACATCTTTAAAACATAGATGCAAAAATCTTAGACAAAAATACTAGCAACCTGAATTCAACAGCATATTAAAAGGATCATATGCCATGACCAAATGAGATTTACCTCTGGAATATAAGGATGGTTCAAAATAAATTAATAATAAATTAACAAAATAAATAATATGATACATCACATTAACAGAATAAAGGATAAAAATCACATGATCATCTCAGTTAATACAGGAAAAGCATTTGATAATATTCAACACCTTTTTATGATAAAACCTTCAACAAATAGGAGTAGAGGAGAATTGCCTCAACAAAATAAAGGCTATATACAGAAGGTCCATAGCTAACATCATATCTCAATGGTGAAAAACTGAAAGCTTTTCCAGTAAGATTGGGATTAGGACAAGGATGGCCATTCTCATTATTTCTATTCAACATAATATAGTATTAGAAGTTCTAGCCAGAACAACTAGTCTAGAAAAAGAAATAAAAGGCATCCAAGCTGGAATGGAAGAAGTAAAATTATCCCTGTTTGCAGATGATATGATCTTATATGCAGAAAACCCTAAAGACTCCACTAAATGAAACCTGTTGAAACTAATGAACACATTCAGTAAAGTTTCAGAATACAGTCAACATATAAAAATCAGCTATGTTTCTATACACTAAAAACAAACAAAAGGAGTGAATTAGTACAACAATCCCATTTAGAATAGCATCAAAAGAATATAATACTTAGGAATAAACTTAGCCAAAGAAATGAAGGAATTATATACTGAAAACTACAAAACATTGGTGAAAGAAATCAAAGACACAAATGAATGCAAAGACATTCTATGTTCACAGACAAGAAGACTGAGTATTGTTCTTTTTTTGTGAAGGCTTAATATTCTTAAAATATCCATATTACTCAAAGCAATCTGTGATACAATGTGATCCCTATCAAAATCCCAATGGCATTTATTTTCAGAAAGAGAAAAAAACAATTCTAGAAATCATATGGAACCACAGAAAACTCTAAATAGCCAAATCAATCCTGGAAAAGAAGAGCAAAGCTGAAGGTATTACAGTTCCTAATTTCTTGCTCTCTTTTTTTTAAAAAAAAGAATTATTTATTTATTTAACAGAGGGACAGCAAGCACAGCACAGTGAAGGGCAAAGGGAGAGGGAGAAGCAGGCTCCCTGATAAGTAGGGAACCCAATGCAAGGCTTAGACAAAATAGATGACAGGACCCTGGGATCATGACTTGAGCAGAAGGCAGGTGCTTAACCGATTGAGCCACCCAGGCACCCCACTTCCTGATTTCAATATATATTACAAAGCTCTAGTAATTAAAATAATATGGTACCAACATAAAGACAGATATATAGACCAATGGAACAGGATAGATAGCTCAGAAATAAATCAATGCATATATAGTATGCTCACATATATGAGAGTATATATATATAGACATGCAATGTCTGACAAGGGTGCCAAGAACACATAATGGGTAAAGAATAGTCTCTTGGATGAATGGCTCTAGGAAAATTGTATATCTACATGCAAAAGAATGAAACTGGACTCTTATTTTAACACCTTACACAAAAATCAACTCAGAATGGGTTAAAGACATAAATGTAAAACCTGAAACTGTAAAACTCTTAGAAGAAAATGTAGGGGAAATCTTCATAATTCTGGTCTTGGTAACATTTTCTTTTCTTTTTTTAAAGTTGCTTTGTGGTTACCTTTTTTTTTTTTTTTTAAAGATTTTATTTATTTATTGATGAGAGACACAGAGAGAGAGAGGCAGAGACATAGGCAGGGAGAGAAGCAGGCTCCCTCTGGGGAGCCTGATGCAGGACTTGATCCCAGGACCCCGGGACCACGACCTGAGCCAAAGGCAGATGCTCAACCACTGAGCCACCCAGGCACCCTTTGGCAACATTTTCATGGATATGACACCAAAAGCAGAGGTAACAAAAGTAAAAATAGACAAGTGATACTATATCAAACTAAAAAGTTTCCATATAGCAAAACAAAAGAACGACATAAAAGACAATCACTGGAACGACATAAAAAGACAACCTATGGAATGGGCGAAAATATTTGCAAACCAAGTATCTTAAAAGGGGTTAATTTCCAAAATATATAAGGAACTGCTACAACTTAATAGTAAAACATTAAAAATGGGCTAAGGATTTAAATAGATATTTCTCCAAAGAAGAAAGACAAATGGCCAACAAGTATACAAAAAGATGCTCAACATTACTAACCATCAGGGAAATGCAAATCAAAACCATGAAATGTAACCTTACACATCTTAGGATGGCTTTTATCTAAAAAAAAGAAGGGTTGGAAAGATTATAGAAAATTTAGACTTCTTGTACAGTTGGTAGGAATGCAAAATGGTGCACCTGCCATGAAAAACAGTTGGAGGTTCCTCAAAGAATTAAAAATAGAACTACTATATCATCTAACAATCCTACTTCTGGGTATTTATCCCAAAGAATGAAGTCAGGATCTTGAAGAGATATTTGCATTTGCAAATATTCATTGCAGCTTTATTCACAATAACCAAGAAGTGGAACAAATATAAATGTCCATTGATAGCTGAATGAATGAAGAAAATGTGGTATATACATACAATGGAATATTATCCAGTCATAAAAAAGGAGATCTATGTTACAGCGTGAATGAAACTGGAGGCAATTACGCTAAGTGAAATAAGCCGGTCACAGAAGGACAAATACTGTACGATTCCACTTACATGAGATTTTAAAAATAGTTAAACTCATGGAAGCAAAGAATAGTATCATGGTTGCCAGTGGTGGAGGTGGGGAGGGAAAACAGGAGTTGCTAATAATAGGTATAAACTTTCAGTTAAGCAAGATGAACAAGTTCCAGAATGTGCTTTATAACATTCTACCTATAGATAACAATACTGTATCATACACTTAAAAATGTGTTAAAAGGCTAAATTTCGTGATCAGTATTTTTACAAGAAAAATACAAAAAACAGTATAAAATAATGGAATAATGGAATATCATTTAGAAATGGAGTTGATAGCAATTGCAGATAAATTGGAAGTGGAGAGGTGGTAGTGAGGGAAAAGAGTTTAAAAATTAGCTTTTAGGTGTTTGGCTTAAGCAATAAATGGTGGTATGAATTCCTGAAGTAGGGAGTCTGGGTAAAAACAGGCTTTTTTGGAGAGTGGCGAGGGAGGAGGACATAGAGAGCTCCTGTTTTACCTTTTACATTTGAGGGACATTTTACATATGCTCATTTCTTCCTATGACCGATGATAAATACAAGAAAGCCATCATGGATCTGTTCAATGCTATGAAACTTGTGAAATTGATATATTGAATTATGAAATCATGTGTCTAATTTGTTTTCCTAATGACCCCACATTTAAAATGGTTTGATTATTGTTTTTAAGGATTTTGTTGAAGTGCTGTAATGTGTCAACTTGATCAGATTGTTACAAGGAGGAGAGTGGCCTGCACTTTCAAAACAGAAGTAGGATACTCATAAAAATAATTTGCTGCTGGAAAATAACCATGGATTTACTCTTCCCTTATGACTCTGAAGGAGGCAATACTAATGTGCAGTGGCAAAGAAATGGTTACCCAAAGTCCTTGGCTATTTATTAAAGAGCTCAGGGTTACCTAGGTAGCTCAGCTGGTTAAGTGGTGGATTCTTGATTTCAGTTCAGGTCATGATTTCAGGGTCCTGGGTTTGAGCTCTGTGTTGGGCTCCATGCTCAGTGGGGAATCTGCTTGAGGATTTTTTCTCTCTCTCCCTCTCCTTCTGCCCAACCCTCTGCTTTCTCTCTCAATTAAATAAATACATACATCTTTTTTTTTTTAAGAGCTTATATTAGTCAGGGTAGACTATCTGCTACCTCTGCTAACTAATCTAAAAAATTTTCATGGCTTATCCTAATAAATACTTATTTCTTGTTCAGAAAATATGGATGTTCCTGGTTGATGGGGAGCCTTCACTGTGGTCACTCAGGGATACATGCTCCTTCTGTCTTGTTGTTCTCTGATGGAGCCTCTGCATTGGCTTGGGAGCTAGGAAGGGAACGAAGGCCACCCATAGAGGTTTCATGGGTCATGTTCAGGAATGCCTATCACTTTCACCCACATTTCAGTGGCAGCCACACTCAACTACCCGGGATGATGAGGAATGGAGTTTAGCTTTGTGTTCAGGAGGAAGGGGAACAATGCTGATCACTGCATATAGGCCTCTTGGTTCTGAAAGACTGTATTCTTGAGTTGGCAGTTTATTCTTTGCCCTTTGCTGAGGCTGTCCATGATTTAAATGAAAAGAGCTAGAGAACACTCCCTCTCACATCTGACAAAGTATCTCTCTAAGGCTGCCTTTTGAAAATAGGAAATTATTCCTTCACTTCTTTTGTCTAATAAAAGTCATTATCTTTACTCCAAAATAAGCTCTTCCATCTGGTTGCCCTCTCTTGCTTTTATAAAATAGCTATTTGCTAAGTCTCTCATTTGTAACATTTTAAATTGGCTAAGTTCAATAATTTTTGACTTACAAAAATGGCGATTTCATATTACTCAAACTAGAAGGAGATACATCTTAAATCCCTTCCTTTCTTTTTCTTCTGACATGAATTGGTCTTCAAGGGTAGGTTATTCTACTTCTGAAATAAGTGGGCAAAGGACTTGAATAGACATTTCTCCAAAGAAGATACACAAATGACCAGAAAGCACATGAAAAAAATGTTCAGCATTATTAGTCATTAGGGAACCCTAAATTCAAACCACAAAGAGATATCACTTCACCAACTGGGATGGCTATAATAATAAAAAAAGGACTAATGTTCAAGAACATATGGAGAAATTGGCACCCTCATGAACATTGTTGGTAGGAATGCGAAATGGTGCAGCTTCTTTGGAAAATAGTTTGGCGATCTCTGAAAAAGTGAAACATAGATTACCATATGACCCAGCAATTCCAGTTCTAGGTTATCTATCGAAAAGAACTGAAAACACAGGTCCACAAAAAATTCATACATGAATGTGTGCAGCGGCATTATTTGTAATAGCAAAAGAGTAGAAACAACTGAACAGTCTATCAACTTATTAGTGGATAAATAAAATATCCACACAGTGGTTTATCATTCAGCAATAAGAAGCACAGATACATATTATAACATGCATGAATCTTGAAAGCATTAGACTAAGTGAAAGAAGCCAGACACAAAAGGTCATATATTGTATGATTCTGTTTTTATTTTTATTTTTTTAAAAGATGTTATTTATTCATGAGAGAGAGAGAGAGAGGCAGAGACAAAGGCACAGAGGGAAGCAGGCTCCATGCAGGGAGCCCGACATGGGACTCCATCCCAGGTCTCCAGGATCAGGCCCTGGACTGAAGGCGGCGCTAAACCGCTGAGCCCCCTGGGCTACCCAGATTCCATTTTTATGAAAAATTCAAAATCTACAAATCCACAGGGGCAGAATATAGATTAGTGGTTGCCAGGTTAGGGGTAGGAAGGGCTGGGGAGGGACTGCTAATGGGTATGGAGTTTATTTTTGAGGTGATGAAAATATTCTGGAATTAGGTAGTGGTGATGGTTACATAACCTTTTTTAAATAAAGATTTTATTTATTTATTTATTTATTTATTTATTTATTTATTTATTCATGAGAGACACACAGAGAGAAGCAGAGACATAGGCAGAAGGAGAAACAGGCTTCATGCAGGGAGCCCCATACGGGACTCGATCCCAGGACCCCAACATCACGACCTGAACCAAAGGCAGATAGATACTCAACTGCTGAGCCACCCTGGTGCCCTGGTTACATAACTTTTGCACATAGTAGAAATCACTAATTTGTATACTTCGTAAAGATAGATTTTATGATGTGTGTATGAATTGTATTCAGTAAAAAATTTAAAAAAGAATACATGATATGTATCTTGTAGATAGATAAAATGTCCGAGATAGAAATATAAAAGGATATATGTTTGAGTCTATTTCTGAGTTCTTTATTGTTTCATTGACCTATGTGTCTGTCCTCAGCTAATACCATATTGTTTTGATTACAGTAGCTATATAATGAGTCTTAATATTGGGTAGAATGTTCCTCCCATGATATTCTTCTTTGTCAAGATTTTTAAAAAAGATTTATTTAGAGCTCCAGAGAGAGCTCCAGAGAGACAGCCAAGGAAGAGAGATAGACAGAACCAGGCAGAGGGTAAGAATCTCAAACAGACTCCCTGCTGTGTGCAGAGCCTGACACAAGGCTTGATCCTAAGATCACAACTGGAGCTGAAATCAAGAGTCTGACACACTGAACTGAATGAGCCACCCACGTGCCCCTTGTGAATATTTTTAAAACTATTTTAGGGGGATCCCTGGGTGGCGCAGCGGTTTGGCGCCTGCCTTTGACCCAGGGCGCGATCCTGGAGACCCGGGATCGAATCCCACGTCGGGCTCCCGGTGCATGGAGCCTGCTTCTCCCTCTGCCTGTGTCTCTGCCTCTCTCTCTCTCTCTCTCTCTCTCTCTCTGTGACTATCATAAATAAATAAAAATTAAAAAAAACTATTTTAGGGCATGTGTTCTTCCATATAAATTTTGGAATAAACTTCTCTTTATCCTCAAAATCTTGTTAGGATTTTGAAAAGAATTGCATTAACCTGTGTATCACTTGGGGAGAATTGACCTCTTTGTTGAGTCTTCCAATTCATAACTAGGACATTTCTTTTTTTTCCAGCTTTTTTGAGGTATAATTAACAACAGTGTAAGATATTGAAGTGTACAGCATGATAATTTAATATATGTATACACTGTGAAGGGAATCCCCCATCTAGTTAATTAACACATCCATCACTACACACACACGAATATGTACGTTAATTACTTTTTTGTGATAAAATTTAAGTTCTATTCTCTTAGCAAATTCAATTATATAATACAGTGTTATTAACTATATTCATCAATCTATACATTAGATTCTTAGCCTTCTAAAAACTTATTGCGAAAAGTTTGTACCATTTTATCAAACTCTCCCTATTAATCCCACCCTCAATCCCTGTAGTCCTTTTCTATTCTGTTTTAGGAGTTGGATTTATTTTTTAGATTCCACATATAAGTGATACCATACAATATTTGTCTTTATCTGTTTGGCTTATATCTTAGCATAATACCTTCAAGATCTATCCATGTTGTCACAAATGACAGAATTTCCTTGTTTCACATGGCTAACATTCCATTGTGTATATGTATATATATATATATATATATATATATATATATACACACACTACATCTTCATTATCTATTCATCTGTTGCTGGACAGTTAGGTTGTTTCAATATCTTGGCTATTGTGAATATGTGGATATATAGATAACTGATTGATTTTTTTAAAGCAGCAAGAGAAAAGGAATTATATTTATTATTCAGACATGCTGGACAAAATGAACATTAGAATCAGAAAACAGTGGATTATTGAACCTAGAGCATGAAAATTTCAGGAGTTACCCACAATGTAACAATTTATAATTGTATTTAAAAACCAAGGCTTTTTTTCTCATAGTGTGAAGAATGTGAGTTACATCTAAAATTATAACATACACTATTAATATTTCATATTATGTATCATTATTTTTATTATTTTAAATTAAAAAATTTATTTATTATTTTAAATTAAAAAATTTAAATTCAAAAATTTAATTTCAATTGTAATTAACATACAGTTCTTATATTAATTTCAGGTGTACAATATAGTGATTCAACAATTCTATACATTATTCAGTGCTCATCATGGTAAGTGTACTCGTAATCCTCTTCACCTATTTCAACTATAGCCCACTCCCCACCTCCCCTCTGGGAACCAGCAGTTTGTTCTCTATATTTGAGTGTTTTTCTGTTTCTTTTTTTCCTTGTTCATTTGTTTCTTAAATTCCATACGTAAGTGAAATCATATGGTATTCGTCTTTCTCTGACTTATTTCACTTAGCATTGTACTCTTTAGATCTCTCCATGTTGCTGCAAATGGCCAGGTTTTATTCTTTTTTTTTTTATTTTTATTCCAGTATAGTTAACATATGGTGTTATATTAATTGCAGGTGCAGAATATAATGATTCAACAATTCCATACATCACCCAGTGCTCATCACCTATTTCGCCCACCCACCCATCCACTTCCCCTCTGGTAACCATTAGTTTGTTCTCTATGGTTAAGAGTCTGTGGGTGCTTGGGTGGCGCAGTAGGTCGAGTGACCTAGTCTTGGTGCCAGCTGAGGTCATGATCTGAAGATTGTGGAATCCAGCCCCACATTGGGCTCCGAGCTCAGTGTGGAGTCTGCTAAAGTTTCTCTCTTTTCCCTCTGTCCCTCTCCTCTGCACACTCTCATACACTCTCTGTTTAAAATAAATGAATACATCTTTTAAAAAAAGATTCTGTTTTTTGGTTTATTTCTCTCTTTTTTCCCTTTGTTCATTTGTTTTGTTCCTTAAATTCCACATGTGAGTGAAATCTTATGGTATTTGTTCTCCGACTGACTTATTTCACTTAGCATTACACTCTGGATCCATCCATGTTGTTGCAAATGGCAAGATTTCATTCTTTTTTTATGGTTGAATAATATTCAATATATATATTATATATATGTATATATATACCATAAGTTCTTTTTTTTCATAAGCTCTTAATCCATTAATCTATCATTGGGCTCTTTCCATCCATTTATGGGCTATTTCCATAATTTGGCTATTGTAAATAATGTTGCAATAAACATAAGGGTACATGTATCCCTTTGGATTAGTGTTGTTGTTGTTTTTTTTTGTTTGCTTGTTTTTTTTTTTTTTTTGTTTTTTTTTGGTAAATACCAGTAGTGACGTTACTGGATTGTAGGGTAGTTCTATTTTTAACTTTTTGAGGAAACTCTATATTGTTTTCCACAGTGACTGCACAAGATGCATTCTCACCAAAAGTGCAAGAAGTTTCCTTTCTCTCAACAGTCTCACCAACACTTGCTGTTTCTTGTGTTTTTGATTTTTGCCATTCTGACAGGGGTGAAGTGACATCTTATTGTGGTTCTGATTTGCGTTTCTGTGATTATGAGCAATATTGAGCATCTTTTCATGTGTCTGTTAGCCATGTGGATGTCTTCTTTGGAGAAATGTTTGTTTGTGTCTTCTACCCATTTTTTAGTTGGATTATTTGCTTTTTTGGTTTTGAGTTGTATAAGTTCTTTATACATTTTTTTCTTTATACATTTTGAATACTAACCCTTTATTGGCTTTGTTATTTGCAAATATCTTCTCCCACTCATTTTAGTTTTCCTGGTTGTTTCCTTTGCTGTGCAGAAGTTTTTTTTATTTTGATGTAATCCCAATAGTTTATTTTTGCTTTCATTTTGCTTTCCTTTTTTGGAGATATATCTAGAAAAATGTTGATATGGCTGATGTCAGAGAAAGTACTGCTTGTGTTCTCTTTTAGAATGCTATGTCTCACATTAAGGTTCTTAATCCATTTTGAGTTTATTTCTGTATATGGTATAAGAAAGTAGTTCAGTTTCATTCTTTTGGATGTAGCTGTCCAGTTTTCCCAACATCATTTGTTGACGAGACTTTTTCCTATTGCATATTCTTACCTCCTTTACTGAAGATTAATTGACCTTACAATTTTGAGTTTATTTCTAAGCTCTCTATTGTGTTCTATTGATGTATGTATCTATTTTTATGCCGGTACCATACTGTTTTGATTACTACAGCTTTGTAATATATCTTGAAATCTGGGATTGTGATGACTCCAGTTTTGTTCTTTTTAAAGATTTCTTTGGTTATTTGGAGTCGTTTGTGGTTCTGTACAAATCTTAGAATTATTTGTTCTATTTTTGTGAAAAACCCTGTTGGTATTTTGGTAAGGATTGCATTAAATGTGTAGATTGCTTTGTGTAGTGTAAACATTTATCAACATATGTTCTTTTAATCTATGAGCATGGAATGTCTTCCCATTTATTGTGTCATCTTCATTTCTTTTACTGATGTTTATGGTTCTCAGAGTACAGGTCTTTCACCCCACTGGCTGTGGATTTTTTTATATATGGCCTTTATTATGTTGAAGTATGTCCCTCTAAGCCAGCTTTTGGAGGGTTTCTGTCATGAATGGATGCTGTATTCTATCAAATGCTTTTCCTGCATGTATTGAAATATCTTATGGTTTTTATACTTTTTCTTGTTGATGTGATATATCACATTAATTGATCTGGCAATATTGAACCACTCTTGCATTCCAAGAATAAATTCCACTTCACTGTGGTGAATGATTTTTTAAATGTGTTGTTGGATTTGGTTTGCTAATATTTTCTTGAGGATTTTTGTTTATCAGAGATTTTGGCCTGTAGTTTTCTTTTTCTATCCTGTCTTTATCTGATGTTGGTATCAGGGTAATGTTGGCCTTGTAGAATGAATTTGGAAGCTTGTCTTTCTCTTCTATTTTTTGGAATAGCTTGAGAAGAATAGGTAATAATTCTTTTTTGAATGTTTGGTAGAATTTACTTGTGAAGCCATCTAGTTATTCCTGGGCTTTTGTTTGTTGGGAGATATTTTTTAAATATATTTTTTTATTGGTGTTCAATTTGCCAACATACAGAATATCACCCAGTGCTCATCCTGTCAAGTGCCCCCCTCAGTGCCTGTCACCCATTCACCCCCACCCCCCGCCCTTCTCCCCTTCCACCACCCCTAGTTCGTTTCCCAGAGTTAGGAGTCTTTATGTTCTGTCTCCCTTTCTGATATTTCCTACCCATTTCCTCTCCCTTCCCTTCTATTCTTTTTTATTTTTTTAATTTTTAATTTATTTATTTTTTATTTATGATAGTCACAGAGAGAGAGAGAGAGGCAGAGACACAGGCAGAGGGAGAAGCAGGCTCCATGCACCGGGAGCCCGATGTGGGATTCGATCCCGGGTCTCCAGGATCGCGCCCTGGGCCAAAGGCAGGTGCCAAACCGCTGCGCCACCCAGGGATCCCCCTTCCCTTCTATTCTGTTGGGAGATTTTTGATTACTGATCCAATTTCACTCTTGGTAATTGGTCTGTTCAAATTCTCTATTTCTTCCTGCTTCGCTTTTGAAATTTAGGAATTTATCCATTTCTTCTAGGTTGTCCAATTTATTGCCATATAATTTTTCATAATATTCTTTTATAATCCTTTGTATTTTTTGTGGTGTCAGTTATTTTTCCTCTTTCATTCCTGAAACAAATTTAATTATGTTCTTGTTTATTTGAGATTTATTTCTCTCTTTCCAATCTGTATTTTAAATTTTTTCCCCTTATCCTATTGTACTGCCAGTACTATGCTGAATAAGAGTAGGGAGAGTGGGGGTCTTTATCTTGTTCCTGATCTTATAGAGAAAGGACTCAGTCTTCCAACGTTACATATATTAGTTGCAGGTTTATTGTAGACACTCTTTATCAAGTTGAAATTTAGAAAGTTTTATTGTGTTAATGTTATAAACATATTTAATTTGATATATTGTCAGTTTTTACTGAAAAGAAGTTGCTTCTATTTACATTCTTAAAGAGAATGACTGAAAATGTCATATTCTTTTCAATTAAATATATTTCTTTAAACTTAATACCCTTCATCAGTCTGATATGTAAAAAATAGTCTCATTGTTAGTCTTTTTTATACTTTTATGTAAGCAAGTTTATTAATTTTTCCTTATGGATTTGGGAATTTATCGTATTTACAAAAAGCTTCCTTTATTCTAATTATATAATTTTATAATTTTACATGTTATCAGATACTCTTAAGATTTAATTCCTTTTTAGAACTCTGTTAGTACTTTATCAAAAGGTCTTCCTAGACACAGAATATCTTTGACAAAATGCACTTTCAGTTGCTATGTCTTTATCTTTTTCTACCAGAATAAAAACAATTAGAGTCTGTTTTAATTTCCACCATGAAGAAATTACTCATATTAAAAAATGTCTAAATAACTGTAGATAATAATTTATTTATATTTTAAAAAAGGATTTATTTATTCATGAGAGATAGATAGATAGATAGATAGATAGATAGATAGATAGCAGAGACATAGGCAGAGGGAGAAGCAGGATCCATGCAGGGAGCCCGACGTGGGACTTAATCTCGGGACTCCAGGATCACACCCTGGGCTGAAGGCAGGGGCTAAACCGCTGATCCACCCAGGGATCCCCTAGATAATCATTTAGAAAAATATATTGCAGGTGTTGTGTGTGCTGCAGTGTATTATGGTGAAACACAGATTTTGAGCTATAAGACTTAGGTCCAAGTATTGCTTCCACTTCCGGAGTTGTGTGGCTTTAGACAAGTTGCTTAATTCCCTTGGACCTCAATTTTCTGTTTGGAAAATGAAGAAGTTGTACTAATCTCTAAGTTTCCATTTATTCTGCTCATTTTTGAATCTGTGCAGATATGTATTGTTAAATTCTTATGCTTGCAATTAAATGGTATAGAAAATTTGAGCATATTTGTGTTTATCCATTTAATTTGCTGATGTGAAAAAGTTGTACAGTTTTTTTAGATTTAAACAGACATATTTTTCTGTTCTAAATGCCATTATATGGCTAATGCTTTTGCTATCTACTGTTCTTGCAAAATTTGACATGTCAATGCAAAATCAGTAAAACCCACAATTTACATTGCAACTATTTCTCTTTAGCATTTGGACTTGCGTGGAAATAATTTACTTGAAATGCCTGTGTACTTGTGGCTTGGTACTTAGACTGATGAGCTAATCTTCCCAAACACACAGGTTTCCACTGTAGTGTGAAAACCTTTGGGCTTCAATCATCTTACAGAATGTCTTTTATGTAAACCAGCAATAAAATGCAAGGAAGTAATAATTATTTTACTTGATCACACTGTTTATAACATGAAAATAACGTGGTAGAGGATATGATGGAATTCATGGAGGTGGGAAGCTTAAATGGGTACAAATCCTTCAGATGGGTAAAGTTTATTTATGGGAGTAACAGTACACAATTCAGTTTTTACTTCCCCTGAGATTCACAGTGCATTTCTGCTATAATCCTTACAGAATAAGCACCTATGTGGCTCATTCTTGGAGTTTGCCAAATAAACAATCTAGTAACCAAACACCTGTTCTGAATAGCTCAAAGCCTTTACTTGTAGTTCTCAAAAATGTAGTAGAGATTCACAAATATGGTCCACTGGAAGACTTCTTAAAATCTTCACTCCTTTCCCACCTATTTCTTCATAATTCTCCCCTGGCCATAGGACATTCTGCTCTATAATTTAACTCAAATAGCTTTCTAAATCCAGCTCAATGCTGCTACCTTCCACCTCACTTCCCAAATCCTTATGTAGATTAATCTGTCCTCTTTTGCATTGATGAGGAGGTGAAATTAGGCTGGAAAATGTAGTAGTTTATTTGGCAGGGTAGGGTTAGAGAAAAGGCTATGAGAACAGTTTTGGTTGCATTCTTTAACAATGTAGCACAAACTAGAGGCCTAGTAAAGATTTGTTGAATAAGTAAATGAACTCTGATAATTCTCATATCTCAGAAATTGCTCTACTTAGTTAAAAAGAAAATCTAAGAATATTATGAAATATCAGGTATATCCTGTTATGAAGCTGATGAAGACAGATCTTAAATTAACTCAGCTATAATCTTATCTTGACTGGCACGTTGGAAGATTTTTCTTCTGGAGGTAGGGTATGCAGAATTTCACTAAATTATACCATTTTTCTTCAAGGGGCAGAAATGGAGGGCCTAAATAGTGGCTGAGGTGAACTTATATTGCTTTTATTAAAAATAATTGGAGCCTTCAAATTGAAATACTCACTTATGAATATATAAAAATATGCACATGATCTATAGGAGGAAAACTATAAAACTCTGATGAATAAAATAAAAAAAACCTGGAGAGATATTCCATGTTCATGGTTAGAAAGATTCAATACTGTCAAGATGTCAGTTCTTCCCAACTTGACCTATAGCTTCATTGCAATCCCAATCAAAATCCCAGCAAATTATTTTGTGGATAATGACAAATTGATTCTAAGGTTTCATAGCAAGGCAAAAGACTCAGAATAGGCAACACAGGGACACCCGGGTGGCTTACTGAGTGTCTGCCTTAGGCTCAAGGAGTGATCCTGGGGTCCTGGGATTGAGTCACGCATCGGGCTCCATGCAGGGAGCCTGCTTCTCCCTCTGCCTATATCTCTGCCTCTCTCTCTGTGTTTCTCATGAATAAATATAAATAAAAATAAATCTTTAGAATAGGCAACGCAATATTGAAGAAGACCAAAGTTGGAGGACTAAAGACTGCCTGACTTCAAACCTATAGTGTAGTATTGATGAAAAAATCACAAATAGATTAATGGAATAGAATAGAATAAGGGTCCAGAAATAGACCCTCATAAATGTAGTCAATGCTGTTTGACAAAGGAGCAAAAGAAGTAGAATGGAGCAAAGATAGTTTCTTCAACAAATGGTGCTGGAAGAACTGGACATCCATATTCAAAAAAATGAATCTAGACACAGACCTTACATCCTTCACATAAATTAATTCAAAATGTATCACAGACCTAAATAAAACTATTATATAATATAAAACTATAACCCCCCTTAGAAGATAACATAGGAGGAAACCTAGATGACTTTGGGTGTAACGCTGTCTTTGTAGATACACCACCAAAGTATGATCTAAGAAAGAAATAATTGATAAGCTGGACTTCATTAAAATTAAAACTTCTGTTCTGTGAAAGACAGTGCCAGGAGAATGAGAATATAAAACACAGACTGAGAGAAAATATTTGCAAAATGCATATCTGATACAGGGCTATTATCCAAAATATACAAAGAAAACAAACAACGTTATTAAAAAATGGCTAAAGACCTTAACAGACACCTCATCAAAGATGATACAACAGATGGCAAGTAAGCATATGAACATATATTCCACATCATATGTCATCAGGGAAATGCAAATTAAAATAACGAGATACCCCTATACATTTATTATAATGGCCAAAATCTGGAACACTGACAAAAGCAAATGCTGGAGAGGATGTGGAGCAATAGCAACTCTCTCATTTGTTGCTAATCATAATCCAAAATGGTACAGCCACTTTGAGGACAGCTTGGCAGTTCCTTATAAAACTAAACATATTCTTATCATATGATCCAACCATCACGTTCCTTGGTAATTACCCAAAGGAGTTAAAACTTATGTCCATACAAAAACCTACACACAGATATTTATAGCAGCTTTATTCATAATGGCCAAAATTTGGAATCAACTGAGATGTTCTTCAGTAGGTGAATGGGTAAATACAATTTGATACATCTGCACAATGGAATATTATTCAGTACTAAAAAGAAATGAGCTGTCAAACCATAAAAAGAGGGCAGCCCGGGTGGCTCAGCGATTTAGTGCAGCCTTCAGCCCAGGGTGTGATCCTGGAGACCTAGGATCGAGTCCCACGTCAGGCTACCTGCATGGAGCCTACTTCTCCCTCTGCCTGTGTCTCTGCCTCTGTGTGTGTGTATGTGTGTGTGTCTCATGAGTAAATAAATTAAAAAAACCCCACAAAAAGACATAAAGGAAACTTAAATACATATTACCAGAGGAAAGAAGCCAATATGGAAAGGCTGCATACTATAGGATCCCAAGTAAAGGACATTATGGAAAAGGCAAAACTACATAGACAGTAAAAAGACCAGAAGTTCAGAGGAGGGAGAAGGATGAATAGGTGAGTACAGTGTATTTTTCAGATAGTGATACTGCTCTGTATGATACTGTAATGGTGGATATATGTCAGTATACATTTTTCCAAACAAATAGAATGTTCACCACCTAGAGTGATGGTAAACTATGGAATTTGGATGATAACGATGGCTTAGTGTAGGTTCTTCAATTGTAACAAATGTACCACCCTGGGTTAGGGATGTTGATAAAGGAACAAACTGTGCTTGATGTGGGGGGAGGGAGTATTTGGGAAATCTCTGTATCCTCGATTCAATTTTTTTGTGAACCTGAAACTTCTAAAAAATAAAGTCTTAAAAATCATGGGAGCCACAGCAATAACTTAATTCTTTTGGTAATGCTCCACCAATGTTTCAGAGACCTTGTATGTAAGATATATTCCCTATCCATCCATCTCTATCTATTTATTCTCTCTCTCTCTCTTTCCATCCATCCATAGGGTGACCAGTTTGTTCCCAGTTTGCCTGGGACTGTCCTGGTTTCAGCACTGAAAATCCTGTATCCCAGGAACCCATTAGTCCCAGGCAAATTGTAATGATAGGTCACTGTACTTTGTGTATATATGTGTGCATAAGCATATGATCTTTATTCCAAGAGAGCTTTAAAAACACTGCAGACAAGCATTTGTTTTTGTCCACTTTTAACTAATACTGCTTTTTACTGATCTACCTGGGATATAGATTTATATTCTTATGATGTTTAATTTTGCCTCCTATGTTTTCAGTACCTTTTATCATCAAATAACTGCCATTCTTTTCACGACCCTGGGGAATCTCTTGGAGTTTCTCACAGCTCTATGATTTTACCTTTTCAAATACAGTCTATTCAAACTCTGTCATATCTTAATGTCCTTCCTGCCAAGTGTCAGTTACAAAGAAACACCCCTTCCCTTGTAATCACATTTACTTCTCCCCTGCAGACACAGAAATGCTTTCCTGTCTTGTCTTGCTTTTCTTTTCAGTTTTTCACCTTCTTGCCTAACTATTCTTTCTTCCTCCTATGACTGCCCTCCCACTTAGTTATCAATTGTTGTTTTGAATACTTACTCTTCAAGAGCCCTCCATAATAGATATTTTGTGAGGTCATGAAGGAAACATTCTGAGATGAGATTAATTTGGATGATTTATTTGAAATTTGTAGTAGGTGAACTGGGCTTTATATTATCCATTAGAAACATTTTTGTCATACTAATTAAAAGCACAAATGGAATGTACAGAGGTGGAAGCAAGAGAAGTGGAAAGAGTATTGAAGAAATAGAATTATATTTTCAAGTTTTATTTTATTTTAAAGACTTATTTATTTATTCATGAGAGAGAGAGAGAGAGAGAGAGAGAGAGACAAGGCAGAGGGAGAAGCAGGCTTTTCGCAGGAGCCCGATGTAGGACTCGATCTTGGATCCCAGGATCAAGACCTGAGCTGAAGGCAGCAGCCCAACCGCTGAGCCACACAGGCATCCCTATATTTTAAAGTTTTAAAAGTCACTTTCATTTACTGTCCACAATAATGTTGTATAACATTTGTATATCTCTATTAGTACAGATTCAGTGATGCTTCTTAGGTCTATTTCATCATATATATGTACGTATACACACATATATATGTGTGTGTATATATATATATATATACACACACACAAACATATAAACATATATATACACACATTTGAAAAAAGAGAATTATATCTAATTATTTCCAAACAAGTCAGAGAAACTTATTTAAAATAAAAACAATATAGCTGAAGTTAATGTATACATATATTAAAAATGTAAAGCAGGGTATAAAATGAAAAATAAAACTCTCTCCATATACTCCTCACTCCCAGGAATCATTTTCAACACTTTCTTATGTAGTCTTTTATACATTAAAACATTTTTTAGAAACTTATCGGTTGCTTAGTTAGTGAAGCATCTGTCTTTGGCTCAGGTCATGATCCCAGGGTCCTGGGATTGAACCCAGCATCAGGCTTCTTGCTCTCTGGGGAGCCTGCTTCTCCTTCTCCATTTGCCCCTCCCCCTGCTTGTGCTTGCTCTCTCTCTCTCTCTGTCAAATAAATAAATAAATAAATAAATAAATAAATAAAATCTTTAAAAACTTTTAAATTCCCCATATGTGGGCAGGCATATGTTTTTTATTTAATCTTATTTTTTACTTTTTAACATTTAGTCTTATTTTTACTTATTAAAATATTTTTATTTGAATACAGTTGATATACAAGGTTACATTAGTTTCAGGTATACAACATAGTGGTTCAATGTCTCTACATCTTATGCTATGCTCACCACAAGTGTAGACAGATGGTAGCTTTAAAAAGATTTACACAAATAGAGTACACTATATGTACTACTGTGAGCCCTTTTTTTGTTTCAATTGATAATAGGTTTTAGGCATATTTCCATTCCATTTCAACAAGGTCTACTGAATTTTGTCAGGGCTATGAAGTATTTCATTGTATAGCATGCTATAAAATTAAGGGATGGATATTTAGTTTTATATATATTTTTGCTATTGTAAGCAATACTGCTCATAGCATTGTGTGTGTGTGTGCGTGTGTGTGTGTGTTTATGTTCCTAGCAGTGGAATTGCAGGGTTAAATAGTATGCACATTGAAAAATTTTAAAATAGATTTACCAAAGGGCACCTGGGTGGCTTAATCAATTGGGCTTCCAACTGATTTTGGCTCAGGGATGATCTCAGGCTTGTGGAATGTAGCCCTATGTTGGGCTCCATGTTGGGTGTGGAGTCTGCTTGAGATTCTCTCTCTTCCTCTCCTTCTGCCCCTCCTCCTATCTGTCTCCCCTTCTCTCTCTCCCTCTCTGAAACAAACAGATTCACCAAAATGACCCCACTCCACATGTACAGATTTATCCTTTCTATCAGTGTATGAGAATGTCCATTTACCCACCTCTCATAAAAAAATGTGTGTATGTTGAGTAGAAAAGCTTTCCCTATTGTGGTAAAAATTCAAAGACAGGCATTTTCCTATTATTTTGAATTTTAATCTTTTTTTTAAAATATTTTATTTATTTATTCATGAGAGAGAGAGAGAGAGAGAGAGAGAGAGGCAGAGACACAGGCAGAGGGAGAAGCAGGCTCCATGCAGGGAACCTGACATGGGACTTGATCCCAGGTCTCCAGGATCAGGCCCTGGGCTGAAGGCAGTGCTAAACTGCCGAGCCACCTGGGCTGCCCCTAATCTTAAAAGCTTTCTTCATTAAGCACTTGCAGCTCCCCATAAAAGTCCCTTTCTCCTCTGTGGTTGACTGGAGACCCCTGAACTGAAGACTGGGCTTCTTACCTAGTGTCAGTCCCAAGAATAATCCTCTTAAACAAATGGTGGTGATTGGTGGGATGGTGGTGGCTGGGTTCTGGAATGGTGAGAAGTGGTTTTATATTAATTAAGCCTCATAATCTTTGGTTATTCCATAGGAAGTGGAGGTGAGTCATATTATTAGGTTCAGGTTGACAAACTCTGGGTCAATACAAAGCAGTGTGGCTCCAGTATAAACAATGGAACATGGAGAAAGAGCTCAGAGTAGAGTGAAAGGAGGTGGAGTCTTCCGTGTATCTTTACATGCACTATATCACTAGACAGAGTCAAGAACATCTCAATTCACTAGGTTCTATCTCAGGACAGGGTCTAATTAGTTTTGGAAGGCATCTGGGGCAGGTTGGTGGTGGCCAGAACTGGGCTTTTAGTCTAGAGTGGGTGGGTTAGCACAGGGAATAGACCAGACAAAGCTTCTTTACTGTGCCAGGTACATTGTAGGCCTTTCATATATGTGTGATTAGTTGAATTGAACTCACAGGAGCTGCAGTAAATGGCTGTGATGTTCTGGGCCCTGTTATCCAAGCTGACTGAGCACAGGGATCACTCTGAGGAAAGGGGCTCACCAGTTGGGATCCAGAAAGTGTGCCCTGTCACTGTCACATTGGCTTCACACCTCTATATGCCCATAGTCTCTTTACGTAGTTCCTGGCTCTGATTGATGCTTCTTTGTTTATAAATAAATTTCATATTTTCCAGGTTATACTTGCTTAGCAAATAGTGAAGACTGGAAAAAAAGAAGAATCTCATATACCATATACCATACAGAGGTAGCCATTGTATTGATTGGCTATAGTTAATTCTCTTCTCTTTTATGTAATATATTTATTACTTATTTTAAAATTGTTATGAACAATTTAAGATATACTGAAAGATACAAAAATAATAAAGTCAACACCCAGGTACTCACTACACTGCTTAAGAAATAAAACATTCGTCTATGCTATTGAAACTCCCTTTGTGCTCTTTTCCTGTCATGTTTCTTTCCCTGTCTCTAAGAGATAATTGTTATACTGCCATCTCTTCATATTATTATATTTATGTGCATCTATCATTAAATAATGTAAAATATTACTGTAAATAATGCAATATGTTTTAAGATTCACACAATTGTTTTTATGCAATTTGCATTTGATGCTTAATATTGTTTGTGAGAGTTAGGCATGTTGATGTCTCTAGTTCCTCTATTTTCATTATTTCTACCACTTATTTATTTATCCATTCTCTTATTAGCGATTAGTAAGTTGTTTTCATGTTTCACTACTACAAAAAATAAATTTTTCAGTGTCTGACTCTTTATGTTCATGTGGAAAGTTTCTGTTGGGTATCTACCCAGGAGAGGAAATCCTTCGATTTTACTAGATATTGCCAATTTATGGTATTGGTTCTCATTATTCCCCAGCTTCACCAACATTTACTATTGTCAGACTTTAAATTCTGTGGACCTAATGGTATGAAATGCTATCATATTGTAATTTTTCCTTGCATTTCCCTTAGTGAAATTGAGTCCCCCCCTATTTTTTTAAGATTTACTTATTTATTGAGAGAGAGAATGCAAGAGTGGGGGCGGAGAGGCAAAGGGAGAAAGAATCCTTAAGCAGAATCCCTGCTGAGCAAGGAGCCTGACTCTGGGCTAGTCTCATGACCCTGAGATCATGATTTGAGCCAAAACCAAGAGTAGGCCACCCAACCAACTGAGCCACACTGAGCACTCTTAGCCCCTTATTTTTATGTGTACATTTTTATATAATTAAGATCATCCTATACATACATACTTTCCACTTGTAATTAAGATATAAGGATTCCTCCTTGTTCTAAATGCTTTTCATAAATAATTTTTAATGGTCATATAATGTTCTAGCATGTACATAGAATGAAACATTTTTCTATTATTAGAAATTCAGGCTGTATCCAGATTTTCACTGCTGTAGATGAGGCTCTGAATGACTTTGAATAGAAAGCTTTTATGTATTTTGGATGATTTCCTTAGGTTGGTTTTCCAGAAGGTGAATTATTGGGCCAAATGGGTTGTATGATTCTAGAACTCTTGCTAGTACATTGCCAAATTGCTCTTCAAAAGTCTTATACTAGGGGGATCCCTGGGTGGCGCAGTGGTTTGGCGCCTGCCTTTGGCCCAGGGCGCGATTCTGGAGACCCGGGATCGAATCCCACATCGGGCTCCCGGTGCATGGAGCCTGCTTCTCCCTCTGCCTGTGTCTCTGCCTCTCTCTCTCTCTCACTGTGTGCCTATCATAAATAAATAAAAATTAAAAAAAAATAAATAAAAAGGTTTAAAAAAAAAGTCTTATACTAATATTTTTGCTAACTAGCAGTGTACATTTGGAACCTGCAACTTGAAGGGCATTGCTAATGTCTTTTCCTGATTCAGGGGAGAATGGATCCAAATACTTCCTAGGAACAATTCAGAGTCTGTCCTGCACCAGATGACAAAGAAAAGAGATGGGTACTAAAGAAAAGAGTGAGAAGCTAAAATACTACAAGGTTTCTTGTCTAAAGAAGAGGATTGCTCCTCATGCTTTTCTAGGGAGGACTGACTAGGAAGGAGAGGCAAGGCAACTAGAGACTAACCTTACACAGCTACTCAGAGAACTCCCTTCTTCTCCTCAGTGTCTTTCTTCTGGTACAGCCCATCTCTGACTTCTCTGTCTTTTTTTTTTTTAAAGTTTTTCAAGTAAATGATAATATCTTCAAATAAAAACATATGGGAGTCAGAAATAACTTTTCAAGAAATTGAGTCTTTTTTTTAAAAAATTTTTATTTATTTATGATAACCACACAGAGAGAGAGAGAGAGGCAGAGACATAGGCAGAGGGAGAAGCAGGCTCCATGCACCGGGAGCCCGACGTGGGATTCGATCCCGGGTCTCCAAGATCACGCCCTGGGCCAAAGGCAGGCGCCAAACCGCTGCACCACCCAGGGATCCCAAGTCTTTTTTTCTTAAAATAAAATATTATTTCTTAATTGTATATAATACTCAATTATAGTCAACAAATGTTAGGGACCTGCTATATCCCAGACTAGGATAAAATCAATGGTGAACAAAATACATGGTAATAGTTTATTATTGTTGTCATGAATTCTATGATAGTTTATTTAGTATATACCCTCTACAATACAACCACCATACTGGTTTTAGAGAGTAATGGCTGTCATGTCTATTGTTAGCAATAATACTTAAGATTACTATACCAAATAGCAGTGCCTGAGTTGTTTTGACAAATGTTTTTCTGGGCACTGCTAGAAATGAGGTGTATAGGAAGATATTTTTTCCTGAGTTTCCAGATCTTTCATAGATGAGCAGGTGTGCCAGATTCCAGATTGGTTGCTTCTTAAAACTGGCATGGTGCCCTGTGGGGCTAATGTGTTCATAATAAGTAGAGCTTCTCTTGAGCACTGGCCCTGCTCCTCATTAGTGTCCCCCAGGATCTGCTGCTGCCACCTTGGGTCTCCATTCTGCCCCCGACATTCCACTGAAAGCCTCCAAGAGTGGGGTTTCAGTGCTGCTCATACATCATAGGTGACTCTTTAAAAAGGGATCTTAAAGATGGCAGGATAATTTAATGGCCACACGTAACATTTGTAGCTGCAGAGGCTAAGATAATGATGAAAGCAATGAAACCTTGGGGTCTGGAGCAGGGTCTTTCCACCAGAGAGGGTGAAGAAGGCACCCTGCAGTCCATGCATGGTGTGGAAGGATTTCTTTTAATTTTTAATCTTCCTTTGAATGTTCATGTATTTGCTAACAGGTTATGAAAGAAGGATACATAAGTAGCTAAAAAGGGAACTATGGTATTTTGAATTGGTATGATAGAGTGGGTGCTTTCATTATATGGGGAAACTAGAAAAGGAAACAGACCTGTGCAAACCTGGCCACACAGCCCAGTCTGTGAACCTCATTGCTACAAATACCATGTTCCAGGTCTTTGTGGAGAGGGCTTTCTCAGGCTATATCATACTGTGAACTCTAAGGGCAGTTTTTATGCCTCCTATGCACACACTTCCAACAAGGATTTACAGATATAATTTATGCAATTATAAGATTTAATGAAATACTTATTTCAATGTTTCAGCTTTTGGTATTTAACAATGCTTTTCAATAATAAAGGTGGGGAAAAATGATTGCTGAGAGCTCACAATGTTAGTGGACTGATTTTCTAAGCTCATAGAATTTAAACGCTCTTGGAAAAAATTTCTCAATATAAAAAATTGTATCTGATCTATTAATTTTATAAGCATATTCATTATTATTACCATTATTAAAACTAATGAATTCAACTTGGCATTGGATCACCATATAATTAGAGGAATAAAATTCTCTCTCTGAATGCTGAACTCATTGGGAATGGGTAATTTGACTACTCTGGCCAGTTCTATTATTAATTTCAGGGTTGTTCAGTTCAGCTTCAATTAAAATCAAACATTTATTTTATTACTTTCAATTTAATTGAATTGAATTGTTATCTTTGAATAAGTAATGTGGATAATATATGCACAAGGTAATATATGCAATAGTAATAAAATTCAAACAGTATAAAATGGTACACAGAGAAAGTAAGGCTCTGTCCCACCGCTGACCCTCTGTATCTGCCCCCTCCTCAACGGCAATCACTTTAACAGTTGTGTGTGTATATGTGTATGTAAATGTATCTCTTAAAAAATATATCAGAGGGCAGCCCGGGTGGCTCAGCGGTTTAGTGCCACCTTCAGCCCAGGGCCTGATCCTGGAGACCCAGGATCGAGTCCCACGTCGGGCCCTCTGCATGGGGCCTGCTTCTTCCTCTGCCTGTGTCTCTGCCTCTTTCTCTGTCTCTCTGTGTCTCTCATGAATAAATAAATAAAATCTTAAAAAAAAGTACAACATCCATTAAAAAATACATTATATCAGAAAAATCTATTTTTTTCTCTACATGTCTTCATCCACATCTGATTTTATCTTACATAAATGGCAGTATGGTATAAACATTTTTCTCCATTTGCTTTTTAATTAATATAATATCTTGCTCACGGTTTCATATCTTTTTTGAACAGCTGCCTAGCATTTTACTGTGACCCATTTTAGCTACCATGTGCTAGGTGTTGCTTGGGAAGCAAAGGTGAATATGACATATTTCTCTCTCCCAGGGTTCATGTTCTACTGGAAAAGAAGGTATATACCAGGGTAATTATATGAAATACAGGCTGTAGGTATACTGTAAGAATGAGATAAGCAGAGTTGAAAGAATGAATCCATGAGGAAAAGATTAATTCCATTGGGAAGACACAAGAACTGCTCCTGGAATTGGAAGATTTGAACAAGGCATCGAATAATTGAATAATTTGATAGGTGCAGATGTGGGTTAAGGGTCTCTAAGCATGGAGGGGTGGAAAGGTATGCATGCTAAATCTGTTCAGGGGAGAGCAACTGTGTGATATGGTTTGGACATCAGTTTGGTGGTGGTAGTGGGGATGTTGGTGGGAGAAAGGGAGTGAGGGATAGAACTTGTTTGGTGCTTTGAATGTTAGAATAAAGAGCAAAGCTGTGTGTGTGTATGTGTGTGTGCATGTGCAAGCATGTGTAGGCCCAGAGAGGTGGGGGGAAATGAAGAGAGAAGGCTTTTGTGTAGGCTAGATGCAGGGAGAGCCTGGATTTCAGCAAGTTTTGTGGGAGGAAAGGGGAAGAGATGAGTTCCTGAGATATCACAGAGCTAATTTTTCTTATGAATAAAGGTTGGCAGCTTTGTAACATCATTAGCCATTCTAAATCTATTTCCTGATGAACTTGGGGTTTTGAATTTCTAATGAGAGCAATCTGACTGACAGCCCATTTAGGATAATACACCTTAATAGGAAAGTCAAACACACTTACTTTAACAGAGACATGCAATACCACTAATTTGCAGAAGAAAAATAACTGTAGGTTGGCACCCCTTACTATATGCAGCAATCATGGACATGGCTGATTGGAAAAGTCACTGAAGAATTGTGTGTATGTGATTCTGTATTGAAACAAGGAGTACACATCTATGCTCAATTGTGCCACTATTGCAAAGGTGATTTTTACAAGCAAAAGTGCTAGAAAACCTGTAAAGGGTAAAAAAATGAAGAAAATAAAATGCTCCAGATAACCTTAAGAGTGAAGTATAAATGACACTTTGCAAGCCGACTTCATTAGCCTGTCTCCAGCATGAGTGCTGTGGTGACAAATGGACATTACTTATTTTTCTTCATTATTTGGCATCTCTCACAATTCCAAGTCATTTCTAGAAATGGGAAACCAGATAACTAGCACATGAATTTGTCTGTGAAATTCAAATTGACTAGATTCTTAAAACAGCTACTTTTCTTTTTTTTTAAAAACTATATCTCTCCTTGCTCTCCAGGGACACATACATGTAGCACAGTAAGTGAAATTAATAACATTTCCTATGTGCCCCTAATAAATAGCTTCTTGCCCTGAGCAAGTGGCTATTTGCAAGGCCTGTCAAATATTTCAAATTACTGGCTGGAGAGATGCTCAGGTGAATGGTCCACTGACTTTGTTTGGCACAAACCACTTTAAAAGTTCAAAGCAGGGCAGCCTCCGTGGCTTAGCGGTTTAGCGCCGCCTTCAGCCCAGGGTGTGATCCTGGAGATGCGGGATCGAGTCCCACGTCAGGCTCCCAGCATGGAGCCTGCTTCTCCCTCTGTCTCTGTCTCTGTCTCTCTGTCTCTGTCTCTAATAAGTAAATTAAAAATCTTAAAAAAAAAAGTTCAAAGCAGATAGTTAAGTCACATCAAAAATTCTGTGAAGTCCTCACCATACTCAGGGCTGGGTATTAGAGATTCTGTAACCTGGGAATTGTAACATGTTGAATGTTGATGTTAAATGGGGACGAGTGGCTGGAACCTGGCATCCTTCATGTTCCTTGGACATCAGGATGGCCAGGAGTGGTGAGGGGAAGACACTGGAGTGCACACATTATTGGCTAGATGAGTCACATGCTCAGCTTCCAAAACAATGCAGAAAGTCCCTCTGCAGTTTCTTTTATCCTAGACCTTTCTCTGAATACCCCTTATTTGAAGGCTTCTGAAATACTGAATCGATTTCTGCTTCCTCATGATCCAATTGTTCTAGGACTACCCAGAGAGAACTTTAGGATGCATAAGAGTCACTTGGGGATGATTTTTCTTTTCTTCTTAAGTATGTTAATTATGGAAAAATTTAAATATAATACAACAGTAGTGAAAACTATAAACTATGTCTTCATCATCCATTTTCAATATTTTGAAAACATTACTTAGTCTCTCTCCTGCCTTTTTAAAAAAATATTTTATTTATTTACTCATGAGAGACACACAGAGAGAGGCAGAGACATAGGCAGAGGGAGAGGCAGGCTCCCTGTGGGGATCCTGATGTGGGACTCAATCCCCTGACCTGGGATCACACCCTGAGCCAAAGGGAGATGCTCAACTGCTGAACTACCCACATGTTCCTCTCTCCTGTTTTTTTTTTTTTTTAAAGATCTTATTTATTTATTCATAGACACAGAGAGAGGGGCAGAGACACAGACAGAGGGAGAAGCAGGCTCCACGCAGGGAGCCCAATGTGGGACTCGATCCCTGGTCTCCAGGATCACACACCCCAGGCTGCAGGCGGCGCCAAACTGCTGCGCCACCAGGGCTGCCCCCTCTCTCCTGTTTTAATGCAGTAATTTAAAGAAAATCTCAGTCATCATATAATTTCATCTGCATATATATTAATATTCACCTCAGCCAGATGATAACTTTATTTCTGTGCTTTCATGATGTCATATTACACTAACAAAATTAACAATAATTCCCTAATATTAGACATGTTCATATTGTCCTGGTTGTCCTCAAAATGTCTTTTATTTGTTTATTTATTTATTTGAGAGAGAGAGAGCAAGTAAGCAAAGCACAAGCAGGGGGAGGGGCAAAGGGAGAAGCAGGCTCCCTGCTGAGCAGGGAGCCAGACATGGGACTCAATCCTAGGACCCTGGGATCATCACACGAGCCAAATGCAGATGGTTAACCGAATGAGCCACCCAGGCACACCCCCAAAATGTCTTGTAAAGGTGGTTTCTACACATTATACATTGCACTAGATTTTACGTTTCTTAAGGTTTTTTTAATCTATGATAGTCGATAGCCATCCCCCCACCGCCATCCCATTAAAAAAAAGGAAAGTACGTATTTGTAAAGAAACCAAATCATTCATCTTACAGAATGTGCCACATTCAGGATTTGGCTGACTGTATCCACACAGTAAATTTTAAATAGTTTGCCTCTATTGCCTGTTAACTGATAGTCACTTTTTTCTTTTTAAAGATTTTATTTATTTATTTGAGAGAAAGAGAGAGAGCATGAGAGAGAGAGAGAGAGTGACTATGACCGGGGGGGAGGGTAGAGGGAGAAGCAGATTTCCCACTGAACAGGGAGCCTGATGCAGGACTCCATCCCAAGACCCTGGGATCATGAGTTGAGCTGAAGGCAGACACTTAACTGACTGAGCCGCCCAGGCAACTGAGAGTCACTTATATCTGAGACTTATTTAGATTTAGTTCCATTTTGGGGGCAAGAATATGTAACAGGTGGTGCTGTGTACCTCCTATTATGTCATAGCAAAAGAAGCCCTACACTTAGTTGTGCTAAGATTGATCCATGGGTTCAGATGTTATAGCCCTGAAAGTGCTGATTCATAGGTCCAGCCCAGACCTCTGAATCAGAAGCTCTAAAGAGAACAGCCCAGGTGATTCTGACACAGGTGACCTATGGGCCAGTAGTGTCTGAGAAACACTATTCTAGAGAGGCATTCTGAGGTTGGAGAAGTTTTGAGAAATAGATATTTCTTTCTTTTTTTTAAAATTTTTATTTATTTATGATAGTCACAGAGAGAGAGAGAGAGGCAGAGACACAGGCAGAGGGAGAAGCAGGCTCCATGCACCGGGAGCCCGATGTGGGATTCGATCCCGGGTCTCCAGGATTGCGCCCTGGGCCAAAGGCAGGCGCCAAACCCCTGCACCACCCAGGGATCCCAGTTTTGAGAAATAGTATTAATTTTATGTGTCAAATTGACTGGGACATGGGGTACCCAGACTTTTGGTCAAACATTATTTCTGGGTCTGTTAGGGTATTTTTAGATGAGATTAGCATTTGAATGGGTAGACTGAGTTATGCATATTGCCCTCCCTCATGAGGGAGGACCTCATCCAATCAAAGATATGAGTAGAACAAATAGGCTGAGGAAGAGGAAACTCCTCTTCCCTGAGTGAGCTAGAATGTCAGTCTTTTCCTGCTTTTGGACTCTAAACGAAAACTTGACTCTGAACCGGCTGGCTTTCAGACTGTAAGTTATAGTTAAAACGATTGGTTCTCCTGGATCTCCAGCTTGCCAACTGTAGGTCTTGGGACTTTTCATCTTTCATAATTGAATGATCCAGTTCCTTAAATCTTTCTAACTTATTGGTTCCATTTCTCTGGAGAACCTTGCCTAATATACTGTACTAAACAATGCAAAATAATGTTTTTACTACAGGACTTTTCAGATTCTTTAATGTATGCTAACATCCATTGTGATTTTCCAAGCAGGGGGATAGTTTGTAGCATTTCCCAGACAAAGAAACCCTTTGCAGTTATCCACCTTGCAGGGCTGGTGTTCCACAGAGTGTTATGGTAAACACAGCTTTGGTGTCATGTAGAATAAACAAACCTCCTTAACTTTCTATCTGCCAGCTCTTCATATATTTGAAGGTAGCAGTTTCTGTTCTTGGACGTCTCTTTTTTAGGGTGAATTCCACGTACTTCCAAATTTTCCTCATGTGCTTAGTCCAGCATCTTGTTTCTTTTTTTCCTGGGGTATTCTCTAGTTAGTCAAGGGGGCCTCCTAAATAGTTGTGGTTCTTGTAGGATGTGAGGGCCTTGAATAAGGCCCTGAGAAACAGCTGGTGTTCACCTGGTACAGAAAAAGTAGGACTTCTCATTGGTCTGCAAAATAAACTTTTGGTACCTCAAATTATCTGCTCTTTTTAGAACTATCCTTAGAAGTTTCTGCTGCTTCATTTCCTTAAAATGTTTAACAACAAAGAGAATAACTGGTTCATTGAACAGAACCTTTGGGTATGATTTGACCAGGGCTCAAATGGAGAGAGCTGACCTTCCTCCATTTCTTTGCTCTCCTCATTCCCCTATTCTCAGGCAGACTCTCCTTTGGTGGTTACAAGATGGCTGCAGCGACCCCCAGGGCCATGTCCTTCCTTTCTCATTCATGTCTTGCAGAAAAGAGCAGATTCAGCTTCTTGTGAGATTTCCAATCTTTAGATACTTCTTTCTGCTGATACTTCTATCTGGATGGAAACAAATGAGCCTTTCCTTTTCTTTATTTCCCAGTTTGAGTATATATCCAAACACACTGACTGTCACACATGTTGCAGTGCCTAGAAGCAGCTAAGAGGCCAGAGAAATTCAACATCAGTGGATGGGGAGGGGCTCAAACTGTACCTTGGTTAGCCTCTGGTCTTTGGTAGTTCAATAATTTACCTACCTGCCTCCTCCTTCCCTGGCCCTTTTATAGCCGAGGCCAAGAGCTTAGGTGATTTTTCAGTGGTTACACAGATGCAAGGCAGAGCTATGTCAGAAGCTCTCTTCTGCAAAGGCTGGGACTCCCCACATTATATGGGATATCCTACTTGCAAACTTTATTTCTTAGGCAAATACTTGAAGGTGCTTTTTATTTTTTAAACTATTAATTTGGGTGAGAGAGGGAAAGTGAACATAAATGGGAAAGAGGGGTAGAGGGAGAAGCAGACCCCTGGCTAAGCAGAGATCCTAATGTGGGGCTCCATCCCAGGTCCTAGTATCGTGACCTGAGCTGAAGGAAGACACTTAACTGAGCCACCCAGGAGCCCTGCTTGAAGGTACTTTTGAATTCTGCAACATTTGAAACTGCTTTCCTTGATTAACTCTGAATATGCTTTTTGTTTTGGAGGCCAGTCAGAAGGGGCAGCAGCTACTACTCATGGCCTGTCTTTGAACTTTGGTTCCAAGAGATGGGGAGCTGCAAGGCTTCCTGAGTGGGCAGGGTTTGTGATCTTGTGAATGACTTTATATCAAACCTTTAAAAATGACAGAGTTTAGAAATCTCAGTGTAAGAAAACTCTGAGGTGCAATATATAAACAACCATACACACACACACACACACACACACACACACATATTTATTGGGCAAATAGTATTAAAATGAAAACAATATATTTAAAGTAATACATAATTTTCCTACTCTTTTCAGCTCATCTATTTGATGTGTTTCTTGCTCCCTCCTAGGCCCTTTACATACTTATAGAGTAAGAGTTTTGAAGAATGGTCAAGGGTAATGTTTCTAGTATCAGATAGGTCTAGGTTCAAATTCTGGTATAGTCACTTACTAGGTGATTGTAGGCAAACTGACTAAATTTGCACACTTTTGGCTTTGAATCTGTAATATGAGAAAACTAACACCACTACTACACATATCAACTGATTTTTGTGTTAATGGGGAAAATGCTTGTAAAGGGTTTAGTACAGTGCATAACCCACATACTATATAGATATTAATTTTTATACTATCATAATTATGCTATTTACATAGTTATAATTGTAGCATACATTTTTTTATTTTTTTATTTTATTTTTTATTTATTTTTTTTCATATGCTTTTTTTCTGTGTTCATGTAATATGTGATCAACATGTAACATTTTATCTGAAATAATTAAAAATTTATATAGAAAGAATTTCTTGGGAAATAGAGGATATTTTAATCCTTAGCACTCCAGTCCAAATCTCCTGCCTAGAGGTCACATTTTGAGTTCCTTGCAGCTCTTGATGATCTTGGGTCCACTCACAGCAACTGGGCAGCAGCTTTTCCTCTCTTTTAGCTGATATAGTGGGGTCAGGATGCATAGAAGCCATCTGTGGCCAGTAGCTTCAGGGAGTAGTGCCTGGCTGATCAGAGCCTTGATAAAGTTGGCCCCACTTAGCTTTCTAGAGGGTACCGGTTTTTCCCTTCCCACTGTAGCTGGGTAGGTAAGGTTTTATGGTATATGATAATGGGATCTTGCATTTAGAGTCTCTTTCTGTCTCTGCTATGTCAAGGGGCTGTCTTGAAAGGACAAAAATTCATCTTTAAATAGTAGTATTCCTATGAAGTTAAAAGAGGCATAGAGAGGCAAAGAGAGAATGGACTCCTAGATAATTCCATGATGGCTGGACTAGGGTCTGGCTGGGGAAGCTAGGGATAAGAGGAAAGCAGACTATTAACGGTTTGTGCCCTGTTATTCCCTCAGCATCCTTTCTTCTAGAAGATGCTATCTGACACTTAGGAATGTAAGGCCTACCATCTCTCCTCTAGCTTAGCTTCAAAGGCCTAGGCAAAGTGGTCAAGGGGGTAAAACTTGTCTCTCACAATTTCTGGGTCTTGAAGGTGCTCCTTACTTTGCCTCTACCATCTACCAAACAGCCTAGTCATGGAATACTCCGCTATTCCTTAGGCTGTTTAGATTAAACCAAATCTCAGGTGATAGTGATGTAACGTGTTACCCTTTTTGTTTGTAAAGGGTTATTTGGAGAGAGGGGAATCCTTGCTACTCAGAATTAGGACACTTGGATTAAATTCCTGTTAACTAGGAAAGATATTGATCTTGGGCTAAATCTCAATATCTTTTGGCCTCATTTTCTCATATTTGAAGCAAAAAAAACCTTAATCAGATGATCTTAACATCTAGAACTTAGTTTTCTGTGAGTATCTGTATGTGTGAAGCAAGTCATGGGGATAGGGTATACTTCTTAATCAATCAATCAATCAATCAATCAATCAATTAATTAAAAAATTTAATTCCTGTATATTTAACATACAGTGTTATATTAGTTTCAGATGTACAATATAGTAGTTCAGCAGTTCTCTACATTACTCAGTGCTCATCATGACAAGTACTTTTAATCCCTTTCACCTATTTCACCAATCCCCACCCACCTTTCCTCTCGTAAACCTCAATTTGTTCTTTATAGTTAAGAGTCTGTTTTTTGGTTTGTCTCTTTCTTTCTTTGTTTGTTAGTTTTGTTTCTTAAATTCCACATATGAATGAAATCATATGGCATTTGTTTATCTCTGCCTGACTTATTTCACTTAACATTATACTCTAGCTGTATCCGTGTTGTTGCAAATGGCAAGATTTCATTTTTTTTAATGCCTGAGTAATATTCTATTGTACATATACACCACATCTTCTTTATCTACTCTTCTGCTGTTAGACACTTGGGCTGCTTTCTTAGTTTGGCTATTGTAAATAATGCAGCAATAAACACAGGGTGCATATATCGTTGTGATTTAGTGTTTTCATCTTCTTTAGGTAAATACCCAGTAATGGAATTACTGTGTCATATGGTAGTTCTATTTTTAATCTTTTGAAGAACCTCCATACTGTTTTACGAGTGGTTACACAAGTTTGCATTCGGGATAGGATATACTTTTGGTATAAGGCCTTTCTGGTACATTCTAACTAAGTCACAATCTATGCATTCTGTTCCATGTTATTCTCCTGAGATAGACATCAGGAAGTTAGGGAGCTCAGGGTGAGGGCAATGGGTGCCACAGTTATGATCTGTAATTTCTATGGACATCAGCTGGGGACTACGAAATGGATTACTCTTGGAAAGGTATAAGGAACAATCAGAGGAATGAACCACATCCTGTCTCTGCACATAGCATTGTTCTGAGGCAAGGGAACAACATGTGGCTTATCATTTCATATATATGAATTTCCCACATTTCTGTCTGGCCATATTTTTGGGGCTCCCAACTTGACAGGGGTTTCAGGCTGAGTTATCAGGACACAAAACAAGACAAACAAGAAGCAACAGCTGTCCCTGGGAGAGAAAGAATCAATAATCCATAACCAATATTTTTTTCCTGCCAATCTGAATTTGGAAAGAAAGGTACAACATGAAATTTTACCTTCATCTCTCAACCAAGCACCACAGACAGAGATCTGGGATAGCTGACTTCCATAAAAAATTCTTATCCTTTGTTGGCTTCCATGTTTTCCCAGGGTGCTGTCTGCAGGCTCCAGAGTGAGTGGAGTGTCCCATTGAGTCTCATCTTAGTCACCAAACTACAGAGGAGAAAAAAGAATTATTCCTCTATGCTTTATACTGTCTGGCTGAGACCATTTTTTTTCTAGGGTATCTTGTAAATGGATAAGCTTAGCTCAATGGTGGCATCCAAATCAGCAAAGAAGAAGTCAAACTTTTACTCTGTATAGATGGTGTGATACTCCTTTGGGTTTTCTAGAAAAAAAATTTGGTTTTTCTCTGCCAAAAATTTGCTAGAACTGATAGGAATTCGGCAAAGTCATAGGATATAAAATCAATGCACAGAAGTCAGTTGCATTTTTGTACACTAACAAGCATCAGAAAGAGAAATCAAAGAATCGATCCCTTTTGCAATTGCACCAAAAACCATAAGATACCTGGGAATAAACCTAACCATAGAGAATTAGTTGTATAATGATATGGAAAACTAACTTTGATTCAGGGTTAGGGGAAAGGTTTTACAAAAAGGTGAAACTTAATGGGGTCTTGAAGGCTATGGAGGAGTTCACCAAGTGAACAAGTGTGTAGTGGAGGGGAGAGATATCCGTATGTGTGATGGATCTAGCAAGTTTGGAGTGACAGAGTGCATCAGGTATGTGAAGAATGGACTGAGGTATGAAAGATAGGTCAAACCAGGTTCTGAAGAGTTTTATAATAATACTAAAGTGTTTAGGACTTTAATCTCACCAAAAGCTTCCAATGACATTGCAAACTTCCCAAACAAGAGATACACATAATGAGATCGGAATTTTATTTAAAGCTCAAAATTACATTACCAAAAGAGATAGTGATGTTATTAATAACTGGTGTTTACTGTACATTTATTGTATAGAGACTTTAAGGCCTTCTGGGAGTCCCAAAGGGACCCAGAGACTGGAAGGAGTATATATTCGTCCACTTGTGGTTTTGCAGGTGATATAAAAGAGTGGTAGGTAGAAGGGTGACCTTGAAGGACCCATGCTTAAGGCTGTTTCCCAGACACAATTCATTCAGAAACTTTTAATACCTAACTCTTCTCTTTTACCTGTCTTATAATAGTAACAGCACAAGGAAATTCTACAGTTTCTCTGTAGATCAGGCGTGAGAATCTGGAGGTCTATTTTAAAACTCCAGAAATAGTCCATATTAAGATGATTAAGAAAGATCTATGAGGCTACCTCCCTTGCTGTAAATTGTGTACTTTATGTTAAAATTGATTACTGCCATCATTCATATGAAAGCTGCTGCTGAGCATCTCCCTGAATCTGCAGCTCATTGGATCACACTGCTATCAGGCTAGCTCTGCAGAATGCACAATTTTGGTTTTCCAGTGTATAATTCAGTGTCAGAAGAGTTTATGTGCTGTTTAAGATCCTGTAGCCTATAGATAGGAAACACATTCCAAATGCAGTAATTATATTTTTAGAGTGCTAGTTCTACGCTATTAAGTCAGAGAGGAAAGTCTGGCAGGATTGGGGACTAGTGCTAAAGACAATAATGTCAATATTCTAGCTAAGAGGTTAGGGTTATGGCAGTGGTCCTCGCATTCAGCAATTGGATACATAGTCCCTTGTGAATTCTATATCTTCTTATCCCTTTTCAGAAAGCAAGGGGATTTAAAAAAGCCTTCTGTTGGGGGAGCACTGGAAATGTAGCAAAGGTTTATGAATGAATACTCTTTTTTAGTTGCTCTTTCTCTGCCTTATCCTTCCTCATTCTTTCATTTCATTTCCATTTCTCTTTGATAAAGAAGTGGGAAGAAGGGGTGCCTACGTGGCTCAGTAGACTGAACGTCTGACTCTTGGTTTAGTCTTGGGTCATGATATCAAGGTCCTGGGATCAAGCTCCGTGATGAGCCCTGAGTCAGGCTCCATGGTCAGCTTGGAGTCTGCTTGTCCCTCTCCCTCTGCTCCTCCTTATACTCGCTTGATCTCTCTCTCTCTCAGGAATAAATAAATACAATAAAAGAAGTGGGAAGAAAATACCACAATATTAGTAAAAAAAAAAATGTACATGTAGTTAGGAGACCTGGGTTTTGTTCTGACTTTGGTGTGTGACCTTAAGGGAATCAATTTACCTCTCTGAGCCTCCAATTCTGACTCTATAAAATGAAGTGGCTAGACTATGTAGTTATAATATTTTTTGATCTCAACTTCTCTTCCCTTCTATGAAAGAAAGTTGAAATGAAAAAGGCTGGAGGGCATCTGGGTGGCTCAGTGGTTTGAGCATTTACCTTTGGCTCAGGTCATGATCCTGGGGTCCTGGGATCAAGTCCCACATCAGCCTGCTTTTCCTTCTGCCTGTGTCTCTGTCTCTGTCTCTGTCTCTGTGTCTCTCATGAATAAATAAATAAAATCTCAAAAAGAAAAAGGCTGAGGGATACCAATAGCATGCACTCTTGGTGTTGGGGGTCAGACCTCCTTAGAGTTGGTGATGGGCTCCTTTGTTTTGAGTATCTCCTTTTTCCACTCTGTTTCTCCTTTTACTCTATTTTTTTTTTCCTGGTTCCCATTGGTGATAAGAACCTTGTACAAGGGTGTTCTATGGATCATTCTTTAGGCATTTCCCAATCCTAACCTTGTCTATCAAACCTTGACAGTTCTGAGTCCTCTTTCCCTCTCCACACTCTCCCCACCCCGCCCTGAGTACTATCAAGTAAAACAAATGAGATGGATACATGATTTCATAATTATGATGTAAATGACTTATTTTCAGCAGACATCATTTTTTAGATGCCTGTAGCCTCTTCTATTTAATAACCACCCATTGAGCACCCACTATATACAAAGCCCTCTTTTATTGACAGTGGGGATTTAGATAAATGAGATATGGACCCTGCCCTCCAGAGTGCACACTTTAGGGAGAAACACATACTACTTTGTGTATGTGTTGTAACCTTGACTGACTGTGATGTAACCTTGTCTGTGAGGAGAAGAGGGAACCCTGTGTTCAGCTGGGTCTTGCTGGTTGATGGGGTGGATTTTGAAAAGCAGCAGTGGGTGGAGGGAAGGGCAGGTCAGTTATAGAACACCTTTAGGATAAAGGCCCATAGCAGGGAGCAATTTAAAATCTGTTTAGTGAAAGACAAGTAGTGTGTGGGTATGATGATTTGGGTGTGAGGACAGAGTTGGAAGATCAGCTGCAGTAGAATCAGAGTGAGTAGGGCTTTGAATGCCATGCTGAATAATCCAGGTAGCATAGTATACGTGGTTGGGAGCCGTTGAAAGTGAGCTAAGGCATGGCATGAGCTGAAGCTCTGTTCTCCTTAGAATGTGTCATGTTGGAGGACTGGAGTGGGAAGTGTAGACTGAGCCATGGTCTATTTGCATAAGAGATCCAGAGTCCTAGATTTCAGGAGGGACACAAGCACTACTTTTTTGTGCAAGATCTGAGAGACATCACCCATAACCCTGTGTAAGTGTGACAGGAATAAGGGACATTGGTAGCCCACAAGTTTGATTTGGAGAACCTAAGAAATGCCTCTGGGGTTTCTCGGGATGCTTTGGGAAGAATTAGAAGGGTCTGCAGGTCCTGTAGAGTGGGTGGAAGTGGAGCCAGGTAAATGCTTTTGTGCGGATGTCACTGTCTCACTGGGAAGCTGTGGTTAAGAGAAGAGGAAGGGAGTTTGGAAGGTAATGAACTAGGAAGAAAAGTAGATGACTGAGGACCACGACTTTGTGGAGTCACAGTGGTGGCCCTTCCACACCTCTCATTGTCAGGGTTGGTGTGCTTGTTTGATTTCAGCACAAAGCCAATACTAACCAGGCTCTCCTTCCTTTTATGCCTCTCAAAGTTAGGAGCATGGAGACAAGTACTGTGAGCTCATTGTCACTTCTCACCTGAGCAACACCCTAGGAGATATCCCTGGTCTAGCAGCTTTTTAAAAATTTCTTAGACTCGTCTAAAACCTAGGGATTAGCCAGTAAGCTTCCTCACATCACAGAAAGAACTAAGGAAGATTTGAAGGAAGAATAGTTGGCCTTTTCACTCTCCTCCTTGGTCTGCTACAGAAACACATCCTGGTGCTCACTTGTCCACCTTTCCCCAGAAACCTGAAGAGTCAGCACAAGGAAAGTGAGAAGACTCTAACTTCCAGATAACCAGAGGGAGATGCACAGACTTAAAAGGCTGAGGGGCTTATTTCAGTCCATGCAGAGTCACCTTTCACATTTCAACGCCCTGGATCTTGTATTCTCGAGGCAGCCCCCTCTCAGATACACTCAACACATCCACTTAAGTAACTCGATTACTCTCGCAGGAGCTTTTACATAATGCACCTCCCATCAGGTGGGGCGCTCAATCATTCAGCACAGGACCCAGCATCTCTCCTCTAATATCACTTTTACACACAGCTAATGAACACAGGTTCCCAACAAGTGACTGCACCAGTCAATAAAGGACGGCGCAATCCTACCTGCCCAGGCCGCTGCCGCCGCCGCCTCTGGAACCAATTAGCCTGCTCCTTCCTGGGTGCTGCGGGAATACATTTCCCAAAGTGGTTCTCCTGCTCACCCTGGGGTTATCTTTCTGTCTTCTTCTTCTTTGCAGAGGGCATGCAAAACAGGGGAGGCTGTGGCAGTTCCACTGACAAGCTAGACAAGTTAGCACTGGGAGCTGGGGATGTGATTTAAATTCACCATCCAATTTCATGGTCTTGATCTAAGCAAAGGGGTCCAGGGTGATTTGGGATGTGGGGAAGATATGAGGAAGCCCCACCATTCCTGATGCTCTAAAAAAGCAAGGAAGCTGCTGGGAGAACAGGCTGGTTTGTACCTCAGACCCTCTCCTTTTCAGGTCTCATGGTTTGAACTGTTACCTGCAGGTACAGATCCAGGAAGAAATAGAAGTGCATGTTCCCCCATTTGCACTTGTCTTTTCTCCTGCTCTCCCCAGCCATGAAATCAGTTAGTTGTGAAGGAATGGTCCCTGAACTGCAAGTCAGGATGCACTGACAGTCTCTGGCTGGGTGACTTCAGGCAGGAAAGCTTACCAACTTTTTCATTTGTGCTACTGTGCAATTCCTGCTCTGCCTCTTTCATTAGGCTGCTGAGAGGACCACATGATGAAGTCCCTGTGAAAATACTTTGTAAAAGTAGAGCTCTGCATAGATACACAGTGTTGAGTGCTATTTTAGGGAAGCAATGACTAGAAGTCTGCAGATTAGAACTCTGAGTTATTTTCTTCAGCTTTGCTACTTACTATCTCAGGGGCTTTGGATATATCACTTTACCTATATGGGACTCAGTTTTCTCATTGAGAAATTGGGGAAGGTAAAGCCTGCTTCATAAAATCGTTTGAAAATTAAGAGAGGGGCAGCCCCGGTGGCTCAGCGGTTTAGCACCGCCTTCAGCCCAGGACGTGATCCTGGAGCCCCGGGATCGAGTCCCACATCAGGCTCCCTGCATGGAGCCTGCTTCTCCCTCTGCCTGTGTCTCTGCCTCTCTCTCTACCTGTGTCTTTCATGAATAAATAAATAAAATATCAAAAAACATTTAAAAGAGATAATAGGTATATTTAAACACTGTGGAGTATTGTACAAATGGAAGGGATTGTTATTGCCTATGTTGATTTAATCATGGCCTTAATCCAACTCTCCCAGCTCTTGGGTATTTTATTTGCATTTTACTACTTTCTACCAGTTTTTATGCCACTTTTTCTTTAGTTCAAAAAAAAAGTTTTTCCTTTTAGGTTTTCTTTCTTTCTTTCTTTCTTTAATTTTTTAAAAAAGATTTTAAATTATTTATTCATGATAGACACAGAGAGAGGCAGAGGCAGAGGGAAAAGCAGGCTCCCTCTGAGGAGCCCAATGCAGGACTCAATCCCAGGACCCCAGGATCACGATCTGAGCCAAAGGCAGATGTCCAACCACTGAGCCACCCAAGTGCCCTTCTTTTAGGTCTTCTTGATAAGACAATAAGGTTCTCATACAAAGCCTGCATAGGCCAGGTCTGCATTGGGTTCTTCAATCCCATTGAAGGCCTTGTATACAATCACTGCTTAATGAATGCTGTAGACCCATTGAAGCCACTTGAGCACTCAGGTCCATCTTCTGAGTGTTACCACATTTCCAAGAGGGATGCTAGTGGTCTGATTCAAGGGAAGAAAACAAGTGAGCTCAGAGAGATATTCTTTGGTGATTTCTTCTTTCCTTGATATACTTTTACTTTGATTCAACAAATGAGTCTGGTTTGCTAAGCTAACTGTGAAAGCCAGTCACTCATAACAAGTTCTCCCCCAGCAAGGCAGTAAAGTCTTTAGTGATGGGGCTTCATCATAACTAATGGAATGAGACAAGAAGAGTTATCTCTTGAACAAAAGTTACAATCTCCATTTCAGTCTAATACAATATCTTAAACTGAAAGATGCAATGAGATACAAATACCTTTGTTTTTTCTGGTTGGAAATAACACTTTTGAAACTTTCGGGTTATAAACCATTGCATTTGTATATAGTTTTTTTAAAAAAGATTTTATTTATTTATTCATGAGAGACACACAGAGAGAGGCAGAGACATAGGCAGAAGGAGAATCAGGCTCCCCAGGACTCCAGGATCATGACCTGAGGTGAAGGCAGACACTCAACCACTGAGCCACCAGGTGCCCCTTGTATAGTTTTCAACAGAATGAATTTCCATTGGCATTAGCAATGGTGAGTCTTGGGAATCTTGTACCTGGTGCCTAGAGTGCAAACAGCAACTCTCCAGTTCAATCTTATTAATCACTTAGTTTCTATCAGGTGCAAAGTACTGTGCTGAGTTTTGTGAGAGACACAGAGAAGGGGGAGATATGGTTCCTGCACTCACATTAACTCATATCCACACTGGATCTGAATTACAGGGGAGTAGGGCCTGGAGGTGTGTTCCCTAGCAATTATTAATGAATGCTTTCTTTTAGTATGTGGGGTCCTAGAATCAAACTCCATAACTTCATGCATCCATGCTTTATTTCTAGAAGTCCAAACCTGAGTCCTGCTTCTCTTCCTGTTTCCTCCACAATGACACTAGCCACAATAATATTTGGCCAGTTTCTGACTTATCAAAGGGATCTCTGTGATGCCTGACAGCATCACTGATGTTGAAAAATCATGGACCAGAGATAGCAGATGATAGCAGTAAAAGGAGACAGGGATGGTTAGGACAGGGAAGGGGGAAAATGTTAGGATCAAGGTAAATTTCTTTTTGGTTGAAGGTAATTTATGTAGTCCTGATCATTTTAAGAAATTTCTCAAGGCTGTGTTGATATGTGTGTATATTTCCCCTTTGCCCTCCTTTATCTCTAAAGTCTTCCAAGATGTCACTGGATAGAGGCCTGTAAATGCCCTTGCAGTCACTATTATAAGCTATTAGATCAAGATTGCAGTGATAAATAGATCCAGGTCCAAAGTTATTTCAATGTTTCCACAAAGACATAACTTCTTTAATTATGAAAGCCCAACTTACTCAAGTCCCTTGAGAGAATTAACAAGGGAAGAGATGCAGTCCAAAGCCAAACCACACTCTGAGTCCTTAATAAAGGCAAGTTTCCATTTGGAGCCAATGGTAGGTCTTCCTCCTTGTGATTAATGTGCAACAAACTGGATTCCTGTACAGTTGATTCTTCATGGTGTGTGTGTGTGTGTGTGTGTGTGTGTGTAGAAGACACTCCACAAGGGGAGGGTAAGAAGTGGTGAGATAAATAAACTTTTGATGAACCCTAACACTATCTGGTAATTACCAGGATGTTGTGCATGGGATGTATGAGGGTTTTTCCAACTATATTTTTTTATTTTAAAAATTTTAACAAAGCATTAGAGTCTGGAAAATATAGCACAGGCCTATTTCATTGAAAGGTTTGCAGTTTACTGTTAAATTAAGTATAGCTAAATGGATATAAAGCACATTTGGATTGTGATCCAATCCCCTTGGGCATCTTCAGTGAGAAGGTGGAGGGTGGTGTGTGAAGGATTCAGGAAGGTAGCAATGATCCAGGCCCTGGCTACCTCCTCCAAATCCCACCCGCATTGCTGCTCAACGGGAGACAGGGGAGAGGTTGTGCTTTCAATGTGCCTAGCCTTAAGTCTGGATTAGTATTTTTTCCTTTTAAACACTTAAAAAATTGACATTTTCAAGTATACACAAAAGTAGAGAGAATAGCTTAATAAGCCCCCATGTTTCTCTTTTTTTTTTAAAGTCTTTTTTTTTTTTTAAATTTTATTTATTTATGATAGTCATACAGAGAGAAAGAGAGAGAGGCAGAGACACAGGCAGAGGGAGAAGCAGGCTCCATGCACCGGGAGCCTGATGTGGGATTCGATCCCGGGTCTCCGGGATCGCGCCCTGGGCCAAAGGCAGGCGCCAAACCGCTGCGCCACCCAGGGATCCCAGCCCCCATGTTTCTCATTACCCAGCTTCAACAATTACCAACATTTACCAATCTTATTTTATTTATTACAGCCTCCCCCCCATTTTTACATACTTCAAACCAAATCTCAGACATCATGTTTGGTAAGTTGTTAATACTTCAATGTGAATTCACACTGATAACTTAAAAAAAGTGACATACACCTGATACCATTATCAAATTGAATACAAATTTAATAAATAATATTATCTACTACCTAGTTCATATTCAGTTTTGCTAATTGTCTCCAAAATGTATTTTTCCATTTGATTTTTTTGAATGAGAATTTAAACAAGTTCCAACCAGTGCATTTAGCTGATTCTCTTAAATCTCTTTTAATCTATTCAGTTTCCATGTCATTGATTTGTTGGAGAAATTGGTATTTGTATCCCCAGTGGATAAAAATGGTCTTTGGTAGAAGAAAGACCACTGGATAAAACAGCAGGAGACCAATGTTCAAGGTCCAGCTCTGCTAGTAATTATCAGTATGACCTTGGGGTACATAGTTGACCTTCCTAACTCTTAGTTTTCTCATCTAAGAAAAAAAAGAATTTTGATCAGGTCTATGAGACCCCTCCCTCTTTAAAAATATTTATTTATTTATTTATTTATTTATTTATTTAAAGATTTTATTTATTTATTCATGACAGACACAGAGGCAGAGACTTAGGCAGAGGGAGAAGCAGACTCCTTGTGGGAGCCTGATGTGGGACTTGATCCCAAGACCCCAAAGTCATGACCTGAGCCAAAGGCAGACGCTCAACCACTGAGCCACCCAGGCATCCCTAAATGTTTCTCCTTTATACTTCTGCTCTCAATCTATAAAAATCCACCTCTCATAAGGCCTTAAGCCTATGCAAGGTAGCTCATTGTTAGCATGTAATCTCCAATGTGAAATAATCTTAGAAAATGAACTGTTAGCTATAAATTCATAATAATCTTAGAAAATGAACTGTTAGCTATAAATTCATAATAACAAATTTTATAAGAAGAAAAGGCTGTGATTTTATTTTCAGGTTTTTGGAAATAGTTTTCAGGAAAAAAATGACAAGAACACATAAAAAACTTGAAATCATTCATTAAACTATGAACTCTTAACACAGGAAGAGACTTTGAATTCTTCTCCTTCTGAAAGCAGAAACTACTTCCAAAATGTCCCTCACTTAGGAGGGACACATCTTTCCCAAGTGTGATATACTTCACTTCATAAAAGGAACACAATTTTTAATCATTTAAAACAAAAAAATAAAATAAAATAGGGAAGGTGGGTCTCTCATGTTATATGCTTTTAGAAAAAGTTCACACCTTTGAAGCAGCTTTGCAATATGCAGAGTACAGTACTGGCTTCAAAAGTTAACGTGACCGTGCATTTGCATTACCTAATGTGAAGAGCTGCTGTCAACTTCATCTATAAAAATTAGCAAGTTAAATTCTTTCAAGTACTTTAATTACCTGTCTTATACCTGGGATAAGGCTGAAACAAAAACAAAATAGAACAAAACAAAAAATCAGCTAACAAAGAGCTGTTAATAAGGAAAAAAACAAAACAAAACAAAACAACTACCTTTAAAATATTGATTACTCTGAGATGCAATCAAATGAAAATCAATCCTGGATGACAAAACAAATTTCTAATTCCATACATAAGTTCTATTATGCACTGAAAATTTCCTCTATCAGAATATTCTGATTACAATAAAGAGATACATAAAATGGGAACAGTTAGAAAACATGATTATTTGGTTCGTTTCAGGTCTACTGGTCCAGCTGCTGGCCATACAAGTCTCCGGGTTTTCAACGAAGTGTGACCAGTTCTTCGGAAGAGGTAGGGTGAATGGCAACCGTGTTGTCAAAGTCAGCTTTGGTCGCTCCCATTTTTACCACAACAGCAAAACCCTGCAGCATTTCATCACACCCAATTCTTTGCATATGGATCCCAACCACCTTTTCCTTCACAGTGGCACAAACCATTTTCATCACACATTTTGTTTTCCTTTTGGTAACTGCAAGATACATTGGGGTAAAGGTGGTTGAATAGGTCTTCATATTTTCTTTTCCATATTTATAAATGGCCTCATCTTCTGTGAGTCCCACTGTCCCAATCGGGGTGGGGCTGAAGACAACTGTGGGGATGTTGTCTTAGTCTAATTTGGAATCTTCTTTGCATTCAAAAAGTCTATGGGCAAGTTTTCAGCCAGTAGCTATGGCAACTGGAGTGAGAAGAACTTTTCCACACACATCCCCAACTGCATAGGTGCCTTTCACGCTGGTATTCTGGAATTCATCTACTATGATATGACCTTTGTCATCAGTTTGAATCCCCACTTTGTCTAAATTCAGGCTACTGGAGTTTGGGTCCCACCCAATGAACCACAGCAGGCAGTCAACATCTGGAATCATGGTCAAGGTGGGTTTCCTACCAGGAACTGAAGTAATCATGCACAGTTCCAAGCCTGAGGATGTCTGTTTAACTTCCTTGACCTGTGAGTACTTCAGGACCTCTATGCCGGAATTCTCCAGTTCTTCAGTGCAGTTTGAACTGATAATTGAGTCAAAATTTCTAAGTACCTTATCATGCCAGTGACATCTTTGAACCCAGAGTAGAAAGAATCCCAGCTATCTCTACAGCAATGTAACCTACACCAACGATGACACTACGGCCAGGCAATTCTTTCAGTTGGAAAAATCCATGACTGGTTATTCCTAGGCTGGCACGAGGGATCTGGCTCTCCTGAGATGGGAGGGGATGCCGCCTGTGGCAATCAGGATGTGAGGGGCAGTGTATTTGTTCCCATTGACCTCTATTGTGGGCGCAGAATCACACGTGAATGCCGCATGGCCATGGATGATTTCTATATGGGACTTGGTTAGATTATTCTGATAGATGGTTTTCAGGCAACTCACGTAGGCATCACGCTTTTCTTTTATAACCTCCAATTGAATTTACTCTCACAACTTTGAAAGCCGTAATCAACGTAATCATGCATGAATTCAGAGTGGACAGCTGTGTTCCACATTACCTTTTTGGGTACACATCCAACATTCACTCATGTGCCGCCCAGTTTGTGGCTCTCCACCACGGCGGCCCCGGGCGCCCAGCTCCGCCGCCCTGTGCGCGCTGGCCAGCCTGCCCCAGCCGCCACCGATCACCAAGTAGTCTAACGAGGCTGCGGCGGCCGGCAGTGGGCGCCGTGCCTGTGGTTCCTGCCTTCACCATTTATTATTTATTTTGAGAGAGAGAGAGAGAGATTGAGAGAGAGAGAAAACAAGTAGGAGGGGCAGAGGGAGGGAGAATCCCAAGAAGATTTCGTGCTGAGCATAAAGCCCATCATGGAGCTCGATCTCAGGACCCTGAGATCATGACCTAAGCCAAATCCAAGAATCAAATGCTTAACTGTGCTATCCAGGATCCCCGAGACTACTTTCTAGACAGCAGAGGAAATAAGACAGAAATGGTTATTATTCTGGGTGTGCCAGACCCTTAAACTCTCTCAACCTCCCTAAAAGGTAGATATTGTTTCTTCATTTGAGCCTGTAAAAAACTAACCAGCTAAATCCAGTCAGATTTCAAAGAAGATAGACCTTCCTCACTAGCTGTGTCTTCTCCCTTGAAGTCTCTCTGAAACAAAAGGGAAGCACTAGGAGTGGCCCATGCAGTCATTTTCCTTATCTCAACCTTTCCTACCTTGTGGAGCACAACCATTGATTCCTCACCCGCGGGCAGCACATGCCATGTCTGACGTTCCTTCATTCTTCTATAATACATTATGGCCTGAGAAGATTCCAGGGCACGGAACAGTAGAGTGGGAAGACCTGAGTAATAATGACTCCAACCCCTTATGCTACGAACAGATTCCTCTACCACATCCTGGAAACCTCTTTGCCTCTGGGTGGGGGCAGCTCCTTCCAATTCAGTCTAACCACCAGAGGTCTTCCTTACTTGAGATTTTTCCCTTCTGAAATTCCCTGCTACTTGGACTTTGCTCTGCTTTTTGTTGTTTTGACTTTTATTTTGTTTCATTTTAAAAAAAGATTTTATTTATTGATTGATTTGAGAGCGAGGGAGAGTGAAACAGCACAAGTAGGGAGAGCTCCAGAGGGAGAGGGAGAAGCAGACTCCCCACTGAGCAGGGAGCCCAATGTGGGGCTCCATCCCAGCACCCCGGGGATTATGATCTGAGCCTGCCACAGCAGAGGCTCAACCCACTGAGCCACCCAGGCACCCCAGTTTTTTTTTTTTTAAAGAAACCGTTTATTTTCCATCAACCTCATTTCCACTTTCTGCTTAAGAGTCTGTGGAAGTGGGGGATTCCTGGGTGGCTCAGAGGTTTGGCGCCTGTCTTCGGCCCAGGGCGTGACCCTGGAGTCCCAGGATCGGGTCTCACACCAGGCTCCCTGCATGGAGCCTGCTTCTCCCTCTGCCTGTGTCTCTGCCTCTCTTTCTCTCTCCCTGTCTCTCATGAATAAATAAAATCTTAAAAAAAAAATTCTGTGTAAGAACAGTTTAGGAATACTCACTGGTTGTTCCTACTGGTGCAGGGGCCTGGCCGGTGAGGTGGGAGCTGAAGACTTGTCCTCAGTGGTCGGCTGAGCGTTCCAGTCCTCAGGAGGGAACCTTTGAAGGGTCAGAGGGGGCATCTGCATGCCTTCAGACCAGCTTGCATCTGCCAGTCGAGAAGCAGTAAATTTGGGAGCTGAAGCAATCCATTCACCCTGAAACTCCACCTGGCACAGCCTTTACAGCAGGGGCCTACTCTTCCTTTTCAGTTTCTTCAGGATCTCTACGGAAGAGATCCCGCGTGACTTTCAGCGGGAGCGCCTAGGGTGGCGCCACGCATGCGCAGAACGTCCTGCGGGGCTTCACCGCCTGAGCCGCTGAGGGAGTGCCCTGTGGTGGCCTGGGATGGCGCCGCCCTCTTGGCGCTGAGGACAGTCTGTGTTACACGGGTTAACGTAAGAGCCTCGGTGAGAGGCTGGTGCTCAGCCCCGGAGTCAGTAACCAGTGGAAGACTCGGCTCCGGGGAGGCGCTGCCTGGCTCAGTTAATGAGGTTTCCAGGAGTGAAGCGGCCCATGAGAGGGGTGGCTCTGGTGGGAGCCGCAAACTTCGTGTCAGCACGGCCCACTGGCCACTATCTCTGGAGGATATAACAGTGACATCAGCCAGAAGCTGCCAGCAGAAGCTTCTTTCAGGTCCTCTTCAGATCGATGAGGTAGCGCCATCACTTTTCCTTTCCTAGATGGACTGATCCATTTGGAAGTCAAATTTGATGCCACCTAAGTGGGTTCCTGTTGCAAGGAGTTTGAGAACATCCTCTTTCATTTGCGGGACTTCCGGAGCTCCAGACATCGTGGAAGTTTCTCTTTAATTTATGTAGGAACCCAGAACAGTGCCACATGGACCCCTTTGGTTTTCACATGGCAACTCTGCAGCTGCTGGAAGACTTGATGGTACTTATTCTTGTCTTCTCTGACCAAGGCCCTTCAACACGTACTGTAATGTCAGCTCCTCAGTGCCCCAGCTGCTTTCCCCAGGACATGATCCACTGGCTGATCTCCCTCGCCAAGTGTGGCTCCTGCAGATGGACACGATATTCCAGGTGGGTGACCAGTGTGGAGCAGGGACTCTCGTTGACCTTGTTCTGTACATTACAGACGCTGTCCCAGGACAGGCAGCTTTCTTCTATAAAGGACAAGAATGTGGCTGGGAGTTGGAATGTTGGCGGAGCTCAGAACCAGAGGTGGCCTCTGGGAATGGCTTTCAGGAAGTGAATGAGACTCAAATGAGGTAATGGGTGTAAAAGCCACAGACAAGTATAAAATTCCATGAAAATGTAAGGAGCACAGTAGTGTCAGCAGGCTCTTGTGCAATGTAGTAGGGCAGGTGCTAGGAAGCATTGTAATTTGCTCTGGTTCTTATAAGATAGAGATCCTACAGGGTTTCTTTTTTCCCCCACTCTAATTCTAATTGCTACCTTGGACAAGTCCTTTAAACTTTCGGCTGTGCTTTTTTTGCTGCTTGAGACATTATTTTGCTACTAATGACTGTAAGTCCCTCTTCATGTTTCTTCCAATCCCCTCCTCCCACCCGTACTACTGCTGCAGCCCTAGACCCATAGGCAGTTCTGGAAGGGTGTATCCTAGGAACTGGTAATCTTTATCACCTTTCTGTGACCTCCATGACATGTGGGCTGAGCATCCATTTGTGGCAGTGCTGTCCTCGTCAGAGTGGAGGAGGGGGTAACTGTTATTAGCCTCTTACCAAATTCCCTTGAGTCAATGTCAGGCTTCCCTGGCCTGTACTCTATACCTTCTCACTCCACCAGCAGTGGCATGGGTTGGGGGAGGGATGTAAAATACATACACTACTCTTTTCTCTGGAAAAAGGGTAACCCAGGAAGGTTGAAGTGTCCTTGGGTACACTGCCAAGGCCTGCTTCTCCCACAGCATGGGGTTAGGAGAAGGGAATTGGATTTGCTGGGTGACACCCAGAGGTCAGAACAACTCATGACGTTCTCCTTCCTGAGCAAATGTGGTGGTTTCAATGGTACCAATGTTGGGAGAGTACTTCCGTGATGCTAGTGTACTCCGTACCTTCTAAATCAGCCAAACTGTCAACATAAATCATCCTTGCTCCAGACATTTGTTTTTTACCCAACAAAGCCATCAGACTCTCGCCTGAAATTGTACAAGGAAAGTTTAAGACAAGCTCTGTGCAACAAATTCCTTTTCTCCCTGTTTCCTCCCTCTGCTCCTCTTTAGTCGCCATTGTTCAGCAAGGGATTACTGTGCAAACCAGGCAACCTAACCTCTCTTTCACTCAACAAAGAAATTCAGCAATCTCTGAGGCCGTGTCACCTTGCCAGCAGAAACACTGAACGGCAGTAGTGCTGAGAGTCAACACTAATAGCTGACACCAAATTAAACTGCCAGACTCAGTGTGATGTAGCTCTGTCACCTCTTGACATTTCTGATGTGAGTACAGGGGCTTCTGCAGGAAATTCATCAGCTGTAGTTCATGACGCATCATCTTTACATATCTGTCCATCTACATTTGTCAGCAACAGGCAAGCCTCAAATGACTTCAGTGATTGGTATATAGATTGCACTACTTCTAGACATAGTAAACAGGGCTTTAACTCTTGGGGCTCCTTCAGCTCTGCCTTCCTTGCTGACAAGGCCTGGTTACTGGTATTGCCATTCTCCTTGAGGTTTGGGTAGTGATTGACAAAGGCTGATTAAGAAGACCCCCTTTCTTCTCTCCCACTAACCAGGATCTCAGATTTGTTACATCTTTCCAAGTTAGCTATTCTGTGGATGCACCTGCTCTCTGATGTATATTTCTAGGATGTCACCTAAAAACTCATATTTGCTTGTTAATGGCTTGATTTGCCATTGCTCTGATGGGGAAAATTAGAAATTTAGTACAGGCTTCTCTTGTTAGTCACACTTGTTTGCTTCCCAGTGCAGAATGTCTGATTTTTCCATACCTTCCAGGCAGATCATTTTAGTATACTAATAGCTGCTAATGTGCCAAGATTAGGGTTTCACTGGCTTACAAATATTTTCAGACCCTTAAAATGCTCACTGGTTGTTACCACTGTAGCAACTTATTTTGCACATTTGTCAGCATCATCAAACTCGTGTATACTCTGAGGAATAAGTTAAGTAGCTTTCCAAGGGGTGCAAATGTGTTTTTTTCCTTGCATGTTTTCCTTCTGTGTTCCTGAAAGAATAGTCTAAAATATATAAACGGTGATGAGGACATGGGAATCTCCAGCTTTTGGTATCTTATTATAAGCTCTATCAAACATTTTTTTGGGGGGGTTCGTTTTTTTAGAAGATTATTTATTTAGTCATTCATTCATTCATTCATTCATTCATGAGAAACACACACGCACACACACACACACAGAGAGAGAGAGAGAGAGAGAGAGAGAGAGAGAGAGGCAGAGACACAGGCAGAGGGAGAAGCAGGCTCCATGCAGGGAGCCCAATGCGGAACTCGATCCCGGGTCCCCAGGACTATGCCCTGGGCCGAAGGCGGCACTAAACCGCTGAGCCACCCAGGCTGCCCCGGGGGGTTCATTTTTAGTAATACCACTTTCAATATGCATTTCTGTTGAATGAAGACTATGCATGTTCACAAACCATGTATATGTATTTATTTTTGTTTTCCTATGGAAAATGAACTTTTCTATGGCAAGGATGATACTTTTTTGTTTTTAATGTTTTGCGAGTAGAGCACTTGATGTTACCTTCGTGACTGGGAAGTGCTGTTACATGCTGGCTCATGCAGGCCATTCTTAGGCCTTGAGTAGGTACTACTACCCCTTAGGTTGTAAGGTCATCTGGTAATTGTTCTGTGTGGCACCCAGTCACTCACTTGAATTTTGGGTTACTGATGAGGTTTATAGTACATTTGAAGACACCCCTTTGAGGACATCTCTGGTGGTTGTGGTCAGTTTTGAGGCCTTCTTGAAGATGGCAGGCCTAGAGCACTAACAGGACCTAGTAATCTATCCCCAGGTGGAGTTTCTAAGGCAGGTGAAATGCCTGTTTAAATTTCTTGAAATAGTCTGAACTTAACTTTAACATTATCTGGAGTGGGTTGGTAGAGGTGGAGATGATGAATAGAAATGAAATAAGATTTCCTAGGAGTTGAAGTGTTGCAGCTAGGTGTTGGATACATGGGGTTCATTAAACTATTTTCTTTTGTGTAGTTTTGAAAACCACCATAGTACAAAGTTAAAAAATGTTAGATTTCTCAAAATGTTGGATTATGTTTGTGAATTGAAATGACATTTAATATGTTGTTAATCTTGCATTGTTTAATAGGTGAATTCATGTCAAGCACCTTTAATATTTATTTTATATAAATCTTAAGAAGTATTTAACATGGGCTCTGTTTTTTCTTAGTACCTCTTGGACTTCTCTCATTTCACAAAACGACTGGTTTTGGTGTCAGACTTAAGCTTAAGTCAGCTCCACACTGCCTAAGGAAAGCCTGACATTTGATATACTTACCTAGGGTATTGTCTGGTACTTCAAGAAAATCAGGCTTCCCCCTCCTCACCCTTCACCCTAGAATTCTCATGACAATTGTGGCTGTAGAGAAGAGGCTTGTGGAGAAGGGAGGCAGAGCTCATAAGATTGCATTCACATGAATCATATTTTTACACATATATCATCCCACTTGAGTTTTATTTCTGTTCTTCAAAGTGCTCTCTTGATTCAGAATGCAAGACACCCATTACCTTTAATAAGGCTGGTCTGTACATCAAGGCAGATCATGTCATGTAAAGGTTTATGGCATAACAGTAAGATTAAATATCTAACACAGTTCACATTCCACATGGGTTTCATGACTTAACCAATATTAAGGAGAGCATGCTTAAGATGAATTCACAGAACACAATGCACGAGACTACAGTCTAATACAGCCAGAAGCAGGAACACATTCCTGCTTACTCAGAACCATTGTGGTGAGGTCAAGACCCAGTGTATGGAGCCAGCCTGAGAGGAAACAGTGAGCAAAGTGGCAGAAAGAATTGCTACAAATATAACGTATAACTCATATCTTAGAAACATTTGGAAAGAGTGTGCTTTGAGGGGACATTTTTGTAAAATGATAGGCATCTCAGCAATGAGACAGCAGTAGGAATCAAATCCCCTTTATATGAGTTGGCTCTGCTTAAATATATATTTGAGATGCATATGAAGTATGCAGGTGGTTAGAATAAGTCATGGGGTAAAAACAAATTGAGACTGGCCACTCAAAGCCATGTTTCAGAGGCTGTGACTTGAAGTGGCTGTGACAAACACTTAGCTCATTCAACTGGGGATTATAATGGGAGTGCTGACAACCCTCACTAATTAGGACGCTCTCTGGCAGCCCTGTAATAGCTGCGGGGAGCTGCTGTCAGTAAACGGTGTTATATTCGGTGTTATATTCGGGGGTCATTGCATTTGGTGTCTCTGTACCGCAGAGACTTCACTTGCCTTGCTCCTAGCAGTCATCTTGCTTCCAGCTCTTCCTCTAACACCCCAAGGATCTCACTGCCCTTCTCCAAGAGACACAAAAGATTCTGAGCTTACCCGCAGTCTCCTCCACAGCGGAGGGTGAAAGATGACACCTGCAAACACACAAACTAATTATAACCCTATTTAGTTCCTGTGGGTGAATCTCTCCGTCCATCCCCTTTGCCCTTTCCCACATTTAAGTCCTATTTGGTGAGGAGTGAAGGATTATTTCTGGAAACCAGCCTTTCTCCTCCAGCTCTCCCCAGCTGCCCAACAGAGGCGAGTCATCCTGCGGTAATTAACAATCTCATCTTGAGGAGTAGTTTTATGGTACTCTTGGTCAGGCAAATTCTAAATTAGCTCAGTTAAAACGGCTCATAAGACACAATGCTGCCATCCCTATTAACTCCTGGACCTCGGCCAATGCACCATACTATTTTGGGAGCTGGGCTTCTGGCAAAAGGAATCATTACCTAGAGTTTATGTGCAGGAGGAGCAGTGTGGAGAACACACAGTCATGGCAGCCTTCTCTCCTTCTGACTTTACTCTCAAGTACTGCAGTGATAAATGAAATGTTAGAAAGCATTGATTGTGGAGAGGGCAGGACACGGGGATGGTGAGGGAGTGCTCAGGGATCTGTCACTGAGGTTACTATGCCTGTCGTCACCCAGGAATGCTGGGGAAGGTCTGCCAGATTTACACTTGGCTTCTTGATGGTCCAGAAGAGGATGGAAGGGCTTTTCCGGATGCCACCAAGAATGGTTTGACCCTCCCATCTGTGTAGAGCAGGATTGAGTGGAGAGAAGCTGGGGGTTCCAGGTTCTTCTCATATAGAACATGACCTTGAGCAAGTCATGTTCTCCTTTTTTGTCCTGCTTCTTTAACTACTAATTGAAGAGGTTGGGCAATATGATCCCTGATGCCCTTCCTATCTCACATCTTGTGACTCCAGAATTCTCTATGAACCTGTGGAGTCCTGCTGGGTTGTTCTCTTGAGTCTCTGAAAATAAATGTGGGCTCTGTGGGCCCAGGTTTGGTGCCCTCTTTATTTAAATCATGGTTGCCTCTGGTTCTGAAAATATATCTTTCTAAGATTTTTCTACTGGAGACTTTTAAATTCTGGGCTTGGAGGGAGCAAGGCATTCAGCATAAAATAACCTGCTGAGTTATGAATGCAAAGAGAGGAACATTTAACTTTAAAAAGGTATGCAAACAAGCATTTTTTGAAGGGCTTACAATGTGGCAAAGCAGTTTGCCAGGAGCATGTGTGTGTACTGTGGAGATGGGTTCCTGCTATGAACAGGATACTCTTTCTGTCCTTAAGCAGCTTGCGATTTAAGGGAGATCAATAAATAAATAATAAATAAAGGGTGGGGGTTGAGTTTGAGCTGAAGTATACAGCAGAATAACTTGAAACCGGCATGGGAATGGAGGAACAGCTTTTAAAAACAGTAGTGCTAGGGTCCTACCTAGATCTGTGTGGGGCATTTGATGGCTCTTGACTCTGGGCACTGGTATCGCTAATGATTCCACCCTTTATTTCTCTGAGTATAATTTATTAAGCAAGGGAATCTGAGAAACATAATTCAGAGCTTCCTGGACTCTGATATACAGATGGGGATGAGAGAATGACCATCAGAGGGGGATGGAAACGGTCCTACAAATGATGAAGAGCTTGCATTGGATCCACAGGGAGAGGAGAAGCCACTTTGACATTTTAAAGTGTGGGCTTGTGTGTTCATCATCACGTCATCAGAAGAAAGAACTTTGGCAGCGGTCAGAAGGTATGATGGGGGAGATGATCATCCAAACAAAGTTTAATAAACAGATGACAATAGCTTTAGATCACAGAAGATGAGATATACCAGACTTTGTGAAATTTTGAAGCCAAGACATAAAAGAAAAATTATATCCACGTTGAAAAATATGTACAGTATTTATTTGAAAATAATCATGTACAGATGCAAATACATAAAGTTAAGAAAAAAGAAAGATAACAGCTATCATCTACTAAATGTTTATTAAATGTGAGCATGTTTTACTTACTTCACATATTATCTCATTTATTTATTTATTTATTTTTTAAAAGATTTTATTTATTTATTGAGACACAGAAGAGAGAGAGAGAGAGGCAGAGACACAAGCAGAGGGAGAAGCAGGCTCCATGCAGTGAGCCCGACGTGGGACTCGATCTCGGGTCTCCAGGATCACACCCCAGGCTGCAGGCGGCGCCAAACTGCTGCGCCATCGGGGCTGCCCATATTATCTCATTTAATCCTTACAGCAGTCCTAAGTAATAGGTATGGTGTCCCCATATTACAGGTGAAGCAACTAAGCCTAAGAGCTATTAGGTGACTTGCCTAAGTTACGAAGTTAACAACTATCAGGTTGTAATTAGGGGAGGGTCATTCCTCAGAGTCTAAGCTTGTCTGATTCCAAGTCTTATTCCCTATGCAGTATAACCTGATTTGTTCATGAAACATTATGCTTCTTGTATTTATAATATTTTCCAGTAATTTCTAAGAAAAATATGAATTTTGAAATATTTTAAGGTCAATGGGTAAAAACATTTAAGGTAAGATGTTAATGCAATACGACTGAGACCCAGTGCCCTCCCAATGATTTCTGAAAACCACTGACACAAATGTAATCATCATCATCATAGCTCTTGCCATTAAGTACAAATATCAGAGGACAGACATCCTTTAAGAGCATCCTTTAAAAGGGAGATGAATTTATGCGCCTGAAAGGAGGATGTCATTTTTCCAAGGGAATGAAGGAATTCAGTGGAGTCTCTCATGTTGAATTTTGATCCAGAGATTTGAGGGAATGTTCCTAACTTCCTCTTTTGCCCTCAAAATTTAGAGAGTAGAAGGGGAACTAGAAGAAACTCTTTTGTTTTGTTTTTTAGATTTAAATACAATTAATTAACACATAAAATATTATTGGTTTCAGAGGTAGAGGTCAGTGATTCATCAGTCTTATGTAACACCCAGTGCTCGTTACATCAAGTGTTCTCCTTAATGCCCATCCCCCAGTTGTCCCATCTTTTCACCCCTCTCCCTTCCAGTGACTTTCAGTTTGTTTCCTATGATTGAGAGTCTCATAAGAGACAAAGTATAAGGTTTGTTTCCCTCTCTGATTTCATCTTGTTTTATTTTTTCCTCTTTTTCCCTATGATCCTCTGTTTTGAGAAAACTTTTTTGAAAACAAGTGTTTTTGATGCCTATGTAAAATAGAAAATTTTTTTATGTTAAATATAATATTGACATCTTTGTTTCTTCTCAAATTTTTATTTGATTCACACTGACCTGGAAGAAAATGAAAATGACGTTTCCTAATGTTTGGCAATAGATGGCTTTATTATAATAAAGACCATTAAAGGTAAATTCAATGAGAAATGTGTGATTTAAGTTCATTTTCTCTTAAATGACTGAAAAGTTCTTGTATCTCTCTGTAGAACCTTTTTGACATTGGGTGTTGTAGGTTCCTGGAATGATCTACTTTTTTAGGTTGTGCAGAATTTTCTCTCTAGGGGCTCGGGAACTAGTTTCTCATTTGAAATGATTTATAGGTACCATTTTTATGAGGAAGAGGGAGACCAAATAGCTTCTTTGGGTTTCTTTATGATTTTATTTTATTTTAAAAAGATTTATTTGTTTGTTAATTTGAAAGAGAACACAAGTGGGAGGGGCAGAGTGAGTGTGAAAAGGAGAGAGAATCCACACTGAGGGCAGATCCTGAAGTAGGGCTCAATCTCATGACTCTGAGGTCATGACCTGAGCTGAGACCAAGAGCCAGATGCTCAACCGACTCTAACACCCAGGTGCCCCTTTTTATGCTTTTGTAAAGTGATACCATGTCACACTATGTCCTTTACCATTTATTTTTTCAACCTGTATCAGTCATGGGCTTAGTCATGAAAAATTGAGTTCACTCTGGCTAATTTAAGCAAGAAAGGGATTGGTGTTAAGGATATTAAAGCATAGTGAGAAGAAACACATTTGGGTACAGGATTCTAGGAGGATCACTTACACCCAAGTACAGAAACTGGCCTGATGGGAAAACCCTGAACCTGTTGATCACTACATGGCAGGAAACCAAATTTACTGTGAGTGCTAAGGACACTAGCCCTGATGTCCCTTTTGTGCTGGAAATTCTGCTCTGAACTACTGGAGAGCCTTCATGGGCACTGTTGCCTCCAACCCCAAACACTGTATGCTCCTGGCACTCCTCTCCCTGGGAATAAGGGATATCTTTCTCGGCCTGTCTCTTATATTGAACACTTCCAAAATACACTGTTACCTTTGTGTGCCTGATTGGCAGAGCCTAAACCTCAGGTCTGTGTCCTAGCTGCAAGGGAGTCTGTATATTTGTACTTTGGGGAGATTGAGTTTACAAAGTGGGGATTTCCCCTGACAGAGGAAGTCTATTCAAAAGATAATGGGCCCTGTGAATGTGGCAGATGTCACTATGCCATCCTAGGCAATTTCTTGTTTCCAAGTATATGAGGGAGTGGTACGTGGTCAAGGAAAGATGTGAGGAAACTCATTGAGTGGCTCTGTAGCAGATGTTATGGGCATGCTACCCATATTCATTGGAACTTACCATATTTAGGTGCTGCAGCTCTTCTTACTTCTAATACTTGCATCCCTTTGCGCAGGGTGGGATGCTGGTGGAATTAACATCACTCCAGCAGCTGTCACCCAATCACTGAACTGCAGTGGTAGCGGGCTTGATATTTGACCCTTTATGTCTTCCTTGCCTTCCTGGTCTTCCTTCCTCACTTGCCTACTGGCCTTTGGATCTCAAATATACCACCTGTACCTTGTCTTGGGTCTGCCTCAGGGGGATCCCACACTGAGATGACCTATTTGCCATAGGTATTCTCATGTTTATTAGGAGTTAATTCTTTCAGTACCATCATGCAGTCATGTTTAATGAGAAAAGTGGGGCCCAGTTATCAGTGTGGCTTTGATAGAAGGCTTCGTGCCTCCTCACTGTGAAGTGTGTTGTGGGATGGGCTGCTCCCAGTCAGGGCTGTGTCTCTGGGTTTTCAGATTCGGCCACAAAAGCCCTCACAGTTTCTCTTTGCTGCCCCTCAGGGTATTTCAGGTGACAGAAAATCACTGCTGGGACTGTCCTCTTGCACAAATTGCTGCTAAAATACTTTTAAAGGGTTCAACTCACTTCTCTCAGAGCTCCTCTTTGCTCCTTTACAGGTAGCAGAAGACAAAAGAGAGAGGGTGAAATGGAACATTTTTGAGCCCTTACAGTGCCAAAAAAATGTAAGCTCTCTGCCTCCTAAGACTAGATTCTGTTTCAACAGAGGGAGATAATTTCCACTTGGCTCTACAAGAAGAAATAAAGCAATCACCATTCTGTCAATTTTCTAACTTAAAGCTCTTTCTAGTGATTTCATATCCAGCAGTGCCACTGTTGACAGAGCTCTAGCTGGGCTGAGCTACCTGCAAACCTTTCCAAAGTACCTCCATAGGAGCACTGGTGGGAACTCTTTTCTGAGAGAGCCTGTGTGCTTTGAAAAGATTAGGAAATTTCATACGTAGTTTTTGAACATGGAACTGTACCCCTTCAAAGCATGCTCTTGTAAGAGTGGCTTGAACACATGGAGAAAGATTACTCTTTTCAAAAGGTGCTGTCTTCCCAGGGCCTTGCTCTCTTCTCACTCCAACTGCTGACCCAACTTTCCACCCCTCCATGTATATATGGGCTTCCCATACTACTGCCCCTTTGCTTTTTCCAGATATAAAAGTCAAACACTCCTAACTGCAGTACCTTTTCTCTGAAAACACTTGACCCACAAGATCCACAAACACTCTGTTTTCAAGTTGTGGAAAATGGAGGCAAGGGGAGAGAAGTGATGTCTTTAGAGTTATTCATGCCACAGAGGGAAGGAGAGCTGCCTTGAAAATGCTCCCTTAAGAATTAGACAGAAAAGCTTTTATACCACTTAGTGCTTGAAAAGAACCACTAGAAGGGGCCAGTGTGGAGGGCACTTGAGGACAAATTCAACAAATACCACAGAATATAAGGTTTGTTTTTTATTTGTTTTTTTCCTTTCTCTAAATTATCCATCAGAAAATAAGGAATTGTCTACAGTCATCTAATCAGTACCAAATTCTGCTGAGTGCCTACTATGTGCTAGATAATGCCCTAGACCAGGAGTCAGCCAACCTTTTCTGCAAAAGGCCAAATAGTAAATATTTTAGGTCTTATAAGCCATATGTCCCTCTCTCCTGTTCAACTCTGCCATTACAAAGCAAAAGCAGCCACAGAGTATACAAATGAATAGGTGTGGCTATATTTTGATGAAACTTTGTTTACAAAAGCTTTATTCCCAAATTTGACCCACAGATTTAAAATCTGAATCCTCACCAGTGGGTATTTGTGGCTTGGGATAAACATTCAGCCACAGTATCATGCATGGACTCAAAACAGGCTTGATGAATGAAGATGGTGTGCTCTGAAACTTGTGTGAAGTGACCTAAAAAATGGCTCTAAAAAGACACTTAGATCAAAAAAGCTTGTGATAAGTCTGAGTAAAATTACTTCATGTAAAGTGAGATGGTCAAGGAAGAAATATTTATGAATTGATATTTCTATTTTGATTCTGTAAATGTAATTTAAATATATGTGTGAATGAAATTAAAATACTGTCTAAGTAGAAACTTTATTATTTAATTCACATTCTGGAAATTGTATATTCAAGTTGGCTGAAGCACTTTTGGGGGAAATTTTCTTTGGGGGAAGAGGGAAACTGCCTTCTATTTTCCTCTTCCAAGCTCTCATCATCTCCTCAGTATCTGATTGAGTTTTTCCTGCTCAGACTGTTGCTCTCCCACGCCCCACAGTCAGTTTTCTACAAACCTGTGACAGTCACAGTTTTAAGATGGAGATCAGATCACATGACTTTCCTGCTTGGGACCCTCCTATGGCTTCCCACCACATTCAGAATACTGTCCAAAGTCCTTCATAAGGTGCAAAAGGCCACCACAACCTGGCTCTTACCTCCTCCTCCAGCCCAATTTTCTACTCCATTTCTCCTCCCCTCTCCCTGTGATCAGCCTCATTTACCTCCTTACTGGTTCCTGACTCAGGGCCTTGTATTTGCCCCCTTTGTGCATGGTGCTTTCTCACTTCCTCCAGGTCCTGCTTGAATCCCACCTCTTTGGAGAGACTTCCCTGACTGTTCCATCTAAAGAAATTCCTAGTCATTATCCATCACCTTAATCCACTTCTTTTTCTTCATAGTGTTTACCTACTCTTTGCCTTTATTATATATATATATATATATATATATATATATATATATATATATATTTGCACATTTGCCAGTCTCCCCCATTGGAATGTAAGCTTTGTGAGGGTTTTGTCTTCTTAAAAAAATGCTAAATTCTTGTTTTAGAACAATGCCTTGCATATTGTAGACAGTCGATGAATATTGAATAAATGAATAAGTGTGTAAATGACTATATGCTATTTATGGAGTACCAGTTATGGGTCAGACATTATCCCTACTTCTTCAGTGTATATTATTATGTAACTTCTCTTGCATATGTTCGTCCATGGGTGATGGACAGTGGACAGAATGAAGAGATCCCACTTTAGTGCAAATAGATTACAAATGTTATTTGAGAGTATAAAATCAATTAAAAGAAAAAAGAATTTTATTTGTTTTGTGAGTCTTCATGTAGCTGTAGTATGGCCTCTGTTTGATCTTGGGTTAAGTCCTGCCTTCTTCAGTCATCTCAGAGATGATCAGCCTCCCACTCTCTATCCTGGGAATAATAAGAAATGTATGAGTTCTCTCTTTTCGTGTCTTCCAATGGCAGACCTCTTTTACAGCCTTGTCTGTAGGATAGGGATTCTGTTAATACACTTTTCAGGGATTTTTTCATCAGTTTGGACCTCCAGAATGGCAATTCCACAGTGACTAAGCCTGAAGCCCTAGGATGCCCTCTCCTCTGACCTAGAAAACCCCTTGGATTGCTAACCTGTGTTTCCTAAAACTAATGTTTCCCTGAATGTTTGCTACTCCCTTTTGCTTTAAGACTCAGATGTATGAGTGGATCCATACATCCACTAAATCCACTGACTTATTTTATTTCAAAAAAAATTTTTTTTGGTATCTCTAGTGAAGTGTGCTGATCTGGAGCACCTGGTCGAAAGTTAGGATCTTAGCTACAAATGATCACAGTCGCAGAGCTCAAAACTAGCAGATAATTTCTTCTTTATTCTAAAGTATTGTTGGCTAGGTGGCAGAGTCACTTCACAAGAAGGCAGCACCTGGAGCGGTGACCTCTTCATTCAGTGTTTCCTTTCTTCTGCCCTTGTGCTCACTTCACCCTGTTCATCCCAGTGGCAGCTCTTCCTGTTTTACCATCGAACTTTGCTTTCTCCACATTTCACTTTGAATTATCATGTAGTCCCTCCATTATCTTCTCATTCCCAGGGATTGTTTTGTCACCTTTTAGGTTCAATCAAGTGTTTCATGTTGGGGCTTCCATCTTCCAAATGATGCCTCATGTTCTCCACCTGAGTTGGTATTAATCTTGATTACTCCCAAGTCCATGAAGGATTTCTTTTACCTCATAGGCTAGGCCACATTCTAATGCTTCCTCTTTCATATTTCTTTGAGAGATTTATTTGTAGGAAGCACATCATTTTGAACTCATTCATTCCTCCTCTAGTGTGAGCGTCAAGTGGTAGGAATCTCTAATCCAATTTCTTTTTAAGGTACTCTCAGTAACAAGCCTGCAGGTGAGGTTACTTGATCTTCGCATACAGATACTACTTCTTTCTTGATTTAGCTCCTAGAAGGTGTGTTTCAGGTGAAGCAAAACTCATCCTGCCATTCTGCTTGTCTCTGGCTCTTGCTAAGATTTTCCAAGGGAACATTTATGCCTCTGTACCTTCACCAAGATGAGGTGGTGTGGTTATAGAGCAAAGAGATACAACTCTTTTGATTTTAATGCTGACTAGGTTGTTGCCATTCTCTGCCATTTTTGATAGAATGCTTTGGGGGCTGAATTACCTTCTTGGTAAGTGTGCCATCAGAGAGGGCTACATTTGCTAAATGGAGATTCTCTCATTTTAATTTGACTGTTACCTTGGATATTCCTTAGAGTTTGTTTTAAGAATTATGGATATTGTAGCCATGCTTTTCTTCAGATTTACCATAAGGTGGTAAATACTCCTTGCAAGAAATGTGTGACATGTAGAAATGTATAAAGAAGCACCAATGAAAACAACCAACAACAATACTCATTCAAATCACTTTCCTTATAGGAGTAGATATAAGTACTGGAAGGGATCTTATTCCCCTTCCAGTTAGACTGCTCCTAACTGATACACAAATCTCCTCCAGTTTTCCTAGAAAGTGCTGTTCCCAGGGCCTCTGACCTTGCTCTGTGATTTCTTCCCCTCTTCTTTGTAGGTTTAAATCATTCCTTCTCTCAAGTCCCTTTTCTAAAGCCTTACTTAATCCCTTCATGTGGATATATTTGGTTTACTCTTTCATCCATTTATTTATATTCATTTCAGTAGGGTAATACAATGTTTGTGAAAGCTTGATGGTTATTGAAATTTTCCATTTTAAAGATAATAGTTTTCTGGGTTTTTGTTTGTTTTTGCAGGTAGAGATTTTATATTGTGGAAGACAGGAGTACTGTTCTCTTTCTTTTTCTTTTTTTTTTAATAAATTTATTTTTTATTGGTGTTCAATTTACCAACATACAGAATAACACCCAGTGCTCATCCCATCAAGTGCTCCCCTCAGTGCCTGTCACCCATTCACTCCCACCCCCCGCCCTCCTCCCCTTCCACCACCCCTAGTTTGTTTCCCAGAGTTAGGAGTCTTTATGTTCTGTCTCCCTTTCTGATATTTCCCACACATTTCTTCTCCCTTCCCTTATATTCCCTTTCACTATTATTTATATTCCCCAAATGAATGAGAACATATAATGTTTGTCCTTCTCCGATTGACTTACTTCACTCAGCATAATACCCTCCATTTCCATCCAATTGAAGCAAATGGTGGGTATTTGTCGTTTCTAATGGCTGAGTAATATTCCATTGTATCCATAAACCACATCTTCTTTATCCATTCATCTTTCGATGGACACCGAGGCTCCTTCCACAGTTTGGCTATCGTGGACACAAAAACAGACACATAGATCAATGGAACAGAATAGAGAACCCAGAAGTGGACCCTGAACTTTATGGTCAGCTAATATTCGATAAAGGAGGAAAGACTATCCATTGGAAGAAAGACAGTCTCTTTCTTTTTCTATTGGTCAGGGGACCTTAACATTTCACTATGCTTTTGGTAATGTAAAGGTAAAGGGCAAATCCTTCTTGGAAAGGACATTTTGAGGTTATGATGAAAGAGCCAAACTCAAAATGATGTAAAATGTTCTTCATTGTGACAGAGTTGCAACTCTGCAGAGATTGTTTTGATACTGACTGGGAGATGAAGAAAAGATTTCCTCCTTTAGTTGCAGGGAAGGGGAAGTGATAGACATTGGTTCCAAAGTGACAGCTTCTGTCTATGAAAGTAGTAAGTTGGCTTTGAAATATGGTGGCATGTCTATTGGAGTACCATGGAGAGAGAAGCATTCAAAGGCATGGCTCCATAGGCTCTGGGAACAGTAATTGCTCACACCATGTTTTGTGGGTCTTCCCTGTTTTGTAACTCCCCTCAAGGTACCCCCAAGCCTTCAATAAAGATCTGCTGAATACAATAGCTGGCCTTAGGCCGTGTTGGGTGATTAAGGGAGAGTCAGTGTCCACACTTGGGAATAACTGGTACTGAGAGTGCTCAGGTGACCTGGAGAAGTTGGTTATGCCAAGCAGTGAAGTTTAGAGTAGTAATCTAGATCCAGATATGACAAGTTCCAGCCAAGATGACCCCTGGGATACAAATATATCCCTTAGATACCCCTGAAATATCTAGGGAGGGAAACCACAGTAAACACCGTGGACTTTTCAGGAAGCAGTATAAGGTGCAGTATAAGGTTGAACAAGAAGTCCACACCATTGTTTTGGAAACAATAGAGACAATAGGAAAGGGCAATCCCAGGACTAGAGAAGGAAGACTTCTTGATTGTACACGTATTCAACAAATATTTGTGAGTACCTATTCTGTGCTATGTAATCCTTGTCCTGATGAAACTCACAATATCACAAAAACACACTGAATTGTCTTCATAGTAACATGGAAATACAATACAACAAGGCAAATATTGTAATAGAGGTGTGTATACAATACCACTTGAGTATAGAGGACAGGCCATCTGACTGCCTAAGAGGGTGGGAAGGCTCAGGAAAAGTTCAAGGAGGAGATGTTTAACCTGAGTTTAAAGGATGAACAGGAACTTAGACAAAATGGTGAAATGAATTTCAGGGAAAGAGAAGAACATGAACTTATCTAGATGTGTGAAAGAGCATGGATTTTGGGGGAAGTGGAGTATTGAGTAGAAAGGAAGGGTAGAAGACCTGATTGGAGTGGGCATCTTGGAAAGGGGACAGATGGGTAAGAATTTATATAACACACTAAGGTCTTTGGATTATATGTACATAATGAGGTAAAGTTTTAAAAATGTATGCCAGGGAGTTACAGGATCAACTATGCCTTTAAAAATAAATAATTTTGTGCTAATATGAAGGATGTCTTAGGTTGAATTCCCTAGAAGCAGAGTCTGAGATGGAGATTCTTATGATTTATTGGAGGGGTGCTCTCAGGGTGCTCTCAGGGTGCTCTCTTTTAGTCTCACGCTAAAGGAGTGAGGGAAGTGGGACAGAGCAGGAGAAGAAGCTGGACAAAAATGTAGTTTCAGGAAGAATCTAACCTCAGCTTGATCTCATGGGGGCTCTGGAGCATGAACTACATCTCAGAAGTTGTCCTTCTGCACCCAAGGGGAAGATGGCATCCTCTGCATGTTCAGGTAAGATGATTTCATCAGCTGTGGATAGTCTTCCAGAAATGGGTATAGGCATGCGCTGTTAGCCACTCAAACCTGTAGTATCTGGGGGACAAGTGCATCAGTTGATAAAGGTGAACTGATGGGAGTCCAAGAGTATCAGCTATAGAAAGTAAATAAGAGGATCATCCCCCTGGAAGTGGAGAACAACTAGAAGTTGTCAGGAAAAGTATAAATTGGGTGGAGAGGGACAAGGGTACATTTCAGAGATATCTGTGAGGTAGAATTGATGGAATTTGGTGACCAAATGGATATGATGCTGCTTGAGGAGGAGAGAGGATTCCAGGTGCCCTCTTAGTTTGGGTAAGAGTAACTGGGTGCATATTTTATGGATGCTAATCTCTGACTTGATTATTTAGGGTAGATTTGTCAGTAATGATGCTGAATTTGGATTGCTCTCATTTTATTGGGTTTCTTCCCAAACATCCAGGAAGTGATGATCAGTGGCTAGGTGGAAATCCATTGCTGTAGCTCAGGGGAGGAAACTGAGCTGGAGAGTTTCAGATGTCATCAGGGAGATCTGGCAATAAAAGCTGGGGGGTGGATGAAATTGCCCAGGGAGAGGAAGACAAGACAGACAATGCTGAAGACAACTCCTGCAGTGCCTTGTACCCACAGAAACTTAGAATATGTTAATTTGATTTTTATATATTAATGAGGTGCTCATTTGAGCTCATAGACTCCATTTCCCATCAGATTCTACTGACAAAAAATTAATGGACTGAAAATGACAATTGTCCTTCTTGAAACTGTTGAGTGAGAGACATCACTAGGTTATTGGTTTTCTCTTTCTGCTCCCAGCCTGAAGTTTCAACCAGGGGTCTGAGTACTAGGCCCCTGAACTAAGACCTATAAATATTCTTTCCTCGCAGAGGGCTGGCTGTGTGGGCTTCCAAATGGGTATGCAGGTATCTCCATGGACCTCCTCCCTCCAGGTACTTCTGAGTATGTCTGAGACAGGGCACCTGAGCAGATCTTTAAAAAGAGGGAGCAATACTTTTATCCACACAGCCCTAGACACCTTAGTCCTGGGGATAATAGGGTAGAAGAAATTTCTTCTACTATCACCCTTTTATAGACTCCAAGCTTATGGATTCTCAGAGGATTTTTGGGGTGCTAACAGGATGTCCCTTAGTAAGTCGAATGGATAAGGCAAAAAACATCTGGGCCTCAAGTTTTTGATTTGACAAGTCAATATGAAATGGAATTAGGGTAAAGTTCTGGCAATACCACATGTTTAAGCTATGGAAAGACATATTTCCATGTTGACTCAAAACCCTTGCCTTTTCTTTCTAGTGTACCGAACTTCTCTACTGATTGTCCACCTGAGAAGTGATATTGCCTGTAATTTTTGAAGGTTAACTAATGCTCCTGGAGGATGTGATGGAGGAACAAACACTGTGAACATGTTCAGTGTTACACAGCTCTACCTCAGGCAGCTGACAGATGATGATTTATACCACAAAGTATTGGCATATTCTGATGAAGTATCCTGTTATTGAGACATTTTGGCAGATCTAATATTTCCTTCTCTGTAATAGAAACATTTTCATTGACATTCTTAAGTTGTTCTGCTCTATTGTGAAAAAACATCATTTTAAATTTCTATTGAGGTATAATTTATATAGTAAAATTTGGTAATTCTATCTGTACAGTTTGGTGAATCTCTCCCACAGCAGCTGTCACTCTGGAAACTTTTCTCCTGCCTTTTTTTAAAAAGTAAGCTCTGTGTGGAGTCTTTTGGGTTTTCTATATCGAGTATCATGTCATCTGCAAAGAGTGAAAATTTAATTTCATCTTTGCTGACTTGGATGCCTTTTATTTCTTTTTAAGGAGGGCATTTAATGCAATAAGCAGTGAGTGTTAATAAGCAACTGATGAACCACTAAACTCTACCCTGAACTAATAATATACTACATGTTAAGTAACTTTAATTTACATAAAAAAAATAAAAAAACCCAAACCCAAACCAAACAAACAAAAGATAAGCTCTGTGACCAATGTGGGGCTCAAACTCAGGATCTCAAGATCAAGAATCACGTGCTCTACCTATTGAACCAGCCAGATGCCCCTCCTCTAGCCTCTTATAGTCAATCCCCTCCCCCGACCCCTAGGCCCAGGCAATCGTTGATCTGCTTCTGTCATTATAGTTTCACCTTTTCTGAATTTATTTTTATTTTTTACCTATTCTGGAATATAAAGATGGCAAATATAAAGGGAAAAATTATCTCCTGTTAGGTTAGGTGAAATATTAGCATGACTAATCTTAAGAAAATCTGCAGATACACTGGATTTTATAAGCTTATATGGATTATGTCTTTTAGAAAGTAAGCAAAAAAAGAATGGTCCATTCACTAGGATGTGGCCTTTGGTCAGAAGAGGAGCAGGCTCTTCCTGTAACCCTGAAGTCAAACGGACAGTTCAGGTTATTATCAGGATAATTCAGGTCAAAAACATCTAGATCATTTGAGCTTCAGTGATTTTTTTTTTTTTTTTTTTGGATCTGTGCATTCTAGCTTATTGGACTTCCTTACTTAATGAAGTTTGTATAATAACTTGTCTTATGGGGTTCTGGGGCCTAGGGAGAGTGATACCAAACAGCCAAGCTGGAGATGGAACTACAATCAGTTCCCAACTTCAGTCTCTCAACTTGGGATGTGTTTTAGAAATAGCTCTCTGGGTTGCATGGTATGGTGCCCATAGGATCCCTCTTCCTTCTTCATTTACTTGTTCCTGCAGCACACAGGTGACTGGAACTCTCTCTCATCTCATTCTCACATTTCTGCATCACCCATCATCCAAAGTATGAATGGCAAGATAGGTGGAGAGAAGGAAAGGGTAATGAGAAGGTGACTCTCTGCCACTTCTCCCCTGCTGAGGCTGTTGTTTTGAGTTCTCAGTTTCATCCTTTCTCTTCAAAGTCTTCTCTGCGCTTGGGTTTTCATTCCAGAGTCTCCATCTCTTCCCCTGAGCTTTTGTGATGATGAAATACCCAGGAAAGTTTAAATCCTGGCGGTGCCCCAATCCTTTCAGTGCAGAGAGAATACTTCTGTCTGAACCTGTCTGAGCTAGAGGGAAAAACAGAGTGTGTTTGTGTGGACTTGGCAGGGAAGGATAGGGAAGAACCAAAGGAATGGATTTATTATGAATGGGTTTTGAGTTAGGCATTGGGCTCTCTAATATGATGTCTCTAGTTCAAGAACAGTCTCTGAATTAGTTTTAGGAGGGAGGGTAGCTTGTAAGTATTGTGCTGGCCTTTATTGTTCTTTTATGCAGAGGAATCTGAGGCTCAAAAAAGTTAAGTTACCTGAGATCCCATAGCTGATAAGTGATGTCTGTTTTCCATCTCTTTTAGCGGAGAGACCCTGTTTGGAAGTTGTAGGTGGAGACAGTTGGAAAGAATCACTCTCTAAAGTTCAAAGAATTACAGAAAGAGGGTGAGCAGGCTGTTTGCCTGGGAATTCATGCTAGCCCCGGGAACTGCAGCATATGGAGGCAGCCATATCTTCTCTACCTTTTGCCCTCCTCTGGAGACCTTCTCATTTTCTCAGCTTTCCTCTCATTCTCACCCTAGGAACTGGAGCTGGGGGTTCTGGAGCTGGAGGAGGTGGGCTTCCAGTCCCATTGCCTGGCAGGTAAGGGAGGGCACCCTATCTCACTACTTCTGAGGGCACTATGTTCCTGGGAGCACAGTAGAACCTTGATTCCATTCCCCACGGCATCACTGCTAGGCACATTTATTACCAGCCTCCATAGAATGCAGTGTCTGACTTCTGTTCACACCATCTGAGGTGTTCAGATCACACCCGATGTTTGTTTGTACCCATTGATTCCATTTGCTAGAAATGAAGCCTGGATCATCTGAACACTGAAACATTTCTTACCTTTGTTTCCTTCACTGGCAGAGCTGGGGTGACCTAATCTACATGGTGGTAGTATGAAAGGATTACTATCTAACCTGGACCCGAGTCTGATCACTTCCTAAGTTCATTTGATTATATATCGTGCTTTGGTGTTGTGATAGGCTGGGACTTCTCAAAGAGTAGGATGGAAGCTGGACAGGCAGGATAGCCCTTTATCATGCCCTCATCCTTCCTCTGGGGTCTGTTGGGGATCAGAGATGGGGAGGAGAGAAACCATACTAAATAGCTGTACCTTCCCTTCTTCCCATGGGTTTAGGAGAATGGAAAGTGGGGACCTGAGCAGCAGGATATGTATCATGGTTTCGAAATGCTGGAGCATTGTCTGGCTCTTAAATATTCCCATATGTTGGTTTCTCTTGCCTTGAAGTTTAGAAAAATATGTCACCGGACTGATGGAGGTGTTAGTGGCATTTTCTGAGAGCAGTCACTCTCTTCTGAGAGCCTCCTCCCCTCTTTCATAGGATAGGGCCTGTGCCAGTGCTGGGAAATTCAGGACCTGTATTAGGAAGAGTAAGCAAGGTGGCTGGGGTGCAAGCTTTTGCCCTAGGGGCTTCACTTGCCTCCCTCTATTTTCAGTTTGCTAGAAATTTGTATATCACAGAAATGACCCTCAGGAAACACACACATTTCATTAGGACAGAGAAAGAGAGAGCCCACGGCACTTCACCCCTTTGACAAAGCAGGCTTGTTCTGTTGTCATTGGTATGGAAAATAAACTGTAATCAGCTGTCTCGGGTCTGATTTGAACATATTAGTTTTCCTGAGGGACATGTCAGCAGGTACAACCCCCATGCCAGGGACTAAGGAGATAACAGCAACGATGCTAATTTGAAAATACTTCTGTGGCACTTAGCAGGGTGTGATTTTAATTCATTTTTTGTCCCTTGGTAATCATAAAGTGCTTTCAGCCTGTGAATATCCATTTTTGACCAGCATGCTCATACTTCATCTAGGGACCACATTTAATGGCCATGGTGATGATGGGGTTCACAGGGGAATTGTGTAAGGTACAGATATTTGCTTTGTGGAGAGAAACATATCCACTGATACCAATTCACATGGCTATTCTGTGTAAGAGCTGTACATCTGAATAGTTGCCTGTGTGCAAGTATCATTTGAACACAACTGCTAATATCTGCATAGCCACTGGGTTTGGTTCAAAGTTTTATTAATGTTTTATTAAAATTGTTTTATTTAAAGGCACCTGAAGCATCTGCCTTCAGCTCAGGTCATGATCTCATGGTCCTGGGATTGAGCACTGCATGGGGCTCCCAGCTGAGTGGGGAGTTTGCTTGTCCCTCTTCCTCTGCCCCTTATCCCACTCATGCTCTCTCTGTCTCACTGTGCTCTCTTTCTTTCACTCTGCTCTCTTTCTTAAATAAATAAATAAATAAATAAATAAATAAATAAATAAATAAATAAAATCTTTAAAAAATTGTTTTATTTAATTCTTGGACTAAAGCTACTTAGTGTAATGGAAATAGTATAATCTGTGCTGGATTGCTTGAATTCCATCCTTGCCACTTAACTAGTTGTGTGAACTTGGACAAGTTATTTAATCTCTGAACCTCAAGGTCCTCAATGGTAAAATAGGGATAGTTATGCCTAAGGTAGGGCTATTGGAGGTATTAAATGAGCAATGCACAAACAGCACCTAGTACATAGTGAGAACTCAGTGGGTGTTGGTTCTTTCTTCTCCCTGTTCCAGACTGGGGCCAGTGCTCTTTTCTCCATAGCCTAGTCTCTGACTTGACAATCACTCTAGTTTTGAGGGACTGATTGTATAAATTGTTCTCCCACAGGCCCAAGTGTGACAGGGTGATCCCTTTTAGCTGGAAATCTGCTTGGTTTGCAAGTAACCCAGGTTAAATGGTATTATTTGAGATTTTTATATTGAAGTCTAGAGGGCTTGGAAGGTAGTTTGGGCTCAGCCTGGGCACTCCTCCTAGTTGCATTCCTGGGTTGCTTCTCTCCCTCCTTCCAGCAGGTGCCTGTGTTAGACTCACCCAGAGGAGAGGCAAATTGGTTGCCTCTTGTGGCCTCCTTAGTGATTCTTGGTGGCTCCTCACTCTGAATGGACAGTCTCTATTTTTCTTTTCTTTTCCCCCCACATCTTTGCTTCCATCCTCTCTGTTCTTTACCTGGTGTCAGGGAACTTTCAGCTGCTTCTTGAGAGTCCTGTCTTTCCCATGGTGGCCCAACACCCACCAGGACTTGAGAACGTGAGAAGCTAGTTCTGTATACTTCTTGTTTTTGTTGCCTCACTTGGGGCTAACCAAAATGGTGTCAATTGATGGGAATCCCCAGCACCATCTCAGGTCCATTACGGATTTATTGTTTAGATTGGAGGAGCTACCCACATTCCTCAAGCAGACACAGTCTGGCTCTGAGATAACTAGGTACAGAATCAGTGGGTCAGAGAGTCTGTCCTGGCTCTGCCATTTGGTAGCTTGGAGCAACCATGTAGCCTATTTGAGCTTCAGTTTTCCTCATATGTTAAATGAGAAGGGTAGTAACAACTTGACTGACAGAATTTTTTGTTTTAAAGATTTTAATTATTTATTTGACAGAGAGAGAGAGAGCACAAACGGGGAAGAGGAGAAGGAGAAGCAGGTGCCCTGCTGAGCAGGGAGCTCGATGTAGGGCTTGATCCCAGGAGCCTTGGGACCATAACCTGAGCTGAAGGCAGACAATCAACTGAGCCACCCAGGTGCCCCTCCCTGACGGGATTTTTATGAATAAAGAAAGCAGGTAGATGAAAAGGCTTTCACACTGAAGAACAGGAAGACATTAATATTATGGGCCATAGCAGGCTTTCTCAATTGTTCTCACGCCTAGAGGATGAACTTTGGCCAGACATTTCTGGCCCACACTCCCTTAGATGCCAACCTTCTTTCCTTCCTACAGGAATTCTTAGGGAGATCATAGGATCACCTACTGTATTCAGTGGGAATGTGAAGATATGACCACAGACACGTGTCTCTTCATTCTAGAATGCCCTCCAGACTCCATTGGGGAACTACTAGGCAGAGGCTCTTAAAGGTTCTTATTAATAAATTTGGCAGTGATGAAAAGTGCTGCAGGTCATGCTAATTAATGTGTATTAACGTTCCAAACAGGTAAAAAGCCTGGCTCTTATGGGCAGAGAATCCAGCAAGATCTCTTCTCTCCTTCATTCCACCACCCCTACATTCCCTCCTGTCCTCTCCACTCACACCATCTTCCTCCCAGACTCCCTTCTTTCTCTCTGATGATCACAGCTGCTCCTGACATCCCTGGGGAGAATATAGGAAGTAGGCTCCCTTGCTGCCAAATCCAACCTTTGGGTCATTTATTACTTCAGAAGATACCTTGCTATTAAAGCACTGAGGCTCATGTTTTCCTTTTTCTTAAGGAAGAAATTCCATCATAGTCAAGGCCACACAATTAGGTGTATGGGAGCAGAGCAAACACTTGATAAGACTGACTCTCATTAAGTGGGAGTTCTGAGGGATGCCAGTGATTGCTTCTTGAAGCAGCAGCCAGTGCAGTGTTGGATGTGTCTATCCCTCCCACCCTTCTTTCCTCTTTCCTTTCATTCTTTCCCCTCTCCCTTCCTTTTTTTCCCTTCCTTCTTTCCTGCTGTCTCTCCCCTCACTGCTTCCTGCCAGCAAACATTTCTCCTAAGCACTGAAAACAGAAACAATTTTGGAAAAATGTAAATGAAGAGCAAGAGGGGATATCCCTTTTTGCCTTTATAAGCATAAAATAACTTAAATAAGGGTCTCTTTGAAAGAAATGTTCAGAAAATGCAAGGTCATTCATTAGATTTTATGTAGTACTCAGTTAAAGCTACTAGAATATTGTGGGTAGCCATAGTTTTTCTTCATAGTATGAAGTGTGTCTGCAAAATAGAACAGTTACTAGTCATACTCTTTTCATTTATTCTTCAAGAATGTTAGAATTAATTTTTATCATTGGGCACAGAGCTCACTAACATGGCCAAAGCAGCAAAGAAATCACTGGCGTACTTTCCCAGGGGACTATTTCCAGACCGCACCTTGACCTCTCTGAGATTTCCATGACTGCTCTGTGCCCTTAATGACTGGTCATCTAGGGATGGGTCAATCAAGTCACACGCTGTCATGGGGGTAAAAGGACAAGCTGAGAAGCCATTTGTATCATTTTACAGAGAACAGGGTTAAAGACGGCAAAGTATGAGGGCTTCTTAAAGACAGCTCGGGGGAGCGTTAGGGCCTCTAAGTATCTGGCTTGGCATATGCCTTGTGACCTCACTAGATGCTATCCCTTCTTTCTACAACAAAGCCCTGTTCTGCTAAACATCACATTTAAAGTAATTAACATGGGTCTTGTATTTTTAATCTGCTCTTGCTCTTTGAGTTACTTTATTTCTGCATTCATGTAGCTCCTGACCTTTTCTTAGGTTTCTTCTGCATTTCTAGGACCAGTCGATGGATGGGACTTCGCTGTTTTGACCTTTGGTACTTCTAGGACTGGCTTGTCCTGTGGGTCGGCCTTGTGTTGATGGTTCTGATCACAAGTGAGTGGTCCAGCCTGACCTGGTTTCCTTGGTAAGCACACCAAAGATGGTACCTTTAGTGTTACCCACTGCATCCACCCACCCCCCTTTAGTTACTGAAAACCTGCTCATAGTGTCCTTCATAAGGGACTTCAACAATGAGCAATAGTGGGCTGCGTGACTGTTATTCCATATTCCAGTTTGCCTTCCACCTTTGTTGCATTTATGTCATACAGGCTCATGAAGTTTAGAGGTTTGCAGTTTCTAGCTCTTCCAGTGCCATTTTGCCTGACAATATCTACTGAGTCAGATCTAACTAATAAGATCTCAAGCTCAACAAAAATCATAATCTACTCTAATTTGTACCTTTCTCCTGTGGTTTTGCAAGGGGCTCTTAATTAATATGCGAGGAGTTTGTAAATCTGAATTCTTTCATTGCAGATGTGAAAAGCTATAATTTGTAATAATGGAGGTACCTTTCCTCACTTGTCTTGGCCTGGAGTGAAGGGGCTCTGCTGTGATTTATTACCTCACTGCAAAACCTTTGATAAGTGGCTACCAAATAGATCCTCATTACTCGAAACTCTTCCAATTCCTTAAGCTAAAGTTCTTCCCAAACCTCATGCAAGCCACGTATGTTCCAGGGGAAATGAATCAGGGATCTCTTTGCTAAACTATTTTGGCATAAAAAAAATATCATAAATGAGAGAGGAGAAAATCTTGTTTGCTAAAGGGCTGCTGGGTGAACTGCCTCTTGGCCTTTTGATAGCATCTTTGAAATGGAAATGGCCAGCTGCCTGACCTTCTGTTCAGTGACCCTTTTTGTACAAAGTCAAATTGCAGCCGCCTCACAGCAGCAATTCACCTATGGACACAAACAGGATTTCCATTTTTTTCTAACCTTTTTTTTCCTGGTGCATTTGTTACCGTGAACATTTTTTTACTATTCACATAAAAGACATCATGGTTAAAAAAAGGAAGCCCTTTGCATCAAAAGGATTGTAACTCATAAAGATTTCAAAATACTAAGGAAGTGTCTGTCTTTAATTCTGCTCTCTATCTGAGCCTTTACATGTATTGTAATTTGAAGAGGCCAGTGAAAAGACTATATTCTGGAACAGTTTGGGGTTGTTAATGTTCCGATTCTTTTCTTGCATGTGAAGAAATAAAATAGTGTTGATTATATTAAAAAGGGGGAAATCATCTCTGCTTTATCTTGAATAAAGAGAGAAAGGAAAGTTAATTCTGTTTATGTAACTGTGGTGAATCTAAGAAATAAATACCTTTAGGTGCTTTCTGTGGAGCAACGCTGAATTGGAATTAGGAGTCTGTTTTAAAAAGAAACTAGGGGGATCCCTGGGTGGCGCAGCGGTTTGGCGCCTGCCTTTGGCCCAGGGCGCGATCCTGGAGACCGGGGATTGAATCCCACATCGGGCTCCCGGTGCATGGGGCCTGCTTCTCCCTCCGCCTGTGTCTCTGCCTCTCTCTCTCTCTCTCTCTGTGACTATCATTAAAAAAAAAAAAAAATAAAAAAAAAAAAATAAATAAATAAAAAGAAACTAGATCCTGGCTATACCTTCTCTTTGGTTTATGTCAAAGTTTGTGGCTAAAGAAGCTATGATGGGGAGAAGGAGGGAGCCCTTTGATCCTCTCCCCTCTTCCTCCTCCTTCTCAAGGCCTTTTTCTGCTCTGAGCTGGCAGTGCAGATCTGCGTATCAACACACTTTAGGCTTGGAGTAGGCTTAGGACCCAAGCCCTGTGGAAGCTGCTGGTGTCTGGGTGCTGTCCTGCCTTGGACACTTCCAGTAGCAGGACCCCTTTAGGCTGCTTGCTGTTCTGCTAGTGTGGAGAGAGACCTGCCTTATGCTCACTGGAGGCCAGTGAGTGCCTATTCTCTGTGGGAAGGATGGGCAGAGGTTCACTCAGTGGAAAGGAGAAAACCTCTTTTTTCTGGGCTGGTCAGGGAGCTGAAGAAACAAGAGCAGGGCTCACAGGGTTTTGATGGTGATAGTGAGGTTCTGATTCAACAAATATTTATCAGGCCTCTACTGTGAGCCTGACCCATTAGCTAATTCAATCCCAGAAGAGCCCTGGGAAGTCACATCCGGAGAGTGAAAGGAGAAGATTCTGGGGACAGACAATCCTTGGTTTAGATCCTGGCTACTTACTAGCTGTGTGACTGCACACACATTTTTTAACATCTTGAAGTCTCAGTGTATCATTAGTAAACTGAAGGCTAATACTTGTCTCATGTGGCTAATGTGAAGATTAGATGGAATGTTGTATGAAATATTGTCAAGCCCAGAGCTTGGTACATAGTAAGCACTCAGCAAATATTTCCTTTCTTTTTCTTCTTCTCATTTAACAGGCAAGGAAATGAAGGAAATCACTAGGTTGGGATTTTTTTTTAAAGATTTTATTTATTTATTCATGAGAGACAAGAGACAGAGAGAGAGAGAGAAATTGAGAGGCAGAGACACAGGCAGAGGGAGAAGCAGGCTCCACGCAGGGAGCCTGATGCAGGACTCGATCCTGTGTCTCCAGGATCAGGCCCTGGGCTGAAGGCAACGCTAAACTGTTGAGCCACCTGGGCTGCCCTAGATTGGGATTTGAATTGAGGTAGGTTTGTTTGTTTTTTAAACTCTGCAGATGATCCCTGTATACATCAACCCACGGATGATAGCTACTCCTTGTGAAATTTTCATCAAGATTTGAGTTTCTTTTTTTTAAATATTTAATTTATTTGAGAGAGAGACAGAGAGAGAGAGAGAGAGAGAGAGAGAGAACAAGAGCAGCAGAGGGAGAGGGAGAAGCAGGCTTGATGTGGGGCTTGATCCCAGGACCGTGGGATCATGATGCGAACCAGAGGGAGACACCCAGCTAACTGAGCCACCCAGGTGCTCCAAGACTTAAGTTTCCAATAAATGTCTTCTACTTTTATTCCTGGTTGAAACTGGGCAAATAATGATTACAGACACACAGACAAAGGGAAAAAGTGAGAGCATTCTCTTCTGTCACCTGTTTCTTGTGGGGACTATTTCCTATACCATATCAGGTTCACACCCTGTCAAAAAAAGAAAATTAAAAGAAAAATCCCTCAAACATACCATATTACAGTAAACTGAAAAATGTCCTTTCTCCTCTTCTAGTTCTTAATCCTTTCACTTTGCTACAATACTTAATCATTTATAAACAGCAATGTGTCGTATTCATACCTAGTTTTACTGAATGCACAACAGTTTTTGGACTCACATCAGAGCATGTGTGACAGTTCACATTCTTTTACTAGCATTATATCATAAGCATTTCAGGTTTCTGCCTAGTCCCATAATTTAATTTTTATGACCCATTTTATCTTATCAAACTTACCCATTTAGGTCCCACATTTGTGTAGGTATCCACGTGTAGCAAGAAGGTTAAGAACGCTTGCATGAGTGAATACTCCAATCTACCTTTAGCCAATTTAGATATGGTAAAAAAAATTAGTCCACATAGGGGGCAAAAGGAGCCAGGAGCCTGAAATTTGTGCAAAACCCAAACTGTAATGGCAGGTTTAAGGTTTGGAAAGCTCTAGTTAATCTTTTCCCTTTGCTCTTTTATTAGCCTCTCTCTCTCTCTCTCTCTCTCTTTTTTTTTTTTAGCTGACTCCAGGCAGAATAGCAATAAAGACTCCTTGCCTACTGCAGTTCCTCAGCAGTATCTAGTGCCAGAAGTCCTGTTTTCATCCGATAACCAGATATCAAAGGGGCTCAAATAGGTTGGGCTGTTCCTGATAGAGATCTGACCTTTCATAGGCCTCACTGAACTAAATCTATGACCCTCATGAGACAGGGCCATTGTTACTTGGGGAACACAATCTTTCTGATCCCATGCATGTTCCTTGCAGAAAGCAGGTAAGAGTCACACCTTTTGTGTGCTCTTGCTCTGTGTTGAAATCAAATACCTATGGTTACTTGAGCTTCTATGCCTCTGACTTCATGATGGCAAATCATTTGACAAAAGTAGATTCTGATGTGGGTCTTTGGCAGCTGCCTTTAGAAAGCTGGAAAATGATTTTGAATTTCCACAAATATGACTGAATTTTCAAAACTCATTTTTCACTTGGACCATCAGGCCATTTACCAGTCCTTGGATTAACAAAGGCCTGAGTTTATACCATGACTTCTCTTTAGCCCTGCTGGTATTTGGTAGGTTCTCAGTTTTTATATGGTACTTGGTACTTTGATACTTGGTAGGTGCAGTATTTGTTGAATGAGTAAGTGAAAATAGAAATCTGGACGGTGGTTAAATTCATGGATTTGCTAATAGCTCTAACATATTATCATAATTGTGGATTTTAAAGTTTTTGAAAAATCAGAAGTGCTGAAAACTTTTGGGTAGTGTGTGAATTTAGGTCCCTGCCCTGCAACTAACTCCTTTTATAACCTTGAACAAATAGTTTCACCTTGAAAGTCCTCAGTTCTCAAATCTGTTAAATGAGGTTAGCAGTGTTACTGGACAGGGTAACTATCCAGGTTTTTTTTTTTTCTCTGAGGGCAGCACCCTCTCTATCCAACTTGTTGTATCTTAACACATTTCCACATGGCCATGCAATAGCATTGGATGATCTCTATGTCTCCTCCTAGAGCTAATTTTCTATAATTTCAGGATTCAGTTACTTAGTATCCAGAATATTCTTGGCAAATGCGGCAAAGACAGGTATTCATAGGCAGGCATTTGGGTAGATGTCAGCCCTGCTGTGGGTGTTGTATACCCAGGCTGGGCTGAGAAAATCAGCTGGTTCTCCCTGCTCTTGGTGATCTTGGGTCGGAGACTTTTGGAACTATGTGAGTGTTCATGCATTGGTTCAATATGCCAGCAAGACTGATCGAAACTATTTTATCTTTCATTTGTATCTGTATTGTGTATCCATCTGCTTCTTTAATACTTTTACTTAGATCTGTAAATCTTTCCCCACAAAAATACAAAACAAAATCTTCAGAATATCTGGTCTTTTCTTGATGGTCACTGTCTTAGTGAATGCCACTACCATCCACTTGGAAGGAAGGCTAAGTGAAGACCCCAGAACCCCAGGCATTATCCTTGATCTCTTCCTAATTCATCAACAAGTTTTCCCCAATTTCTTTTCTCCTTTTTTTTTCCTGGCCTGGATGGTTGTTTTATATTAAAATATAAATATAAATATAAAATATAATATAATATATAAAATATTTTTATATTTTTATAGTTTTTAAATCTTAAAATAATTTTTGATTCAAGTATAATTAATATATAGTGTTATATTAGTTTCAGGTATACAATATAATGATTTGACAATTCTGTCCATTACTGCCTGCCCATCAAGATAAATGTACTCTAATTCTCGTTTATCTATTTCACCTAACCCCCTACCCCCTTCCCCTTTGACAACCACTAGTTTTCTCCATATTTAAAGTCTGTTTTTTTGTCTCTTTTTTCTTTGTTTTAAAGTCCATAGAAGAGTGGAATCATATGATATTTGTCTTTCTTTGACTGACTTATTTCTGTAGATCCATTCATGTTTTTGCAAATGGCAAGATATCATTTTTTATGGCTGAGTAATATTCCATTACATCTATTTATCTATCTATCTCACATCTTCTTTATCTATTAATCTATGGATGGATACTTGGATTGCTTCCATATCTTATAAATATTACTACCATAAACATAGGGGTGCATATATCTTTTCAAATTAGTGTTCTCATATTCTTTGGGTAAATATCCAGGAGTAGAATTACTGGATCATATGGTAATTCTATTTTTAATTTTTAAAGTAACATCCATACTGTTTTTCACAGTGGCTGCACCAGTTTGCATTCCCACCATTAGTGCATGAGGGTTCCTTTTTCTCTACATCTTTGCCAACATTTGTTGCCTGTGTTTTTGATTTAAACCATTCTGATAGGTCTAAGGTATATCCCATTGTGGTTTTGATCTGCATTTCCCTGATGATTAGTGATGTTGAGGTCCTCCCTAAATTTTTAATTTTTTAAATATCTCTGAATTTTCTCCACTTCTCCCAGCCTCGAAAGCTGCCTTCCTAGTCTAAGTTACTACAACTTTTCCCTGAGCACTGCAGTTGACTTGTAACTGGACTTCTGTTCTCAATCTAGTTTCCTGACAGATTTACCCCATAAGAGAGTTAGTGGAAATGCCTTCAAGATTGGGACTCGATTATGCTGCCTACCCTGTTTAATCCTTTGTGTGGTTAACCAGGGAATTTTGGATAATGACCAAAATTCTTAACATGTTCTAAAAGCTTTATATAGTCTGGCCATTGTCTGATGATCCCTTGATATCTGTCCTCTATCCCTATGGACTGTCTCATGTGGTATGGTCCTTCCTACAGTGAACATGCTCTCACCCCTTCTCACATCTCAGCTCAAGTGTTCCCACTTCAGTGAAGCCTTGCTGGACTCCTCTCAATCCCAGTATGTCCCTTCATCCTAGGCTATCATAGGAACATGGGCGTTTCCTCTGAAGGACAGATGAAGAAACTGATGCTTAGATTTGTTGATGTATCCAAAGTCAAACAGCTAATTAATGAAACTGGGACCCAGGGTTTCAGAACTGAGGATTCACATTAAGGGCAGAACCAGAATCCAGAACTTTGCTTGATTCTAAATGCTCTGCTGCTAAATACTATGCTAGAGATGGGAAATAGGTTTTACCTCATGTAGTAATTTGATTAATAGTGCTGTGTGCAGTGCTGTGTTGAAAAGGATTCTGATTTTGCATCCTGATGCAGTATGCATATTAATCTACCATGATTAATTAGTGATGCCTGTCATGAGTGAAGAAGGATTGGAGACAGAAGATATAGAAGAAAGGTTTTTTTGCCCCATGCAAATGCTATAATGCACAGTATAATATTGCTCATTTTATCTTTTAAAAAAATCAACAGTAGACCCTTCATGTTAGAAAAGCCCCCTTAAGAAGGGGTTAGAGAGCCTTAAATTGCTAGGCTTTTGAAGGATGCCAAATAAGAGCCGTGAAACTCCCTCCTATACCTTTCTGGAGTGGTTCCTATTCCTTTTATTTTCTTTCCTTTCCTTTTTTTCTTTATTTATTTATTCGAGAGAGAGGGCACATGCAAGTGGATTGGTGCTGCTGACCACGGTTCTTGCCTCCTGATATCCACAAGAAAGGGATAGATGCTGCAGCATTCTATTATTCTGGTTCAAGATTCTGTGTTTTGACTCAGGATTCTTGCTGGTGAGGAGCTGGGTTCATGTCCCTTTTTTAAATCCCTTGTGCTTCCACATTTGTATGTAACTTCTAGTCAGTATCTTGTTCTTGGTCTCTAAGTGTTGGTGTGCTCCTGTGCACAGTGTTCAGTTTACTACTCTTTGCTTTACTGTCTACTCTCATTGGTTACCTCATCTAGTCCCATGGCATTTGATGCCATGCATAAGTTGGTGATTTATAATTTGGTATCTCTAGTCCTGAGCCCCACATCTCAGATATTTACATTTAAACCATGTCCAACATTTCTATCCAGGTGTCCAACATAACATTTCAGACTTAACATGTCTAGAGCAGAGGCTTTGATTTTACTCCAAATCTGTTTCTTCTCTATTCTTCTGTTCTTAGCATCGTCAGATCATAGATCTGTTTTTCCTTCACATTTCACTTCTAGTCCGTCAACAAATCTGTCTGTTCTACCTTCAGAATACACTCCAATTTTGACCAGGTCTATTACTCACTGCCATCTTAGTCCTGACTTCCTTTATGTCTTATCTAAATTAGCAGTAGCCTCTTCACTGATTTTCCTACTTCTATATACATTGGTCTCTATTTTATTTTCTATATGGCTGCCAGATGATCTTTTTTAAAAAAATAGACTTTGCTTTTTAGAGCAGTTTTAAGTCCACAGCTGAGAGGAAGTGAAAGAGATTTTGCATATACCTCTTGTCCCATGCATGTGTAGCCTTCCCTATCATCAACATTCTCCACCAGAATGGATATTTGTTACTATTGATGAACATACATTGACACATCATTATAGCCCAAAGCCCATTGTTTACATTAGGGCTCTTTCTTGGTGTTGTATATCCTATGGGTTTGGACAAATGCATAAGAACATGTATTTACCATTATAGTATACAAAGTATGGTTTCACTGTTATAAAAATTCTCTGTGCTCTACCTATTCATCCCTCCCTCTCCCCAATCCTCATTAACCACTTATCTTCTTACTGTCTCCATAGTTTTGCCTTTTTCAGAATGTCATATAGTTGGAACCATATACTATGCAGCCATTTCAGATTAGCTTCTTTCACTTGTTATACTTCCTCCATGTCCTTTCACGGTTTGATAGTTCACTGTTTTTGGTGCTGAATAATATTCCATTGTCTCAATGTATCACAGTTCATTTATCCATTTACCTACAGAAGGACGTCTTGGTTGCTTCCAAGTTTTGGCCATTATGAATAAAGCTGCTATAACATCTGTGTGCATCTTTTTGTATGGACTAAAGTTTTCAACTTTTTTGGGTAAATAACAAGGAGTATGATTGCTGGATCATATAATGAGTATTTTTAGTTTTGTAATGAACTGCCAAACTGTCTTCCAAAGTGGCTGTGCCATTTTGCATTCCTATTAACAATGAATGACAGTTCTTACTGTTTTACACAGGAAGATCTTTAAGAAATGTAATATAATCATGTCATTCCTCTACTTAAGATTCTGCAAATGGATTCCTATCACACTCAGAGTGAAACTCAAACTCTGTCATAGATTACATGGCCTTAAAAATAATGGTTCTTTTCTACTTCTTTAAATTCTCTTATCCCTCATTTGCTATGTTCCAATGACACCAGTCTTTTCTCACTCCCTTAAGCACACTAAATTCATTATTGCCTCAGGAACTTTGCACCTGCTACTTCCTTTCCCTGACATATTATCTAAAGTAATATGCCAAACCCACCATCTCTTTACTCCCTCTTTTCTTTATGGCACTCATCTCTACTTGAAATTATAGCATATATTCATTTGGTTATTTATTTTGATTGTCTTTCTCCTCCATTACAGTGTAAGCTCTGTGAGTTTTTTTTTTTTTTTAAGATTTTAATTATTTGTTTGTGAGAGAGAATGAGAGAGCACAGAGCACAGGAGCAGGGAGAGGGAAAGAAGGAGAAACAGACTTCCTACTAAGCCCAGTGTGGGGCTTGATCCCAGGACCTGGAGATCATGACCTTAGCTGAAGGCAGATGGCAACCAACTGAGCCACCCAGGTGCCCCTCCATAAGAGTTTAATTGCTTTTTCTTTATTACTGTGATGAAGATGTCTTTAAAGTCTAATTGATCTTAAGGTTAAGAGAAACTCTGAGATCTTTTCTTTTTTTAATATTTTGTTTATTTAAAAGAGCACAAGCAGGGGGAGCAGCAGAGGGAGAGGGAGAAGCAGGCTCCCCATTGAGCGTACTGAGCCCGATATGGAGCTTGATCCTAGGACCCTGGGATCATGACCTGAGTCAAAGACAGATGTTTAACTGACTGAGCCACCCGGTCATCTGGAGAAACTCTGATATCTAAAACAGATTTTAAGTAGTGGTGCTGAGGTCATTCAAAGCTGAGGAAAGACTGCTGTGAACTTAGGAATTTTATAAAGGAAGGAAGTTATGTTTGGCCTAGAAGGTAGGTAGATTTAATATTTGATCTAACAATAGGTAGGTAGCCTTTACTGGTTCTTTTTTTAAAGATTTTATTTATTTATTCATGAGAGATACACACAGAGAGAGACAGAGACATAGGCAGAGAGAGAAGCAGGCTCCATGCAGGGAGCCTGATGTGGGACTTGATACCGGGACTCCAGGATCACACCCTGGGCTGAAGGCAGGCACTCAACTGCTGAGCCACCCAGGTGTCCCCTTTAGTGGTTCTTAAGAAAGGAATAGCCTAATGAAGATGTACTCTCTGGGAAATTATCTATAGACTTTCTACAAGAATTGAGTTCCCTGATCAGATTTTGGATCACTTTGGGATAGAGCTGTGCTTTTTTTGGATTTGTGTCGAAGCACAGTTTTTAGTATAGTATATGCTAGATGCTAGGGGATTTCCTCATTGGAGGAAACTAGGGAAGAAGTTGAGCTTGAAGGCTTAAGAGGCAGAAGCCCAGCAAGGATTGTCTCGCTTCCACATGTTGTCTCATTGTGAGGTGGGCAGCTCCAGGCTCCTCACTGGCTGGGAGGAAACTGAGGTGAGGTGGGTTCACATCTCAAGTTGCAGCTTGAACTTGAATCCAGAGCATCCTGCATTCCACAAGGGCTTGATGCAATAGGACCTGATCTTGTAGCCAACACAAATGCTCAGCACATAGATTTACTTATATGCCAGCCCCCTTCCTGAGATCATAATTACAGCATAATTCAATCTGAAGTTTTCTTTCATAAGGAATTAGTATTCTATTTGGTAGCCACCCAGACTCAAACAGTGAAATCTAACCATCAAAAGCTTGATTGAATGACCCACCTGGAATTGTTTATACTTCATTAACGCTTTTCATAAATCATGAGTTTGACAGGTTACTGGCATGGACTTTCCAAATCTCATAATTGTGTTTTGTTTTTCCCTTGCTTCATCAGTTTCCTTTCAGAGGCTGACAGCTTAGCAAATGTTACGAGAACTACCAGCTACTGCAATGACCACTTCTGGTATGAGCACCTACTATATGCCCAGCACTGCTGTAGGAGTCTGAAGATTTGGGCTGTATGCAGTCTTGGCTCTGCCATGTATTAGCTGATAACCTTAATAGATTTCTGTTGTCATATCTATAAAAAAAGTATATGTATATATGTATATATGTGATAGTAACTATTTTGTAAGGCTGGTGTGATGATAACGAGCTAACATGGGTAAAGAATTTAATGCAGTGTCTGACACATAGTAGTTGCTGAATAAATGTTGGTATTTATAGTTGTATTATAAGTAAGTCCCAAGAAGACTTCAGCTTTCAGAGGCTGAAGGGATTGCAAGTGACTGGCCCCTGAGTTGTAGTGTGACAGCTATTATTACCCTTAAGTATATCTATAATAGGTGAATTTGGGTGAAGACAAAGAACTTCAGTTGATCAAGTTCATTATTTGAATTCTTTATCTTTTTTTAAAAAAAGATTTTATTTATTTATTCATGAGAAACACAGAGAGGGAGAGGCAGAGACACAGACAGAGGGAGAAGCGGGTCCCATGCAGGAAGCCTGATGCAGGACTTGATCCTGGGACTCCAGGATCATGCCCTGAGCCAAAGGCAGATGCTCAACTGTTGAGCCACCCAGGTGTCCCTGAATTCTTTGTCTTGATTGGTTGGGAAATCTATCCAAGATTATAGGTTCTAATGGAGGTGTACAGAGGAATGATATTTCGTACCACTAGATTATAACCTTTATGAAGTCTTGTTTTTGTATTCTCAGAACCTACCCCAGTGGCACTCAACAGATCAACAAGCTTTTAATAATTCTGTGTTGAATGGATGAGTCAATAGAGAAATGAGGCTAAATAGAGGATACTTCCATTGTTTACATTATACATTACTACATATATTTATAAGTGTATATATTTGCTGATTAGAAGACTAATACATGCTTCCTGTAAAAAATTAAGCAATGAAGATATGTAAAGAAAAATATTCCCTTGAAATTCCACCTCTAGTAAGAACTATAGTTAAAGATTTTGGGGGCATCTGGGTAGCTCAGTCGGTTAAGCATCTGCCTTCAGCTCAGGTCATGGTCCTGGGGTCCTGGGATGGAGCCCTGAATCAGGCTCTCTGCTCCTTAAATCTGTTTCTTCCTCTTCCTTTAACCCTCCCCCTGCTTCTGCTCTCTCTTGCTCTGTTTCTCTGTTTCTCTCTCAAATAAATTAAAATCTTAATAAAAAGGATTTTGTATCTTTTTTCCCTGATTTAAAAAATGCGTATAATAACAAAAATAGGTTAATACTATTCAGTTAATACTGAACAGTTAATACTGTTCTAGAATTCATTTTTAAATTTAGATATATTTTAAGAAAAATTTTCTGAATCTGTTCATATAAATTTTTCTTATCAATTTATTTCTCACATAAATTTCTCATATAAATTTCTTTTAAGCATTGCATAGTTTCTATCATATGATTATAACATATAATATTTATCCATTCCCGGGATCCCTGGGTGGCGCAGCGGTTTGGCGCCTGCCTTTGGCCCAGGGTGCGATCCTGGAGACCCGGGATCGAATCCCACGTTGGGCTCCCGGTGCATGGAGCCTGCTTCTCCCTCTGCCTTTATCTCTGCCTTGTCTCTGCCTTGTCTCTGCCTCTCTCTCTATATATGACTATCATAAATAAATAATAAAAAAAATTAAAATAATATTTATCCATTCCCCTCTTGGTGAAAAGTTAGATTGATTATAATTCTTTTCACAGTGTAGTATATTTCAAGAAATGTTCACATACCTATTTTTGTCTTTTTAGGAAAGGAGTTCCATTGAAAAAAGGAATAGTAGTAGAATTGCTAAATGAGAGGATATGTACATTTATAATTTTGATGTCATGTAATATGATTTTATAACTTCCTTTGAATTTGGAAAAGGAGTCTGTGCCAACCCTGCAGTGTCCCTACCTGGAAAACAGGATAAGGTGCTTATCTTAGCCTTCTTTCATTTATATAATAATAAAGGATGCTGGAAGTAGGTTTATAGGATATTTGTAGGCTATGTCTGAAGGAAATTCTTTTATTAGGCAGTTTATCTTCTCTTTGACCACGTAGCTTTATGGGGTACATGCATACAAAGGGGTGAGGTGTGAAGGAGTTGCCCACTCAGGAGTCAAAATAAACAAGCAAGAAGATGAACAAAAGAGTAAATATTTCGTATAAGGTGAGTCAGCCTGGTGGGTGACACATTTCCATGATGTGTCAATATCAGAGTTGGGAAATAGAAAAAATATTCCTCATTTGTGGGGCAAAGTAGTTATGAACAGAGCCCCCTCCTCCCCTGCCAGCATCATTTCCATGTCTGCCCTTGACTCTAGCCCAAGATTGTGAAGTTTTATGTCTAGAAGGATGAATGCTTCTGCAAAATCATTACAAAACTGAACAATGGGGACTTCCTTATTGTTGCAAAGATGGAGTGGGAGAGGAGGAAGGGCTGGAATCAGGACGGCTTTGCAGTGCTGGAAGGGATTTTCAGGGTGATTTAGTGTGGATTGATTTGCAGTTTATTCGGCAGCCATTGTTTGTAATGTGCTTTGCCAGCTCATGTACCCTGGACCTTAATTGTTCTAAATTAAACTATAGGGACTAGACAGCACACATTTCAATCAGAACGACAAAATATTGCACCACATCCCTCAGGGATATGTCAGTCCCTGCTGGGATAGGCTTGTATGCAAGGAAGAGGGAGAAGGAGCTCTCAGAAGGATATTTGATTAGAGTGGAGCAGACTGTTTTATTTGTATATAAAGTGAAGCCCAAGTATGCCACCCCAACTCAAGTGGGTGCGAATTTGAATAGTCAAAAACAACTGTCATTTGTACTAGGTCATTTACCTAAGTATTTAGGAAATTTAGCCCTGAACTTAATTGCCTTGTATTTTGTCCATTATTGTTGATTTAAAAACATGAGTTGAAGTGATACCTGAGTCTGGGAGAGTTCTGGTTACCCAGGAAAAGCTGCAAGGAATTCTCAGGACTTACCACATGCACAGAAGCTCAGTTTTTTTTCTGGCAAGAGAAAAACTGCTCATTTTCCTCTTATTATCCCTTGTTGGGATGTGTTGTTTTAAGTCAATGTGGAGCCTAGGAAATGAGTCTGGATTAGTGGCTTAGGCTGTAGCATTCCTTGTTGACCATAAGAGGGTTACATGATTTTTTTTTTTTTTTTTTTTTAAAGATTTTATTTATTTATTCATCAGAGATACACAGAGCGAGAGAGAGAGAGGCGGAGACACAGGCAGAGGGAGAGGGAGAAGCAGGCTCCATGCACCGGGAGCCCGACGTGGGACTCGATCCCGGGTCTCCAGGATCCGCCCTGGGCCAAAGACAGGCGCCAAACCGCTGCGCCACCCAGGGATCCCGGGTTACATGATTTTTCACTTCATCACAATCTATCTTAGTCAATTCATTTTTTGGACCTTTACAAATAAAAAAAATAAAGCTAATACAGCACAAACACATAAATTCAAATAATAACAAAAGGCACAAATGAAAACTAAAAGCTAATTATACGTCCCCTATATTATTCAAATCCCAAAGGTATCCACTGTTGATTTTCTAGTGTCTTTTTTTGGCATGTAAATGTTTGATAGATAAGGAATTATAGTGAATACATCTATATTGTTATTGATAATGAGTTATATTCGTACTCATTTATTAGTTGTGTTTTTGATTTAACAGCATTTTTTCCAACTTACCACATTGTATAAGCTCCTTTCCAGAAGTAACTCTAACATTTTCTTTTTAATGGTCATATAATATTCTGTTCAGTAGACACATGATAATTTGTATTGTCCTTTATTGGTGAGTATTTATTTATGCTTTGTCACTGGAATTATTTTATGATTTTATAAATATATTTATTCACAAGACAAATTCTGGCTGTGGTATTGATGGTCAAAAATGTTCATAATTATCACTGTGTTATGTATTGTTAAAGAAAGGTAGAGCAATTCACATGCCTACTAGGAAGATCTGAGAATGTGTGCTTACCCACAAAGCCACACAATTAAGAAATAGATGCCTTTAGGGCAAAATTAAGACTTACAGACCTTTAATTATTTTGATATCTTTATTAGCCTTAACTCTCATGATCCTGGCCCTTCCCCTCTTTACCATCTGTAACCTTGTGCCTTAGATTTTGCCACAAGCTAATGTTCTCATTGCTTTTAGGACTATTTTTAAATTTTGCCAATAACGGAGTCGTCCAAGGTGTTGGGCTTAGCTAGTTTTTATTTGTAATGTGACCCAGAAGTGTTGTGGGTTCATTTTTGCTTCTTCTCAGATTTTATGCAATGTCTTTTCTCTTAACTTCTTGATTTGGGCCCCCTCCTGGGGTTATGCATGGTTCTCTGGATGGAATCTGTGCTGTCTCCTTGAAATTGAGTTCATATTGCTATTCCAACAACTTCTGATGGAGCCACAGGCCTTTTGTCAGTTAATTTTAATTTTTACTCAACAAGCCCTGGTTAAGAATGTACTGTGTGCTAGGCAAGGATCCCTTCTCTCTGGGGGATCATGGCTCATCTGGGGAGACAGACATGCAAATAAATAATTATACCCCTGTGGTGAACTCAGGACGTGCTAGAGAGCTTTGCGAGGTCTTTTGGGACCAGAAAAGGGAAAGCACTTAACTCTGCTAAACCAGGCCATGGGAGGCCTCTTGAAGGAGGTGACAATTAAACTGAGACTTAAAAGATCAACCTTTGTTTATTCTGAGTAATTCCATTTCAGGTATATCCTAAAGGAAGTCTTGTATAGGCACACAATAAACACAGGATGGTCATTATAGCATTGTTTATAATAGTGCAAAGTTGGAAACAAACTTAATGTCCACGATAGGGAAATGATTAAATGTGGTATAGCCAGATAATGGAGAAAGATTTTGTTTTCAAAACAAGCCAAAGAGATATATATGCATCAGTATGGATTAATCTTGAAAATATGCTGAGTAAAATGAGCAAGTTGCAGGAGGATGAATACAGAATAATGTATATCATTTAAAAACAGAAAAGGAGACCATAGGGTTTAGGGATATATGCAAGTAGAGTAAAAGAAGAAGTTGTTGGTGGTAAGAATAAATGCTAGCTGGTTGCTTAGTCAGTTATGCTGCCGACTCTTGATTTCAGTTCAGGGTTATGATCTCAGAGTCCTGGGATTGAGCTGGGCATTGGGCTCCCTGCTTAGTGGGGAGTCTGCTTAAGGATTCACACTCTCTCTTTCTCTAAATAAATAAATCTTTTTCAAAAAAGGATAAAAAATAGCCTTAATAAAGTGGTTATCTGCAGTGGGGGCATGCAGAAGGAGAATGGGATTGGGGAAGGAGGAAAAAGGGGTTTTTAAATGTTTCTATAATGTTTTACTTTAAAAAATGATGCAATCATATATGGCAATATGGTCACATCCATTAGATATGAGTGGTGGGTACACTGATGTTCACTTTATTATTCTCTGTATGTTTGAAGACTTTAAAGAATAGTAAATAGGATTTCTGTTGAAGGATAAGTCTGGGCCCTGTATTTATTTCAGGAGATAGTTTGGATATTTGCCATTGTGGGTTAATTTGAGCAGCATTCTTAGAAATGTTTTACAGAAAGGAGAGGAAATCTCTCTTTGAGGTAACTCCAAGTGCTTTTAAACTTTGCTTTAGAGATGCCTTGAGATCCTATGGCACCCTTCCATGAGCCATTGCTCAGGTGGGGAGAAGAAGGCATTTACCAGAGCAGATTCTTACATTCATTGTATTTGTTAACATGCATATTCATGTAAGACAATCTTTGAACACAGATTCTTAGCCTTAAAAAAGAGTTTGAAAACAACTGAGTAGGCAATCCCTTGCCTGGGGTCGTAGTTTTCATCTTTCACCTTTTTACTTTGCAAAAAAGATGCCACTAAGTTTCCATGGGTACACTAAAGGGAAAGGTTGTCTCTCTGTCCCCCTTTCTGATCTTTTTCCAGATTTTGAAATCTCTGCTCTCGCTTCTTCTTTGGTCTCTGAGGTCTTTTCTCAGCAACATCTTCAGTGTCTCCATGATTTTCACAATCATGAGGTTCTTTTAGTTTGTGCCCTTGATTCGTCTTGTTTTTCTTTACAACAAACATACAGATTTCCTGGAATCACCCTCTATTACTCTTTTGTTCCAGAGTAATATTTGTTCTTAACATATAAGTTCTTTTTTAAGCTTTGTTGAGAAAATACAAAAAATTGCATACATTTAATATATACATTGTGATGAGCTTGGATATATGCATATATCTGTGATACTATCATTACAACCAAGATATTAAACATATCCATCACCTCCAAAATTTTTCTGTGTTCTCTCTCTCTCTCTCTCTCTCTCTCTCTCTCTCTCTCTGTGTGTGTGTGTGTTTTGGTAAGAACACTTAGAGTGAGCTCTATCCTCTTAACATGTTTTAAAGTGTACAGCAGCCTGATTGTTAACTAAAGGTGCCATGTTGCACAGCAGATCTGGACACCTTCACTTCTCGCCATCCTCTGTGCCATCTCCTGTCTCTCTAGAGCTCTGCCTCCAACTATTCTATCTGACCTGAAGACTGATATCCTTGACTCTTTGACTCTGGCCCTTCTCCTTTATTTTCTATCAAACACATGCTGAAAAGCAATTTTTCTCTGGCACCATCTTAATAACATGATTGTGATCAAGACTATTAACTTGATTCAAAAACTATAAATAATTTCTCATCTTCAAAATTTCTTTTAATAATTGCTTCTACTAGATAGGCTTTCCTGCATAGTTTCTCCTTCTTCCCTTGATCCCTTATTACATCTCTCTCTCTCAGTCCCCTTGCTACCACCTTTATCTAATACTCAATAATGTGGTCCACTCAACAGGCAGGTTCTTATGTTGTGTTGGCAAAGCCCTGTGAATACATTGAGGCTGCTAAACTATACACCAATATTTGTCAAATAATTCCCCTGCATACAGAAGATACTGAATTAGTAATTTAATTAAATTATTATTTGCAATTGTCCATTGTACCACTGTGTGCTGTGTGTCCATGTAAATGCAGTCTATCGTGATTGTAATCTCTTTAGTGCAAGAATAGTGGTTGCTGTGTTTCATGGTGCCATTTACTTATGGAGCCTTAATCAATAATCCCAAGTCATGAGAGTAAGTGTTATACGTGAAATTTGTAGACTAGCAAAGTTTTATTGTTCTTTGTGAATCCTGAGAAGCAGTAAGCTCTGGGACCAATTTTTTTTTACAGTGGAAATTATGAATATAAAATTTCCTTGGCATAAGAGCTATTTGTCCTCATTTCTCTAATTGATAACGCAAATAAAAATTATTTGGCTACTTTTGAAATTTGCTAAATTTGCAGGATTCTCCATTTAGAATCACTTAGGTTACAAAGAATGCATTATGTATATTTTCATGTTTATTGACCTTAACACATGGTACCTTGGCTGCCTAGAATAAATCCCTATTGACATGGCTGTTGTTTGGATTAGTAAATTAGGGATTACCAAAACTAACATGGCTTTTACCAGGTACCATGTTGAATAAACTTCAAGGCTAGCATGAATTTCCTAGATGACTTAATGATAAAAACGTTTTTCTATAGGTATGTAATGTCAGTTATGAATATACAAATCCCTCTGTCCCTCCTTCCGTCCTTATCTCTATTTTTACTAGACAAGGAGGTACAGTTAGATACCTCTGCTCCTTGTTTTTTAACACTAGTTGTATGGGGCCGCCTGGCCTAGCATGTCCTCTAAAGAAAGTATGATATGAGTATAAAGACCTTGATTATAAATTCATTGTGGATGGATTTAGGAGTTATCTATGCATGCAGTTGTATTCAAACTAATATATGGCAACAGAGACTATTGGAGGTATTTCAAATCTATGATTATAAGCTTATATTCTCCCCAGCCTACTTGTTTATTGAGATATAATGTACAAATCACCCTTTATAGTGTATAGTTCTGCAAATTTTGGCTAATGCATGCATAAGTTATTACTACCACCAATACTAAGGCATAAAACAGTTCCATCATTCCAAAGATTCCTTTATGCCTTTTTATAGTCAAACCCTCCTTGCACCCCCAGGCACTTTTAACCAGTGATCTGTTCTTTGACCTCATATTTTGCCTTTTCATGAATGTCATATAAATGGAATCATATAGTCTGTAACCTTTTTTTATTTAGCATATTACATTTGAGATTCGCTCATGTTCCTGCGTATTAGTTCTTTCCTTTGTATTGCTGTGAGGCATTATTCCATTGTATAAATATACCAGTTTGTCTATTCATTCAGAAGTTCAATTTTCAGTTAGTGGCAATTATGAATAAAACTACTATGACCAGCCAGGTTTAAGTTTTTGGTGTGAATATACATTTTTATTCATATGTATAATGAAATAGAGTGGGATTGCTTTATCATATGGTAAGGTATGTTTAACTTTATAAGAAACAATCAAACTGTTTTTTTTTTTACGTTAACTAACTGGAATTTTTTTTAAATTTATTTTTTATTGGTGTTCAATTTGCCAACATATAGAATAACACCCAGTGCTCATCCCATCAAGTGTCCCCCTCAGTGCCCGTCACCCTGTCACCCCTACCCCCCGCCCACCTCCCCTTCCACCACCCCTAGTTCGTTTCCCAGAGTTAGGAGTCTCTCATGTTCCATCTCCCTTTCAAACTGTTTTCTAACTGTTTGTACTGTTTTGCATTCACATCTGTTATATATGAATTGTAGTTATTCTGAATCCTTACCATCATTTAGCATTATCAAATAAAAATATTTTTTAGCTCTTTTGATAGGCATGTAATAGTATCACATTGTGATTTTCATTTTCCTAATGACTAATGATGTTGAACATCTTTTAGGGTGTTGATTTGTCACCCCATATATCTTCTTTGGGAAAGTGCTATTTAAATCTTTTGCTCATTTTTAATTGGGTTATTTGTTTTCTTATTCTTTTTTTTTTTTATGATAGTCATACAGAGAGAGAGAGAGAGAGAGAGAGAGAGAAGCAGAGACACAGGCAGAGGGAGAAGCAGGCTCCATACACCGGGAGCCTGACGTGGGATTCGATCCCGGGTCTCCAGGATCGCGCCCTGGGCCAAAGGCAGGCGCTAAACCGCTGCGCCACCCAGGGATCCCTGTTTTCTTATTCTTAATAAGTTTTGAACTTTTTAAAAAATATTTTATTTATTTATGAAAGAGAGAGAGAGAGAGAAAGGCAGAGACACAGGCAGAGGGAGAAGCAGGCTCCCTGCAGGGAGCCTAATGTGGGACTCGATTCCGGGTCTTCAGGATCACGCCCTGGGCTGAAGGTGGAGCTAAACCGCTGAGCCACCCAGGCTGCCCAAGGTTGGAAATTTTTTATATTTTTTGTTTACAAGTACTGTATCAGGTATGAGATTTACAAGTACTTTTTTTCTCAGTCTGTGGCTTTTTTTTTTTTTTAAATTATGTAACGAGGTCTTTTGAAGAGCCAAGATTCTTGATTTTTAAGAAGTTCAATTTATCAACCCTTTTCTATTATGGAGTGTGCTTTTCTGATGTATCTGAGAAACATTTGCCTAACTCAAAGTCACAAAGATATTCTTTCTTGTTTTCTGCTAGAAGTTTTTTTTGTTTTAGGTTTAACAATAATGTCTAATTCATTTTGAGTTAATTTTTTCTATGTGGTAGGAGTGTGAATTGAAGTTTAAATTTTTGCCTTTGGTATCCAAATGGTTCAGTATCATTTGTCACAAAGACTGTATTTTCTCCATTGAATTGCCTTTGTACCTTTGATCATAATCAATTGACCATATATGTAGATTATCTATTCTGTCCCATTGTTTACCCTTCTGACGATACTATCCTGTCCAGATTACTGTAGTTTGATAGCATTTCTTGAAATCAGGTAGTGTGAATCTTCCAACATTAAGCATTATTCTTTTTTTTTCAAAATTGTTTTGTCTATACTAGTTCCTTTGCCTTTCCACTTAAATTTTAGAAATAGCTTATCATTTTTACAAAATATCCTGCTGGTATTTTTACTGGACTTGTATTGAATCTATAAATCAGTTTGAGGGGAATTAACATCTTAACAATTTTGAGACTTTCTTTTTTTTAAAAAAGATTTTATTTATTTATTTGAGAGAGAGAGAGAGAGTGAGTGAGAGAGCGAGCATGAGCTGGGATAGGAGCAGAGGAAGAGGGAAAAGCAGACTTCCTGCTGAGAAGGGAGCCTGACTCAGGGCTTGATACTGGGACGCTGGGATTATGACCTGAGCTGAAGGCAGATGCTTGCTTAATCAACTGAGCCACCCAGATGACCCAATATTGAGACTTTCAATCTGTAAGCACAGTATACCTCTCCATTTATTTGATCTCTTTTATTTCTTTTATCAGAATTCAATAGTTTTCAGCATACAGATAACTGCACAAATTTTGTTAGATTTATACTTAAGTATTTCATATTTCTTGGGCTATTTTAATGATGCTGTGTCTTAAATTTCAATTTCCAGTGGCTCATTGCTGTTATATAGAAATGCAATGGATTTTTAAAAAAGATTTATTTATTTATTTATTTATTTATTTATTTATTTGAGAGAGAGAGAGAGAGAGAGAGAGAATGGGGGGAATGACATAGGGAGAGGGAGAGAGAATCCTCAAGCAGACTCCTGCTGAGTGTGGAGCCCAATGTGGGGCTTGATCCCAGGACCCTGAGTTTAAGACCTGAGCTGAAACCAAGAGTCAGATGCTTAACCAACTGAACCATCCAGGTGCCCCAACAATTGATTTTAGAAGTTGTTTTTTTAAAAAAATAGCCTTTGGCTTTATATTTTAGAGCAGTTTTAAATTCACGGCAAATTTGAGAGGAAGGTATGGAGATTCCTCGTACCCTCAGTCCCCACAGGTGCAGAGCCTACCTTATTATCAATATCGCCCACCAGAGTGGTAGATTTGTTACAATTTAAGAAGCTACATTGGCACATCATTATTATCCAAAGCCCATAGTTTACATTAGGCTAATTCTTGGTGTTGTACATTCTATGTGTTTAGACAAATGTATAACAACATGTATTCCACCATTATAATATTATACAGAGTAGTTTCATTGCCCTAAAAATACATTATACCCCTCTTATTCATTCTTCTCTCTAACCCTTGATAACTGCTGATCTTTTTACTGTCTCCATAGTTTTGCCTTTTCTGGAACGTCACATAGTGGGAACCACATACTATGTAGACTCTTCAGATTAGCTTCTTTCACTTTGTATGCATTTCAGTTTCCTCTATGTCTTTTCATGATTTGATAGTTCCTTTTTTAAAGTGCTGAATAATATTCCATTGTCTCGATGTATCACATTTTATTTATCCATTTACCTACTAAAGGACATCTTAGTTGCTTCCAAGTTTTGGCCATTATGAATAAGACTGCTGTAAACATTTGTGTGCAGGTTTTTTTTAATAGACAAAAGTCTTTAACTTCTTTGGGTAAATACCAAGGAGCATGATTGCTGGATTGTATGGAGTATGTTTAGTTTTGTAATGAACTGCCTGTTTTCCAAAGTGGCTGTATCTTTTGCATTTCCTTAGCAATGAATGAGAGTTACTGTTGCTTCACATGCTCACCAGCACTTCATATTGTCAGTGTTCTGGATTTTGGCCATTCTAATAAGTCTGTAATGGAGTTGTAGTAGCTTTTTTGGCAGATTCTTTGGGATATTTCTACATCAGCAACTATCATGTTGCCTATAAGGAGAGTGTTTTATTTCTTCTTTTCACATTATGTATGTTTTTATTTATTGTTTTATTGCAGTAGGTAGAACCTCCAGTATAATATTAAATATGGGTGGAGTGAACTGATAACCTTGCTTTGTTTTCAATCTTAAGGGAAAAGCATTTAGTCATTCACCATGAAGTATGGTGTTAGCTTTAGGTTTTTTGTAGTTGCTCTTTGTCAGTTTGTGGAAGTTCTCCTCTATTACTAGTTTTCTGAATTCAAAATATTTTAAAAATCAGAAATGGATGTTGCATTTTGTCAAAGGGTGTTTCTACAATTATTGAGATGGCCATATTGTTTATCTTCTTTAATTTGTTGATAAGGTAAACTATTTCAAATGATTTTTGAATTTTTTATCATTCATTCCCTAAGGTGAATCCCACTTGGTTATGATATATTCTTTTTTAAAAATATATTGCTTGGTTAAATTTTAGAGAACACATTGCTGAGAATTTTTGTATTTATGTTCAATGAAGAATATTGGTTAGTACTTCTTTCTCTTTTGAATTCTCCATCTGTTCATGCATACTTTCTACCTTTTATACTTTAGTCTTCAATATATTCATTATAATTATTTCATATTCCGTATCTGAAAGTTCTAACATCTGAGTCATAAGCAAGTCTGGTTTT